>NC_140936.1:63655950-64855950 GCF_014529385.1 Adiantum capillus-veneris
AAGAGGATGCTCATTGCAAAGGATCATCACTCTCCTATGCTTGGGGAAAGGTAACAGAGCATGATGCCTTCATCTTGTTTGACCCTGGCTCTACTCTCAACTTCATATCAATAGAGTTGGCCACCAAGTTGGGCATTCAAGCTTTTGAGATGGGAGATATAGTAACAGCTGATGCAGCTTTCAAGGGACAACAAGCCTCCGTTACTCCCTTGATTGGGAAGTTGAGGCTTCATGTCCAAAGCTATGTCAACAAAGAAGACTTCTTCATCTCTCCTCTCCAACATCAGGATGTTATCCTAGGGGCACCATGGTTTGATCGCATGGCTGCCAACATGAAGTTCCCTGAAAGGAGAATTTACTTCACCTACAGGGGAAAGAACATGTATATAGATGCTAGTGAGCGTGGTTGCACTATTCCACTTGTAAATCCTCTTTCTTTTGATAAATCACTGAAGAGCTCAGTTTCTGCGTACATGATTTATGTCAAAGAGTCTCTAAAAGCTAATAATGTTTCATCAAATGAAAATGATAGGAATCAAGAAGAGTTAGACTTGTCTACTTTTCTAAAAGGATTCCAAGATGTGTTCATCGATGATATCCCTATGGACCTACCTCCAAAACGAGGGGATGATGACCATCGTATTGAGCTCCTTCCAGGAAGCTCACCGCCTAACAAACCTCCTTATCGAGTCTCACAAGCTCAACAAGAGGAGATTATGAGGCAAGTACAGGAATTGGTAGACAAAGGGATGGTGAGGCCTAGTTCCTCTCCCTTTTGTTCTCCAGTCCTTTTAGTGCAAAAGAAAGATGGTACATACCGTATGTGTGTGGACTATCGATCACTAAACCATATCACTATCAAAAACAGATTTCCCGTGCCTCGGGTAGAAGATCTGTTTGATAAGCTACAAGGCTCTACCTACTTCAGTAGGATTGACCTTAAGAGTGGCTATCATCAAATAAGGATAGTGGATGAAGATATCCTAAAGACCGCGTTTCGCACAACATTTGGTCTTTATGAATATCTAGTCATGCCTTTTGGCTTGACTAATGCACCAGCTACTTTCAATCGTCTCATGGAGAAAATTTTTAGACCATATTGTAAATTCACTGGAGTGTTCTTTGATGATATCATCATCTACTCAGGGTCTTTGGAGGAACATAAGCAACATCTCCAAGTGATTTTTCAAGCCTTGAGGGAGAACAAACTTTTTCTCAACCAAAAGAAAAGTGAATTCTTCCTTCAAGAGATTCAATATCTAGGTCATATTATCTCTCACGATGGTATTCGTATGGATCCATCAAAGTTAGAGGTAATAAAATCATGGCCTAACCCAAGGAATCTACATGAGCTAAGAAGATTTATTGGTATGTGTGCATACTATAGACGCTTCATAGCAAAATTCTCTCAAGTAGCAGGACCACTACACGACTTAACAAAGAAGAACGTTAAGTTTGTATGGACTGCTAAGGAGCAAAATGCTTTTGAAAAACTCAAAGAGAAGCTTACTTCCCAACCAGTCCTCGTGCTTCCGGATCTCTCAAAGCCATTTGAGGTCCAATGTGATGCTTGTGGTGATTGCCTTGGAGCGGTTTTGCTTCAAGAAGGACATGCCATAGCATATGAGAGCCGAAGGCTCAATAGTGATGAACGAGTCTTGGGCATTTATGAGAAAGAGCTTTTAGCTGTTCTACATGCCCTAGACACATGGAAGCACTACCTATTGGGGACTCCATTTATCCTACGAACCGACCACCAAAGTCTCAAGTATTTCATGACGCAAACCAAGCTTTCCGACAAACAAATGAGGTGGGCAAATTTTCTTTCGCAATTAAATTTCCATATTGCTCACATAGCTGGTAAGCACAATCAAGTTGCCGATGCACTTTCACGATGACCAAAAGTTAATGCGGTGTCTATAGCTACTCACAATGATCTATCCTCTATGATAGATGAGTATGCTACTGACCCTGACTTTAGAGACATAATGTCAACCCTTGCTTTGGGGAAGAAAGAGGAACCATTCACCTTGCAGGATGGTTATCTTCTCCACGGCAATAGGCTATGTGTTACCCATTCCCTTCGTGAGAAGGTTATGTATGAATCCCATGCTCCTCCATATGCAGGGCATAGAGGTATTCAACCTACTCTCTGAGGAGTAGAGACGTATTTCTATTGGCCTACCATGAAAGTGGACATACAAGAGTATGTTTCAAAATGTGTAGTATGCCAAAAGACCAAGTATGATAGAGGGAAGCAACCTGGATTACTCCGGCCATTGCCTATTCCAAATTCACCATGGGAGAGTATATCCATGGATTTCATCTTTGGATTACCCAAGTCTATCCATGGGAATACAGGAATATGGACAATAGTCGACAGGTTTAGCAAGCAAGCACATTTTATTCCTGTCAAAAAGACTATTAAGGCACATCAAATGGCAACTCTCTTCATATCTCAGATTTTCAAGCACCATGGATTACCCACATCCATCGTGTCAGATAGAGATCCTAGAATGACCAGTAATTTTTGGAAAGGTCTCTTTGAAAATCTAGGAACAAGATTGAATTTCTCTTCAGCCTATCACCCACAAACGGATGACCAAAGTGAGATAGCCAATCTTACGATACTCGATCTACTCAAGACTTATGTTACCGAAGTAGATCAACGCTCACAATGGGAAAAGTATTTACCTCTAGTAGAGTATGCCTACAATAATACTGTACATACTTCTACCGGGAAAGCACCTTTCGAGATCATAGAGGGAAGACCTAAAAGTCCCTTGCTACTCAAAGTACATGGGAAGATCTTCTCCGCCGATGAATATAGCCGTGACCTACAAGAATCTTTTCAAAAGATTAGGGAGGCTATAGCCATCTCTCAACAAAGACAAAAAGCTGCTGCTGATAAGCACAGAAGAGCCTTAATGTTCAAAGAAAATGATTGGGTCTTACTCAAGTTTCCTAAGGCTCGATTAAGGCAAACGACGGGCAAAAATCCTACGGGCCATCAAAAGTATTATGCTAAACTAGCAAAAAGATACTATGGTCCTTTCCAAATCTTGAAGCCTATCAATGAGACGGCTTATCAGCTCAAGTTGCCCAACCATTGGCTTATACACAATGCCTTTCATGTAAGCCTACTTAAGCCCTACAAAGGAGAGCCACCAATTGAACCAATTATTGAAGACCCTCCCGAAGTTGAAGACCAAGAAGAGGTGCTACAACCCGAAGTTGTCCTTCGGCATGAAGACAAGGTACTACGACATGGTAAGATAATCCGACGGTATCTTATTAAGTTCAAAAATTATCCTTTTGAAGATGCTAGATGGATGCAAGGAGTACAACTTAAGAATAGTATGAACCTTGTCAATGCTTACAATGCTACCTTAGAGTAAGAAAATGTACAAATTTCTTTTAAATGACTCATGTTTTTGTCTTATATGACTAGTCCTCTTTTTAATTGTGCACAAATTTAACTAGTATGCATGCTTAGAATCATGTTTGTGATGACGACGTCTCTCAAACACCAAGTAGAATTTGTCACTCTACTTTGGGATAATGAAATGGACTAAAGAGCAGACATGCTTGCGGCAGCTATGTCTCCCAAGCACCAAATGGATTAGTCATCCATCTTGGAAAGATGTCGTAGGGTAAAAAAGGGATCCTCTATCCGCTAAGTACGATTAACTAATGACTAAGGCTTTATCTCTTCTACCTCATAGTCGAGGACGACTATGATTTCAAGAGAGAGGTAATGTCATAAAATCTAATATCTAACCAACCCAAATGATTTTCTCATATTAAATTGATCACTTAATGTGGGAGAATAAATGGGAACAAGTGTTAAGATCTAGATATGTGCTTATAGATCTATCTCAACACGGGGCCAATAGTAAAGGGGCCCAAATGGGAGATGGTCTATCAAGAGCAAGGCTAACCAATGGAGCATAAGACCTTAGGGTTAGCTTCATTGAAGACCTCCAATAATGTGTGTAAAAGTCCTTTGACCTTAGGTAAGCTAGGGCTGAGCTTGAGCTGGGAACCCGGCCCAAGCTCGAGGTGTTGTCCTGCTTGAGGTGCTTGTCATGCTTGAGGTGCTTGTCATGCTTGAGGTGCTTGATTAAGATGCTTGAGGTGCTTGACTGGCTCCATGCTTGAGGTGCTTGACTTGGTGCATGATTAAGGTGCTTGAGGTGCCTTGAGAAGCTTGCCTGAGATGCTTGTGGGAACACCCCCTACTTCAAGTGCTTAGTCATGCTTGATGACTAAGGGGCTTGCTCATCCAAAGTCAAAAATATCCCTACAAGGAGGGGGGCAAGCCTACAAGGGGGGGGGGGGGGGGGGGATGAGAGAGAACACACACACACACACACACACACACACACACACACACACAAGGGAAGCCCCAGCTTGAAGAGGCAGCAAGGACACTTGTCAAGTTCCTTCCCATGTTGCCCTCATGGTGTGCCTGAAGCCTATTGGTTGGCTACCCAAGGGGTCCAATGATAATTTAGGATATTTAATTAATTGATTTTGCATTTATCAAGTACTCTCTCTCAAAGGGGAAAGGGGGACACTTGTCCCAAGGCTACCCATGTTGCTTGTATGGCTCCTGCTTGTGATTGGCTAGGCCTGGAGGTGTCCAATAAGCTTCAAGCATGAGCTACAAGGGGGGGTCGACCCAAGCAAGCTAGGGGGGTGCTTAGGGGGTATACTCACCCACACACACTCACAAACACTCTCATTGTGTACTATGCAAAGTGCAAGAGCTCCCTCTCCTTCTCCAAGCAAGTAGAGGTTGAGAACCTACACCAACACTCTTGGCTATGGAGTGCAAATCCATCCAAGAGCCATGCTTCAATGCTTGAGCTTGCCATCTATTTCTTCTTCATTACTATGCTATTATGTATGCTAGCACAAGAGTTATGATAAGTGAGGAACTAGCTCTTTCTCGTAAGAAATGTTTCTTCTTCCTCTTCCCTACCCTCATTCCCTGCTAGCTCTCTCCACCTTCGAAGGTGTTTGAGGTCTTGGGACTGAGGCTTGGTATAGTTAAAGCTTTCTTCAAGTTTAGGTTATGCTATGATGGTGATGCATGAAGCTTTCCATCTTCATTGCTTCACCTAGGTCACAAGGAACACCAAGAATGTATTGTAACAAGTCTCTCTTTATGGGAGAAATCATAATACAAATGCCTATTGGAGGGGGGACCGGCTCCACATAAATCCGGTCCTCAACTGTTGTCATGTTCTCTAAATTCTCTCTCTTGCAAAAGTATTGTCTATGCCAAGTTAGCTAATTGCTATGATTATGTTGCTATCTTCAATTATGTCAACACGCTATACTCACAAAATCATTTCTTCAAAGTACTCTCATTAAATTCCGCTACTCTCAAATTGAATAGGCAAATTCCATTACAAAAGGTTCATTCACTTAGGAGTCTATTGAGGCATAATGTAGCAAGTGGAATTCTTTATGTTGTGCATCCACTCCATGCTCAAGATAGACTTGCTTTTATGCGTCTTCTGAACCTTTTGCTTGATTCCCATGCAATTGTAGGAAGGCAATGTGAGGGGTTTTGATGCATCTTTAGCATGTACTCCACAACCCTTTCCATGCAAATAACCTCAATAGGAAGGGATTCCAACTCAAGGATTAGGAGATTATAAATTATTTGTGTCTTAACTTGGAGAAAATTTATAAGGAAACACTTTTGGGCACTCTCAAACTCTTTCCAAGTAGACTTTGAGATGCTCCCACCACATTGTCATGCCTAGGGTAAGACCGGGCATGCCAAGGGCCATGACGGACATGTGGTCAAGGGTCCGTCAAGGGGTGCTATGTCTGGATGGCTATGAGCCTACATGTCCAAGGTACGATCGAGCAGGCCAAGGGACAGGACATACATGTGGTCAAGGGGTGCTATGTATGGACGGCACTCAAACATAGCACCCCTTGACCGCATGTCGATCCTGGCCCTTAGCCTGCCCAATCGTACCCTAGGCATGACACCCACACTTCAACTCCATAAAGAAGAACTAATATCTATAAATAAGGTACTTCTTGAGAACCCAACATTTCGCATCCCCTGCATTACACATGTTCTCAAATGCATAGTAAGCTCTCTTCCCAGCTTCCAAACGCTGCATAGCATATTCATGCCACTCGTGATTGGCTGGAACCTCAAGGCCACGGTACTTAAAGCTCTCAACAACTTTAAATGTCTCGTTGTTGTACACAATGTAGGGCTTCTCCTTATCGTTGGCTTTCACAAGCATAACCTTTGTTTTGGATTCATTCACAATCAACTCACTATGCAAGCAAAAAGTTCTCAAGGACAAGCATAAGTTTGTGTGCGTCCTCTAAGCTATGTGATAGATCTAAAACCAAAGGACTGCCAGGTCCCGGTCCATCCGCCCAACCTCCCTTTAATAGGCTCCTAGCCACTTTCGGACCCCTTCCCACTGGCAGTCGGCCGAGTCCGTGACCCCTTGGTTGGCCCTTGGCCTGACATTACTCCCCCCTTGGAGAAGCGTTTTCGTCCTCGAAAACAAAAGTGGGGAACTTCTTCTTAAGAACACTAATGTTTTCCCAAGTGGCACCCTCTTCAGGGCGATCTTTCCACTTGACTATGTACATGATGACGAGTACGGATTTCATGAAAATCTAAAATGCGTTCAGGTTCATGCGGTTGAGTGGGAGGTTCAATGAAATCAACCAATATCTGCTGGCCGATAACATTGTCGTCCCCATGCAAGCGTTTACGTAAACGACTTACATGAAATACCGGATGGACACGAGAGTGCACAGGTAACTCAAGTTTGTAGGCCCTATCACCAACTCGTTTGAGTATCTTGAATGGCCCACAATAACATGGAGATAATTTGGGTGTAGGCCCAATCTTCAGACTTTCTGAATGCTCTGGCACACGCAAAAATACCTCTTCCCCTTCCGTGAAGGTAACTTGCCGACGTTTCTCATCAGCATACTTCTTATACTGATCCTGTGCTTGTCGAACATTTTGACGAGCAAGTCTCAACATGTCCAGATGATCTTGGAGAAACTCCTTGACCTGTTGGAGCTTCTCAGTTGCCAACCCCACCGTCACTGGTGATCTAGGTTGAAAACCATACATAAGCATGAATGGACTAAAACCAGTTGTAACATGCTTAGCACTATTATATGCAAACTCAAGAATAGGAAGAT
Source organism: Adiantum capillus-veneris (assembly GCF_014529385.1). NCBI lineage: Eukaryota > Viridiplantae > Streptophyta > Polypodiopsida > Polypodiales > Pteridaceae > Adiantum > Adiantum capillus-veneris. Next base: position 63,663,160 of record NC_140936.1, read on the forward strand.
AATCTTCCCAATTGGATTGCTTCTTGCTAACGTATTCTCGTAGCATATCCTCTAGCACTTGGTTGACTCGTTCCATCTGAACATCTGTTTTAGGGTGATCAGCCGTACTTAAATTAAGTTGTGTGCCCAATCGTTTAAAAACAGCCCTCCAAAAATGACTGTTAAACTTGGGATCACGATCACTCACAATGTTACTTGGCAATCCATACAACGTGTAAAGATTGTCCACAAATAACTTAGCTAATTCTGGAGTCTTAATGGTTGACTTGGTTGGAATAAACCGACAAAGTTTAGTCAACCACCCATACCGAGTCATGTCCTCGAATAGTGGTTGGTAAACCCACAATAAAATCCATAGATATACTTTCCCATTTACCATTGGGAATCTCTAAAAGATGTAAGAGTCCTCCTGCTTTCAGGCGCTCTGCTTTATTAACTTGACATTTTTGGCAATGCAAGACATAGTCTTGAACATACCCATGCAAACCTGGCCAGTAAAACTATCGTCTTATGAGTGCATAAGTTTTCTTAATTCTCGGGTGCCCTGCACTTGCACTATCATGACATTCATAAAGAATTTGGCGCCGAATGTCCGCGTCCGTCGGTACACACACTCTCCCCTTGTGGAGTAGGTACCCATCATCTATGGAAAAATTCTTCCATCTCTGCAGTTCATCACTCGAAAGAGGAGAACTGGGTGTGGAGGAAACAAAACCACTACCAACATTGGAGTGAGAAGGATCCCTCTTTCTAACATAGCTCCACACCTTGGAGTATGCAGTATCATGCTCGCACTTACCTTTGAGAGATTCCAAAAACTCACTCCGTAATTCCGTGAAAAGGAGAGAGTTGATCTCTGGCATTCGGCTGAGAGCATCAGTCACTACATTGTACCGCCCTTTGCGATATCGTAGCTTGGCATTATACTCCTGAAGAATCTCAACCCACCTGGCCTTGCGACCCTTCAAATCACTTTGTTGTGTGAATGTGCGCTCCTTGCCGCACTGTCGAAGCAAGGGACTTGCCGATACACCCTGTGCGAGCCACAAATGGCTCCAAGCACACAACAAGACTAATCTAGCAAGCTCAAGAGAGCAAAGGGTGTGTCACTCACCGCTCTGCACTCGCCTTCGTGGTGGATTCCTCGCCGCGATGAAGAAGAAGCTGCAATCGTGCCGCGCTCAACCGCTTCGCCGCCGTCGTGCCTTCGTAATGCTCGATCACACACTCTCTCTCTCTCTCTCTCTCTCTCTCTCACACACACACACACACACACACACACACACACACACACACACACACATACACACACACACAAGGAGGTGAAGAAGAAGAAGATGGGGATGGAGATGGAGCAAGAGCGCTCTTCTATTGCACAAATGAGAGAATAAGTGAGTTTTAGGTTTAGTTGGCTTTTATATGAGCTCACCCCATTCACACTTGGGCGCCCATGCTTAGCCAACTAATCCCTTGAATGTCCCGGTTAGAGTGCGCCTCTCATCGGAGATCACTCTTACCCTTTTTCTATTGGTCCGACAAGCCCGGTACCTGACTCTACCAAATACATAATACACATCCGTCGTAGGTGATGGGGTGTCCGTGAGCCGTGAGGGTTAACATGCCCCCCTTCTTGATGTAGATTCCGTCCTCGGAAGCTATTGAGTTGAAGCTCATTCGTCGAGGTGGAAGAGCATTTGAGATGAATGTCCTTAGCCTTCTTCAGTCACTGCAAAATCAAACAACATTGGCACAGTAATTGCATTCTCATAAGTGATTAAAAAGCATATGCAGTTTTAGGTAGACAAATTGATTGGTAAAAGAATTTCAAACAATTTGTCAGCAATGAACATTAAATTACAATGTAATCAAACGCATAAACAGATGTAAAGGTAAAAATTAAACAAGTCTGGGGTCGCTAATTTGACGGTCGAAAGGCACTAGAGATCGAATATTAATACCATGGGTAAGCTTCTTAATTTTCTGTGGTCAATTAAGTTGTTTAATCGCGAGAGCCAAGTATTCATGTTCGAGGGCTGACTAGAGGCTATATCTAGAAGACCTTGTAGTTAAGCTACCATAAAAAGAATTTCTCATGAAATCATCGCCTGACTGATTACTTTTTCTTTGACCCCCCAAAGTCTTTTCACAGTGATTCAATTTTGATGTGTGTGCTTATTTTGTATGCCTTGGGTTTTTTGCTTTTCAAGTAAAAGCGCCCATACTGGGAACCTCTAGGGCTCTAGTACCATAGGCAATACATGTGAGTGAAGTACCAAATCAAGCTGAGATTTCTCTTCCAACTTAAGATTTTACAGTGTGGCACTTTGATTTTTTGTTTGTTCATTTTCAACATTTTAATTTTGTAACTTTGGGGGGTCATATAACACTGATACACCTCCCCAGGCTCATCACACTAGTAAACTCCCTTTATAATACTTAAGCTAAAGGTCAATAGGGTCAAGCCCACTAGAAAGCCCTAGTACATTTCACACAATGCTGCCTAAATCGGATTAAGAACCTAAGTAACTATTAATTATTAGGAAGGCATTCCCCATGGTATTAAGAGAAGACTCTAACACCTAACTTGGTCAAACTAGTTTGTCGGACTGCTTGATTTTTAAACCTAGACAAGTGATTATGACAAAAAATTACATTGAATTAAATGTTTGATACTAAGCAAATGCAGTGAATATTAGGCTACCAATCACAATTAAAGCTGACAATCATAGATGCAAAAAAGATAAGGGGCAATGCTAATGGACAAGAAACACCTGTTTGTGTCGATGGTCGCGCTTGATTTGAAGAGTGAGTCGAGATAAAGATTCTATGAAGGTTTAAATCCTACCAATAGCAACACGCTCCTGTACACACTAGGAAACAAAAGGAATACCTCCAAGAGGCACATTAGTGGGAAAAGGTACCAACACTTATTGAACACAACAAAAAACATAAGGAACCCTAACGTAATTATTTGCACTCCCCTAGAGAGTCAAGGGAATAGGATATTGTAGAGGTTAGGGGAAAACCCTAAGGCTAAACCCCTATCCTCGTCGTCGAGATAAACAAAGTCATCATCCATGAGACCATATGTGTCATCCGTGTAGTCGTGTAAATTTTCTTCTTCATCATAGGTGCCCATGTTTACTAAGAAGGTCACTAGACGCCTATAGTCATCTTGGTCAAAAGGGTAGGCTTGTGCAATGGGAGAAACGCTCTCTACTAAGTATGGATCAGACGTGGTCAAGAGACGTATCAGCCATTCTAACTCCTCAAAATTCCTCTCACATGCTAGCGTACCTATCATATCCCATTCACATGCAAGCACTGGAAAGACCATGTGAAATATTTGTGAAAAGTAACGAGGGTACCTCTCACCCAAGGCAGGAGTGTATGACTCTAGCGTACTAGCCATATTTGTACACGCAAATAGATGATGGTTAGAGTGCAAATATTACAAGGGTCGTGTTCTTGTGCATAATTTGTTTTTATGATTTGTGTTATGGCTCTTGCTCTTTTACTTTTTTATCTTGTTTTTGTGAGTATAAGGCTTTATATATACATTCCCTAAGATTGGAGATTAAGAGGTCAGGGAGAAAGGTTGAGAGGGAAGCAAGTGAATGATGGATGTCCACAAACACTCCCCCCTTCCTTGGGTAGATCATACCGTTTGAAATGATGTCGTCACCCTTTGAAACCAATTGTTCCAGTTGGTAATAGGTGAGGATTTTTGCCAGTAGTTTTCTATTATCCTAGGTGTCTCGTCAAATTGCAAGGGTGGTAAGGTACTCTCCTAGGATCGAACTTGAAGTGGTTCATCAGGTGATTCTTGAACACTAGGAGGTGTGGATTCTTTTGTAGCTTCATGGAGGTCCATTACTATAGATGGAGGCTGTGTAGAAGCTTTTACCTCTATGGATGTATTACATGAGGAGCTAGAAGCTTCATGGAACTCCCCCCTTCTTGAGCTAGGTGGAATAAATTGGTTTTGCCTTGGAGCCCAAACTAGCTCTGGACTAGGTGTGTAGCATTCTGTGATCTTTCCCTTCCCACGGTCTGCCATTGGCTTTAGCGTTACACTGTTTGACTCATATGGGTTTGTTGTCGATAGGGAAGGACACATTTTACGTTTAGGTACCCAAATTTGCTCATTTCCATCATAGTAGCCTTGGGCTTCTATGCCAGGTTTACGTTGCCTTCCATAGCTCCCGCGGGCATGACTAGAAACCTCTGCAATATGCTTCCATTGTCATAGACAATAGGGGTCTGAAGGACTCCAAGAATAGCAGTTTTCTTTTTATTAATGCCCTTGACTTGCATCGTACTCGGGGATAGGGTCGGTTTTCCTAATTGACACCAAACTCCATAGGATAACAAATTGTGTTTAACTCCCGTATCTAATAAGTCATTGTATAGTACTTTCCCATAGGAGCTATTTAGCTCAATTGGGTATCGTAGGGGTGGCTCAGATTCTAATGAGTCGTCATTTGTGTCCTCGAAAAATGCTTGCGTGATTCCCAGATTAGCCTCTCGTTGGCATCTAAGATGTTGTTGTCGTTCTCGAGCCTCAACTCTTGCTTGGATTTTTTTAAGCTTTGCTTGTTCCTTGGCAGCCTTCTTTTGATGGATGGCTTGCAACTCTTCCTGGCTTAGAGGATCATAATATCTTTTGAATTTACTCCCATTAAGGAATCCAATGGTTTCAACTCCATCTAGAGTTTCCACACGAATGGTACCTTGCGGGGTAATTTCACACACTCGATATGGTCCCTTACCAGCGTATTTCAATTTCTTCTTTTCATTATGTACCCCGTACATAAGAACTTTATCACCAACCTTGATGTCTTTATCCTTTAAATGGCTATCAAACCACTTCTTTCTCCTATCCTTCTCCACTAGAGCATTTTGCACAGCTAATTTCCTTTCTTCATCTAGCCTTTCCAGGATATATAATCGCTCCACTAAGGGGTTACCATCCCAACCTTCTTGAGAAGCTACTCGAAGACTAGGAATGACAAACTCCCATGGCATAACTGCTTCTTGGCCATACACCATCTTAAACGGTGTGCAATTAATAGCAACTTTATACGCAGTATGATAAGCCCATAAAGCTGATGTAAGCTTTAGGTCCCAATCAGTGCGATGAGCCTCGACTGTCTTTGTCAAAATGGAGATGAGAGTTTTGTTGGTACTCTCAGCTTGGCCATTTGCTTGGGGATAATAGGGTGTAGACTTGTGGTGAGATATCATGAAGTTTGATGTGAGTTCTTTTATTACTTCATTTATAAAATGAGTTCCATTGTCACTCACAAGTTCAAAGGGGCATCCAAAACGTGTGATAATGTTCTCCAAGAGGAACTTAGCTGTTGTTTTTGCATCCCCCTTTCGTGTTGCTTTTGCTTCAGCCCATTTGGTTACATAGTCGGTAGCCACAATGATATATCGTGATTGCGTGTTACGTGCAGCCGGACTAATCGGTCCTACAAAGTCTAAGCCCCACTTTTCAAATGGTTGGGTTACCTTGATGGGATGTAGAGGCATCCTATCCCTTCTTTGTGGCTTGTTGAAGCGTTGGCATTCATCACATCCCTTTGCAAAAAGTGATGCATCCTTAAACAGAGTGGGCCACCAATAGCCTGACTGTAAGATCTTTCGGGCAGTCAACTTTCCTGAAAAGTGACCACCAGCTACGTCCATGTGTGCCTCTTGTAGAATATATAAATACTCATCCTCGCGGGCACAGTGTCTAAGAACATCATCTTTTCCTCTCTTATAGAGATTTCTAGCCAGTAAGCAATAGGGTTCGCATTCCTTGATTAATTTTTGAGCTATATCTTTTCGCAGTTCTTTGGGTGGAAAAACATTAACTAAGAAGTTAACAATCTTTTCACTCCATTCAGGCATTGTCTCAACAATGAACAAAGGAGTATCAGGCAATTCATCATCAACCCCCGTAGGAGCTTCGCCATTAGGGATACGAGATAAATGATCCGCCATGACATGTTTCCTCCCAAGCCTCACAACAACGGCGAAGTCAAACTCAAGAAGAATTAACAACCATCGTGTAATTCGACCTGTGGAACACGGCTTGTTTACCAAATATAGCAATGCTTGATGATCAACATAAAACACAAACTTGGTAGCAAGAAGGTAATAGCGAAATTTCTTTACTACGTAAATCATAGCTAGACCTTTGCGCTCTGTAGTAGTGTAGTTCATCTTGGCATCATTTAATTGGCGACTTGCAAAGCTAATAGGGTAGTCCAATTTATGTTCTCCTGGTTGAGTTAGAACACACCCAATAGCAAAATTTGATGCATCAATATGCACATGAAAAGGTACATTCCAATCAGGTGTTCGTAGGATTGGAGCACTTGTTAGGGCCTTCTTTAATAACTCATAAGATTGATGACATTCTTCCGTCCAGTGAAACTCGATAAGAAGCTTGTACAATGGACGCGCTATCTCGGGAAAGTTTAAAATAAATCTTCGATAATAACCAACATGGCCCATAAATCTTTGAACTCCTTTATAGTTCGTAGGTGGTGGCAAATCGGCAATGGCTTTAATCTTACTCTCATCTGTGGATATCCCGTTCTTGGACACTATATGCCCTAGAATGACTCCATGCTTAACCCAAAATTGGCATTTGAAAGGGTTCAATGAGATGCGATAAAATCTGCACCTTTCAAATATTTTTCGTAGATATAACAAATGCTTCCCCCAAGAAGAATAAACACAAAGGTCGTCTAGGAAAGCTTCACAAAACTCCCTTAGAAATTCTTTAAACGCAGTGTTTAATAATCGTTGGAATGTAGCAGGGGCGTTTGTTAAGCCAAAAGCCATAACATGAAATGCAAACACTCCAAACTCTGTGATAAAAGCAGTTTTAGCTTGGTCCTCTAATGCAATTGTGATTTGATTGTAACCAGAGTACCCATCTAAAAAGCTATAAGCTTCCTTGCCCGCAACTCTTTCAAGCACATGTTCTGAATATGGCAAGGGATAATGATCCCTCCTAGTGGCTGCATTAACTTTCTCGAGGTCCACGCACACTCTTAGTTTCCCATTCTTTTTTGGCACAATGACTATTGGAGAAACCCATTCTGAGTGCTCAATAGGGTATATGAATCCACATTGGATAAGTTTTTCAATCTCCTCTTGTACAATTTTGGCGTACTTAAGATTCATTGGATAGGGTCGTTGCTGGACGGGTTTAGCAGTGTTGATCATGGGAATTGTATGTTGTACCACAGAAGGTGGAACGCCCTTCATGTCATGATATGTCCAAGCAAAGATATCCTTGTATTCCTTGAGGAGCTCCTTAAGTACAGCCTCTTCAGTTTCGGTAAGGTCTTGAGCAATAAAGACTGGTTTAGACTCCTCACCTGGTTCTGCTAATTCTATCTCTTTAACTACCGCTGGACCATCATAGACTCCACTACTTTCATGGTAGGTATTCGTTGGGCCTTGGCATACACAACCTTTCGCTCCCCCATGGTATAAGATTTAAAATGTTCAGGAGCCGTATGTAAGTCAGCAGGCTCTTGTCCTGACGGAGACCTTTCTTTTAGTTCTGCCTCCTTTTGTTGTTGTGCTAACTCTCGGTTTTGACGTCTTCTTATAGTTCGACTCAATTTTGTCTCTGTAACCTCCAATTGAGCGAGGTCAATGGGTCGCGGGCTGCACCACATGACACTCTGGAGATGTTCACCCCAATTGTCTACTAGCTTTCGATGAGCATCACATGCCCCTAGATAGCTAAGCCATTGTGCAGTAGATCTTTCCTTGTTTATCCTAGCTCTCACATTTTCTCGATATCGTCGTCTCTTATATGACCTTTGTTTCTTGTTAAGGTTTTGATTTTGGTAAATGTTTGAACTCGACTCGCTTGATAGGTCTTCGCTTGTAACTTCTTCACTCTCATATAAATTACCATAGATGGTCGTACTAGACCTTGAGTGTTCAGTTTCTATACTTGGCTCACTCGATGTTTCCTCAGGTTCTGAATCCATTTCTCCCTGAGATTCCGTTTCTGATGTGTATTGGCCTGAAGCCTTTGAGGAATCATCGGTTTCACTCTCAGGTAGGTGTGCCTCTTTCTTATCATCGGATGTTACATGCGCTACACCTAACATGTTTACTGGTGCAATGTGTGGTATCTCTTCCCCATCTGGTGTTACCCAGGTTGTTCCTCTAGCTCCCCATGTATCTATAGTTGCCGCTAGGTTTACCCAATCGACATTGTCTGACTCAACCATTCCGGGTAGGATATCCATATAAGGAGAGTTCTTCCCAATATCCGTGTCTTCGTTACACGTGTAACAATACTGTAATGGAGCTGAGTGAATTGTTGTGTCTGATCGATTATCAATGATGAATTTATTTCCTAGAGGATGCGTTCGACCACTTAAAAGATCAACTCGAATGACAGAGTCTTGGAACTGTAAGTAGACGTGGTTTTTGGACCAGTCATGCACCATTTTTGCTTCCCTCATGAATGGACGCCCTAAGATCATCTCAAATGACATAGGATGCTTGGAAAAATCCATAACAATGAAAGTTTGCCTTACCTTGTGTCCCAAGACCTTGATTCATCCTTTAGCATTCCAATAGGTGTAACAATAGATCCATTAGCCATTTTTACCACTACGCTTGTGGCTTCAAGGTGAGGTCGCCCCATAGACTCCCAACAACTCTTTGTCACCATGCTGACTCCCGCACCACCGTCAAGGACTCCCTTTATAGTTAATCCTTTAGTAGTGATTGGCAGAGTAGCATTAGATTCATCACCTTCAAAGTATTGCCCCAACTTGTTAACGGGTACTTCAATTACAGATTCATGTCCCGCTAGGTCAGATGGTGGTGCTAAATGTTCCTCATCATTCATTACCGAGTCAGGTTTGTTCATATGTGCAAACTGTGGTAATCCGGCTTGTAATTCTCCATTGAGGAAGGCTCGAAGAGCTGAGACTAGCTCGGGGTCTTTATATAGTTTGGACATGATGGTGGTTCTAACTTCTGAAGACATGAAATCCATCAATTTGGCAACATTTAATGGCATCTTGTGGGACGTAGGACCCTAACAAGAGAATGGTGAAGATGTAATCTCCACTTCCTCAAGGGGGTCGGGTATTCCCTCACCAAACATTCTCTCTAGTAGGAAAGGTGTGTGTTCACTTTCAGATGTCCTACCCTCACTCTCTTCCCGAATGATACTGGGTATAGCTAACGGCCTGTAGTTCTTGTGAGGTTGAACTTGTGTGGGAAACACTGTATCCGACATCTGGATATGTTTGGGTTCAGATTCTAATGTTCGTTGAGTTTCTTCCACCAAACCCCTCAGTTGTTGGACTCGTTCAATTTCCACTGTTGGGTTTGGATAGGTTCCAATCTTTCTCTTGCAATCCTCATTTTTTGTCTCTCGTGGCTTATCTTGGGGGTTCGCAACTGGGTAGTTTAACTTTGAATACTCTTTTGGTGTTCGTCGTGATTCCCTCTCGCGATCCTCCTCACTGGCTTTTTCCTTTGTAGTAACAGTTCTGGCCTCCGTGGTCTCTATCGAATCTGAGTCATCCTCAAGGTCATTCATATACACGGGATCCTCTCCTGTCCCTATGTTAGTCTTTGAACTAGGTTTTGAGCTAGAAGCATTAAGGGATTTCTTTCTTCGTGTATTCTTCTTTCTCGCTCGGCCAATGGATGCAGCATCTCTCTCTTCGAGGATGTAATTTTACTTTTGGAGCATCGACCGTGTGAGTGCATTCACTGGTGCTATGTTTATAGTTGGTGGTGTCCCATCAACAATCTCTATTATGTTCAATGGTGTGATTTTCGGTGCGTTTGGATTGTTAGGACACTGTGCGATCAAATGATCTATGCCACAACGATTACAAGTGAGTATTGGCATTGCCAATGCACTCCCTTGACTTGTTTGCATTAGTGCAGCATTCTTTTGCATTCTAATGGGGCACTCAGCTACTCGATGTGGTCCACCACATTCGTAGCACTGAAGAGGTGGTCTCCTGGCAAAACTATTAATGTTTTGGCCTCTTGCTGCTAGCGCAGTAGCTTGATATACCGGTTTGATTTGTCCCCAATGGTCTTCCATATCGTACATGGGACACTCCTCAAGCATGTCCACTCCATAGGTGATACTAGAGTCTATGTCTTCTTCGCAATCTACATAAGTACTAGATGACTCGTAACCTATTTGGTTCATAGGTGTAACTCTTGGATGAGGGGGTTGCGGTCCTAGCACTGGAGTGTGGCAACGGTGTGGTTTGGACCACATTTTGGGTTCTAGGGACCATGTGCTGTAATGGCAACTGTTGCTCCATGGGTGGGGTAGGCATCAATGCAGGAACTCGAGGTGAGTCTACCCAAGCTATAGCGGTCTATTTTCCATGATGCGTTTAAGCATTAGGCAATCCTTCGCTTGATGGCCATACCTACCACACGCGTTACAAGTCCCGTTAAACTTTACTCTGAAAGTAGGGCATTCACTCGTAGTATGTGGGCCCAAGCAAATTGAGCACCATTGTTGCTCCCTTCTTGGATACATATGAGTGTTTTGTGGAGCACGATTACCCCTAAGGCTTTCTTGGATGGCCTTTGTGAGATTTGCCAAAGTCATCTCAGATATCGTTTGCTCTTTCACGATTGGCTTTATCTTCATTGGCTCATGCCCTGATGCTTGCGAGCTACTAGACTTTGGCTCGACAGACACTCTTTCTCCTGCAATCATTAAATTATCCTCCAATTGGATTGCATTCATGGTGACTGCTTCCCAAGTAGTGATACCTCTAATGACTAGGCCATTATAGATACTTTCATGTCGTAGTCCCCTAATGAACCTATCGAGCAATTGGTTGTTGTTGAATCGCTCGTTTGGATTGCATCGAGAATTCAAATTCTTTAGGCGACTAATGAAGTCTCTCACGGATTCACCTTCTTCTCGTTGGGCTTTCTGGAGCTGAGAGGCTACACCCCAAAGTCCTCCCTCTCGTATGTATTCTTAAGAACAGTCTCCTAAGAGTAGAGTAGATCGTTTTCTCTTCTACTCTTAAGGTTCTATACCAATCTCCAGCCTTTTCGCTTAGGGTCAAACTCAAAGCCTTACACTTATGTAGCTCATTGTGCTCTTCCAAGGAATCGCACACATGTTCAAAGACTTCCATATGCTTTCTAGCATCTTCGTCTCCACTGAATTTCTGTGTGAGCTTAGCTACTTGAACTGCCTTGCTCCTAGGCTCTCTATCAGGTGCACTACGCATGTTTTCCACAATAGAGCGACCGATAGTTTGAGAAAATGCTGCCAAATCTCCTATTTCAGCAGGTATAATGGGTGTATGTGCTCCTGGAACCACATGTGAGATGGGAGTTGGCCTTGGCCTTGGCATACGCGCGGCTCTTGGGTCCCAAATTTCGTATGGTGGTGTACCAGACGTTGGTCCAAAGTTTACAGGTGTGGCCCTAGGCATAGGGGGTGCCTGATATGGCATGTTATTATTAAATGGCATGGCTCCACTTGTATAAGAGCTTGGATAATTCCATTGTGGATTGTAAGCTCTTGGAATAATCGGAGGTGTAGGAGCTACATGAGGCTGAGGTACAACAGGTGCACATGATTGATACATACATGTAGGTATAGTTGGGGACACTGTGCTACTAGGCATCGGCGCAGTGTTAACAAATGAACTCCATGGTGTACTTCTTGTCATGCTCACCATTGGGATATGCATGGTAGCCGTAGTGTCATTAAGAGAAAGATGAGCTAGATCTGGAAAGGTAAAGCTGCCACTTGTGGGCTCAGATTGTACTGAGGCTCCTAGCGAAACAACATATGGAGGATCACTGGGGCTCACTGAGGGAGTCTCCATTTGTGACAGGGTTGGTTGGTTGGCCTTTCTCGTATCCAAGAATCTCATTAGGCCTGTTGAAGGCATGTTGATCCCTGTGTTCTGTCTTTCTAACTCGACAATCCTATGGAGGACATCACAGACTTTCTGTTGTTGCTCATCTATGCTAGTAGCACCCGATGTGGATTGTAGAACATCTAACCAACCCACATGATAGGTGTGTCCTGTGTACCGATCAGTTAAAGCTTCTGCTTGTAGGTCATACTCCCAATTTTCGTTTAGGAATATCCCATCTAGGCCTGGCGTGCTGGAGGTTTCCCTTGAAGTGGAAGCATTATTGCTCCCCATAGCTTGCCCCTCCGTGACTGCTACCTTGGGAGCACTCGGTTGCTCGGCTGGCATGATTGTTGTCATAGGAGCCTTTGCTTTCAGGGCTCGACTTTGTTCTAGCCCTCGTAGGTTCTCAATTTCCCTCTCCCTTGTTGCTTGCATATAGCGTTCGATCTCTTGCACTTCGGCAAGACTCCTACCATCGGGTAGTAAAACCTCAGAGGGAGATAATCCCAAAGGATCAGGAGGTGCAGTGGATGGAACATTCACATGCACACTCTCAAGAAGCATAGGGTCCATTTTAGGCATGAATGACGAATTTACTTCCCCACTCCCTTCATTTATTTCATTAACTGCATGTTCGGAGCGAGTAGCTCTACTAAGGGTCTCTTTTAAGCGGCTAAACACGCTGGACCTGGGCCGTGGGCCCATGGCATGCATGTCTTGACTTGAACTATCAGGGTTTGGTGTAGGATACCCCTCCATGACTTCGTAGTCAAAGGAAGAATCACTAGACGCGATATGAGGATCTTGGGTCGCGCTACCTTGAGTTCCGGCCGAAGGTCCAGAACCTAGGGTGGAAGAATAATGGATGCCCACGTAAATGGAGGCACTACCAATATGCTCGTGCTCTAACACTCGTCCAGAGCGTAGGTTCATATGACTTGGATCCCCTAGAAGTGTCAGTGAGGGCCCGTGAAGGCTGCTCACCTAGTAATTTTGGGTGTTTTGCAACCCAAGTCTTTTCTTATTTACTTATTTTTTTATTTTTTGGTCCTTTTTTTCTAACCCAGCTATAGAATAGAACGTATGATAGCTCAAAATGAGCGTCTCGATCAGAGGGACATGCCGTGCTTTACAGCCCTCTGTTTGGTCACTTTATGCCCTCGGAATCCCTAAAACCGTCAATTTCTAGTGGGGAACTAGGCCCAAATTAGAAAGTCTAAGGGTGCAAGTGGGAAGAGAAGGGAGGAGAGTGGAGGACTTGCCCCACATGCTCTCATTCCCTCTTGAGGGGGTAGGGTATATATATAAGAGTGAGTCTAGCATATATCATAAGACTGAGGCCTGGGCTTGGGCTTGGGCTTGGGAAAATGATCCCGATCAAAATTTTAGTGTAGCCCCCCAGTCACTCACGCTTAAATTTTTATTTTTTTAATTTTTTTTAATGTTTTTTATTTTTATTTTTTTTTATTTTTGGGCGACAATCGCACGCGGTTTTGGTGACCCTTTCTTGGCCACACACACTGTCACCTGCCTACCCTCCCAGTCAATTGCTCACAGCTCACTACCTTATCTACTTACTAACCGTGCTGCTAACCACTAACTAATCTACTAACTAATCTGTTAACTGCTTACTGACAGTGACCTAACTGTCCACCTACTTCCTCTCTCACTACCTTACTGTGCAAAGACTGTGTGCAGGCAAACCTTGACAGAAAACTGTGTGCAAGCAGAAATTGCTAACTGCCTTCCTACTTATTCATTCACTGCAAACAAGCTAACGACTACTAATTGTGTAAAGACTGTGTGTAAACAGAAAACACAACATTATGCAAAAATCACAGAACTTGTAGACAATACAGAAATTAACAACTTGCAGAAAAACAACTCATTCCTCTTCCTCTTCCTCTTCTTTCCTACTACAAACAACTCATAAGAGAAGCACAAAGTGCCTCTTGGGCTTAGTGCAGGGCGATTCCCCGGCAACAGCGCCAAAAATGTGCGCTCCTTGCCGCACTGTCGAAGCAAGGGACTTGCCGATACACCATGTGCGAGCCACAAATGGCTCCAAGCACACAACAAGACTAATCTAGCAAGCTCAAGAGAGCAAAGGGTGTGTCACTCACCGCTCTACGCTCGCCTTCGTGGTGGATTCCTCGCCGCGATGAAGAAGAAGCTGCAGTCGTGCCGCGCTCAACCGCTTCGCCGCCGTCGTGCCTTCGTAATGCTCGATCGCACACACACTCTCCCTCTCTCTCTCACACACATACACACACACACAAGGAGGTGAAGAAGACGAAGATGGAGATGGAGATGGAGCAAGAGCACTCTTCTATTGCACAAATGAGAGAATAAGTGAATTTTAGGTTTAGTTGGCTTTTATATGAGCTCACCCCATTCACAGTTGGGCGCCCATGCTTAGCCAATTAATCCCTTCAATGTCCCGGTTAGAGTGCGCCTCTCATCGGCGATCACTCTTACCCTTTTCCTATTGGTCCGACAAGCCCGGTACCTGACTCTACCAAATACATAATACACGTCCGTCGTAGGTGATGGGGTGTTCGTGAGCCGTGAGGGTTAACATTGAACCACTTGATGCTTTCATGGTCAAACACAATCTCGAACTGTGCACCATACAAATAATGTCTCCATGTCTTTAAAGCAGACACTATTGCATAGAGCTCTCGTTCGTAAGCAGAGTAATTCTGTAGTGCTGAATCCAGTTTCTTGCTTTCAAATGCAATTGGCCTTCCCTCCTGCAGAAGGACTACTCCAATCGCACGATTACTAGCATCCGTTTCCAAAATGAATGGCTTTAAGGGATCCACAATAGCCAAAACAGGAGCTGTGGCTAATGTGTCCTTAAGTTTGTCAAAATTTTGATGTTGTTCTAATCCCCACTGAAAGGTCTTGCCCTTGGCTTTCAGTTGATCTGTCATGGGAACAACAATATGGGCCCATGGTGAAGAACTTGGTTGAATAAACCCTCTACTGAGATAGTCAGCAAGCTGACGTTCCACCTCAGCAGCCTCAGAATGACTCATTCTGTAAGGCGGTTTACTCACTGGCTTACTGCTTGCAACCACGTCTATGCCATGTTGCACAGAACGTGTCGACGGTAGTCCTGGTGGTAAATCATCTGGGAACACATCCTTGAATTCCCTTAAAAGTTCCTTTAATTCATTTGCAACATTTGCTTGTTTTGAATTAGTAGACATAGCTGGAAGAGGAGAGAGAGAAGAATGCAGCGTTGAGGAAGTTTTAGTCAAAGCATTATCAACATTAAAAGCATCATCCACATTGGAAATAAAATGGCACAGTGAGTAACACAAAAAGAGTTCTTCTATTGCATCATCAGAAGCGAGCTTCATAAGCTCAGCTGTACAAATAAGTGGTGAGGAAGGTACATCCTTCTCCCCCAACAACAGCACGTGCACACCATGGGATTCAAACATTAGACTATTATGCTCATAGCTACGTCTAAGTGATGATCCTAAACTATGCAACCATTCACGACTAAGAACCACATCTACCCTCTCCATATTCATGACTTGGAAATCCAAAGAGGTACGGTATCCTTGAATTTCCAGAGGTACATCTTTAACCTGAGTTTCCCATATCTCAGCATCATGGCCGTTAATCATTGCTACCTTGTAGCGATGGGAACTCGGGGTTTGGGGCAATTTGAGTCGTTTCACCAATTTATAATTGATGAAATTGTGCGACGCACCATCGTCTACCAAGATCCGCACCCTGTGTCCTTGGATAGAGCCATGCATACGCACCAACTCATGTGGTCCAAAAGTCTGCTGCCACATGGAGGCCGTGATACAGCACTCATGCACCGCCTCGGTGTGTGTTACTTCCACATTAGCAAACTCGGAAGAGGATTCAAGAGGTAAAAGCTGCACCATGTGCACTGCTTTTTCCTTCCCCTTGTCTTGAGCAGCAGATTTCCCCTTAGGACAATCCTTTTTGCTATGTCCAGTTCCCAAACATTTAAAGCACAACGTTTCTTTTTTGGCTTTCTCAAACTCTTCCGTTGAGAGAGGACCTCTAGACCCCTTGGGCTTTTTGGAGGTTTCTGATGCAACAAAGGTAATTTTTCTTTTATGATGCACATGCTGTGGACGTGTTGAAACAGGTGTAGTGCCATGCACATGCGAACTATGCAATGCCGGATCATCGAGATCATCATGGATGTGAGCTTGCACTATTGCGTCCTCAAGTGTTTGTGGATCCTGGGTTTTAACGTGCTTCTTAAGCTCAGGAGTTAACCCACAGATGAACCCACGTACCTGCTGAAAGGTATCCATCCCTTCCAGCTTGAGGATCACATCCCGATAATGGGAAATATATTCCAACAATGTTTTATGCTAGCGCATAGAACATTCGTCCCAGGCGGTCCAATTTCTATCCTTCTCATTGGTAGGTAGAAATTCCTTCCTGAAGACAATCTCAAAAGGTGCCCAAGTCTGTGGTAGCATGCCCTTCTCCTTGAGAGAAATCCACCATTTGTAGGCCTTGCCGTCCAAAGTCAGACTTGTTTGCAGCGCCTTGGCTGCATCTGGGGTACGTCTAAGGTCATGAATACCATCCCACTTACTGAGAAAAATATTCACGGTGTCCTTGTTTCGCTCATGCTCTTCTCCCCGAAAAATTAGTGGCTTTGTATTTTTCAACAAATCGTCCACCTCTTTTTGGGTCAGAGAGTGCAGCGGTCCCGGAGGAGGGCCTTGCCCGGCAGCCGGCACTTGGCCTGGTGTGGAGCCGTGCCCCTGATTTTGCTGACTAGCAGGGCCCATAGCCTGCTGCCGCATATGCAACTTAATTAAATCGGATAATGCGGTGACATTATGATTTAATTGTGCAAAATTCGTTTCAAGCACAGTCATGCGTGTTTGCAATGCACGGAAATCTTGCATGTCCAGCAACTCATACGCATCGTCTGTCGCCATTGTGGCACGATTACTCTCCGTGAGAGGAACCGTCCGCGTGGCATCGGCAGACGAAACGGGTGCGGACTGCTCGAAATCAAATGCATGATGCATATATATGTCCGAATCCATGCTGTGGACGTACTGTGCGAGAAAAGAAAGGAGAATACCTGAATTCCAACGAGCTCGTAGCAGGTTGCGAGAAGTAACTGTATAATTACGCCTTGGATGGGAAAAAACGCTGAATTCGAAAGCGAACGTCAATCCAAAACGAAGAGTACCTGGAAAATAATGAGCAAGTCCGCAGCTGATGATGCTCTTGAAAACATCGATCAAGTTGGAGTTGCCAACGAGCGGGTGTGCATCGTATGCACTACGCCAGAGAAACTTGAAATTTTCCGACAAATGGTGCAGCCGATAAGAAGGTTGATAACACGAATCAAGGTACCTTCACCACCGAGTTGGCTTGCATCGTATGCAAGAAGCCAAAACCAGGAAATGTGCAACCAATCTTTGGCTTTTCGAAACTTGAGAATCCGAGTGTCAGCAGATACGGATTGTAAAATTTACAGTAATCCACAGCCTTTGTGTGCTGTGTGTGTCCACGATGAAAGGATTCGAGCAGAAGAACAAAACTCGGCTTGCCAAACCAGGTACCGTGGGTAGAGCCCCTTGACTAGGCCATTAGGGTTGG
The DNA here is from genome assembly GCF_014529385.1 of Adiantum capillus-veneris. Taxonomy (NCBI): domain Eukaryota; kingdom Viridiplantae; phylum Streptophyta; class Polypodiopsida; order Polypodiales; family Pteridaceae; genus Adiantum; species Adiantum capillus-veneris. The sequence continues at coordinate 63,680,703 of NC_140936.1, forward strand.
CCAAGGTGAAGGAAAAAAAAAAATTTAATGAAAAAACTGAGCCCCGACAGCGCATGGAGAAGATGATGATGGAGCTCGCAATGCAGCAGCTCTTTGAGGGCAGGCCAAGCACGAAAAGTCCCTGCTTTTTCCTTGCGCTCCAACTGAGCCTAACCCCAGCCAATTTGGTGCAGGTTGAAACACACCTCGTCCTCGACTTAGAGTTCCTGCACGCGCTTGGCTCGACTTCGTCTTCTTCCTCCCTTTTTTGGTTGTGCATGCAACATGCAGCAAAAGAAAAAACGTGCCCCAGTTCTAAAGATAGCCTGAAGCTCTAATACCAATCTAAAACCAAAGGACTGCCAGGTCCCGGTCCATCCACCCAACCTCCCTTTAATAGGCTCCTAGCCACTTTCGGACCCCTTCCCACTGACAGCCAACCCTTGGCCGAGTCCGTGACCCCTTGGTTGGCCCTTGGCATGACAATAGAAGCCCTACATCATCCACATACAACAATAGCATGATTATTGCATTGCAAATAGTAACCTTCTCAATGCCTTCTTGTTACATAAAGTCAAGTTCCATTTGTTCAAATTGATTAATGCATATACCAAAGATAGTTTGTGACAATGGACATCTTTGTTTAACCCCAATAGTGCTTGCCAATTTTTTTTGAAATTCCTCTTCCCATGGCAATTGGCATATCATCTTCTCATACATTTGAGAGGACAAGCACATAAGCCAAAAAACCAAGACTTGTGTAATTTTGAACTACCTAATTTGGTTAAATATTGTCCTTTGTACATGTCAAAACATTCTCCACTAGGTTTGAATTTTTTATGTGTGTCACATTTTTCTCAACTATCGATATGTTTTTTTGCATATGTAGGACTCTAATTGACAACTAGAATTATGGAAGATACGGATTGCACAGAGACAGAGAGAGAGAGAGAGAGAGAGAGAGAGAGATTGATTGATTGATTGATTTATGGGGAATTTCAAGAAAGTGATGGTTAGGCTTTGCTCATTAAAACAAATCCCCCTTAAGGGTGTACTTTGTGCATTAAACTTGTTTTATTATCTTGGAATTAAAAGTTATCGAAAAGCATTGCATAATTTGTTGAGGATTAGAATGGTAGTGTGTGGATTAGGTAGTCCATGGAAATCTAGCGCGACATCTTAGTAGATGCAAGCATTGTGGGTCATATGTTTATAGTGGTGCATGTAGGAAAGCACCACTAGCTAACATACATATGTAGTTAGCAAAGAGACTCCCTCACCCTCTCTTCAATCTCTATCCTCACCCTCTCTTCAATCTCTATATAACCTAAGGGGGTAGGTCACTTAAGATAGCCCCTTGTCCTTAGGGGTAGGGGTTGCCTTCCAAGGGGCATGTAATCACCAATGGCAGCCCCATCATATCCAAGAGGCACCATCACTAATTAGGTGCATCATTTTCTAATATATAACTTTATCCTTAGAAAGAGTACTTGCATCAAAACAATTTTACTTTCCTTTTTATGCTATTTTAGCACTCCAAAGTGGAAGATGTTGACAAACATGATCCGATATGTCCTTCAGGCTGACTTGGCCTCAAGTGGGTGTAAACTTAACTTTCTTTTTGCACACCCCCCCTCCTCCTTTTATCATTGTCTTATATGGTCCTTCAGAAGGGATCTAGGGCCCAAATTAGGTGACGCTATGCATATTGAATCTCCACTATCGGATTGCCAAGTAAACTAGGGGTGAACTAGGGATTAGTAAACTAGGGACTAAACCAAGGCATGGATGGTAAAGCTTTTGTTTGGGGACCAAGAAGTTTTCAGCTCAACCTCGTGCAATCCAAGGCTGGTACACTAGGGATGAGCTATGTAGTAAAGTGAGTGTAAAATAAGAGGGTCATTTTTCCCCCTTGGGAGAATTGGGTGGTCCAATTCACCTAGATCTTGGGCTATTGATACCATGGGACACTCATGTAAGTAGAAGAAGAGAAGTTTTAACAGCGTGGCAACAATCCCAAGAGACATCAACTCAAGACTTGTTACTCAAGAGGGAAGCACGACAACCAATCTTCCACACTTGGGAGATAGAGAGGTTATTTGAACCCCCCCCCCCCCCTAAAGGGCACGGGGCATTAAATGAAGCCCAAGAGGTGGGATCTACGGCCGAGAAGCCCGGGCACAAAAGCAGAGGCGCGCAGGGCCGTAGGATGCACCAGAAGTAAACTAGGACGCCGAAAAATAAACTTGGACATGGGCACACCCTGTCCACGTTGACTTATCATGTGTTTGTTGCCCACCATGGTCAACATATACGCACGGGGGGTTGGATAAGCCATGCGCCTTGCCCAGCACCCACCAGGGTTCAAATCCCGAGCGCAGCATCCCACGTCCCATTTTTTTGAGCCCTCAAATCTCCTTGAGATTCGTGCGCGCACTCTTAGCCGTAGATCTCGTCTCTTTGCTCCCGTGCCCTTCAGTGCTGAGCTCCCCCCCCCCCCCCCCCCCCCCTTCTCTCTCTCTTGGGATTTTCAGTTTTAGCTTTAGATGTTCCACACTCAATTATTTTACCTATCGTGGCTTGATTATTTGTCAACAACTACTTACCTAGTCACTTGACACACTTAGGCTTTGTTTTTGTTTAATAGCAATACTCTCTCCAATATAGAGAGTTGGTTTTATTAAATTTAAAAAACCATGGATACTGTAACTCCATGCTCATAAAGAGCCATGGAGGACAAGAATGACAAAAAAGAATTACACGAGTTCTAATGGCGAAGAGAGGAGCCACCCTACTGTAGCTACATGAAAAACTTACATAGACCCATTACAACACTGAAACCATCAAGTAACCCCAACTTGGCTACGAGAGGTAGCAAGCCTTTTTCCACAAGGCCACTCACCTCCTAAGAAGGACAAGATGATACTCATCACATACAAGGCCACATATCAACATACTTGCACCAAACCGCAAGAAGGGGGGAGCTTGAATCTCCACTACTAGCCACTTAGGAGCCATCCACCAAAAAGCAAGGCAACAACACCAAAAGCCAAAGGATCCATACACTATCGACATTTGCCACCAAGCGAGAGGACATCTCACATCTTTCCCCTGCTTGCGCATCGAACCTACAAAGCATTCTAAGAGAAAACCAAGAACCACCACATATGCCATTTAGCTCCAGCATGGCAGAGCATCCTCCACCATTTCCAAAAAAAGAGGGCCAAGAAGAGTCATGGCAAAGGAGATCCACATAGCACAAAGGGAGGAGTAGCCCGAGCTCCTCCCTCATGATTGACTTATCGCTCAAAGGGTAAAGCCCACCCCACGAATGTAGACCCCAAAATCCAAAAACCTTAGCCCGACCGCAAAGCTGTCTTGAGCCTCCTTGCTCATCGTTCTCGCAGGCTGTAGACCATAGGCTCTCGAGGATCCACAATTTAGGCTTAAAATTATCCTCTCAAGTCATTACCCCTTTTGAGGTCCCTATCATGGTGCTTATATAACATGGTGGGAACGTATCTCAATTTTTTATTTATAGAGTGTTCTCACCCTTAGCCTTGGACCCCTAGCAAACTTCATTCTTACCTTCCGTGCTCTTGCCTTGTTGACCTGGCTGATTGATGGGTTAGTCGATGCGGAAGCGTACTCCCTAATCATCAATGATTAACGTATGGAGGGTGAAGACTTACCTTAACCATGGTGTTAGGGTTAGGGTTAGGGTTAGAGAGATGGTGATTAGGGTTAGATTATGCCAAAAGCAAGAGCAGAGAGAGAGAGAGAGAGAGAGAGAGAGAGAGAGAGAGAGAGTAGACACAATGATAAGACTCAAAGTGCAATTGATCAATTAGAAAGTAGCCTCTATATAGGCTTGTTGCTTTACAATCATTGGCTAGATGGGTTGCACCCTCTTGCTATTGAACCATGTCATCAGTTATCTCTTCCTAGGTGGCTAGAGGGTTCTCCCATAGTGGTGCCACAAGTTGGGCTTACCCTAACATACACCCCCTTATGCCAAATTTGGGCTTTACAAAGATTTCATGTGTTCATGTGTAGATGGGCATCATTCGGTGAGTGTCAAATATAGCACCCAAAATACAAAAGAGTCCTCTCAAGAGAATTGTTAATTGGGTTTAAGATCAAAGTCACAACATCCTCCATAGAGAATTGTCAACTGGGTGTAGGATCAAAGTGTGCACCTACCCTAGAGATTTGTAGGTAACTAGGTGGTAGGTCAAAATACAAATGTAGTGCTTTCATTTTTTTTTGTGTATGGCCCCGATATCGGAAGGCCAAATGTGTTGTTGATGCCATCTTCAAATTTGCAAAGTTGTTTGTCGACGTCGTTGTCAAATTTTGATCCGTCTTCATTTTGTTGTTGTCGTAGTTTGTTGTTGTCTTGGTGTTGTTGTCTTTATCTTCATTGGTATGTTGATGTTGTGCTTGTTCATTGGTCCAATTTGTTGAGGATGTAGCCTCCATCTCCAATAGTGCAAAACACACATACACTTCATTTTGTGCACTTGTGCTCGTGCTCATGATGGTGGGCGGTCTTATGTTACACTTAGTGTGTAGGCAGTGTCTAAACCCGTGTGTGTTTTTGTTCATAATAATAACATAAATTTCATAAAATGGAGATGCCTTGAGAATCTTGGAAATTTCCTTGCTAAAGCTTTGATGCTCTACCTTGAGGCCTTTAAGTTTTGAATGCCAGGCTACCATTGAGCTATTTCTCCGTCGATATTTGACAGGGTTTGAAGCTCTCCAAGTTGGCTCTTAGTTGTTGTTTCAATGTGAACACCTCCCAATATGAAGAATCTCAAGAGCTGGGCCTTTGGTGGCACTGTGGGAAAGGCCCCTTAACTGGCTTTTGGCTTAAGGTCTTGCGGCAATGAAGATCCTGCTCATGGGAACCAGTCCTAGCGGACCCGAAAGGCTCTAAAACTCCTCTAAAGTTTGGCTCGCATCCGTCTCGAAGGCGAGAAGCATGGGAAGATACCCTTGGAGAGTTGATTAGCTGGGAGAAAAAAGGCGACCAGTAGTAGAAGAGGCCCGTCAGTTCGCGACGCTCGGCTGGACCCGACACAATGTTATAGTCTAGATTGAAATCCGAAGGGAACGTCCGTCTACCTTGCCCATTTTCTACGGTTAGGAGACAACTTTTGAACACGCAATCTCTCCCTCAACTTGACAATCCAACTTACGCTAGCCAACATGCCATGAGAATTTGCTTGTGGGTCATGCTCTAAAAATAACTTATATTCTTGGGCTAGTGGGAGGTTCACACACACCTTACACACCTAACTTTGGAGGGGTGAATCAAGTGCTAATGAAGGACAAATGTAGAGCTTAAGGACTTGTTTTGGAGCTGGAAACACATAGATTTCACACATAAAATTAAAGAATCAAACCTTGGGCAAAGTCGACATTCAATAGCTCTACAAAATGGTGTCGATGAGCACTTTGCACACACACAAGCTGCACAAGAAAATGAGAAATGCAACTAGAGTAATGCTAATGCAAAAATGGGATGAAAAATGAGCGCAATAACTAAATTTTCACACACACACAATTATTAGGGTGTCGCTAATCAAAAGCTCACTAACCAAGAAGGGTAGTGGCTCATTGGTGTTTCCAAGGAGGAGCCCAAACTTAATTAGTGATTGTAGTGATTAGGGAGATGGAGATGTTAATTAAGCCTAGGCACGAACCATCAACTCTGATATCACTCGATGGATTAGTCGATACGAAAGCGTACTCCCTAATCACCAATTATTAGTGTTAGGCTATGGAGGGTGAAGCCTAAGCTTAACCATTGTGTTAGGGGTAGGGTTAGAGAGATGGTGATTAGGGTTAGCTTATGCCAAAAGCAAGAGCAGAGAGAGAGAGAGAGAGAGAGAGAGAGAGAGAGAGAGAGAGAGAGAGAGAGAATGATAGGACTCAAAGTGCAATTGATTAATTAAAAAGTAGCCTCTATATAGGCTTGGTGCTTTACAATCATTGGTTAGATGGGTTGCACCTTCTTACTATTGGACCATGTCATCAATTATATCTTCCTAGTGATGGGTTGAAGGCCTATGGTGGGTGCCACCTTGAAGATTCCATGGTGAGCAAGAAGGTGTGCTGTAGAACAAGAGACGAAGCGAGAGAGAAAGAGAGAGCAGGTCGACACAGCAGCCAGAAAAAGCACATGCTATATTTTTTACTTATGTGAAACTTTACATATATAAGAGGCTCTTGGGTAGCCATGTAAAAACAACTTGACTCCTAACTTAACTCTCCTCCGCATGCTCCAAGGGGGTTTCCCACGAGTAGATGACCGACAAGGGCTTGAACCCAACAATACCCCCCTCAAGCTCGAACTAGACAAACAACTCATGATACATCGAGTTTTTGGTGTACTCGTCAACCGTGAGTTTTAGGTTTTCTCACAACCAAGGATTTGTGGTGTATCCATAACCTGGTGCTAGGTGAGTAACTCCCCCTTGAACATATAGGGTATAGGTCAAAAAAGTTAGCTACCAAAAATGATTGGAGTTTTTGGTTCATTGCCAAACCTTGGGTTTAAGGTGTACCCAGTAACCTCATGAGAAGTGCAACAAAATGGGATGAGAACTGACAAAAGTTGGGAGGTCTTACCACTTATCTGTGTGGCAGTGTCTATAACCCGTACAAGACTTTTACTGAGTGTGATAAGACAACAACAAACAACTAACTGTAGAAAAATTGTCATAAAAATAACACAAAATAGAAATGATGTCGATGTAGATTTGCTCAAAGCAGATTTTTCTTTGTGCTTGCAATTGTCGATGTGTTCAAACATGTCGTAATCCCATTGACATAGCATGATGTGGCAACAAGACACATAGATATAAGATAAAAGATAAAAGATAAAAGACTCGCGACTTGGTGAATAATGATCGTGTGTCAACAACTCCAAGCATGAAGCTCTGCCTTCTTAAATCTGTAATTTATGCATGTGTACCCATTGCTTGACAAGGTTTACATGAGCCATATATAGGCATTTACAAACAGTTCTGACTTCATGACTTAGCGTAGCTCAGCCTTCCCCTTGCTGTTGCTTTTACCTTGGAGCTGCTCTTCCAACGCCCATAGAACGATAACACTCGTTAAAATATTTGAATTGTGTACTAGAAAATATTTCCAAGAAGCCTTGAGAAATCGATTAATTGCAAGCATCTTGCCGCTTGTGTCTCCACTCTTCTCTCGGTTGAACATCCGCTGCTCCATCTCGTTCACCTCAACTTGCACGTAGCAACTATATGCCACCAGGATCAGCCTTCCTCAAGAGAAAAACAACCAAAACTAATGTCTGATGTAAGGATTTTCTTTCGAAAAGCTTGCTATCAACGCCTTCCAATCTGACAGAATCCCTTGTCCTCTCTTGCTTCCAACATCAAGCTCGCATCAGTTTGCCACATCCAGAACTCTCCTTCCTTTGGCGGCCCGCCTGGGCTCTGATACCAGTTGATGGGTTGAAGGCCTATGGTGGGTGCCACCTTGAAGATTCCATGGTGAGCAAGAAGGTGTGCTGCAGAACAAGAGACAAAGCGAGAGAGAAAGAGAGAGCAGGTCGACACAGCATCCAGAAAAAGCACACGCTATATTTTTTACTTATGTGAAACTTTACATATATAAGAGGCCTTGGGTAGCCATGTAAAAACAACTCGACTCCTAACTCAACTCTCCTCCGCATGCTCCAAGGGGGTTTCCCACGAGTAGATGACCGACAAGGGCTTGAACCCAACACCTAGGTGGCTAGAGAGATTTCCCATAGTGATGCCACAAGTTGGGCTTACCCTAACACATACTGGGTCTAGTCTCTCACTACCCCTGTTCTTATTATTTTGAATTCCTCTCTACGACCTTGGTGATAGCATAATCATGTGGAAAATCCCTCACTATGGGCTTGGCGGATGTGTTACACTCTTCTCTCAATTTAATAGGTGAGCACTCTTAGGCTTGGTCACACTCTTAATCTCTTCGCTACACTCTTCTTCTTTCACACTATGGCTTCATTGGAAAGCTGAGCTGTGGGCACCAACTCTCAGGTAGTAGTTTTATTGATTGGCAAGACTAGTACAAGAAAATGTTGTTTTCATATAAAATTCTTTCTCGCTCATGGGAAAACTCTGAGGTGCGATAAAAAACCATGAAAACAAACACACACATGCACACACGCACGTATGCGGGAACAATCCACCAAGACCTCAAAGGCCAACGAGTCTTGAACCCCCTCCCTCAAAAAAAAAAAACATGTCTCTTCACCCAAAACACTAATAGAAAGTATAACAATTTATCGAATATGAGCGCGTGCCTGCGCGTGCGTGTATAAGAGGGAGACCTGTAGTTGACAACTCAGCAGAAATGGGGGAAGAAGAGGGGCCAAAAAAGAAGCCATGGTGGGCGATCGACAAGGAGGCTTGGAGACAGCATTTCCATTTAATCTTTGATATGGCCAGCGTTGCTAAAGGGAGAGACAAACCTCTGAAGCCCTGGTCCGACGCAGATGTTGAAGAATTCATTCACTCCGATCCAGTTTATGGACCCCAGGTTAGCTTTTTCTTCTTTGTTACACTTATTCTCCAAGGTTGCTCTCGATTTTCAATACATCGTCGGGAAAGGCATACATGTTACTGGTATTATACGCTCTATCTAGCATTTTTTGCTGGCGGTACCAGTCGTACTTACCAAATTGTATATTTGTTTTGGCAAACCTGTTCACTGGTTTTGGAAAAGTTTTCTGCTCTGTTTGATTGGAACTTTTGACTTGCACTAGGATTATTATCACCTTCCAGTAAGTATTACATACAGCTACCCAAGTTTTGTGATGCTGTGGTGATACTACAAGCGACATAGTTAAAGCTGATGAGCTTTCAACTGTGTAGGATGATGCCGAAAGATTATTGGTTTGTTGAAGAGTGGTAACCTTTAAGAAACGTTTTCACTTGTTTAAAAGTGCATGCCATGTATTCTGCTATTGGTTCTTGGTTCATGGAGATGCAAAGGCTACCTCTAAGCAAAGCTGCGATTTTGAGTAATTAGACATTCTCATCCCTTGAATGGGGAGAGTCATTGGGAATTGTGGGCTTTAGCCTATGCCTTGGTGTGTATCATCCCTAGTCTACTGAAGCGCCAATGTGGCAAAAACCATGTGATAGCCGTGAAAAAGGTGCCTTCGGTGTATACCTACCCATGTGGGGCATTTCTAGAGGGTATGGACTCACTTAGAGATAGTTAAGAGGCTCCTAAAATGCCTTGAAAGTTCACCCACAAGTTTGCAAGTTGATTTGGCTGATTTGGGAGCCTTGTATGATGTCATCCATGATGCCAGAGAAGAAGCCTAGCCTAGCTCTATATAATGAGCCCTTTTGTAGTTGCTAGTCATTTTCAAGTAATCTATTCATCAATTTTGTGTCTACACTCTACTCTAATTTACTTTGTGAAATTAGCATTGTGATTAGCATGTTATTAACATGAATGCTTCTCTCTCTTATCCTCCCTAATCCCATCAATTGGTATCAAAGCATGCACGAGATTAGCATCTCCTAATCTCGTAGATCCTACGCATTCCTCCATATTCACAAGGCATCTCACTCTTTGCCATTGTGATTCAAATTAACCTCTTTTGCATCACAATTAGGCTGCATTTTCATTCATTCTCACTAATTACTCATTGTAATGAGATATGTACACTCGTGTGTGCCACTAATCACACTATGGTGCTAATTAATGGAAGGGGTTTCATAAATTTTTTTGTTTGCTTTGGATTGATCGAATGCATGAGCTTTTAGCCCTTTGCAATAGCTCTCGGATGAGCTCTTAATTACTAAATTCCAAGCTAATTAGCCTCTTCATCTCTTGGTAAAGATAGATGCGTGCGCGTGCGCTTATACTGCATAACCGAATTCATATTTGTGCTTTTTGTGGAGCCCTCACACAACCAAAGTGGAAGGGCCATGTAGTTAACTCACTAAAGGTAGAAGTTGTTGGACCATAGGACGTGGGGTCAAATTGCAAAGGCTATTTTGGGTATACCCGGTGAAAAAGTCTAAGCACTTCAAATGAACTGAAAGAGATGCTCGACACAAGACGGGGAGTGGTGGAGTTCCATCCCAAGAGAGCACTGATCCCAAAGCTTGGTGCTCCTTTCGGTATCTCTTCATATTACTTGAACTTGGTACAATGCCGGTACTCACACTCTGCACCTTCATCCGGAAGAGTGCCAAAGACTGAGCCCTCTACACATATCTAAAGGCCCTTGGGCTATGAAAAGCAGTTTACATGGAAAGCTTCAAACTAAGAAGCACTTGGCCTCCAAAAAGCAGTTCAACGTTGATCATGGAAATCTGTACAATTGCCACGTCAGCATGCAGCAACGTAAAACGTGGAAATCCATACATACTGCCACGTAGCATTGTTAGCGCAAATCGCGAGCGTCTGTACAACTACCACGTCATCATCTTTTGAGCGAGAGATCACTGAGAGTGCGCGCCCGTGTGGTCCTGCTTTTTTGTAATGCCTTTAGGTCACTTAGGCCCCATCAGATGGGGTCCCATAAGTTGGTGGGAACTCTTCTTTAAAAATAGGCCACTCAGCAAGACTTTGCAAGTTGGTAAAACTTCTTCTGCTTCTTCACTTGGGGTTTAGGTTCCTCGGTCGGGATATGAAGGTTGGCTCCGTTCTTCAGTGACTTGACACGTCAGCAATTTGTGACAACTTTGGTCTTTCTATTAGCAAAGTGCCCGCAAGGAGTATTCAAAGGAGGATCAAGCAAGCTCAAAAGCACTATTGTGAAGAGTGTCTTCACCCCAATGAAGAGGTGCTTCACATTAAAAAGGAAATTCTCTTTGTCTCTGTCACAAAGTGATGACGTGGCGGATAGCAGAAACCCTAATTTCTGCCAGAAACCCTAATTTCCGGAAATCGCGGAGGCTAAAATTTATTTATTTATTATTTTTTTTATTTTTTTGGAAAATGATGAGCGACGCAAATTTCGCTTTTTCTCTACTTAAATGAGAAAGAGAGAGAGAATGCTTTTGCTTTCATGTTTTGACTCTCTGAGAGAGAGAGAGCAATTGCTTTTGATTTGAAGCTTTTGGGGCTTTGCTTTTGGGCATCCCTTGTAACCTTTAAATTAGTGGTGAGGGCCTCACTTCTCAGGGCATCTGGACGCAGAGTCTGAGAGTGAAACCCTAACCGCTCTCTTGTACTTTGATGATTGATTAATATAAAAAGAAATACCGAAAGGGCGCCAGTCTTTGGGGCCAATATCTCTAGGCACGGAACTCCGCCGGGCCAGTGCAAATCTATTGTGATCTGTGAATTGTTTGGAAGTGGTTATTTGGTGCTGTCGCGGTTGATTCTTGACTTGGAGTGTCCAAGTCTGTTACAGTGGTATCAGAGCACGGCCGATTTCTCTTCTACGGGAAATCCGATCCCCGAATTTTTTTTCCGCGGCACCTATGGCTTCAGGCAATGATTAGTCGACTCCCTCTGCATCTGGAGATGCGGGCTGGGATCACAACGAAGATTCAGACAGAGAGTATGGCCCGCCTCGGCCTACTCAGGCGGAGCAAAGAGAGATGGAGCGTCGTCAATTGATTGGCGATGCAACAAAGATGATGCTCAATTTTGCCAAGGACCCGAAGATGGCAAAATATATGAACCAGACCTCTTTGAAAGAGGTACAGATGGAGTGGCAGAGAACCACAACACCACTCCCGAAACCCGCTCTCAAGAAACCTTCTGCCTCCAAGAAAATATACGGAGCAGGAACTGGAGAACGTGGTTGATGCACGGATTGCTCAGCTTTTCGACGTGCAAAAGAAAGACAAAAAGCACGGCAAAAAGCAGAAGAAAGGCACTGACTGCCCGGGATATTTGGGTCGTCGGTTGACATTTGACAAGGCAAAGAAACGGAAGAAGCGTGTTCGATTTGAAGGAGTACCCAGTTCTTCTTCTTCTTCTTCTGACAGTTCTTCTAGCTCTTCGGATTAGAGCGAAGAAGACAGAAAAAGCAAAAAGCGAAGCAAGACACAAATCTTCGGAAAGGGCAAGAAAAAGGCAAAGAAGGCTACATCTCGCCCAGAGACTGACAGTTCTACTGAGGACTCGTCTACAGACAGCTCAGATTCCGATGACGGAAAGTTTTATGCGAACAAGAAGAATTTTTTTACAAAGCCAACTAGTATGACTTTCTTGAAGATAAAAGCAAGAAAGTCCGAGAGTTTAAGGAAGGTGGCCACTCGATCAAGTTTGATACTTTTCAGGATACTCAAATGCTTCGAAGGCTTTGTCTTTTATACAGCAGTTTGACATCGCTTTCGCGGGAGGACGCTATTCAGAGCACTCCAAGATTCGGAGAGCTGCCTCTTACTTTAAGGGGAATGCTCGTACTTGGTGGTCCACGCTTCTATTAAGCAAGACTGTGCCAGTTACATGGCTGAAATTCAAGAGGCTTTTTATTTCTTCTTGGTTGACTCAAGAGTTTGAGCGAGATATACGAGCTTCTTGGAACCATCTCCGGATGACCAAGAGCGATACAGTGAATTCTTATTGTGAAAGATTTTGGAGCTCTTTTCTACCGGCCTCTTCATTCAAGATCATCTCGTTCAGAGAACAGATTGAGCGGTTTACCTTGGGTCTACCTACAGAGATCCGAAATCACTGCTTGGAACAGAAGTCAGCTTCTGTTCAGGAGTTGATGAGTCATGCGAAGCGGGGCTTTGCCATTCACTCTGGCAGTCTGACCTACCCCACAGATGAGGCCATGACACAACGAGCCGAACAGACTTCTGGGAATGAAAGTAGAATGAAAAAGAGCAACCCAGAGAAAAAAAAGGATGCACGACCCAAGCTTACTCCTAAGGAGAGAGCTTGCTTCATCAGAGAGGGGAAGTGCTTTGGATGCGGGGAACATGGATATATTTCCGCAAAGTGCCCTGATAAGGCACAGAAAGAACAGAATGATAAAGACGACGACAGGTCTGAGAGTTCGAGAGCAGCTGAGGAATGTGGCAGAAAAGGCAGATAGAAAAGCAGAACTGGTACCACATGGCGTGGGACCTGCACCGAATCTAATGAATGAAAGTACAAACTTTGCCGCTTTCGGGGCAAAGTGAAGGATCAGGAAGCTCTTTTGAAGGAGCCAAGGCCAACTTCTTTTCACTTAGAATTGGCGGCTCGATTTGGAACTACGCCCGACAGACTGACGCCACAGGCGGAGGTAGTTCGACTGGCACCTGGATGGGATGTTGCCATTACACTGAGCATTGACAAACTTTGTTTGCAATGACAGGGGTGTTCAGGGCACGCGAGTGACGTTCTACTCGGGATCCCTTGGTACCACAAGAACTACGCCGTGGTTGACTACCGGGCCGAGAAAGCGACCTTGATAAATGAAGGGCTTAGAGATTGTACTTGATGAACTTCAGTTTTCTTACTCATTCTTTTGGGAGAACTGAACGATGGATAAAGGTTGAATATGTTTTGACCTGAAGAAAAGAACGCCAATATTTTTTTCTCCACGCTCATGCCGATTGCTTTTGAGAGGGCCTGAAGATCATACCATTGATCTGATATCTGGAAGCACGCCACCGAATCGGCCACCTTATCGTGTGAGCCGAGTACAGAATGAAAAGATTATGAACTCAGTGAAAGACCTCTTGGAAAAGGGTCTTGTCCAGCCTAGTACTTCACTGTATTGCTCTCCAGTGTTGTTGGTTTTGAAGAAAGACGGATCTTGGAGAATGTGCATCGATTATAGCACTCTCAACGAAATCACCATCAAGAATAGATTTCCGATTCCTAGGATCGATGATATACTCGACAGGTTACAGGGATCCTCGTGCTCTAGCAGGACTGACTTGAAGTGGATATCATCAGATCAGGATAGCGCCAGGAGATGTCTACAAGACAGCTTTTCGGACGACTTTTGGGTTATTTGAGTTTTTGGTGATGCCTTTTGGCTTAACCAATGCTCCTGCGACATTTAACCGGATGATGGACAGGATTTTTCGAGAGTACAGGCTGTTTGTTGGCACTTTCTTTGACGACATCATTGTTTTCTCCAAGAATGAGGCAGAACACAGAGATCATCTGCTTCAAGTCTTTCAGGCATTACGAGATCACACATTAGTGATCAATGCTAAGAAAAGTGAATTTTTCCTACCAGAGATACACTTTTTGGGACACATTGTGTCAGCAGCACAGCAGGAGTGCAAATGGACCCGGCCAAGATAGAGACTATCTGTGATTGGCACGATTTGAGGAATGTCCATGAAGTTAGAAGCTTCTTGGGATTGTGTTCGTACTACAGGCGGTTCATACGAAAGTTTGCAGAGGTTGCTTCCCCTTTGCATACCTTGACACAAAAAGGAGTACCTTTTTCGTGGGGACCCACAGAGGTGACTGCCTTTCGGACATTGAAAGAGAAATTCACTACAGGACCAGATTTGACTTTGCCGGACTTGCAGAAGTCATTTGAAGTATTTTGTGATGCTTGTGGTCGTAGTCTGGGTGCGGTCTTGATGCAAGAAGGCCATGTCATAGCTTACGAGAGCCGTTTGTTCTCTAGGCCGGAGATGACAGCACAGATCTATGGGAAAGAGCTTTTGGCGGTTATCCACGCTCTTACTCAGTGGCGGCATTACCTACTCGGAGCAGATTTTACTGTCTTTACAGACCATCAGAGTTTGCGCTACTTCTTGTCACAGAAGCAGCTTTCGGAAAAGCAGATGCGGTGGGTGAACATCTTGTCACAGACCCACTTCCAGATTGTCCATGTGCAGGGACAGAAGAATGTGGTGGCAGATGCTTTGTCTCGAAAACCGTTGGTTCTGGCTATTTCCGCGATACATCATAGGAGCTTCGAGGATATGGTCGATCAGTGTGCCACAGATACAGATTTTGCAGATATTTTCACACGGATACGGGATGGGGAGACAGTAGCTGGATACTCCTTTCGGGAAGGCTACTTGATGAAAAAGACTATGTTGTGCGTTACACAGCCGTTGAGGGAAAAGGTTATGACTGATTGCCACTGTCCACCTTTTACGGGTCACCGCAGCATTGCTACCACCATGAAAGGGGTAGAGAGAGATTTCTTTTGGCGGAGACTGAAGAAGGATGTGGAAGAGTTTGTGCACAGTTGCTTGGTATGTCAGAAGGTCAAGTTTGACAGGCATAAGGCACAGGGATTGTTACAGCCTTTACCCATACCCACCCGCCCCTGGGAAAATATTGAAATGGATTTCATTTTTTTTGATCTCCTGAGAATACAGAATCATCTCATGATGATTTTCCGATTACATGGCACGCCTGAGACGATTGTCTCCGACAGAGACCCCAGATTTATGAGTTTGTTTTGGAAGGCAATTTGGGAGAACATTGGCACGCGGTTGCAGTTCTCGTCATCGTTCCACTTGCAGACTGACGGGCAATCTGAGAATGCCAATTCAGTGATTTTAGATTTATTGAAGTCTTGTATCTCGCATCAGAAGACTCAATGGGAAAAGAACTTACCTTTGGTGGAATTTGCCTACAATAACACGATACACTCTTCGACGGGGAAGACGCCATGTGAGATTGTTGAAACTGCTGCGAAGGTTCCATCCTTCCTGAGCACGAAAGATTAGAAATTTGAAGCGGATGAATATTCGCGAGACTTGGATACGGCTTTTGCCAAGGTTCGCGAGACTTTGCAGAAGTCTCAAGAACGACAGAAAAAGGCAGCGGATCGCCATCGTCGCGACTGGAAACTGAAGGAGGATGATTGGGTGCTCTTACTTTTGAGAAGGCATGCCTAAGAAAGAAAAAGGGAAAGGAGAGGCTTTTTCCAAAGCTTAGTATGTGATACTACGGACCTTTCCAGATTACCGACAAGATAAATAAATGATGTCTCCTTCCGATTGAAACTGCCAGATACTTGGAGGATTCACAATGCATTGCATGTGAGTCTCTTGAAACCTGTTAAGGGTGATGTGCTTGATGATGTGGAGCCTGATGAGCAACCCAAAGTGGAAGAAAACGAGGAGATCCTTGTTCCTGAACAGATTTTGGCACATAATGATACGAAGAAAGGTAAAGTCCGAAGGCGGTTCTTGGTTAAGTTCAAGAACTTTCCTGCATTTGATGCGAAGTGGATGGAGGAGGAGGACCTAGCAGATACTCCTCGGATTGTGAAACTTTACCTCGATGTTTTGGTTTAGGATAGTCTACTCCAAACGGAACCGAGAATTCAGCTTGGCCGGAGATCTGGTGCAGTGGGATGCACAAGAGGGGAGTCACTCCACTCCTTTGTCAACAGATGCCTCGATTTTGATACTAAAGTCACTGATGTCTCTTTGAGCTTCAGGGATACTGAGAGCTGCCAGTATTCTGCTGGATGACTTTATGAAATGGAATTCCTGATTATGATACTGATTTGTTCTTGACTTCTTGTGAGTGCAGGAATTGATAGCCGAAATGACTGCAGCATTTTGGTCTGATTGATCTCGAATAGACATGGTTGCAATAGGGGTTAGTCAATCGGACATCGATGAG
Source organism: Adiantum capillus-veneris (assembly GCF_014529385.1). NCBI lineage: Eukaryota > Viridiplantae > Streptophyta > Polypodiopsida > Polypodiales > Pteridaceae > Adiantum > Adiantum capillus-veneris. The sequence continues at coordinate 63,697,248 of NC_140936.1, forward strand.
GTCCCGATTGGACCTAGATGTGATTGCTAGCTACATTGCCGATAAATCATGGTCTAAGATCCGAATGAATGTTGAATGTCATGTGATGTCCTGTGATGTCTGGTGATGTCCTGTGATGTCGTGTGATGTGACTGTCGATTTTGTACATGTGCTAGATGTGTGTTCCTAGTACGTAGGTACTAACAGTCAGTGTCTGCTAAGACGGTTTATGGCTTTTGTCGGTTTTGCAGGCGTAATCGCGGTCGATTACAATGCTTTCAAGAGGGGGGTATGTCACAAAATGATGACGTGGCGGACAGCAGAAACCCTAAAATTCTTGCAAACCCTAATTTTTGCCAGAAACCCTTATTTCCGGAAATCGCGGAGGTTGAAATTTATTTATTTTTTTGGAAAATGATGAGCGACGCAAATTTCGCTTTTTCTCTACTTAAATGAGAAAGAGAGAGAGAATGCTTTTGCTTTCATGTTTTTACTCTCTGTGAGAGAGAGAGAGCAATTGCTTTTGATTTGAAGCTTTTGGGGCTCTGCTTTTGGGCATCCCTTGTAACCTTTAAATTAGTGGTGAGGGCCTCACTTCTCAGGGCATCTGGACGCAGAGTCTGAGAGTGAAACCCTAACCGCTCTCTTGTACTTTGATGATTGATTAATATAAAAAGAAATACCGAAAGGGGCGCCAGTCTTTGGGGCCAATATCTCTAGGCACGGAACTCCGCCGAGCCAGTGCAAATCTATTGTGATTTGTGAATTGTTTGGAAGTGGTTATTTGGTGCTGTCGCGGTTGATTCTTGACTTGGAGTGTCCAAGTCTGTTACAGTCTCTCTCTTCCCCACTTTGTTAAAAGGAATCGCATCCCAGCATAGAAAAATGTATGTAAAATTTCTCACTCATAACAAAGAAGAAGAATGCCATTTTTTGTAATTGTATGCCTTTTTATCTATCGCATGGAATATGTGCAATTGGATGGAGTTCAGACATTGGTTTTGGGATAAAAACCAAATGCTAAGACCTCATTAAAGCACAATGGGAAAGCAAAGGGAAAAATTCACTTCAAGGGGAGGAGCATTGACATTAGTAGCCGCACTAGATCATTTTGTATTGCATTGTTTTTTCAATAAAGCTCAAGCTAGGGCAACGACCATGGCAGCAACAACACCGAGATGATGCGGGTAGCAGAGTCGGAAGACGAAGATAAAGTAGAAGGGAGGACAACCATTGGTAACTGCAGAGTTGAAGTTTTCCTCAAGGGGAGGTTTTGTCATCTAATGTAATCTTGTGTGGAGTGTCATCCTATGTGGATATTGGGTTGTATCTTCAGTCTGTTAGGTGAATCTAAACCCCAAGGGTTGTTGGGAATTGTGGGTTTTAGCCTATGCCTTGGTGCGTATCACTCCTAGTCTATTGGATCGCCAATGTGGAAAAAACCATGTAATAGCCTTGGAAAAGGTGCCTTGGGTGTATACCTACCCATGTGAGGCATCTATAGAGGGTGTGGACTCACCTAGAGATAGTTAAGAGGCTCTCAAAGTGCCTTGAAATGTCACCACGAGTTTCAAGCTGATTTGGCTGATTTGGGAGCCTTGCATGATATCATCCATGAGGCGAGAGAAGAAGCCTAGACTTGCTCTATATAATGAGTCCTTTTGTCGTCATTCAAGTAATCTAGTTATCAATTTTGTGTCTACACGCTACTCCAATTTACTTTGTGCAATTAGCATTATCATTAGCATGTTATTAACATGAATGCTTGTAAGGTGCAGCGGAAGTGTTTATGGATTTAGCGCAGATCTAGTGCTCCGCACAAAGACAAGGGACACTTTTCTTCACTTGAAAGACTGAACTGAACTGAAAGAAAGAGAGAGACAAGAGAGAGAAAAGAGATGTCAAGTCTCAACCCTCAAGGGCCCCCTTGCTCTATTGCCAGAGAAAGTACTTTTTTTATTCTTGCACAATGCTGGTACAATGATTGGACGCTGAGATGCTAATGCTAATGGGTATTGATGTTGTGGTACTTGATAACGACGATGATGATGACGACGATGGTGTCGACACTGACGACGATGACAAGGCTGAAATCTGAAAACGGTAGGTACTTCTGCTAGAGATTTGCAATCTGCGGCGGTACTACGGCGAGGATCTGCAACCGCCAATGCATGTAGAGGTGCAATGCAAAAACGCTAGCTGATCTGGGCTGAATTTGCAAAGCGTTGGCTGCTTTGGGCTGAAACCAAAAACGCTAGGCTGATTCTGCTACTGATGGTTGATGCGGCGAGGATCTACAACCGAGAGGGGTGCGGTACGGCCAGGTTCCGGGCTGATCTGAAAACGCTAATGTCTGTGGGCTGAAAACGCTGGTTCTTGCTCTGAGAAAACGCTAGAGATCCTAAGGTGTTGCTGGTCGGGTGCCTGTCTCCTTGTGTCCCTGCTTCTTCTGCTATTGAGTTCCCAATGGGTTTTTTTTTATAGTTCCTTTAGCCATTTGCCCTACCTACATTCCAACAAAGGTAAATGAAGTCACTTATTAATAAATGACCTATAAGAGGTGGTTCACGCGGTAAAATGCATGCATGATGAAATGTTGTCTTGTGCAAGAGAGGGTATGCAACTATGACCGGCCTGGACATGCACGTCTTGCTAGAGGCTCACAAAGGTGCCAGGCTCAGTCCTAAGCTAATGACTTATGCTAGACTGTAGCAGAATATTGTGAGAGTGCGCGTGTGCGGCAGCGTGAGAGAGGAGAGAGAGACAGTAGACACAAATGCCAGAGATGGTGAAGAGGAGGCGATCAGCCCCCCATGATACCATGAGCAGAAGACCCTAAGTACAATCAGTATGATGGCCCCCTAGCCCTATAAATAGGTGCCCAAGGGGAGGTAGGGCAAGGCCTGATAAAAATCCCCACGACCCAACAGAAAAATGATATATAGAAATATATGTGGGCGCCCGGAGAAAGTCAGCGGACGGCCCCAAACTCGAGCGGCCGGTCCAGGTGAAACCTAGGCTATGGGTGGCCAGCCCGGAGACATACTAGCCGTACAAGTATGCCCTAGACCTGTGAAGCAACAGAGTGGTGTAAGTCTAACAAATATATCCACGTAGCGCAAGTGACATTTGTTAGACTTACACCACGCTGCTGCTTCACAGGTCTAGGGCATACTTGTACGACTAGTATGTCTCCGGACTGGCCACCCATAGTCTAGGTTGTACCTAGTTCGGCCGCCCGAGTTTGGGGCCGACCGCCCACTTTTGTCCGGGCGCCCACATATATATTTCCATATATCATTTTTCTGTTCGGTCGTGGGGATTTTTATCAGGCCTTGCCCTACCTCCCCTTGGGCACCTATTTATGGGGCTAGGGGGATACCCCACTTCCATATCTCATCACACAGAGATCATACTGATTGTACTGAGGGTCTTTTGCTCATGGTAGTCATGGGGGACTGATCGCCCCCTCTTCACCATCTCTGGCGTTTGTGTCCACTCTCTCTCTCTCTCTCTCTCTCACGCTTCCGCACACGCACGCTCACATGGTATCAGAGCCAAGGACATGGTATCAGCAGCTTCAGGCTCTCCATGGGACCAACGCTTCATCACCTGCAAAGGTTCCTCCCAAGGGATCACAACAATCAGCGTTTTTGGAAGGCATCAACGTTTCTGCAAATCTGTCTGTAAGAGGGGGTGGCGATAACATTTGGACAGCTTCCATCACGAAGGAATGCTTTGCCACCTGCGTTTTTGCAAGAAACATCAGATCTGCTGATTTCCATGCTAGCTCTACCATTTCTGGACATCTTTGTCGTGGAAAACCCCTCCAGATCCATTTGTGTTTTTGACCTTCATCTGCGTTTTTGGGTTTTCAGGCCATTTTCGGCGGTTTTATTGGTCACTTTGTGTCGTTGACACCTTCCACAAGTTGATGGGCACCTAGGGTACCCATCCAGCCTTTGTTTTTTCAGCAAACAGAAGAAGTGGGCTGCAAATTGACCTGTGTTTTTGCATTAGGAGGGCAGCGCTCAGCTTCTGGATCCCAGATCTTGCCACCACCCACCCGGCTTTGCATCTGTTGCATTGCTGGTGAGTATCCTCTCCGTCTTCATCATATTTCAGCCATTACGCCTTGCTGTTTTCTCTGTTTTCAGCCCATCTGGGGCAGTGACAGTGATTCACCACCCTTCCCATACTCCTCTGCACCGCTCCGGACCATGCCGGGTGTCACAAAACGGGAGCGTACACGAGCACTTAGAAAAATCTGAAAATTATAATTCTTTGAAAACATGAGAGAAGGGAGAAGATCGACACAGTATTGGGGGCCAGAAGATGGGTTGGTCCCCCCCCCCCCGTAAAGAGTATTCTTTTATTCAGGGAGAATTCTTATACAAGCACGAGAACCTGAGGAATCCCCTCCGTTCTGTAATCTTAGACCCGAAGGTCGTGCTTTCCCGTAAAGGGCTTGGGCACAAGGCCGTTCCTTCCCGTAAGGGACTTAGGCGCGAAGCCGTGCTTTCCTGTAAGGGACTTAGGCGTGAAGCCGTACTTTCCCGTAAGGGACTTAGGCGTGAAGCCGTACTTCCCGAAAAGGGCCTTCCCGTAAGATGGGAGATTCTTGCAAAACAAACCACACAAAGCAACAATTCTCAAAGCGCATCAACACCTTATACCTGTCGCTTCTTGCTTGGAGAATCGACCTTTGTACTCAGTCGTCACACGAATACTTGCAGTTTCCGTCGCCAGACTCTACTCCAAAACCCTAGTGCTGGTGCTTTTCTGCTGCTTCCGGCTGTTGCAAACTGAAACACTGGCTACCCTTTTATAGGGTCTGACACCCGGCAGGAATAGGGGTCCAAAAGCAGAGCTTGGCGCTCCTAGAGAGAGGAGAGATAAAATCGCGTTTTCTAGAGAGAGGAGAGAGAGAGATCACAAATCAGCCCCCTGCCTTGGTTTTAGCGCTGGTTTTCTTTATAAGAGCCCTGCTTGCTTTATTTTATTAATAAAGGGGCCGGTCACTTAAAAGTGACCGGTCACTTTATTTTACGGTCACTTTATAAAATAAAGTGTGAACTTGTTCAAACTTTAAAAACTCACTCAGTTAGTGAAAACAATGCTACACGGACACATTCCAGGCGTCCCCGGGTGCAGGACATGACACAGATGCAATGCAGAGACAGACTCCTCGCAGGAAAACATCTGTCCTCCCGCGACTGTTCCTGCTTTTCATAAAAAGCGTCATTGAACCCATCTTTATTCTTGTGCTTGCGTTCTTACGCGTATTTTCTTACTCAGTTCGGATTTCCTCCTTAGCCTATGGAATGCCCCCTTTTTGATGCACCCGTCACCCATCATGTGACGCATCAGGGGCACCCGTAACCCGGCCCTTTCCACCGAACTTACGGAAACTCCTTCGCGATGTTTACCGTCACCCATCAAATGACACATCAGAGTTGTCCGTTCCTGATGGCATTTCCTGTAGCTACAATCTTTTAACAGTTCTTAGTGTACACATTAAAATATCCTAATTTCATAAAAAGAAATTAATCATTAAAAATAAGAAATAGTCCAATTAGCAACACCGGGAGCGTACGAGCAAGCTGAAAATTGTTGGAGAGCAGCGTTTTCATCAACTCGTAGTTGCGTTTTTGGGTGGACAGTAGACACATGGCTTGTTTTTTTACAAAGGATGAAGCTACCTCCTGCTAGGACACCATCTGATGGTAGTCCATGCGGCCTCTCAGTGACTGCTGCAGTACACAATATCTTCGACATCGGCTTGATCATCTACGGGCGTACGATCCTTGGGAGATCCATTCATTCCAATCATCATTTCGGTGGTTGCACACTCCAGAGGGGGTGGTGACTTGTGGTTTGCTATGGATACACCTATGCACTCATCAGAGGAGGTGATATGGCCATGCTCATGGCATATGGGATTCCGACATTCCCAGCGAAGACACCACCGTCTTGGTGGACATACACTTACCATTGGACCTCGACACGTCAAATCACTTGCTTACACAGGAGCATCTATATGGAACTTAGAGAGAGGATCTTGGATCATTGCTTGGATCTACAGACTGGAGTGGGATTTCAGTGCTTTGGACTCTCTTGGAGAGTTTAGCCGCGAGATGCGGGAGATCAGGCATCATCCCGCGACTACATCCGGAGTCACCCGGAGCTTGGCTTGGATGGTAGTGCAATTGCTCTTCTACACTCCTGATCATTTGGATTGCTACCTTTAGAGTTGCTTACACTCACCCTCGGTAACCTCACAACAGACTCACTCCTAGCTCATTTACATTGGGGTTTGGTGGCGGCGTTGACGTGGATTCTGTTTTGGTTGACACCAGAGGATTGGAGGCAGGAGATACAGGCAAGACGGCGCAGACAGATTGGTCTGGCCTTTCCTCTTCTCAGAGGCCCTTCACTGCGCAGACTGTTGAGTCTAGCTTTCCCCTCATCTTGGATTACCTTACCTACTGACAGGACACCATCCGGTGGTGGTCCATGCAGTCTCGGTGACTGCTGTAGCTTACGGTAGCTTCTACAGTGCAGACTGTTTAGTCTGGCTTTCCTTGATTCGGAGGACGTTTACAGTGCAGATTGCTATATTTGGCCTTCCTAGAGTTTTACACAGCTTAGCCACCTAGCCATACTGGGTTGCAGGTTCATGCATTGACAGGCTTTCAGTCATTCTCGTGACGGTTCTTGGGTTTCTCCATTTTCTCCGGACGGTTTGACTACAGACACCACAGATCCTATTGGATAGGACACTTGCAGGTCTATTGGCCTTCTTTTACGACAAGGAGTTGTTTTCACACTCAGTTTGAGACCTTCACGCAGTATCTTCACCCTGTATCGACAGAGTAAAACAGTTTGCTACACTGCTCGTGACGACACTTTACTATAGAGATTTCTTGGCGGTCATGACACCCTTGACTGCCGCTACACTTGCGGAGTTTGCCGGAGTATTGTCCTTTAGTGGACATCGCAGCAGAGACATCCCATTCGTACTCCTGGGTCAGCCAAGAGGAAATAAAGAGCCGTTTGATTTGACTGGAGCTTCTTTCCCAGAAGAAGAGTGGACCACCATGTTCTCCTGTTTGGACAAGCAGCGAAGTTGAGATCACATATTGTCAAGTTTGGTTCTTTGCTCTTCGTAGGTTTGTAGTAGTATTCATTTTTCGATTTCGTATTTAGCTTACCTTAGGACTTAAGAATGTGTTCCGTTAGAAGTTGTGTGAAGTTTGATTTTTAGGATTAAGTTTTTAAGATGTATGTCTTATCCTTTTTTGCTTAAAGTTGAGTACTTGTTTTAAGCCAAGTAAGTTGCATCAACTTATTTTACACATACCTTTTCTAAAACATTTTTAAGTTAATAATGTTTTGTTTTATCTAGTTTTGTTTTGTAGCAAACAAAGTGATTTAGTTTGTTTTGTTTGTTTGTTTTTGTTTTTCTTTTCTTTTCTTGGTCCCTTGCTTTTATAGTTTTATGAGTGCTTTATTCCCTCTTATAATTCGTGAGTTCAGACTATTTTGAACTTATGAAGGTATATAAGGATGCGTTCTTACATATAGAGCTATGTGAAGAGATGCGCTCAATGTCAGGTCAATAAGGCAGAGAGCCTTAGGAAAGCTGGCTTGCTACATCCGTTGGAAATCCCAGATGCCAAATGGCAAAGTATTTCCATGGACTTCATCGTTGGTTTGCCAAATACTAGTCGGGGCAATGACGCCATTTGGGTTGTGTTCGATAGACTTACAAAAACGGTGAATTTATACCAACGAAGTCGACAATAAAAAGCCATGAGTTGGCGGTTTTATTTATCGATAAGCTTTACAAGCTGTATGGTCTGCCAGAGGATATCGTCAGTGATCGAGATGCTAAGTTCACTGGCCGATTTTGGCGAGATGTGTTTGCTCATCTTCAGACGAAGTTGAGCAGGTCGTCTTCTGACCATCCTGAGTCCGACGGACAAACTGAGAGGATGAATCAGACGTTAGAGGACATGTTGAGAGCTTATGTCTCTCACAGGCAGTCTGATTGGGAAAGTTATCTTCCACAATTAGAGTTTGCTTATATTAGTAGCAAGCATTCTGCTATTGGATTTAGCCTGTTTATGCTGATGTATGGATTTGAGCCTAAATCCCCAATTGCTATTGGCTTAGAGAAAGTCAAGGAACGCCAAGCTCGTGATTTCTTGTATGACATGCAAGAAATGCTCAAACTAGCTAAGGATAGTTTAAGAATGGCTTGAGATCGAGTGACTACTTATGCTAATCAAAATAGATCTCCCATGACTCTAGAGGTAGGACAATGGGTCTATCTGAAGATACCCAAAGATTCCAAAACTATGCGAACGGGAAAGCATTATAAGCTTTCAACTAGATATTGTGGTCCATTCTTGGTCACAAAGAAAATTGGCCAAGTTGCCTATAAACTGGCTCTTCCTTCGGATGTTAGTGTACATTGAGTGTTTCATGTCAGCCGCCTTAAAGTAAAAAATCGGGCGAAGCCGACGTCGTTGTGCCTATCGAGGAAGATGTAGATATGCAAACTGAGTATATTCCTCGAGAAGCAGAGGCAGTTTTAGATCATCGTACCCATCATTCGCGCCAAAAGGCATATGACGAGTACTTAATTAAATGGAAGGGTCAATCTGAAAGATTCGCCACTTGGGAATCAGTTAGAGCTTTGAAAGCTCAATATCCCCACTTCATTGATGAGGACATCAATGGTTCTTAAGGGGGGAAGTATATTATGTCCCGCTCATAGGAGTGGGGATCTAGCCTAGACGCCGTCGGGATGGGCGTCCAGTGTCCGGGCGGACGTAGTGTGAACCCGGCCATTACTATAAAAGGGAGGCCAAGGTCTCATTTACAGTTATCGACCCCCACTGGCAAAGTGCCAGTGGTTAGCCCACGAGGCTAGGAGTGCGCGAGGTCACCTCGAGGAGGTGAGGCCGGGTGGTATGGGACGCTCGGTCTTATAGGTGCACGCTTACGTCGTCGGACATTGGTTCAAGCACGGAAGCTGCCGGATGGTGGCTATGGTCGGGTGGTTCGTCCGACGCGTGTTTGTAGGCGGTCCGTGTAGCCGAGAGATCCACTCCCTGTGTTTGTTTCAGCCGGTTTAATTGGTGGTTCGAGGGCTTTCTGCCATTGAGTATACCCTTCAGCCATGGACTGTTGAGGCAAATTTTGCAAACTGGGGATCTTTAGCAAATTGAAGCATCTGCTTTGTGCACTCGTCAACCTGTTGTTGACGTTGCATCTCCAAAAGTTAATACTGTGTAGGCCGAGGTGGCTTGTACTCATCTCTATTAAGGCGTTTAAATCTTTTGCATTGTCTCCTCCTGTCTCAACAGTTGCAGAAGAGGTCGAATGATTCTTTTTGGATTACATAAGTGTCGCGAGAAAAGGGATCAGATTTCATGGTAGAAGAGAAATCGACCGTGCTGTGATACCACTGTAACAAACTTGGACACCCCAAGTCAAGATTCTACCGCGACACAACAGAGATTTACTTCAAAACGCTTCACAAAATAAGAGAGAGTCCACACGTCCTGGTGTAGTTTCGTGCCAAGAGATGTTGGCCCCAAAGATTGGCGCCCCTTTCGATATTTCTTTTTATATTAATCTTTGAGCAAAGTACAACCGGCCTGCGGGTGCTCGCTCTCAGACTCTACGTCTAGATGTTCAGCAGAGTGAGCCCCTTGGGTTCAATTTATAAGTTACAAGGGTTGCTAAAAGCAGAGCCCTAAAAGCATTAAACTTTAAAAGAAAGGAGCTCTAAAAGCAAGCGCTGCCAAAAGCAGCAGCGAAAATCGTGGATTTTTGTACAGTTTTGCCATATCAGCAGCCAACGCGTTTTACGGCAGTCCGTACAACTAGCACTTTTTCCGGGATTCCATACGCTCTGCCACGTTAGCCAGTCAGCGTGCATTGCGGAGATCCGTACTTTCAGCCACTTGGATGTGTGTGTGTTCGAGCACTGCCACGTCATCAATTTGTGACATCTTCCACGAACATTTGGTTGACCTCTTCCATTTGTAGGTAAGGGAACTCTATCAATACCAAAAGCATGAACTTTCTTTGGATAATGATTCCTATAATGTCTATAGTCGTGGCATTCAAAACATTGCACGTTTGGAAATTCCGTGGTTGTAGTTGCAGCTACTATAGGTTGATTTTGGTAAGTGAAGTTGGCCGGCCTATTGTTCTAACCATTCGGTCTAGCTCTCTTTGCCATATAGTTTCGTCTTCCTTGGTTGGTCTTCTGAATTTCTGTGGCTAAAGGCTTTGCTCTTAGCAGAGCATCTTGTAAAGCTGTTGGTTGAAGGGCTTCAAGACGACTGTTTAATGGTTCAATGAGCCCTTGACAAAATCGTGCTATTTGTTGTTCAAGGGACATCTTGGGAGCATATCTTCGGTAATAAACTTTGAGTAATACTTTTCAATTGTTAAAGATAGTTGGCGAAGAGAAAAAAATTGATTCATTTGATAGCTTTATGAGCTGGTGGAAGATAGCATCCTGTAACTGCAGTTTTGATATTTTCCCAAGATTGAGAAGACCCCAAAACACCCAAATCCTTGGAATGTTGCTTCCACCAGATCTTTGCATCTTTGGTGAGACGGAATATTGCAAGCATTGTTTGATTTTAAGGTCGAGTCCCTACAGCTTCAAAATAATCTTCCATTGCCTCAATCCAAACTTCGGCATTGTGTTCTATATTAGCCCCTTCGTCCTTGAAGTTGGGAGGTTGAGCTTGCTTAAGGAGAAGCTTTTTCTCTTGAACGGCAGTGTACCAAGCAGTAGATGATACCTTTGCAATAATACACTTATCGGTATTTTAGCTTAAGACTCATTACAATATTAAGTAATTTAACAACTCAAAACAAAAGCTTGAGACTCATTTATTTCACTTAACTCAAGGTGTCACAACTTTATTTATTCAAGATATATACAAAAGTCGATCTTTCTGAGAAGCTAGACAAGCTTCTCTCTGATCTATCATGATATATACTAGGGTTAGCTTTGCTAAAAGCTAGATAATTCTTAGAGCCGGATTCCCGGGATTATAGTGGTACAATCGATAGGTGTTTGTAGTTAAGTTTTTATAATCTATTATTTCACTTTGAGTAGTAGCTCTTGTACAAATCCTTGAGAGGATCGTTAAATACAAAGCTCTTATTTTGGGAGAAAATATCAGGGACAGAAATGGGTTTGATCTTGTAACTAGAAATCACTTTGACCACTTGATTGAAGACCCATTCATTTAAAGTCATCTCAACGCGATTTTCAGACATAACAACGTAGTGATCCCTAGTAGTACCAAGGAAGTAGTAAAGCTTGATAACTCTCAACTCTTCTTCCCATCGAAGCTTCTTTAAATTGGAAGAAAGACTTCCGAGGTTCCTTACATTGATGTAGAAGATGCGACCTTTACAATCCCAAGCAAGATCCCATCTCTTTTGGATTCTTGTTGTTGGAGGAGAGAAAGCCTTCATTAGAATCTCCATTATGTTACAACGAAAAGTAAAATTTGAAGAGCGACAAGCCTCCAAATACATTATTTCAAAGGTTTTGAACTTGCGATATTCAGTGTCGGTATCTTCCTGGAACATTGATGCTAGTAAGTTCTTGAACTTGAGCTTCCAATTTTCATTTTTAGTTTTTTCTTTCAAATGTAGTTTAGGAAACTGGAAATTCAAATATTGTATGAATATTTAAAGAAAAAAAAATAAAAATAAAAATTGGAAGCTCAGGTTCGAGAACTTACTAGCATCCATGTTCCAAAAAGATGCTGACACTGAATATCGCAAGTTCAAGACCTTTGAAATAATATATTTGGAGGCTTGTCGCTCTTCAAATTTTACTTTTCGTTGCAACATGATGAAGATTTTGATGAAAGCTTTCTCTTCTCCATGAACAAGAATCCAAAGGGGATGGGATCTTGCTTGGGATTGTGAAGGTGGCATCTTCTACATTAATGTAAAGAAGCTCGGATGTCTTTCTTCTAATTTAAAAAAGCTTCGATAGAGAGAAGAACTGCGAGCTATCTAGCTTTACTACTTCCTTCGTACTACTAAGGATCACTACGTTGTTATCTTTGAAGATGGCGTTGAGATGATTTTAAATGAATGGGTCTTCAATCAAGTGGTCAAAGTGATCCTTAGTTACAGGATCAAACCCATTTCTGTCCCTGATAATTCCCCCCAAAATAAGAGCTTTGTATTTTACGATCCTCTCAAGGATGTGTAGAAGAGCTACAACCAAAATGAAATAGTGGATTGTAAAAACTTTAGCTACAAACATCTATCGATTGTACCACTATGTTCTCGGGAATCCGGCTCTAAGAATTATCAAGCTTTTAGCAAAGCTAACCTTTGTATATATCATGATGGATCAGAGAGAGGCTTGTCTAGCTTCTCAGAAAGACCAACTTTTGTATATATCATGATGGATCAGAGAGAGGCTTGTCTAGCTTCTCAGAAAGACCAACTTTTGTATATAGCTTGAATAAATAAGTTGTGACACCTTAAGTTAAGTGAAATAAATGAGTCAAGTTTTTGTCTTGAGTTGTTGAAGTTAAATTACTTAATATTGTAATGAGTCTTAAGCTAGAATACCGATAAGTGTATTATTGCAAAGGTACCATCTACTGCCTTGTACACTGCCATTTAGGAGAAAAAGCTTCTCCTTTAGCAAGCCCAACCTCCCAACTTCAAGGCGAAGGGGCTAATGTAGAACGTGATGCTGAGGTTTGGATTGAGGCAATATGGAAGATTATTTTGAAGCTGCAGGGACTCGACGTGAAAATCAAACAATGCTTGCAATATTCCGTCTCACCGGAGATGCAAAGATCTGGTGGAAGCAGCATTGCAAGGATTTGGATGTTTTGGGGTCTTCTCAATCTTGGAAAGATATCAAAACTGCAGTAACGGGACGCTATCTTCCACCAGCTCATAAAGCTATCAAATTGAATGAATTTTTTTCTCTTCGCCAGCTATCTTTAGCAGTTGAGGAGTATTACTCAAAGTTTGTTACACTAAGAAGATATGCCTGCAAGATGTCCCTTGAACAACAAATAGCACAGTTTTGTCAAGGGCTCATTGAACCGTTAAACAGTCGTTTTGAAGCCCTTCGATCAACATCTTTACAAGATGCTCTGCTAAGAGCGAAGCCTTTAGCCGCAAAAATTCAAAAGACCAACCAAGGAAGACGAAACTATATGGCAAAGAGAGCTAGACCGAATGGTTGGAACAATAGGCCGGCCAACTTCACTTACCACAGAGAGAGAGAGATCGGCCATGGTTGGTTGTCATCGTTTTCTTTTGGTTTTGTTGTTTTGCGGCTCGGTGTCCCTTTTTTGGACTGTAGTAAGCTTCTTACTTCACAATAAGATGAGTGGTTTACATGGTTCTTTTGAAGATTGTTTCATGTACACTGCCATGGTTGAAGTTTATTTTAGTAACACGTGTTCCTTTGAAAGTTGTTGCATGTGCAAATCAACAGTATTGGTACAATGCCACGGTTGGAGTTCATTTTAGTTTTTTTTTGGCTGGTTTGTTGTTGAGGATTTCTTACAAAAACAAAGTGAAACAAGAAGCAAGTTAACAATATTGTCTGAATAGAAGAAGCTCATCATAGTTTATCACGTGGAAGAGTGGAAGAACTGACTCTGAAATCTTAATTTCTTCAGTTAAAGCTTGTTAGAGAAGCAGCAAAGATATCAGCGGGAGGAGCTGTTGTTGGAGGGCTAACTACAACAGCTGTGGTGGCAAGATATTCAAGGGCTCCACATGGTAAATTTCTTTGTTTGGGATAGAGCTTCCAATAAAAACTAAATTTTTTGAAGTTGTGTACTTCAAAAAGCTGCTGCATTTTAGAGAAGAAGAGAGCACTTGTACAAAACTCCTTTTGAATTTCTAGCTGCAAGGTGGTGGCATGCATCAGGCTTCATACATACCCTTTCAAAAAAAAAAATCACTTTCACTCTGTCAGTAACTCTACTAGCTCAGATATTCCTGATCATATCAATTACATACAGTTAAATCTGTGCCTGCGATAAGGGATACTTTTGAGTTTCTTGTGTAAGACATGTATGCATTGTAGGTTCCAATAATTAAGCAGAAGGTAATATATATACACACAGGAGAGCACAATATGACGGGGAGCTATATGCTGTGTTGGGGAAGGATGTGTGTATGTACATACACATTAGATGAATCCAGGATTAGCCTAGATTCACCTTTAAAGGACAGTGCAGTGTATAGACTCATGGTAGTCATCCACAAGGCAATATAACCATCAGCTCCGTCATGCTTAGTATTGACTAAATACTGTGACATTGCCACTAACATCGTTAGTGCCCAATTGTAGAACTATGGATGCTAAGCAGATAAATGATATCCTTCATAAAATAAGGAGATAATATCCTTTATAGATGGATCATTCTCAATTACCATGATTTCTAGGTTGGCATATTATATTTTTAATAATTTAAGCCATTTGAACTGTGATTTGAGTCCCTGGAACACCAACAGGCAAGGCAAAAAGTTACCTGTTTCTGCTTGTCAAAGTTTTTCTGCTGCATTTTGTTTGGTCGTCTCTTGTAAACTTTCTCAGATCTCATTCTACGTCATCAGGATTACTACTTTCACTTGTGGCGGGTGCGATTGTTGGATGGAGCGTAGCAGAAGAGGGTGCCAGGCTCGCTTACGGTCTACATAAGATTGATTGCATGGATACGAATTTGAGGTTTCTCGATTGGTGGAAGCACAAGACCGAAGGTTGAAGTAGAGCGGCTGTGGAAAAGTTGTCCAAAGAACTCGAATTTAGGTTAAGAATTCAATAAACCTCTTGGGTGTATGCTTTACATTCATCACAGGCTGGTATAGAAGTGTAGCAAAGTCAGTAGATCACAAGGCGGGTGGTAATATGAACAATTTTTATTTGAGGAATTACAGATGTGTGCAATCTTTATCTTCGCCAATCGTACATAATGCCATCGTTCATGCATGGCAAATGTCTCTATGCTTTTGACGTCAGTTATATGGTATTGAAGATGCTTGTGCTGGTGCCGCTTTCTATGACTTGTCCGTGGGTGATTCATGAGCAAATTACGATGAAAGGCTGTCAAGTGATTCTGCATATGTAGGACACGTCATCTTGGCGTTGCACATTTCGTACTCTGTGTTTAGTCACTTGTAAATTACAGATTTTTCTGCACTCTTATTTTTGTCTTTCAAATTCTCTCTCTCTCTCTCTCTCTCTCTCTCTCTCTCTCTCTCTCTAATTTGTCACTCTCCTAATTCCACGACCACTCCATTTCTTCTTGCTTAATACTCTAAGATGTAAAGATTTTGCATGAGGTATGGCCTCTCTCTCTCTCTCTCTCACACACACACACACACACACACACACACACACACACAGGCCTAGTAGCTGGGCTTGATATTGGTAATGGGGATGATTGGCCCTAATGCTTAACACCAGCCGGGTGCTGAAACGTTCTCCTGATGACTATGGGCTTCGCTGCTTCTTTAGCACCAAGACTCATTGCCCGTGGCTCCCAAGGACACGTACTGGCGGTTGGGTCCTACTCTGAGTCCTCTTCTGCAGAGTGGGTTATCGTACTCTATGCCCCCCCCCCCCCCCCCCCCCCCCCCCCCCCCATTCTCTCTCTCTCTCTCTCTCTCTCTCTCTCTCTCACCCACCTTGCTGCCTTCCCTTGAAACACTGATGGGCTCATGTCTCAATAGCAATGTATGTATGAGCGGGTATGTAGGTCCTTTGGTCTATACTCTGCTACATACATTGAATGTTATTTATGCACCGTGCAGAAAATAGTATATCCACATGGCTCTGCTAATGGCTTTTTGTGAACATTTTAAATATAGTTGATTTTCCTTCTCAACTATGCTTGTAGATTGCGGCGCTGATCTGCAGGATCTCATGTTAAATTTTTGGCCTACTCTGCATGCTTGGCTTGGATATTTAGCTTACAGCTGGAGGGTGGCTTGCTTCATTTCCATCTATATAAACAGATGAGGGAACTTTCTTCCCTCATTTAGCCTTGACTTGTTTCTGATATCGATAAAAGGAAGGAGAGAGAGAGAGAGAGAGAGAGAGAGAGAGAGAGAGGGAGAGGATAAGGGCGCATTGTTGAAATCGGTGGCTGCGTGCTTTCGTCTAATCTCTTCTTCATAGGTTCCGTTCTGATTCTAATGATGGTTTATTTTGTGGTTTCATATGCATAAGGCGTTGAACTTGGTTGCGGTCTAATGTTTGGGGACTTCATAAATTTACCATCTCTCTCTCTCTCTCTCTCTCTCTCTCTCTCTGGTAGTTAGCTTGCTTTTGGGATTGGGATTACTGAAAATTTGTCCATCTTTTAGTGGTATCCTATTATTGTGGTAGTAATGTTCTAATGGTGCAATCATGGCAATCAGTTTGCTAAACTGAGTTAATTACTGAAGGGTACTGATGTTTATTTGTCAAGGATACTCAAAACCATTTTTACCCCAGACTACCTATGCTGGCAAGCATGTATATTCGTTGTATAAACCTTCGTTTGGGTTTCTAAGTTGTATAATAAGGGCAGAACCTAAGCAGCAGGGTTTTTTATAGAAGTAGTTGATTTAACTGCTTATCAGTTTTTTTATGCAATCTTTTTTTGAATCCTTCAAGTCTGATCTAGTTTTGAAAAGCATTACATGATGCTTATTTGGGAAGATATGGATACTACGTGTTTTTTTATGTTGGCTTTGGGTTCCTAGACTTATCTATGGTTGCTTATTCTTAAACGAAAGGTTGTAATTCGGGCTTGATTTTTTGGACATTGTAAATAAAGCTGGACTGCTTTTTGGAACCACTCTTGCTTTGCATTAAGAAAATCTATTCCGAAAAATGGCCCTTATCTATTAGTGTGTTTAGACACATACTAGTTGGTCTTGTGGATAACTTGGAGATCTTACTTCCACTTAAATACATATTTAGTATTATGTTCTTTGGATAAAATAAGAACCCGTGGCAAAGCTCTTGTTATAAAAGAAAGTTTTTTGAATTCTAGCTTTATGCCTCCCGAAGGCTAGTTGTTGACAATCTGATGATTAATGGGTAAATACATGCTTTCTTTTCGCAAATTAACTGTAATATCTTTGACATGGTTTTTTTGGAATACAATTATTGCCTTTTGCGTCAAAGGGATGATGGCCTTTTGATAAGTCATAATAACATTTTCTAAAATTCCTTTTACTTGTGTAATGATTACAAGACAAACTCTTTCGTTTGGAATAATAGCTTTGTTAAACTTTCTTTAAGTAGGAGATTCGTTGATACCTGTAATATGTATTCAAAATTAATAAATCAGTTGTTTTGTTTATATGGATACATGTGAGAATGCTATCTTTTCTTAAAGTGGTTTAGCTTTGCTATTGTCCGACTCTAAAGATTAATACTTTAATTATATACATGAATATTTGAATGATCCCTAATTCTGACCATACTGTACCGAAATGAATTTAATCATGAGTCGTTTTTATGCAAGCCATCTTTCAGTTGTCTAAAGCCAGCTCTCTTATAAAAACACACACACACACACACACACACACAAACATTATCCGTATGTTTGATAGTAGCACTGATTATTATACCATTTGGTATCCTTAAAGCACTTACATTGATATGGTCACTAGTTTTTTGCCTACCCTGTGTTGTAGGGTTGGGGGAGGGCCACACACACACACACACACACACACACACACACTTATCTAGACAAGAATATGCCTTTGCTAGCCCTTGGTAGACTATAATTAAACCTTGCATACATTTTTGCCTTTCTTCCCAAAGAATTCTAAGATACATTGTTTGATCATGTGCTCTAATTTGCCAAACAAGGGTATAACAACTACAACCCATGATCCATATCTCACTCAAGGACGCATTAAGCTGTGTGTTTCTGCCGTCCTTCCCAAAAATTAGAAGCCATATTTTTTTTGATCATGTGCTGTAATTTGCCAAACAAGGGTACAACTGCGGCACCACATCTTCAAAGATACCGTGTGAAAGCATCCGGTGATGAACCGCTTTAAAGGCCTTGATGTGGTTTATAACGTTGGCTCTTCCCCTTACATGATGCTGTGTGAAAGCCTATCTTTATTTGCTTGCACATGCACTTTTGGTGCTGATTTTCCTTGCCTACCCACCCTATCTACACACACATGCATACACATAGATAGCTCACTCTTAAGTAGCTCTATTATGGGCGTCCATCGACTGTAGATCCCCCGGCGGTAGATCCCACCCTCCCATGCCCGTGCCACTTAGTCCTGAGGATCAACCACACGAGGGCACACAAGAGCAAGAGTTGAATAAATTGGTCTCCTTCCCTCGTAATCAGCCTAATGAGGTTCAGATTGTAAGTCTTCAACAAAACTGCGCAATTGGAAGCATTTTTACTTTGCTAATCTCGTCGGATGCATGCTTAGGAATAAATGTCCACTTGTATGGTCGTTGGGTCACCACGCTCATGAAGCCGATCATTTGATCCCTATTTGCACACCCGCCTTTTGAGCCTTCTCCCTGCTCGCCATGCATTGCTTCTTGCTTGCGCAGGAGGATCTTCTCTTCTCCCTGCTCACCATTCCTTGCTCCTTGCTCCTTGCTTGCGCATGAGGATATTTTAAACACACACACACACACACACACACACACACACGATTAACGAGGCCTTCTTACGACACATAGGTAGGTGCATCTACACCTACTTAGTGCATTCTGTGTTTTCTTAATAATGTTTATCTGATCTGCTCTTATATGTTAAAGATGAAAATGAATATATGACCACGCACACACAAATTAGTTTTCTTGTTATAGTACGATACGTTGTCAGGTTTGTCGAGCCTCTTCATCTTCTTTATCGGTTTGAGACGATTGTCATAACCTGGGTTGCTTGCAACCTCATCAGACGGTATCATAGGAGATGGAAGTAAGTGAATTTGTTGAAAATATTGAGCAGATACAAAGGAAATGCTGTTGAAACATTAAGCCAATACTACCAAAATTTTTACACAAATCGATTTGCATAAATAGATTGGCCTGAAAATGGTTTTTATCTATCTCATAAACATATTATGATAGCTTATATATTAAGTTCACGGCTACGATGCCCAACATGCTTAGAATGTATTCATAGTTGTTTGTCTGTAGTTTTGGTGTTTTAGACTGTACACACAGATTCCTTGAAGCTGAAATTCCAAGCACTTGGCCCTATTTTGAATGATAAACCATTTGGGTAAGGGCAAAATGCCTATAGCTTCCTTGAGGTTGGCAGTTCGCCTGGTTTTAATTGATAAATAGTCCAAATAATGCTATGAATCATGAATACCACCATGGAAGCCTGCACTAGATGTAAGATGTTGATAGCACGCTGTTACCTATTTTTTTTCTTAAATAATTCCATGCTTTGTATGTTGACTTTATAGACACACTTAAATGTTCGCCTCTTAGCGTGGTTTTGGTGGGCTTGATTTGGGATTTATTAGCATTGGCAACTTGTTATGATGCTAACCTTGGTGATAGTTGGTGAATGAAAAATTTTGAGCAATGTGGATGCTACCTTGTTTGGATTTCTTAAAATAACTGTATGCTTTTTATACCAACTTGATAATATAGATTGTTAGTCTAGTAATACATCACTTTTCAAAAAAGTTTTAATGCCTTCAACCTCCTGTGAGGATCTCTTGTGAGATGATAGTATGTGGATGTTTTGAAACATGATAGTATGTGAATGTTTTAAAACATGATCGGAATGCAAACAAAATGCTGCTGAAAAGTTTTGAGATTTGACATGTGTGTGCAATCTCTTTCTCTCTCTCTCTCTCTCTCTCTCTCTCTCTCTCTCTCTCACTCACACACACACACACACACACACACACACACACACACACACACATAATGTAGAGTGTGAGGATCAGGATGTTTGGAAGGATCTAACATTACTCATATCTGCTCGATCACTAGTTACACACTCCATGGGTTGGTTGTAGTATTAAATTTGGAACATAATTGGGATACTATCTCTTCTTTTGTTGAATATATAGGCCCAATTTTCTATGGTGAAAGTTTGGGCAACTAGTCATATTATTACTTGATCTCTACTTAGTTGTTAATTTCTTTGTATTTTGTGACACCAATAACAAGGGGAAAGGGTCATCAACACTTGTCCTCCCAAGTAATGCTAGTGCTGATGTGTTTGTGTTTCTTGGATGGTGGCAGAGTCTCCTTTCTTGGGATTACAATGGCAACTACAACGGTAGCAACATTATCCATAAGTTGATTCCAATTCTTGACATCAAGGGAATGTCCCTAGAAATGTTTTTTTATTTCTCTTCAATAATATTTGTATACAAAATCCATAAATATAATTTGGCATATTGTAAAGCCTATTATGTATCTTGCGCGAACCTTTAATTCTCATTTATTTGTATATACATATGATATGGTCTAATTCCATTGTATGGTTTGGTACTTTGCTTGTCAAACTATTTTTAGGTAATCAAACATAAACACACACACCAATTCCTAACGAGCCTTTGGTCGGGCTAATACTGCAGAGTGGGCTTATATAATTTATAATTCTTAACATGACCTACCCAATTTTAAGTGGATGGGTTGGGACCCATGGGCGACTAACAAGTCCAGGTATACTTTAAATTGAATCTAGAGTCTCACCTTAGTTTGACCCACCTAATCCAAGGAGATGGGTTTGGAGCCCTTTAGGCTCCTAAATAGTCAAGGTAGGGTAGGACTCTTAACTATTTTGACTACTTTGACATACCTAATTTGTGCATTTTTGGTTGGATACTTTATTCATATTTGAGTTTTTCGTTTTGTTTCTTTACTATTTCTAATTTTGGATTTGACACACACAATCCAAGGGGATTGGTTGGAATCTAGTGGGCTCCAAAGCTAGTCAAGGGCACTTAACATGAATATAGCTATTTTGGTCATGGCATCTTGGCATAGACTACTTAACATGCAAAGATGGTTTGAAAAGCTTTCATCCCTCATCTTGTCAATGAGAGTACAACTATATTTAAGACCAATGGGAACCACTTTACCAAATAGTACCCCTTTCACTAGCTGATTCCTATTTGAACACTAAATTACAATTTTCCTCGGATGTTTTTGGTCTCATTTGATATAGCTTGGTTGGGCGTAGGGTTCCAATGGTGGGCCCTACCTCTCACCATGTGGACCCTCTCCTAGGATTGGGGGAGGGCCGCCCACATCACTTGTTTTATCCATGAAAATTTTCATTCATCATACCTTTTCATCAAGGCGGCATGGTGACTTGGTCCGTGTTAAACAACATTTTTAACTTCTTTAGGCAAAATATTTAGAACCAGGCCACTAGTTATTGTTATGGAAAAATTTTAAGTGGGACTTTGTTAACTTTTTTTTAGGACTCTCAATAGTCCAACTTACTAGAAAAATCAAATTGCATCCTCTAGAGGTTTGTTTTTTTAAAAAAGTAATCATCTCTGCCATGCTGTTTTCTCCCTACTTGTCATGCATTGCTTCTTGCTTGTGCATGAGGATCTTGTCTTCTCCTTGTGTGCCATGCCTTTTGAGTATTCTCCCTACTCGCCATGCATTGCTTCTTGCTTGCACATGAGAATCTTCACTCTCTCTCTCTCTCTCTCTCTCTCTCTCTCTCTCTCTCACACACACACACACACACACACACACACACACACACACACACACACACACACACACACACACACACACACACACACACACACACACACACACACACACACACACACACACACACACACACGTATCACTATCTGCTATGACTTGTTTTTTAAGCTTATCACTCCACACACGTACTTTCACCTAATGCACTATCTCTAGACAGCTTATGGAACCCGGAACCCTTTTCCTAATCCATGCTTTGGCTATTGCTAGCCCAATAATGGAAACACACACACACACAACACATATCACTATGTGCTATGATTTAAATCATATTTACACACATATGCTACACTATCTCTTGGCGACCTATTGATACTATGAACCCTTAGCCTTTTTCAGTCTTAAACTATTACTATTGGTAGGGTAGAAACCACTTCAATCAACTGAGCTTTTTCCAATAACTGGGTGGGAACAAACCCCTATGGTTTGGGTATTGGATTTCTCTCAATGGAGTGGGAACCACAACCCGTTTGCTATCTATAAGTCCCCCATCTCCGGAACCCAAGGTTACCCTTAGTGGGCGCTTAATGTATGATAAGATCTATTATGATTTCAAGTCCTCCACACTTAATATTTTATACCCCCTAGGCGGTGGGGTAATTAGCTTGTTTTACTATACCCTTCATTTCACGCTCCTCTCACTCCCCCTCTGTCCCCCTCTACTGCGTACCTCCTACAGACGGACTAACTCTTGCACAAAATACTGCAATGCTACTATATGTAATTTTACCCTATCTATCTCTCTCTCCTACCCATGTTGCTACTGTCTACCCATGGTGATTGTATAGTGTAACTATCTGTCTCAAACTTTGGACCTTTTGAGTACACAGATCGTGGGGGACACTCCACTCAATATAGATGGACTGGCTCAACCCTAAGGTGATGCTATATAAGAAGGGGAGGGTTGCTTTGGCCCCTCACTTAGCCTTGATTGTGTGGTGTGTGTATGTGAAAGAGAGGAGTGAGAACATTTTTGTTATTGTGGAGTAAAGGGTGTGATCACTTGTCTCCATGGAGTTGGTTGAGCATGCTTGAGTTTTTTTGAAACTTACGCCCACTCAATATAGATGGACTGGCTCAACCCTAAGGTGATGCTATATAAGAAGGGGAGGGTTGCTTTGGCCCCTCACTTAGCCTTGATTGTGTGGTGTGTGTATGTGAAAGAGAGGAGTGAGAACATTTTTGTTATTGTGGAGTAAAGGGTGTGATCACTTGTCTCCATGGAGTTGGTTGAGCATGCTTGAGTTTTTTTGAAACTTACGCCCGGTTCTTGAAATTACTGCCTTATGGGTTTGAATTGCCGCAATTACCAGTTATTGTAATTGTTTTTTTTAAAATTTTTAAAGAGTGGGAATGGATCCCACTGTCTGGTAATTGATCATGATGCTATCTCTTGTGATATATTTTCTATCGCTAGGATTGTACGCCTATGTAGGATGGTCCTAGGTTTTTATAAAAAGCATCGTGCTTAGGTTTGCCAAGGTTTTATTATATGCAAAGATGATTCATCCGGTTCAATGTTTTGGAGGCCTTGAGATTGATTGAGAAATATATAGCTACTTCTCTAGGCTCGATTATACTGACACAATTGACCTTACTTTGTTAGTTTAATACTTTGGATTAATTTCTTGAAAAAAAGAGAGTAAGAGGATTAGACGACTAATATCTCTGTTAAAAACAAGGGTTTTTTTTGTCATTTGAGCTGGGTAAATAAACAAATCCTTGATAAAAAGTTATCAATTGAGTTTGATGCTTTATATGCTTTGATATAAAGGTGGTTTTTAGCACTGGTCTATTCTGGTTATCTAGGAAAGGTATTTTATCGTTCATTCAAACACGTGTTTTTTTTAGCTCAAAGGATTTCATTGAACCCACAGTAAAGTTATCCACTGTTTAGCACCCACCATTTGTGAGGATTAACAAACAATACACAAATTACCAATAGGTTATTGAGAAATCACCTATTTGGTATACATGTGCTTCTAAAGGTGTGGCTTTAACAAAATAAAGAAGAATTCACTACATAAACACACAAACACAAAAACCTATGGGACAAAAGATAGGGTTTAAACACTTGGATCACAAGGGGTAGTGGCCTTATGATCAAAACTTATTCTAGTTAAATACTATAAGTCTCTTAAAAATTGGGATAAATATCAACCCTATTTATAACCTATATATTCACTTGAATCTTAAAGGAGTGATGACCTTTTTGATTTCAAGTTAAAAAGAACCTAAAAATGAACTAAAGGAAACTCACCTGATACTATAAAAGCAATGGCTTTATGACTACAAAAAGAAGAAGAACAAAGTTAAAATAGCTCTCTTGAGAATCACAATTATTTTGGATAGTAGTATTAAGTTCTAAAAGGTTGTAAAATGAACATTGATAACAATTGATAGGGTTTGTCAACACTTACAATACGTATTCAAGGCTAACAAATTTGTTGTCTTGTTGACATGGATGCAGGTGAGAACTCTATCTTTTCTTAGGATATTGTTTTGCTCAGCTATTGCCCGTTATTGATGTAATGACCCTTTCCTAATTGTAGACAATCATTCCACATTACCCCATGTATAAGAACACTAGATTGATACCTTGTTCTCATCGTTATGTACAAAAATGAATCAAAGATTGAGTCATTTTTGAGCTATTCCTTGTCTAAAGCCACGTGTCTTTTGAACTATTATATTCTTTTGTGTGTAGATATTACTTTAAACACACACACACACACACACACACACACACACACACACACACACACACACACACACACACACGCACGCGTGCACGCGCGTGCGCGTACACACACACACACACACACACACACACACACACACACACACGTGTGCGCACAAACACACACACACCCACACGTGCGCGCGCGCGTGCGCGCACACACACACACACACACACACACACACACACAAAATCCTTCATTGGACAAAAAAGCTTAGCTGATAATTATTTCAGGAGCCCTTCATCTACATCTCTATTAAACCATCCATTACATGATCACACAAACAGGTGTCACAGTAAAAGCAGGTGTTTGGACACTCAGCTAAAGGTACGACACGAGTCGCCAAGGCTACCCCATACTCCCAAGTGCGGAGAGTACTGTTAAAATATCCTCTTAGTTGATGACCATAACTACGGTACAATAAAATCTTATGAGGAGGTAGAAACCGGGCTAGCACGTATAACCGATCTGAAAAACCTGGCTTTATTGAATGCTCAATGTAATAATACTGTGGCCCTAGGCCCAGTGCCTCAGTAACCATTGCCAATCTGATATTGTTTCTGAAATGCTCACGACCCCAAAGTGTCACACGCGTCAATCGGTCCTGATAAGTCCACCACTTAGTTTGGGAAACAATTGTTCCTAACTACGGAAATAGATGAAGCTCATAACGGAGTAACATTGCTCTCCGAGTAGAGTCCTTTGACTGATAAAGATGTGCAGGTGCTATGGTAAAAATCTGTTCTTGACTATATGCCATAATATGTTTGATACACCCGGGAAGCAAACTAACTGGTGTTTCTTACTCTGGAAAAGTTTCTCTGGACTCGGTTTTTTGTAAAATGTCACTTATCTTTTATAGACCCACATTAGAAAAATAGTAGAGACTATCCGATATTGAGTAAACTCTCACCTGTAACATCAGCACTTGAAAATCTTATCCTATGGATAGCTGTATGTCATGAGCCTACTTTAAGGTTTGTGAAATATATGTAAACTGCAGTGGATTATCATCCAAGGCTAGATACTACAAATTGGACCAAATACCGACTATGGGAATAGACTTTTATTTTGTTACCAGGGGATGTGGTGGATAGTATGTCCTGTCCTTGCTTTTTACATTAAAAATATCTTTACATTTTTGGCATTGTAACTCTCTATAGTGGTTTTTTTGGTATTCTCTGCATTAAAGGGTTGTGCCTCCTGCTGCACGCAACCGCCTGTACTGGAGGGGGTATCTACATCCGAATAGGGGAGCAGATGTAGCGCGATATGGCCTGTAAGCTTTGGATCTTGAGCTAGGGGTAATCCCTGAGGATTTTCCCTTATTGGCGACCTCGATTTGAGGTGACTTGTACAACCTGGTGTCACGTCGTCTGCAGATGGGCGTCAACATGTATAAATGACTCATTAGGTGAGTTCTCTAACTCACTTAGCAACATGCTTTGTTATCATCTCTCTGTGTGTGTCTGTTCAAAACTGTGTGAGTGTATACCTGCTGATTGCCGTAAGCTCAACATACAGAAAAAGTCTGAGAAGGTGATTGTGGCGGCTTCGCCGGCTCCTAATCTATAAGTTAACAAGATTTTTTTTGCTCTTAAGACTGCTGAAAGAAACTCTGAGCCGGATTTTTGTGGCTTTGTTTAATATACTGGAATCTCTATAAAGTGCAAAGCTTTGTAAATCCATTAATTAGGCTTTGTTATTTTTTAAATAAATAAAAAGTAAATAAAATAAAAAATGTAACCAGGTCTGGAAATTGGCCCATCCAGGTTATCAGAAGAATTGTTAATGGCTCATTTTAAACTGAGAACTACTGGTTCCCTTATGAGTCGAATTTCCGAAAGATATGCTGTAAAACTTTTTTTTATCGTAACAATTGATTGCATTGAGCATAGGATGGTGTGGAATTTAAAGGGAAAGGGTTTGTATATGGCTGATGATGCTATTTTTTGTAGAATAGATACTCAATAGGTGTAATGAGAAGGATACTGTAGGTTCTAAAAAAAATCAGAAATTCACAAAAAAGCGAGCTGTATTGGTGTTATATGATTGATAAGAATTTTTTTGGGCAGTTGTAATACTACAGGTCTAAGGTACCTTGGGTAAGTGGACAGACCCCAGACTGTTTCGGGTTCTAGCTAAGGTGCATATTTTTGAATCGGCTAAAGAGGTCACTATGTACTGATTTCGGAAATTGGTGCCCTGTCTTCTGATATTTTGTAGGTAGTGTGTGGCATCACATAACCTAGTGTGGGAGTAAATATTGGTTTTTGCAAATTGATTCGACCTTTTTTACAGTATTACATGACCTACTAGTAAGATTGATTTTTTTAGTGCAGATACCTATCTTACTGAATTGGCTAATAGTTATATTGAAGTCGCCAAATACTGGCTTTGGATATGTTGCCCTGCCTTTTGATATTCTGTAGAAAGTGAGTTGCATCACATACCGGATTGTGGTAGTGAAATTATGGTATCAAATTTACTTGATTTTTTGTTACATCACATACTAGGATGTTTAGTGAAAGGTTTCGTGTAGATGGTCACTGATTCAGCATGTGTCGAATTTCTGCTGGCCATGGTTGGTTTGAACCTCGGATATTCGATGAAATAAGCTTGCCATCATCTGCTCGCTTCTTAGTATCACTCAAGTATATAAGATCTGGTCTTTACCTACCATCTAGCAGTATATACAACTAAAAGCTTCTAATTAGTTGGTTTAAAATGTTCTTGATACTATGAGGAAAGTAAATTTTTTTCCCTTTAGCTGGTCCGGGCTGTTACTCTTATGTCTTTTCTTTCTCGGACGAGGGCTGAGCTGGCTCTAGGTACTGAGTCGTCTATGGTGATTATGGTATGAAAGACAATGTATAGCTGGCTTGGGCTACAGAATGTCAGACATGATATAATAACATAGATATTTCTTTATAAAAGGAAGTGAATATAAAATTTTTAAAAATAGGGGACCTCTTGTTTGTAAATTGGTAAATTAGTCTTTTGGAATATCTCAGATTGTTTAGAAAAGGGTTCTTAAAGTAAGATCTATTCCAAAAGATTGTTTTTTCTATACTTCAAACTATAAGGAAGAGGTGGTCCTTAATTAAACTAAGATCTGGCTCGAGATTACTTGTGCCTACCTCTATAGAGGAAAATTCTCTCCAGTCTGATTAAAGAAGAAGTTTCTTTCATTAATCTACCTAAAAAATCTCCTATAATCTTAGGTTTGACAAAGAAAGTTTTATATATATATATATATATATATATATATATATATATATATATATATATATATATATATATATATATATATATATATATATATATATTCAAGAAATAACCTGATATATAGCCGCTCTATGGGGTTTTCACTCTCCTTTTTCAGTTTGGCAAAAAAGCCAAGGAACTTTTTTTCTAAAAAAACAACAAAATACAAGTTAAGAACTGTGTTTTTTTTATGGTGACATGTATAACAACTAGGATGCCCAGCATCACGTGCGTATAGTCACGTGCTAACGAATTGTTTTCTTGTGGCTATGGGTGCAGGTGAGGGCTACCTTCCTTGATTAAAACATTCTGTTCTTAACATATGGAGGATCTCTAAATGTGAAGCAAAAGTTCCTAGACTTTGGGTTGGCGGTGTCCCGAGCTATATTCTGTTTTCTTCATTACCTTGTACAAAATTTATTTTCAACTACAAATAAATTATTGTACAAATCCATTATACTTTTCTAGAATTGTTGGTCTGTGAACAGTTAGTGTTCGTTTGCGTATATATATAGATTTACAATTGCTACACACACAATAAAGGCAAAAGAGAGATTGACTTGGTTGTTGATCTCTCTCAAACTATGAATCTATAAATAATCACCTATTATAGTATAATTTATTATACTCTAGTAGGGTGGGGTGCTATCACACAGTCTCAATGGTTCTTTTTAACCTGATTGGTGAAAGGTTGCTAGCACTACCACTCCACTCTATATTCATGATTCTCGTTCTCACTTTACTTTAAATACCATCATTTCACAAGCTATTACTTCTATTTACCAGGTTTTGGCAAAGCTCACAGCAAGAATTAAAGTCTGCTCTGACCCAAAAAAAGAGCTCTGATTTCGGAGAAGTTACGACTCGCTAAAGAAACAGAAAAGACCTTCCCTAATATCTCACTTAGGATTAGGCCTTATCTACATAGGGTTGTAAAATTCAAAAAGATGTAACTCTATGTGTTAGATCTTCAGGTATACACTTCTCTGAAAATTCTATGGAATTCTAACCAACTGAAAATTTTGCATATTGTTTCCCTTTCCCAAGGGCTCACTCTTCCTGTGGAACCCCTTTCCCTTTGCTTCTCTTCTTGTACTTAATTTACGATGCTTCGAAGGACTCTAGTCTATCTCTTGTCCAACTTATTTCATTTGACCAATGGGTAAAAGTACTAGCTCTCCTTGTTAAGAATAAATCTGATGGTATCAACCTTTTGATGGAGTTTACTTCTAAATCTGGCTGGTCTTTCTAAAGCCCATATTCAGGACTTAGCATCTTTCTCTTCCAAAGGCTCTGAACTTTCCAATCTTCTTAGAAAATTTTGCGGGCTTAGTCCCATCTTTGTTACAGCTCCCTCTACGCCTATAGTCCCTCCACTGCATAGCCTCTTTTGTAGAGATGCAGCTGCATTAGAAGCGATAAAAGAATTTGAGAAGGACCTTTGTTCACTCAGTGAAGCTTCGCTTTTGGACATGGTACCGAAAGTCTCTAGGGCCTTTCCTTTTTTACCTTCACGACAAATTGAGGTAGAATCCTTGGTGGTAGAGCACAGGCTGTGGATGTTCCCGAATAAAGGATTTCTTGCACCCATTTCTATGGAAACTTGGGTCTTCCTTGCCAACCTGGCCCCTGCTACTATTGGGGAATGCAAACTTAAAGTTCTTAAAGGGATCTAGCTCTTGGACAAAGGGGATCTGATTAAAGCTCCATTCAATAGGAGTTTCCTTGATGATAAAAAATGTAGTTCGAATATAGGTTTATACGCAAGAACTAAAGGAGTTATGACCTTTAGTAAAAGTAATGCTGATTACTACACTGAGACAATGTGGAATGTGTTCAGGCCTTACCTTAAGTGTGCGTGCAGATTCTTAGACCCCAAAGCTGCTTGTGAGTCAAGCATAATTTGGTTTGACCATGCTATTTGGTACGCACTCAATACTCTGCCTAGTATCTGTGTTTGGAAGAGGGAGAGGTAGAAGTTTTGTGAGACGACGGGGAAGAAACCTACCAATCAGAAACCTTTTGGATATGTAATATGCAGGTACGAAGGAACGCGTGTGGAAGACTTTACCTACCTCCAAAGGAAGAAGCATGTAATAAGATTTTCTCACATTGCTTGTTTACTAGCAAGATTTTGGTTTTGCTTTACTCCCCAAGCTATTTTCTTAGAATGTTTTGGACATATTTTGGATCGAATTTATTACTAAAAGATGTGATGATTGGATGGAAATACTCGCCTCCTATTAAGAATCTTTTTTATTCAAATGAATTTCTCCATAACAATGAGATTCCTATCTGCTCTTGTCATCTATTTCAGAAATTCTGTAAAAGCTTCACTGACTTTGGATTACATGTGTGTACCTCTAACTTAGAAATCATTTCAGATCCACAGGTAAGGAGCCTCTTGAGTAAAGGCTTGAATCATATTCCTCCTTTTCCACTAAATCCTCAAAGTGCCTTATTGGCGCTACTTGAATGCATGGCCGACTTGGCCTTAAAACTCCAACTGGATGCCCACAGAAAGAAACTTGGGTATACATGCATCTCACTAGAAGGGAATAAAGGATGGGTGAAAAAATCGAATAAATCTACACCTTTCATCTTTAGAGAGGATGATTTATATAAGTATATCTTTTGGCTACTTAATAACAATTGTATCCAAGTAGGTGATACCTGCTACAAACAAATTCTCGGGATCCCAATGGGAGTTGCATGCTCTCCAATTATGTGTAATCTCTATCTTTGTTACTTTGAATATCAGTGGCTCCTAAAGACATTAAATAACCCAGCAAGTACTTCATTACTCACACACTTTGAACATTCGTTCAGATTTATGGATGATATGTGTAGCCTCAACAATCCTATGTTTGAGATTACTCTTAAAGATATATATCAACCTTGCCTTAATATTGAACCTACATTCTCTGAGAGAGTTCTAAATGGATTATTTCTAGGACGCACTTCTTGAATATTGAGTTCACTTTGACTCTCCCATTCTTGGGAAATTTTTATACTCTCTTTTTTTGGAAAAGAGAAAAGCTTAAGCTTGTGTCCTCCGAATTTACAAAGA
Organism: Adiantum capillus-veneris; assembly: GCF_014529385.1. Classification (NCBI taxonomy): domain Eukaryota; kingdom Viridiplantae; phylum Streptophyta; class Polypodiopsida; order Polypodiales; family Pteridaceae; genus Adiantum; species Adiantum capillus-veneris. Next base: position 63,728,089 of record NC_140936.1, read on the forward strand.
GGAAAAGCAATAGACCTTTCAAGAATTCTCTACACACCTGTCTAGGAATGTTTTTTCTTCTAATGTATGCCTCATCCGACTGTTTTAGAGCATATGAAGAAATCAATACTCTGATTACCAAGTTCATTAATGGATTTACAAAAAAAGACCTTGTTGCATGTATCTGCAACTCCCTAGAAAAACACAACTGGACCTACCTTAAGTTTGGCTTACTAAACCTGATAAGTCTACTTAAATCAAAACAAAATCTATCTACAACATCGCATGGTGCAAATTGATATAAACACTTCCTGAGGTAGTAGGCCCCTATTCTATGGGGTCTACTACCTCATAGGATATGGTGCCTCGGTATGGGTGGGCACACACACACACACACACACACACACACACACACACACACACACACACACACACACACACACACACACACACACACACACACACACACACAAAATCCTTCATTGGACAAAAAAGCTTAGCTGATAATTATTTCAAGAGCCCTTCATCTACATCTCTATTAAACCATCCATTACATGATCACACAAACATGTGTCACAGTAAAAGCAGGTGTTTGGACGCTTAGCTAAAGGTAGGACACGAGTCGCCAAGGCTACCCCATACTCCCAAGTGCGGAGAGTACTGTTAAAATATCCTCTTAGTTGATGACCATAACTACGGTACAAGAAAATCTTATGAGGAGGTAGAAACCAGGCTAGCATGTATAACCGATTTGAAAAACCTGGCTTTATTGAATGCTCAATGTAATAATGATGTGGCCCTAGGCCCAGTGCCTCAGTAACCATTGCCAATCTGATATTGTTTCTGAAATGCTCACGACCCCAAAGTGTCACACGCGTCAATCGGTCCTAATAAGTCCACGACTTAGTTTGGGAAACAACTGTTCCTAACTGCGGAAAAAGAGTCCTTTGACTGATAAAGATGTGCAGTTGCTATGGTAAAAATCTGTCCTTGACTATATGCCATAATATGTTTGATACACCCGGAAAGCAAACTAACTGCTGTTTCTTACTCTCGAAAAGTTACTCTGGACTCGGTTTTTTGTAAAATGACACTTATCTTTTATAGACCCACATTAGAAAAAATAGTAGAGACTACTCGATATTGAGTAAACTCTCACCTGTAACATCAGCACTTGAAAATCTTATCCTAGTGGATAGCTGTATGTCATGAGCCTACTTTAAGGTTTGTGAAATATATGTAAACTGCAGTGGATTATCATCCAAGGCTAGATACTACAAATTGGACCAAATACCGACTATGGGAATAGACTTTTATTTTGTTACCAGGGGATGTGGTGGATAGTATGTCCCGTCCTTGCTTTTTACATTAAAAATATCTTTACATTTTTGGCATTGTAACTCTCTATAGTGGTTTTTTTGGTATTCTCTGCATTAAAGGGTTGTGCCTCCTGCTGCACGCAACTGCTTGTACTGGGGGGGTATCTGCACCCGAATAGGGGAGCAGATGTAGCGCGATATGCCCTGTAAGCTCCAGATCTTGAGCTAGGGGTAATCCCTGAGGATTTTCCCTTATTGGCGACCTCGATTTGAGGTGACTTGTACAACCTGGTGTCACGTCGTCTGCAGATGGGCGTCAACATGTATAAATGACTCATTAGGTGAGTTCTCTAACTCACTTAGCAACATGCTTTGTTATCATCTCTCTGTGTGTGTTTGTTCAAAACTGTGTGAGTGTATACCTGCTGATTGCCGTAAGCTCAACATACCGAAAAAGTCTGAGAAGGTGATTGTGGCGGCTTCGCCGGCTCCTAATCTATAAGTTAACAAGATTTTTTTTGCTCTTAAGACTGCTGAAAGAAACTCTGAGCCGGATTTTTGTGGCTTTGTTTAATATACTGGAATCTCTGTAAAGTGCAAAGCTTTGTAAATCCATTAATTAGGCTTTGTTTTTTTTAAATAAATAAAAAATAAATAAAATAAAAAATGTAACCAGGTTTGGAAATTGGCCCATCCAGGTTATGAGAAGAATTGTTAATGGCTCATTTTAAACTGAGAACTACTGGTTCCCTTATGAGTCGGATTTCCGAAAGATATGCTGTAAAACTGTTTTTTATCGTAAAAATTGACTGCATTGAGTATAGGATGGTGTGGAATTTAAAGGGAAAGGGTTTGTATATGGTTGATGATGCTATTTTTTGTAGAATAGATACTCAATAGGTGTAATGAGAAGGATACTGTAGGTTCTAAAAAAAATTAGAAATTCACAAAAAAGCGAGTTGTATTGGTCTTATATGATTGATAAGAATTTTTTTGGGCAGTTGTAATACTACAGGTCTAAGGTACCTTGGGTAAGTGGACAGACCCCAGACTGTTTCGGGTTCTAGCTAAGGTGCATATTTTTGAATCGGCTAAAGAGGTCACTATGTACTGATTTCGGAAATTGGTGCCCTGTCTTCTGATATTTTGTAGGTAGTGTGTGGCATCACATAACCTAGTGTGGGAGTAAATATTGGTTTTTGCAAATTGATTCGACCTTTTTTACAGTATTACATGACCTACTAGTAAGATTGATTTTTTTAGTGCAGATACCTATCTTACTGAATTGGCTAATAGTTATATTGAAGTCGCAAAATACTGGCTTTGGATATGTTGCCCTGCCTTTTGATATTCTGTAGAAAGTGAGTTGCATCACATACCGGATTGTGGTAGTGAAATGCTGGTATGAAATTTACTTGATTTTTTGTTACATCACATACTAGGATGTTTAGTGAAAGGTTCGGGTAGATGGTCACTGATTCAGCATGTGACAAATTTCTGCTGGCCATGGTTGGTTTGAACCTCGGATATTCGATGAAATAAGCTTGCCATCATCTGCTCGCTTCTTAGTATCACTCAAGTATATAATATCTGGTCTTTACCTACCATCTAGCAGTATATACAACTAAAAGCTTCTAATTAGTTGGTTTAAAATGTTCTCGATACTATGTGGAAAGTAAATTTTTTTCCCTTTAGCTGGTCCGGGCTATTACTCTTATGTCTTTTCTTTCTCGGACGAGGGCTGAGCTGGCTCTAGGTACTGAGTCGTCTATGGTGATTATGGTATGAAAGACAATGTATAGCTGGCTTGGGCTACAGTATGTCAGACATGACATAGTAACATAGATATTTCTTTATAAAAGGAAGTGAATATAAAATTTTTAAAAATAGGGGAGCTCTAGTTTGTAAATTGGTAAATTCTTAGTCTTTTGGAATATCTCAGATTGTTTAGAAAAGGGTTCTTAAAGTAAGATCTGTTCTAAAAGATTGTTTTTTCTGTACTTCAAACTATAAGGAAGAGGTGGTCCTTAATTAAACTAAGATCTGGCTCGAGATTACTTGTGCCTACGTCTATAGAGGAAAATTCTCTCCAGTCTGATTAAAGAAGAAGTTTCTTTCATTAATCTACCTAAAAAATCTCCTATAATCTTAGGTTTGACAAAGAAAGTTTTATATATAAATAAATAAATAAATATATATATATATATTCAAGAAATAACATGATATATAGCTGCTCTATGGGGTTTTCACTCTCCTTTTTCAGTTTGGCAAAAAAGCCAAGGAACTTTTTTTCTGAAAAAACAACAAAATACAAGTTAAGAACTGTGTTTTTTTTATGGTGACATGGATAACAATTGGGATTCTCAGCATCACCTGCGTACAGTCACGTGCTAACGAATTGTTTTCTTGTGGCTATGGGTGCAGGTGAGGGCTACCTTCCTTGATTAAAACATTCTGTTCTTAACATATGGAGGATCTCTAAATGTGAAGCAAAAGTTCCTAGACTTTGGGTTGGCGGTTTCCTGAGCTATATTATGTTTTCTTCATTACCTTGTACAAAATTTATTTTCAACTGCAAATAAATTATTGTACAAATCCATTATACTTTTCTAGAATTGTTGGTCTGTGAATAGTTAGTGTTCCTTTGCGTATATATATATAGATTTAGAACTACTACACACACACACACACACACACACACACACACACACACACACACACACACACACACACACACACACACACACACACACACACACACACACACACACACACACTTATCTAGTTGACAATTATTGGACTAAACCTGGGCTGACTTGTTCACCCTTTGAAAATCTCATTCTCGCTATCTCCTGTACCAAGATGGAAACCCTACACTAACTTGGTAATAAGATGAGTCTCCCGTGCCGAGATGGAGTACCTACACTAACTTGGTATGAACCGACCCTCCTTTGATGAAGGGATGGCGATGCTTTACCTCACAATCTGAGATTTTACTGCGGGGTTTGTCTTCTTTTCAGCCCTTTTTCTCATTTTCCCATTAATCTTCATTCGTAGTTCTCCCCTTGTGACACCTCCCTACTCGGTAACACATGATGGAATTTTAAAACCTCTAGATGAAATTTAATTTTTTCCTATTCTGGGGTTGTGAACAACCGTGCCTACATGTGACCTACCTAAACTATGGCTCATTCATGGGATACCTAACTGGAGTCAGTTAGTGGATATGGAATAGTTCTTTTGGTAAATCCTTCTCTCGATTGCGTTCTCAGCAGTGGTGAGGTTGCGCCTCCTTCTATATGTACTCGTCCTTTCTCTACGTTCTGAAGCACTAACACCCATACTTCGAAGTGCACATGTAAGCCTTCTTTTTACACTCGCCAGTCCTTGCTATGAGAGTGCCAACCCTTAGCCAATTTGGCAGTTTTCACATGGTTTGGTTTTAAAACTCCTAGCTTTGATGAGCTGGAGTCTACCTAACTTGGGATTTTTCCAAAAAAAGGGAAGTCGACTCCGTCTGGCTATAACAAGCCTGCGGTTTTTTCTCTGTTGCACACGCTGGCCGATACCGCGGCCTATAACATACCCTATTCTTGTTCTCAATGTATCCGGTTCACCCTCACTCTGTCTAACCTAGAGACTAAGTGACAGATCCATGTTTAAGAGGCCCCTATGTTTAGGAGGCTATCTCGAATTGAGTGGTTGTGCTCCATTATATAATATCTTCAATCTTGGGGTGCATCTGGTCCCCTTTCATTGGCTCATTATCCCTTATCTACACTCTCAACATGAGGACTCAAGAGCATATATTCGCGGGCTATATACGAGGTGGCCCCTTTCTTTTGTTCTAAATAGTATAGTGTTGGGCCTTCTCTCTGCTGCGCTCTCAGTTATTGGGGCTACATTTTTTTCCTCTGAGCACTTGCTTTCCTTGCGGGTTCGGCTTTAACTTCTAGGCATGAGGCACACAACTCTCTCTCTCTCTCTCTCTCTCTCTCTCTCTCTCTCTCTCTCTCTCTCTCTCTCTCTCTCTCTCTCTCTCTCTCTATCTTCTTGAGGAGCTCCTAGTGTGTAAGCCTATGGCAATGCAGACGTATATGTACCCCAGCGTGGTGCTCCTACATAACGGATTCTTTACTGCCGCCCCCTCGTGATGCTTTACTGCCGCCCAGGTAATACATCTCGATTCTCAACACACACACACACACACACACACACACACACACACACACACACACACACACACACACACACACACACACACACACACACACACACACACACACACACACACACACACACACACACACAGAGTGCGTATCGGGTTGAGACTCCATGTTGGCCCTTTTCGTATGAGATTAGTTCTCTCTCTAATCTCCCCACGTGTAATCCCTCTCGCTATCTCTTTCTCTTTCACATACACACCCACTGGCAGATTCTTGTAAGTTATCACCTATGAACTCTCACCCGCTCTCGATGTGTTTCTTTTAGCGTTGGATTGAAAATATCGGCTCTCTCAATGTCATGCCTGATCTGCAACAACAGGATCTCTATCTACCATAAGGGCAATATGCAACAACCGCCTACACAGTGGAGTCAACGGCATAAAAATCAATCATCGAAGGAATTCTCACTTTTGTAATCCGTTCGAACACATGACTCAAGCTAGCATTCGACTACACAGGTAGGTGTGCATGCACCTACTTAGAATCTTGTTATCTTTTAAAGACAAGCATGCTAAGGAAATCTTGTTTAAAGTTTTTTTAATATATACACCATTATGCTGGACTGTTTGGTGGCTTTGTATGAATAAAAAGCATTGAAGTTATAAATGTTTCGCACATTACATTGCAGGACAGAAAAAGATGTGTTGACTTAGCCTAAAAATCTGTCTTAGTGGGTTTTGAGAAAGATAGCAATTTGGCTTTTTGTACAACAATTCATTTTGCAAAATAAGATGCATAAACTTATATACTTAAATGCATTGAGAAATCTATGGTTTAACGACTTTTGCTTTCAAAAATTAAGAAGGAATTTGGGTATAAGCCATGAATGGCGATCTATAAACCTCCCGTGGAGGGTCTGATTGTGAGATGGCAAAAACTGAATTTTTGAAAATTTGTTCAATTTACAAACAAGATGCTGCCCAATTTTTCCAGGCAGGTAATGTTAACCGTACCTATTGAGAATTTCGTCTCTTTGATTCAGTGACATAATGACTCCTACTTAGAAAATCATAGCGACTCCTGGTAAAGTGACAATGATAAGTTAGTTGTATAGATGGTGGCAAAGACCAGTCGTAGATAAAATCTTTGGTAAATCTGATATTGCTTATGATTTTTTAACCTAATGCTCTTGTTGAATGCATTAAGAGAGGTTAAGTTCATAGAGCTTTGAGAAAGCTATTTCAAATGGCAGCAAAGTGATGCCCTAAATTGGTTAGATTTGCGTACATAAAACCTTTGGAACAACAAATACACACTTAGTTTTTTAAGCATTAGCATGGTGAACATAAATAGTTTTTGGTTGAACATTTGTATCTCATTGAATTTGCAGTCTTTAAAGAAGATTTTTGGTCTGTCATCATACAGAAAAAATGTTTGACGTTTAAAGTGGAAGTTGCAACTTGAAATTGGTAAAACATGGAGTTTTTTTTGCCATGGTATGAGACAAAAGGAATAACATCTATGTTGTTGAATGCCTTAAACCTCTCGTGAGAGTCTCCTTGGAGATGGCTCTATGGGGTTTTCACTCTCCTTTTTCAGTTTGGCAAAAAAGCCAAGGAACTTTTTTTCTAAAAAAACAACAAATTACAAGTTAAGGACTGTGTTTTTTTTATGGGTACATGGATAACAACTGGGATGCCCAACATCACCTGCGTACAGTCATGTGCTAACAAATTTTTTTCTTGTGGCTATGGGTGTAGGTGAGGGCTACCTTCCTTGATTAAAACATTCTGTTCTTAACATATGGAGGATCTCTAAATGTGAAGCAAAAGTTCCCAGACTTTGGGTTGGCGGTTTCCCGAGCTATATTCTGTTTTCTTCATTACCTTGTACAAAATTTATTTTCAATTGCATATAAATTATTGTACAAATCCATTATACTTTTCTAGAATTGTTGGTCTGTGAATAGTTAGTGTTCCTTTGCGTATATATATATATATATTTAGAACTACTACACACACACACACACACACACACACACACACACACACACACACACACACACACACACACACACACACACACACACACACACACACACTATGGTTAAACATCATGAAGTCAGATACTTGTTTCCCTCATAAGGTTCCTTCCTTTTTTTATATATTAAAAAAACAAAAAAAACAACCCCCCCCCCCCCCCCCCCCCCCCCCCCCCCCCCATTGACAAAATAGGGCCTTCATTGCTACATTGCACCAACGACTTGGGTATTGGGCAAATGGCTCGTAAAAAATCCTCAAAACTATCATGACAATAAGAAGGCGGCTCCTTCCACCCTCGGACCGTGTAAAGGCACTGTTTCTCCCCTGACAGTAATGGCTTCTGACGCATGAGAGGACTCCCACAGCAAGGGGCGTCTTTGCTCTCTTCACTTCAGACACTCAGGAAGCGTGCATACCAACCTATAAATTCTAAAGGTGAGGGCACTCCTTTGCCCTCACTTAGCTTGAGAGTCAGTGTTTTGTGTGGGGTAAACCCGATTCTGTGTCATTTCTACTTGAAAGTCCAAAAACAATGGAGCTTGCTGCTCAGACTCCACAGGTATTATAGTTTACCTAAACTGTCTTTTGTCATCAGAGACCGACTATTGTGTTTTTCTAAAAAATGTTTTAACATGGGGCTTGATCAAGCCTAATGGGTGATTATTCCGTGACTGACTGTGGTTCTTAAGATATTTTAGCATAACATATGGTTGCTAATTACTCAAAGGTTGTTTTTGCAGTCGTTAAACTGACTGCAGATTAGGCATTTTATTGGTTTTTTTTTTTGAATACTCTACCTGACGGGCTCTCTTAGAGCTAGATTGTAGTAGCACAACAATGGGTAAACAGTTGGTATATAACACTAAGTAACTGGTTCTTTTGGGCCGGGGCATGGTTTAGCATTGCCTTAAAATATTCATATGCATATAATGGGACAGTATGGTGGGCCGTTGAATTGCTTGTGCATAGAAAAAAAGTGTTTTTTTCTTGTTTTTTGCCTTTCCTATGACTATACCAACGAAGGAATGGAGTTTGTTTGGTAACTATGGGCATTCCACACCCCCATCTGCTATGGGTTGAAATGGTATGATATAAACATCATGGTAATACAAAGGAGAGGTGCTCTTGACCCTGGACTGGTTTTCTGCCGCATCTTTTAGTAAACTATCAGGGTCTGTTTTTTCTTCGTACTGTGTGTGGTTGGCACCGTTTAGTGGTTGTTTTGCAATAAGGGTAGCTTGAGGAAGACTGGTTTTTTTGACAGACATTCGCTGTGGATCTTAAATATTGGAGCAAGGCATTTTACTATGGGGATAAACACCTAAGGGAGTGATGTTAAAATATACAAATGGCCATATTGGGTTACCTGGGCATGAGTTTTTTGTTATGGATTTTTTGTGGTAAGGCACCTGGTTATGAATTATGGCATGATTGGCCTCAATCGGGAGCTTGTTGGTATACACACTCATTAACTGGTTTTTTTGAATGAAATTACTAGGCCGAGGCATGTTTTAGCATTGCCTTAAAACTTCATATGCATAGAATGGGACATTATGGTAAGCCTTGGGACTGCTTGTGCATAAAAAACAACGGTTTTTTTGGACTTTCCTATAGCTGTACTAATGGAGATAAACACATGAGGTAATGGTGTTTGCTTAGTATGGTAACTTGGGCATGGTACACCCCCATCTGCTATGGGCTAACATGGTATGATATAACATCATGATAATGCAAATGCGAGGTGCTCCTGACCTTGAACTGGTTTTTTCGCGTCTTTGGTAAACTGTCGGGGTATGTCGGCTGTTCATACTGTGTGTGGTTGGCACCTCTTAGGCTAGTAAAAAATAATGACTGGCTGGAATGATTTGACATACATTGGTAGATAGAATTTTTTGCTACCGACTGTTTCTTGCTACTGAGTGTTGTACTGGCTCTTTCTCGAGCAGTCGCTGGTTTATAGCTACTGGTTGTTGTTAGCTCTGCAAGTGGTGCGCTACTGGTTGTAAAAGTGACGTGTGTGCGCATACTGAATAATTGGGGCGCTGTTCTTAACCATTACAGGGCGTTAATTTACATTTTTTTGACATATTGCATGACGTGTAGGACTGGAAGTTATATGTTAAAAACTACTTGTGCTAACTTGGCGTGATAAATTGTTGGGCTTAAGTACAGCTTGGCGCTTGTAATTTCATATAAAAACAAATGGTTGGGGTGGTACTCATTGCATCTAGTACCTATGGTTGATAAACAAGTAAGGTATCTCACTCAGTCAAGGGCCGGACACTGTCGTTCTTGTAAAATGGATAATGACTTGTGGATATCATTGGAATTATAAAGGTAAGTATATGGATGGTATTTTTAGCTTTGGCATAGCTCCAAGCTATGATTCAAAAAATTGGGATTCCATGTGCTAGAAAAGGTCGGACATGACCTATGTTTGAATAAAGGGATACCAATGATACCATGGGATTACTAAGTCTGAAGGTAAGTATATGGTTGCTATTTTTGGGCATAAGCATAGCTACCGAGCTATGGATCTTGAAATTTATTTGACTCTTGATGAACTTCACCACTCACATTAAAAAGTAAAATATATCACTCATTTATAAAAAAAGAGACTACTAAATAACCTAGCTTGTCTAAAGTAATTAAATCCTATAAGATGCACATGGATAACAACTGATATGATCCATTGATACTTGTAAAACACATCCAAGGCTAACTGAATTGTTGTCTTGTTTGGATGGATGTAGGTAAGGACTCTATCTTATCTTGGAGGGTTTCTTTTCTTTGGCAAGCAACATTACTGTTATGAAATATCCATTGAAAAACGGGGAAGTTTTTTTACTACCTACCACATTGAAAGAGGATCTCTTTCTTACAATCATTGTACTTAGATAATTCTGATACTGAGTTATTTTTGTACAAATCAGTTCATTGATCCTTGGCCAGTTATCTAATATCTAACCGTTTCTCATATTAAACTGATCACTTAATGTGGGAGAATAAACGGGAACAAGGGTTAAGATCTAGACATGTGCTTATAGATCCATCTCAACACGGGGCCAATGGTAAAGGGGCCCAAATGAGAGATGGTCTATCAAAGAGCAAGGGTAACCAATGGAGCATAAGACCTTAGGGTTAGCTTCATTGAATACCTCCAATAATGTGTGTAAAAGTCCTTTGACCTTAGGTAAGCTAGGGCTGAGCTTGAGGCAAGAACCCGACCCAGCTCAAGGTGCTTGTCCTACTTGTCATGCTTGATGGCTAATGTGCTTGAGATGCTTGATGATTGAGATGCTTGAGGTGCTTGACATGCTTGAGATGCTAGGATTGTACTTGAGGTGAGAACCCGGCCCAAGCTTAAAGTGGTGGGAACTGGGCCTATGCATGAGGGGCTTGAGGTGTCAAAAAGTCAAATATTCAATCCCTACAATTTGAAGTTCTCGGTTTTTGAAGCCGAGAACCGCATGAACCAACCATTCGGGGAGCCGGAGGTAAAGAAAACCACAAAAAAAGAAAACATGTTTCCCTATTATCACTATCACCAAACCTTGAAGGGTGCATAAAATAGCACGGATCTCTCTATCCCTATGGCAGGTCGCCGTTTTTTTCAATGTCTCTCTTCCTCTTTTATTATTTTCCACACTCTCTCTCTTCCCCCACCCTCTTGGCCTCACACACGCTCCTCTCTCCTCCCCTTGTTTTCTTCCCACCGGCATGCCGCGCCCCCCCCCCCTCTCACTATCTTCTCCCCCCTTTTCTCTCTCTTCTTTCTCTCTCTCTTCCTCCTCTCTCACTCTCACTCTCTCTCTCTCTCTCTCTCTCTCTCTCTCTCTCTCTCTCTCTCTCTCCTCATTATCTCTCTCGCTACGTGTGAACAGCCTGCAAGGGAATAATAATAATACACTCTCTCTCTCTCCCTCATTACCCACCCTTTGACCTCATTAACTCCCCCTCCCTTCCTCACTCACTGTCGGCCGAAAGTAGCCCGAAGGCCCCCCCAAGCTCTCTCTCTTCCTCTTGCGCGCTCTCTGGACCAGCCCGTGTAGGTGCAATGAACACCTCTCTCTCTCTCTCTCTCTCTCTCATAATGCCCCACCCACACACTCACACACTCTCACACTCCCGCTTCATCACTCTCTCTCTCTCTCTCTCTCTCTCTCTCTCTCTCTCTCTCTCGCTTCCAGCCTGTGCAGGTGCAGTATTCCGAGGTTCTCTCTCTCTGTCTTATCCTCATTACCCACCCCACTCCCTCACCTTCTCCCTCCCTCGCCACCTCATCCCGTTCTCCCGCTCACTCTCGGTGTCGAGCAACCAGAAGGCGCACAACAGTAGTCGCTCTCTCTCTCACTACACATACAGACACACACACTCTCCCCCTCCCATCTCTCCCCAACGCCTCCCTCTCTCACCCGTTCTTATTAGGTTTTTACAAAAGAATATGTGTACATACCTGGCGGCCCGCCCACTTACCTGGGCGACCACATTGGGCTTTATACCCCAACAACCTCCCACTTAAAGTCCAATGTGGTACTTTAAGTGTGAGAGAAGCTACTATACAAGCTAATATACAAGAGATGTAGAGAAGTGATGTACTACCCTACACCTAACTGCTTGCGAAAATGCGCAAAGCTCTCTGAGGGAAGTCCTTTTGTAAGTAGATCAGCAGGATTTTCTGTGGTGTGAACTTTGACAAGCTAAAGTTGCTTATCCTCGAGCATTTTCCTGATGAAATGATACTTCACATCCACATGCTTTGTCTTTGAGTGATAAACTGGATTGCGAGTCAATTGTATAGCACTTTGACTATCACAATATAACACAGGCATCTCTTCTTTGATTCCCAAATCTGTTACTAGTCGATTAAGCCAAATTGATTCTTTGCATACCTCTGATGCTGCAACATATTCAGCCTCTGTAGTAGACTGAGTAACACAATCTTGTAATCTAGAACGCCATGATACTGCTCCACCAGCCAATGTAAAGACATACCCTGACGCAGACCTTCGGTTGTCTAAGTCACCTGCATAATCTGAGTCTATAAAACCCTTTACACTTAGCTCTTGACTCCCATAGCATATACGCATACTCTTTGTAGCTTTCAGGTATCTAAATATTCCTTTCACTGCCTCCCAATGTTTCTTGCCTGGGTTTGACATGTATTGACTTACTACTCCCACTGCAAATGCAATGTCTGGGCGAGTAGCAATCATTGCATACATCAAACTACCCACTGCAGACGCATATGGAATCTTATCCATTTCAGCCTGTTCTTCCTCAGACACAGGACAATCTTGTTTGCTAAGTTTCACATATGGTGGCAATGGAACACTCAGTGCCTTTCCCTTCTCCATATTGAAACGTTGCAAAACCTTGTCAATATACTCTGTTTGAGATAACCAAATCAACTTCTTTGATCTGTCTCTCTCAATGCGCATACCAAGTATATGACTTGCCTCACCCATGTCTTTCATGTCAAACGATTTTGCCATCTTTGACTTCAAAGCTGAAATTTCTTCCAAGTGCTTGCCAGCAATCAACATGTCATCCACATACAAAATAAGGATCAGCCAACTACCATCCTTAGCCTTTTTTGTATATAGACAGTGATCGAACTCACTACGTTTTTAGCCTTGAGAAAGCATAAACTTGTGGAATTTATGGTACCATGCCCTCGGTGATCGTTTTAAGCCATAAAGACTCTTTAACAACTGGCATACCCAATCTTCCTTGCCTTTCTCAACAAACCCTTTTGGCTGCTGCATGTAAATTTCCACATCTAAATCACCATGCAAGAACGTTGTCTTGACATCCATTTGGTGCAACACCAAATCTAATATGGCAACCAATGCAAGAAAGCATCTCAATGTAGTCATCTTGACCACCGGAGAGAAGACTTCATCAAAGTCAATGCCTTGTTCTTGCTTAAAGCCCTTGGCAACAAGCCTTGCTTTGTACTTTGGCTGACTATCATGAGCGGTGATCTTATACCTGTAAACCCATTTACAAGGTAGAGCCTTTTTGCCTTGTGGTAATTTAATTAGCTTCCATGTCTTGTTTTTATGCAGAGCTGTCATCTCTGACTGCATGGCCAATTGCCAATTCTCGGAGTCCTTCATTTGCACTGCTTCCTTGTAACATGAAGGCTCATTGCAATCAGTCAACATGACATAGTTCATAGATGGAACAAACCTATCAGGAGGTCGCGTGACACGTCCAGATCTACGCACAATAGGTGGCTCAGGCTCAGCCACAACCTGTGGTTCCACTCTATCCTGCCCTTGCTCGTCTTGAGCCCTGACATTTTGTCTTGCACATGCAGGTCCATCTTCTTGGAAGACAACTCTTCTAATCTCCTCAACCCTCTCTGGTTTAGAATGATATTTGGATTCATTAAAGTGAGCATCATTGCTGCGGACAACCTTTCTGGATTCGGGATCCCAAAGTCTGTACCCCATCTCACCAGAATTACCATAGCCTAGAAAGACGCACTTTCTACTCTTTGGCTCAAGTTTGTTCCTAAATTCCTTTGGAACATGAGTATATGCCTCACAGCCAAAGACTCTGAGATGCTTGTATGAGGGCATTTTGCCTGACCATACCATCTCTGGCACTGAATCCTTCTGCAAAACCTTGCTAGGAGATCTATTTACATGATGAACAGCTGTTGATACAGCTTCAGCCCAAAACCCATTTGGCAGCTGTGCATTAGACAACATACTTCTGACCTTCTCTTGTATGGTCCAATTCATTCTCTCAGCAACACCATTTTGAGAAGGATTGTAAGGAGCAGTAAGTTCACGTTTTATACCTTTTGACTCACAAAAGTCCTGAAAGGCCTTTGAAACATAATCTCCACCATTGTCATTGCGTAAGCATTTAAGCTTCTTGCCACTCTGATTCTCCACAAGTGTCACAAACGTTTTGAAAACGCTAAACGCTTCATCCTTGTGCTTGAGAAAGTAAACCCATACTTTCCTCGAGTAATCATCTATAAATGTCATAAAGTAAGAAGCTCCCCCTAGAGATAGGTTAGGCATAGGTCCACACAAATCACTATGAACAAGTGCCAACTGTGTATATCTTCTACTGCTTCTATGCTTATGTGGCTGCTGTGTTTTCTTACCATACAGACAATGTTCACAGAATTCAAAATCATTAAATGAAAAGCCAGGCAAATAACCAGAACGAGACAAGATTTCCATTCCCTTCTTGGACATATGTCCTAACCGGCTATGCCACAAAGAAACGTTCGGCTGCTCGGTTACATTGATTACATTTTTAGAGACATTTGATAGATAAATCATGTAAAGTCCTCCAGACTTTACTCCATGTGCTACTGTCATAGAACCCTTGGATATCTTCCACATGTTCTGTCCAAAAGTGGTGACATAGCCAGCATCATCAAGTAAACCTGTGCTGATCAAGCTCTTTGTAATTGCGGGAACATGTCTCACATTCTTCAGCGTGAAAGAAGAGCCATTTTGAAACTTCAATTGAACATCTCCAACACCTAAGATCTCACATGTCTACCCATTGCCTAGCCGAACATTATCTTTAGTGGTCACATAAGAAGTAAACCACTCCTTGTTTGGAGACACATGAAGTGATGCCCCTGAATCTATAATCCAGTCACTCAGTGCATTTCCATTGTCTGTGTGTATGTGTGTGTAATGAGAGAGAGAGAGAGAGCGGGCTACTGCTGTGTGCCTTCGGGTTGCTCGACACCGAGAGCGAGTGGGAGAGCGGGGTGAGGTGGCAAGGGAGGGAGAGGGGTGGGTAATGAGGATAAGACAGAGAGAGACAACCTCGGAATACTGCACCAGCACAGGCTGGAAGCGAGCGAGAGAGAGAGAGAGAGAGAGAGAGAGAGAGAGAGAGAGAGAGAGAGAGAGAGAGAGAGAGAGAGAGAGAGAGAGAGAGTGATGAAGCGGGAGTGTGAGAGTGTGTGAGTGTGTGGGTAGGCAGTTATGAGAGAGAGGGAGAGAGGTGTTTCATTGCGCCTGCACGGGCTGGTCCAAAGAGCGCGCGAGGAAGAGAGAGAGCTTGGGGGGGCCTTCGGGCTACTTTTGGCCGAAAGTGAGCGAGGAAGGGGGGGGTGGAGTTAATGAGGTCAAAGGGTGGGTAATGAGGGAGAGAGAGAGTGCATTATTATTATTCCCTTGCGGGCTGTTCACACGCAGCGAGAGAGATAATGAGGGAGAGAGAGAGAGAGAGAGTGAGAGGGGAGGAAGAGAGAGAGAAAGAAGAGAGAGTAAAGGGGGGGGAGAAGATAGTGAGAGAGGGGGGTCACGGCCTGGCGGTGGGAAAAAACAAGGGGAGGAGAGAGGGGTGTGTGTGAGGCCAAGAGGGGGGGGGGGGGGGGGGAGAGAGAGAGAGAGAGAGTGTGTGGAAAATAATGAAAGAGGAAGAGAGATTTTGAAAAAAAATGGCAACCTGCCATATGGATAGAGAGATCCCTACTATTTTATGCGCCCTTCGGGGTTTGGTGATAGTGATAATAGGGAAAGTTTTTTTTTTTTTGGTTTTCTTTACCTCCGGCTCCCCGAATGGTTGGTTCATGTGGTTCTCGGCTTTGAAAACCGCGAACTTAAAATTCTCATGCCGGGCTAGAGGGCAGTGCGGCTAACCCGGTGTCATTAGCCCTCCCCCTAAGGTTAGGGGAATTCATGCCTCTAACTCATCTGTTTGATCATTGTCGTTGTAGCTGGAGGTTGATGGTGTATCCTCATCGAGGATGGTGAAAGGTGGAGCCTGATCAAATCGAAGATGATAAGGTTTGAGCCGCCAACCATTTACCCTGGTTTTATGAAGTTTGCCATCAGCTTCCATAAGCCGGTAACTTCCATTGGCATACTTTTTCCTGATGATGAAAGGGCCCTCCCATCGGAGTAGGAGTTTCTTATCTTTGCGTGTGTCGAAACGATTGTCGTAGCGGAGCACCAACATTCCTTTCTTTAATTATTTGCACCGAAGATGCTGGTTAAAGCTAAGTGGTCTGTGCTCTGCCTTGTGCCGCATAATAATTGATTGCTTCTTCTCTGTCCAGCTGCAGTCTTTCCAAGTCGATGATGTGATCTCTCAAATGCATGTTGGGCCGTTGAAGTTGGCTTGCCATCACTCTGAGGCTTTGTAGTTGCACTTCAATGGGCAAGATTGCTTCCTTGCCAAATACCAAATGATATGGTGTGAATCCCAAAGATGTATGGAATGAGGTTTTGTAGGCCCACAAAGCCGGGAGTAGATACTTATCCCAGTCTCTAGGATGATTATTAACCTGCTTGGTGATAATTTTACAAACCATTCCATTCACTTTTTCAACTAGGCCATTACATTGAGGGTAATATGGTGAGGAGTGCCTCCTTGTAATGCCAAGTTTTTGCATTAACTCTCCTACCAAGTCTGCTCTAAAACTTGGCCCTCTATCAGAGATAATCTCTAATGGTGTGCCAAAACTACATCATATGTGTTAGTAGATAAACTTAGCTACCTCTACAGCTGTGATCCTAGTTGTGGATGTAGCCTCCGCCCATCTAGTCATATAGTCGACTCCCATGATGATGTAGAATTTCCCTGAATTGGCCCTAGGTAATGGTCCTATGGCATCTATACCCCATTTTTCAAATGGTCCATATGAAAGGATAGGTGACAGTGGTTCATGCATAAGTGACCTAGTGCCGACCTTTTGACACAACTTACATGTCTTACACCAATGGTGTACATCACGGTTGAGGCTAGGCCATACAAAACTAGCCTGCAAGATTTTCCTACTTGTTATATCTAGGGCAAAGTGACCACCACAAACACCATCATGACAACTAGCAATTACCTCGTTATTTCCTTAGAGAGAGGGACCTTCCTGAGTATTTGGTCCTTACCCTTACAATACAAACCTTCATTGATAAGCCGATACCTTGTGGCCTTCCGGGTGAGCCATTGCTTCTGTCCCTTTGTTAAATCCAGTGGACATTCCTCTGTTTCCAAAAAATGCATGATGTCAGATAAGGCGTCACTACCTTGAAATAGAGGGAGCTTTAGCTTTATAGCCCCAACCACCACTTCTTGCAGTCTTTCACTTGCTAGGCATCCGCTTCATGGTTTTGAGCCCTTGGGATGTGGTGCAGTTGAACTGCTTCAAACTTACCCAACAGAGTTTTTACACGGCTTAAGTGAGTCCTCAAGCCAGGGTTCTTGCATGTCCATACTCATTTACTTGCCTTACCAAAAGTAGAGCATCCCCAAATACATTAAGGCGTTTTAACCCGTGTGAGACGCACCATTGTAAACCCTTGGTTAGTGCTGCATACTCAGCTTCATTGTTAGAATGTGATTCCAACAAACAGCCAAGCGAAAATACCTTGATACCTTTGTCATCAAAGACCACTATGCCTACAACAACTGCTTTGTCGGATGCTCGCTTGTAGGCTCCATCAAAGTAGACAGAGTGTGCTCTTTCTACCATCGGTGGCTCTGGAAGTGATTGAATTCCTTCCCCTTTAGAGTGCTTTAACTTCTTCTCAAAGTTTTGGTAGGTCATGAGTCCCCCCAAACTTGCCCTTGTCGTTCTTTCCACCTGTACCGTGTAGTCAAATTCTTGCAGACAAACTAGCCATTTAGTAATCCTAGCAGAAACATCCATTTGTTGTACAACATAGGGAAACATCTCATCCATGGTTAGAATCACAAATTGCTTAGGTAGCAAATATGACCTAAACTTTGTAGTTGCAAATCTAAGAGCTAGGACTAGGTATTCCACATGGGTGAAACCTTTCTCTGCTCTACTGTCATCATTTGACTGGAGAAGTAAATTGGCCTCATGAACGATGTTGTTGTATCCTTCTGGAGTAGCACAGCTCCCAAGGAGTCATCACCCACACTTGAGGTGACATAGAATTTTTCATCCCACTTAGGTAGTGAGATAGTTGGTAGGGTGGCCAAAACCTCCTTTACCTTGTTGTAGTGATATTCGCTCTCCTCATCCCAGGTGAAAGTTGATCTTTGAGTGAGCTGTTGCAGTGGTAGAACAAGTTGTGATAGTAGATGCATGAATCTACTCAAGTACCTCACCTTTTGTAAAAAATAGACCAGTTTTTGACGTGCGGTTGCTGATGAAGGTAGGCTATGAGTACGGACACCTTACTTGGATCGGCGTTGATACCTTTTACTGAAACTTCATGGCCTAACAGAATGACTTTACTTTCCCCAATGTGGCATTTGTCCACATTTAATTGCCCACCTAGGCTTTGCAACCTTGTCAAACCCTCAGTTTCCTTTTCTAAGTGTGAAATGTGAGGGCTATATATACAAAAATCATCAATGAACACTCTTATGGATGTTCCAAAGAATGGTTGAAAGACATATGTGACATATCTTTGGAATGTGGCAAGTGCATTTGTGAGACCAAATGGAATAACTCTGTATGCAAAACAACCCCATGGTGTAATGAAAGTGGTTTTTAGCTGATCTTCCAAGGCTATGCGTATTTGAAAATACCGAGAATAACCATCACACACGGTGTAGCATTCAAAACCTGCCACTTCATTCAAAATTTTATCCAAGAAAGGGAGAGGAAAGTGGTCTCTCTTTGTAGCTACTTTTAGTGGTTTGTAGTCAACACAAACCCTCCACTTACCATTCTTTTTAGGCGTCCCTACTATGGGTGACACCCACTCTGAGTTTTCTACAGGATAGATGAACCTTGCTTCTAGTAGCTTCCTTACCTCGGCTAGGAGTGCATTTTCTTGTATGACCCCCAGCCGTCGTAGCTTTTGTACAACTGGTTTTACCCCTTCCTTCAACTTAATATGATGTTCCACTACTGTAATACCTGTGATTCTTTCGTAGTTGTCAATGAAAAGGTCAGGAAATCCTATCAACATTTGCAAAAATTTATCTTTCTCCTCAATTGTTAACTCCGTAGACAACATACCCTTCAACCTACTTTCTCCTAGGCCAGATGATTTACTTTCCGCTTCATTGCATTGCCCTTCTGGTGGTGACAGATCGCCAGTTGTGCTTACCCTTTGTGGATCCTTCATAATGATACCCATCACATCGATGGAACTGTCGCTTTCGTCGGTGGATGTGGTCTCCTCTGTCTCCTCTTTAGAAGTGGAAGACTCAGTGGTGGTTTCATCTGCTAATGTCTCTATAGGTCCATTTGCTTCTGCTTGCCAGTCTTCATGTCGTAGTAGATTGTCTCCCATTTCTTACCAGTCATGCATAGAAGGCCAGTGCCCCAGTTCTGTTCTGCCTTCATGGCCATCAACCGTGGCCTTCCCAAGATTAATGGATAGCCCTCCCACTTAGTAGGCATTACAAAAACATCTACTTCTACCTCAGTGTTGAAAGCTTTTATCTTCACAGCACTTACCACACCTACACACTTTACTTTTGCATTGTTTGCCATCTTTGCCTTGCATGGAGAAGGCCTGTCAACCTCGAGCCCCAGCCGAAGCATCATAGCTTCACTCATCACACAAATTTGTGCACCTCCATCAATGTAGGTGTTTCCAACACTCTTACCTTTTATGTTGACGTCGACAATTGGAAGGATGTCATCCATGTTGCAACCCAAAATTTCTCCGCCTACCTTTGCTTTAGAGCGCTTTGTACTTACCATTTTGGACCATTGCCACCTTACCTTTGGTGTGAGATGTAGCAGCTGTGGCCATGTAATCTTTGGTCCCTGATTGGCCACATCCAATGTTAGATAATAGGACCTAGAACTTTTCTCTAACTGGAAGTCGGTGATGCCTATTTTCCATCGTGGCCTTGATGGCCTCTTTCTAGTCTCTCCTTTCATGCTTCTCTCATCATCAGATTGTGTAGCTTTCTCTCTCCTAACTCTCTTTACAGTCATGGATTCAAATGTTTCTACAAAGGTTACCTTCTCCTTACCCTTATCCCTCTCCTTTGCGATGGGTGGATCCACTACTACGGACTTTCCTTTCTCTTCTAGCCTTATGATGTTTACAGGGCGACTAGGTGGTGGTGCCGGTGGAATGGGTGCTTGTGGTGGTGCCTGGGGTGGACGTAGAATTTGTGTTGGTGGGGCTGGTGCTCGGGGTGGGGGTGTTTTTTCTCTAGGGGGTGATAGGTGGTTCCTCCTACCTCCTCTATTATAGTTATGTCGCGGTTTGGGACAGTAGTACATACCGTGACCATCTTCTACGCAGTTGTAGCAGTGATACTCCCTGTTTTGTCGTCGTGCTCTTCCCGGGTCTTGATCTCTTTCTTGATTTTTTCCTTGTTGTATCAAGTGGACAGACAAATTCTACAGTTGGTCAGTAATATGGGCCAACATATCTTGTTGTTCATCTCTTACCCCAGGAGCCGGTGGTGGTGGAGGAATGGTGGTTGTCGTGGTTGTTGGTTGACGTGATGTTCCTGCTTCTGTTGACTCAGTTTCTTTGGCTTTCATCTGCAGCTTCTTGTCCTTAAGGAGAGCAATCTTGACGGCTAACTCATACGTAGCCAAGAATCTACCCTTCACCTTCTCCTTGAGAAGCGGCCATAAGCCATGCGTGGACATGTCCCTTTTGAGGAAATTGGATGCAGCTTCCCCTCTTGCCAGTGACTCAACCCACCGCTCCCACAAATCCACAAATTTGGACTCATAGGTGGCATATTCTAAAAGACCCTCCTGCTTCAAGTCTCTCAACTTGTCCCACAGCTTCTCTGAAGTGGTACCTCCCCCAAAGCGCCTCTTAAAAGCAGCTTTTAAGGGCTCCCAGTCATCCTTAGTTTCTTGTGGAAGTGCGTTGTACCATGACCTAGCTTCTAGCTTCATGAGATGCTTAAAGATTCTAACCCGAGATTCATCTGTATCTTTGTTTCTTACTACACATGCTACTTCAAAGTCATTTAGGAAATCTATTACCAAATGCTCCCCCTTCTTTCCTTTAAATGTTGGAAATTCTACACTTGCCATGATTACTGAGAGACAGAGAGCTAGAAAGACACATTGCTTAGCTTGCAATCAAAAGTTTCTTTTTTTTTCTTTTTCTTTACAAGGAGGCGTGTATACCCTTTATACTAGAACATAGATTAAAATCTCAAACCGTACATTGCCTTGTACCAAAGGTAAGACAAATGGCTGATCTGATGCCAGAACCTCAAAAAAGCGCTCCCCACTCAGCATGGTGTCGATGACGTGCTAGTAGTGAGCCTTCAAGTCCATTATTACCTTGATTGAGTGTACTCGTATCGGAATGTGTGATCTGCCTTGAGGTAAGTTGTACTCATTCATGTGAAGCTTAGAGGTGCTTAGTCACTATCCAAGCTTGTAGGAGAGGGTGGTGTTCTTTCCTGAAACACGCTCAGTAGATCCCTAGTCTCTCTAGTGAGAGCATGAGCATGTGATTCCGTTATCTGTGCTGCAGCATCAGGTGCGACTTGGAAACTGACTGTGATAATTACCTCGATGACTTGAGCTCCCCGATTCTCAAAGTAGAATAGTGTTGATTCTCTATTGTGCAGAGCTCCCTCCATCTTGTTGTTGCGGGTTGGTTGAAGGTTGCGGACATGGTTTCGACTTGTTGGTTACCTAGAGGGCATCTCACTTTTGCTACCCTAGGTCATGTATGTCTGTGTCCTAGCCGCACTTATGCTAGGTGGTGCCCCTCTCTACCTATAGGATTACTCCTACCTTGAGATGATGCTTGGGGATGTTCAGACTATGTGGGGTGTAGAGGCCACCCCATATGGCATGTTATATCCAGCCATCAGTGCCCCATTCATTTCATGCTCGCATGAGGAGTATTAAAATCCCCGGGGGATTCACTCTTTATAAAAAAGGGGACGCCACCTGCGAGCGGACAACTTTGATAAAACCCCTATATACGACTTATATTAGGGAATATGACCCCCTTTCTATGCTTATATGACAATAAATGAAGAAAACTATCATACCCCTATCTTACATATAAATTTTAGGTCTCACATGATCTAATGGAGTGAAACTAGTCAAAGAGTGTGTAGTATAGTGATTGGCAATGTACTAAGGAACCACTTTTGTTGATAACTAGATGTACCCTCAATGTATCTTAGTTTGACTTTCAAACTATGTGTCCGATTACCCTGCACTCTGTCTACTCTCCAATTCTAAGCCATCCAAAGCTGGTGTGAATTGACCCTTGATCTGCTCCAAATCAATCCTTAGTAATGACTGGCTTGATGCAAAATTTGATGTGTGACCTAATAAAAAAATTCCCCTAGATTCATCAGAGTTCTAGTGCACATTGGTGACCAATCATTACAAGTAATCAACCTGGGTCATTCCCCCCTCCCCTAAATATGATACCCCCTCCCTTATTTTTCAACTTGGGAGATTAATTATTGGAGGCCTGCCCCTAACTTATACGCTTATGTAACTTGTAAAAAAAACCCCCTTCCCTGCACTTACGTGGTGCGGTAAGTTTTCCATGGTGAATCCCCCGGGATTAAAACCATGATCGGAGAAGGAAAAGGTTATAAAAGTAGTAGTATTATTACAAGGTCACGCCGAGGGTTACCTTTAACTTTTAAACCAATGTAGTAGGGCAGGTGCCCATAGGGCAGGTGCCCATAGGGTGGAAACACACCAACAAACGAGTAGCAACCTAATCCAAGCGAGCTTAGGGATATATTCCACCAGAAGAAAACAAACACAAAGGGCTATAATCTGAAAAAAGGTCAAGCGATGAGTTTTACCAACCCCGAAGGCTCCCAATAGGAAGTGTGGGCACAACACTAGACAGAGAATAGCAGAATAGCCATTAGATCTCACACTTGAGACCAATGCAGGAGTGTAGTGGGGGAAAGATTTAGGGAGAAGTAGCCTAGGTAAAGTAAAGTGACCAAGTGTGTGTGTGTGTGTGTGTGTGTGTGTGTAAGAGAGAGAGAGAGAGAGAGAGAGAGAGAGAGAGAGAGAGAGAGAGAAGGGGATGGAGGGAGGGAGGGAGACTTCCAAAAATTGAAGGTTTGTACTCAAGGGTTCTTGATGGTTGAGGGAGGTGTCTTGGTGAATATAACTCAATGACAATAGAAATGTAATGAAATAAAATACATGTGAATATTTGATAGAGAGTCGAAGAGAGAGTTTCAAAAAATGATAATTTGTGTTGAAGGGTTCTCGATCTTTGAGCAAAGTGTGCTGATGAAAATAACTCAATGAAAATAGTCTTGTGCTAAACTAAAGTGCAAGTGGATGTTAGGTATGTCAAGCCTGTGGGCACAGCCTATAGCAGGCAGTTCCAGTCTGCATGGCCATTGCATGGCAAGCATGGAAATTTATATATGTGAAGGCTTTAATCAATCAATCAAAAAGCGTGCAATTTTTTGTTCTCTCGTTCTGCTGTCGAAGCTCTCTCTCTCTCTCTCTCTCTCTCTCTCTCTCTCTCTCTCTCTCTCTCTTCTCACATACCTTCTCCTAGCCATGGAAACTCCATGGTGGCAACCTCCCTAGCCCGCTGTACCCAACACATGGTATCAGAGCTTGGTGCTCGTAGGCAAACAGGTCGCCTCTCAAAACGTTGTCGTTTTGTGGCGCTAACAAGACCTAGACGCATAGCCAGTGAAGCAAGCTTGGCAGTAGTGGACAAGGTCAGCATCTCAAAAGGCAAGAGAAATTGATGGTTGCAGTTGTAGGCGAGAAGGAGCTTTTGGTTTGTGGAAGATGCTAGACGCTCATTGGCATATAGAGCAGGGAGGCAGTTTTTGCACATCCTTTTGAAATGCTGCAGGGAGGACAACAAGGAACCTTGGCCATAGCGTTTTGAAAAGCTGCCTTGGGCTAAGAAGGGCATATCAAAACTCTTCCCTTGGAGGAAGCAGTCTTGCATAAAGCTTCTCAAAACGCTCATAATAGTAAATTCAAATGTTGCTGACACTTCAAAGCAATGTTGAAGGTTTGGTGCTTTTGAGAGTATTATCAGTTGCCATGTCTCCAAAGGCTTTCAAAATTACAAGTACACTCATGGATAACTCGATACAAATCTTCTTCGAGCAAGTCGTGTGGGTTTCCCAATGCAAGATTACGACAGAATTGACACGTAATTGGGGTACGAAATCACATCCCAAATTTAAAAGTTTCTTTGAGAACTCATTAAATTTCCAAACAGTTTTTCCCCTATTCAGTGTTATAGGTTTATCTTTAGTCAACAAAATTATCTTTTTCAGTCAAAGCCTCTTTTACTTTATCTGTTGTCAGTCATGCCATGTCAAAATTTGTATGGTTATAGACATTGCCACACAGATAAGTGGTAAGACTTCCCAATTTTTATATGTTCTTAGCCTATTTTTATATGTTCTTAGCCTATTTTTATCGCTTTTCGTGAGGTTACTGGGTACACCTTAAACCTAAGGTTTGGCAGTGAACCAAAAACTCCATTTTTGGTAGCTAAAAATTTGGCCTACACCCTATTTGTTCAAGGGGGGGTTACTGACCTAGCACCAAGTTATGGATACACCAGAAATCCTTGGTTGTGAGAGAACATAAAACTCACGGTTGTTGAGTATACCAAAAACTTGAGGTATCATGAGAGGGTCTGTCTAGTTCGGGCTTGAGGGGGGGGATTGTCAGGTATGTCAAGCCTGTGGGCACAGCCTATAGCAGGCAGTTCCAGTCTGCATGGCCATTGCATGGCAAGCATGGAAATTTATATATGTAAAGGCTTTAATCAATCAATCAAAAAGCGTGCAATTTTTTGTTCTCTCGTTCTATTGTCGAAGCTCACTCTCTCTCTCTCTCTCTCTCTCTCTCTCTCTCTCTCTCTCTCTCTGCTCGCATACCTTCTCCTAGCCATGGCAACTCCACGGTGGCAACCTCCCTAGTCCGCTGCACCCAACAAGTGAACTATTGAACAATTGAGAGAGAGGGAGAGGGAGAGGGAGAGAGAGAGAGAGGGAGGGAGAAGCTCACCCTTCCTAGTTGGATGAAATAAAATCACTTACATTGTTATTTTATGTGGGTTGCATACATACACTCCAAAGCACACTAGGTTTTACTACCATTGTGAGAGAGAGAGAGAGAGAGAGAGAGAGAGAGAGAGAGAGAGCAATATCCTCAACTTAACTATAAGGCAAACCATAGGCTGGGATCCTCAACTCAACAACACAAAATCATGCGCTAAATACATAATCTTAGCAATATCATCCATTAACTTGTAGAAGGAAGCGAGTGGGGGAGAGAGAGGGAGAGGGAGAGAGAGAGAGAGAGAGAGAGAGAGAGAAGAGACAAAGAGAAAATTTTCTTGCTTAATTTCCAAAGAGCACTTGCCAAATAAAAAATAAAAATCGCCTTGCCGGTAGTTCTAGGTAGATCTACAATGTTCACAAAAGGGCTCATTCAAAATACAGCACTAGATTCCGCTAGATTCCACTCACTTAAACAAAGAAAGTTTGCGAATTAGAATTTCCTTAACATAATATAGTGCAAAAAAATATATAGAGCAATATTTACTTCTTGATTGTAACTAATTGTTTGAATATATGAGCATGGTATGCTTTTGTGATTCGTTGTTTGAGAAAAGGACCTCTTGCACTCGTCAAGGGAGAATGTTGTTTTGATTTCAAGAGTGCGCAAGATAGTATAATACATTTTTTTTGTGACAGTTCACAAAACTTGTATACAACAATGAAATGAAGAGGGACACAATTTTTTGAGATATCAAGAAGTAGAAGAGATTAATAGAAAAGGCTCAAAGCCTGTTATAGCACAATTCTTCACTAAAGGCCAAAGTGAGGTGTTCAAGAGAATTGATTGAGAGATTATTGGTAGCATTGATGGTCCAAGTGCGAGTGTGAAGTTTGTCAAGAGGATTTTCACTATTAAATTGTTGTGCGAGTGTGAAGTTTGTCAAGAGGATTTTCACTATTAAATTGTTGAGAGGACTTTCAACCCTCCCTCTACACAGCCATACACTTGGGGGGGGGGGGGGGGGGGGGGGGGGGATTTAAGGAAACCACTACCTGACACATTCAAGCAACCATTTCAAGCTACTTCAACAAAAAGAAGCACATTCTAGTTTGCAAAACAAAGTAATTTGCAATACCTATTTTATGTATTTTAGTTTAAAAAAATTCTGCAAAACACATTGCAATTGTAAAACAAAGTTTGCATTACGTCTTTTAATATTAAAAAATCATATTTTGTCATTCTAACTATCTCTAGCTAGCTCTCCTTCTAGCTTTGGGCTTGTGTGTCTTTAGAGACCACCTTCATCCTTCTCTTCATCAACCACACTCCAACTCGCCTCCTCAACACTTTGAATAGTGACAATCCCGACTTAACTTTCACACCAAGCCCATCAAAAGCTACCAACAGCCTCCCAATCAACTCTCTCGAAGAAACTTTCGCTTCACTATCATTAGCAGTAGCAGGGGACACTACAATAAAACACACTTGCAATAAGGATCTAACTTATCAAAAATTTATAATAATATACAAAACATACAACACTACATGCTAATTTCCAAAAAGTTAATTCACAAGTAGAATCAAGGCATGCTCCAAGATCTCTCTTAAAAAATTCAAGGAGCTCATCAAGCTTGTCTAAGCGCTTCATCACAGCTGCATACACACACACACACACATATATATATATATATATATATATATATATATATATATATATATATATATATATATATATATATATCACCTCTCTCTTACTTTTCTGAGGGTAATGAAATATCACAGTTTTGTTCAATCATTGGGAAGTATATTCAAGTGTCAAAACATTGTACTGATACAAAACATACCGATTCATACGAGTCATGACTATCATGTAAAAGACTAAATTACAACGTTGCTTTTCATGCCAAAACATTGTTGTTGTCAGTAATATAAAAATCTCTCTCCCTATGACTTTCCAAAGTCAATACTCATAAAAAAAGGGAGAAAATAACAAACAAAATTCTTTCTCCCTCCCTCCATCCCTCTCTCTCTCTCTCTCTCTCTCTCTCTCTCTCTCACTCACTTCTCCCCCTTCAAATGGAGTTATGAAGAGGCAAAAAGGCCTAAAGCAAGGCAACTACATTTGTACCTCCTAGAGCACTATCACTAAGTTGAGACACATACAACAACCAAAGCAAGGGAAAAGATGAAGAGGACACTCTTGCATCCAAGTAGGGCACCGTGACTTTTCCACATTTGTGTCACATTCATTTGCAACATGCTTCATCCATCAAATAACTAGACCCACCTAGCATGCCATGTATGTAGAGGCCCCATAACCAAGTGCACCTAAAGCCCTTTGCCTTTAAGGGATAATTAGAGAGAAGAGAACAAGCGAAACCCTCCTTTTTATCCATAGATTTACAGTGTACTAGGGTCTCAACAGTCACTAACTAAGGTGAATCACTTGGCCACCATATTGTGAAAGAATGTTCACAAACTTCCATGAAGAGAACCTCAATCACCACATTGAACCATAGTAAACTCAAGCTAGATGCACAATGGATTTATCCAAAACATACAACTTAAATTGGAGGCCTACACAAAGCCGTCTTCTCAATGTGATGATTATATAGGAGTAGCTACTAGTCAATCACTAAATACATATGATCTTATAGGTGAGTCACTGACTAGAGGGGATTCTTGTTGAAGGTTAGCCTTACCTTGGGCATCCACTGTGTGTGAACAATTTCTAATGCCTACTTAACGGCTGAAAACCTAATGAAAGGTCTCTCTTTCTTTTGTACTCCACTCCTGCAATCTTATCTTCTCACTCACTATTCTTCTCCGTGTGGTTGCTTTGCTATTACCCACCATAGTCACAATGCCCAACAATTGGTATCAGAGTCAAGGGTGTCTGCACAAGCATAGAATCTTTAAGACTCTATGCTGAGTAGCAAAAGCATATCAAGACGTTGCTTAATTTCCTAGTGGTGGAATAGGAGAAGGAGAAGAGTTTTGAAATGTTGTTGGACTTGCTCGCTATTGCATAACTATAAGTATTGTGCATCTTGAAACGCAAGGAGGTTGTGGGCAGAAAAAGGTTTGCTCAAGTAGTATCTTGAAATGCAAGGAGGCTACGGGCAGCAAAAGCTTTTCTCAAGCGGCATCTTGAGATGTAGGGAAAATCTGTTGGAGGATTTGCAAGCACACATAGGCAAATGACGTCGACGATAGTAGGTTTATTTAAGCCTTATCAAAATTGAGTAGCTTCTATTCTATTTTATCTTTAAGTGGTTATTCACACATTTATGCATGAAATGTACTATGTATGATGAATGAATTTGGTACAAAACCCATGATAATGTCTTGTTGGTAAAGGGACTAGATACTAGCCTGGCTAAGAGACAAGAAAAGCTGGAAGGTAAGGCCTTCCCTTATAGACGATATGATTTGTATTACCTTCACAATACCTTTTGAGCCTGGGATGTGTAATTCTGTGAATCATGGGAGATGAATCCACTATGAGAAACACCATGATGTATCAAGTACTACACCTAGATGTATCAGTAGAGTCTAGGAGTACACTTATGCTTATAATTATACTAAGTTTAACTGAGCGATTGTTAGGGGTCAGCCTAACCTTGGGCGTACACTGTGTGTGACCAATTTCTAATGCCTACTTAAAAAGGCTGAGAACCTAAATGAAAGGTCTCCCCTTCTTTGTACTTCACTCATGTAATTTTATCTTCTCACTTACTCTTCTTCTCATTGTCGCTGCTTCGCTATCATCCACCATAACTACAACACCCAACAATTCTACTTGAGAACTAGTGAAACCATTTTTAGAACCTTTGGTAAGAAAATCATAAAGCTAACTATAAACCTCCAACTATTGAGCACATGTTAACGTAAATGAGCATATACAGGTTGCTGAGGCAGATGTGAGCAGGTGATCCAAATGATCCAAATGTAAAGCTGAAAAAGTGATCCAAATGTAAAGCTGAAAAAGATGAATTGTGAGCCAAAATGGATGTCAAAGACACTACATTATAGATACACCATGCAAGAAAAATGTCAGTTTTCCCCTCTTATCAAGAAACATACATAACTAAGAATGACCACACACTTCTATGAAAAAGTGTCAACTTCACATTTTGAAGATAGAACTTTAAGTAACTTGCCACTATAGAAATATAGATCAAACAACTAAACTTAATCAAAGGCAAAGGAAGATTTGAGAAAGCAACCAAGGAACTTGAGCTCTCTTTGCTATGTCGGCCTATAAGGAGAGCCGATCTTGGCAAGGGGGTTTGGATCCCATCTACCCATTGCGTGAGCAACACAGAACAATGATCTGGCTGCGCTTGGATCAACGTGGCTTCAAGAGTTGGCGGCGACGAAAATATGCAGCGGATTTTAGAGAAAACGCACATTCCTCTCAAAGACGGGCAATGAGTGGTTCCCTCGGCAACAAAGCCCATGGATTGCATGTTTTTAGAGTGTTGAGGAGGTAGGTTTAGAGTCAAGTTGGTCGGACGCCCGGACCCGTTGGAGAGCTCTTTCAAAGAAAACATATAAAAAAACTCGCTGAGTGGATATGCAAAATGCTCACCAAGGAGCTATTTTTATGAAGCCATAGAATGAAACTGGCTTCATGGACAAAAAGCTCGCTTTATATCCTTCCCTTAAATTTGAAGCGTGGTTTTCAGTAGTCAAGTTCACGGAGAAGCTTCAAATTTTTGATATGGTGAAAGCGCATAGACGACATCAACCTTTTATGGCGAGACTGAAGGCGGCTCTTTCAAGAACAAGGAGTAAGACCAGAAAAGAGCAAGAGGTGTAGACATGTAGCCAAGCAAGTCAGATGAGGAGAAGGCAGTCAAAAAACCTGCAGGTTTGGCAAGGAGGAGGCTATAGAAAAGGACCAAAAGAAGGCAAAGAAATATAAAAAGCCCTTTCAATATTCCTCCTGGTACTTGCAATAGTAACATCTTTGATGTGTATTACTCTTCGTCAATGTCATATATTCAGACAACATGTCATTGATAGAGAGTATGCTTCTCTTGAATTCTTTTGTTGTGAAATCTCTAGAGTGTTTTATGTGCTTAGAAAGTACCGAAGACATGCTTTTGTTTTGGATTTCTAATTTGGGTTGGTTAATCTATCTCCTGCATTTTTTTCAAATTAGATAAAGAAAACGTTTTAGACACAGCTCTTATGGAGAACAAAACCTTCAAGAGGGCTATTCAAGCGATGCACGTCGAGTACTTCATCACTTTTTGATAATTTGTTATAGTTCAGAATGAGTGCTATTTTATATCTTTTATTTTGTTTTTACTAGGTGTTCTAAATCAATGAGTAGCAAAAAAGGGTTTCGAGAGATGCATGTCTCCATGGTTAAAGCATTTTGGATACTTAACCCAACTTAAACGCACGGCAATGATGTGGTGTCCTACCTACGGGGAAAAACGTCTCTCACTTGCAAGAGTCTACTGACCTACACTAAGGGTGCAACAAATGACATGGCATATTCGGTTGACACAACAAAGCTGATGTGGCAATATGAGTGGCAGGACAAGAAAGCAACGAGGAGAAAGAAGGAAAAGAGAGAGTTACAAATAGAAATACTTATGAGAAAACACGATGAGCTTGGCAAACAAAGCTCAAGTTACTTGGAGCTATGAACTTTATTAGTGTGCGTTGTAATATTGCCGTGCGTTTAAGTTGGGTTAGGTATTCAGAATGCAATGCTTTAACCATGAAGACATGCATCTTTCAAAACCCTTTTTCGCTATTCATTGATTTAGAACACCTAAAAAACAAAATAAGAGATATAAGATAGCATACCACATTTATTATGAGCTATAACAACTTATCAAAAAGTGGTGAAGTACTCCACGCGCATTGCTTGAATAGCCCTCTCTAAGGTTTTTTTCTCCATAAGACCTATGTCTAAAACTTTTTCTTCATCTAATTTGAAAAGAAGCAAGAGATAGATTAGCCAATCCAAATTAGAAATCCAAAACAAAAGCATGTATTTTCTACTTCGTAAGCATGCAAAACACTCCAGAGATTTCACAACAAAAGAGTTCAAAAGAAGCATACTCTCTATCAATGACATGTTGTTTGAATATATGACGAAGACTGACGCGCATCAAAGATGTTACTATTGTAGGCACTAGGAGGAATATTGAAAGGGCTTTTCGATTTCTTTGCCTTCTTCAGGGCCTTTTCTATAGCCTCCTCCTCGCCAAACCTGTAGGTTTCTCTATTGCCTTCTCCTCATCCACGGTTTACATCTTGACTTGCTTGGCTATAGGTCTACACCTCTTGCTCTTTTTTGTTCCTACTCCTTGTTCTTGGAAGATCCACCTTCAGTCTCTTCATAAAAGGTTGAAGTTGTCTACGCGCTCCCACCATATCAAAAACTTGAAGCTTCTATCCACGAACTTGATTGTTGAAAACCACACCTCGGATTTAAGTGAAGGGCACAAAGCGAGCTTTTTGTCTATGGAGTGAGCTTCTTTCTATGGCTTCACAAAAATAGCTCGCTTGACGAGTATTTTGCATGTCCATTGAGCAAGATTTTTTCTATGTATTCTTCAGAAGAGCTCTCGGAGGGTTCCGGACGTCCAACCAACTTGACACTAAACCTACCTCAACATGAGTCAGTTCTTGTCTTCATTGCATCTTCCACTGCCACCTTTGACATGGTATCAGATCCCTATGGTGATGCAACCACCTTGGCTTGGATTTGGCTGATCCGGTACTATTTTTGACATGATTGAGAGAGAAGAAGCTTGCTCCTTTTTCCTAATTTTCTACCATGTTTGGGTATGTGGAGGACTTCCCCATCTTTACCCTTGTTTACCTCAACCTCTCTTCATCGAGGGGACCCGATGGAAGTTTCAGGATGTGTAGCAGTGTTGGATTGCTTTGATTTTCCCAGACGGAGTCATGTTGCTGTGTCTTCTCTCAAGGGGAGCAAGCATGCGGCTGTTGGATCCAAAAGGGGAGCTATTTATTTCCAGCTTCTTCAAAGAGAAGTATTTGGACATCAATAGGATCTTCTTCAACACTTGCAGAGGAGATTTCTATGGCTGTGTTTTCTTGGAGGAGATGGATTGGTAGATTTGTTGTGTCTTTTGTAAATGCACGACTTTCTTGGAATTATCGACGGAGCTACCTAGCCAATGGGTAGCAGGTTGATGATTGAGTTGCACTTTTGTATCAGATTGTGGATTATGGATAATAGAGGGGGATCTCTTTCCTTCTAGAAGCAGAGAATGTTCCTAATTTTCCATTATCCATCTAAGGATGAAAGTTCCACTTCTGGCTTCAGTTGAGTCTTGTTCTTTCGATATATAGTAGTTCAAGTGCATGTTCTCGTGCATGTGTTCGAGTTGGCTTTGAGAGACAGAGGGGGGTATTTTTATCTTCAAAACCACTTTTGGGTTGATCATCCGACTTTCTTGGATGAGGTTTAGAGGTTGAGCATGTGGTGCCAGACCCTTAGCCAACAATGACAACAGTTAGAGGAGCTTCTGATGGAGGGTGGACTTCTCATTTCTCCCTGTTCTCTCCTTCCTTGCTAACAGTCTGGCCCTACACGTTGGTCACTTCTTTGCCCTCTTGTGAGCTTGTCAACACCAATTTTGGCATATGTTTGCAACCTTTTATGGGCGATTTTCTTGATATTCGACAACAAATTTATTGAGATCCTTTGGATGACAGGTTTGCATACAGTGTTGACAATTGGTGGGGACATCTAGTTCCTATTCCTGTAGTCAGCAACATTTGGATCCTTCTTCCTTACATCCCTTTGTAGAGCTCCAACCTTGGGGGCAGCCCTTCAGATGCAGATATGGCCATGGATGGCTAGTATAGCAAGTTCTTTTCCCTTGCAGTTTTTTTGCCAGCTTTCTGGCATGTTACAGATTAGTCACCACGTTCTCATGGGCTTGTTTTCCGAGCCGGTTTCTTTACTCTCCCTTTGAGTATTGGAGTCATGTTGTGTATTGGTTATTGATTGCACAATTTCAATTGTGGGTATATTTCTCTCAACACAAGTACAAAGGACATCTTTGTTGTAGATTTGAAGGAAGCATGTTGTATTCATCTCAAAATCTCTTCCACCTCGACGAACGAGCTTCAACTCAATAGCTTCCGAGGACGGAGTCTACATCAGGAAGGGGGGCATGTTAACCCTCACGGCTCACGGACACCCTATCACCTACGACGGACGTTGTATTATTTACTTGGTAGAGTCAGGTACCGGGCTTGTCGATCCAATAGGAAAAGGGTAAGAGTGATCGCCGATGAGAGGCGGATTCTAATTGGAACATTCAAGGGATTAGTTGACTAAGCATGGGTGCCCAAGTGTGAATGGGGAAAGCTCATATAAAAGTCAACTAAACCTAAAATTCACTCATTCTCTCATTTGTGCAATGGAAGAGTGCTCTTGCTCCATCTCCATCTTCTTCTTCTTCATCTCCTTGTGTGTGTGTGTGTATGTGTGAGAGAGAGAGAGAGTGTGTGTGATTGAGCATTGCGGCGGCATGACGATGGCAAGGCGGTTGAGCTCCCCCTTCTTCCTGGTGAGGAATCCTCCATGACAGCAAGCGTAGAGCGGTGAGTGACACACCATCGCCATCTTTGAGCTTACTAGTTTAGGCTTGTTGTGTGCTTGGAGCCATTTGTGGCTCGCACACAGTGTATCAGCAAGTTCCTTGCATTGACACGTGCGACAAACACGCACATGTTCCAATGCCTGTGATGTGGAGGCTTCTCCTGTCTAAGAGAGAAGGACCTCTCCTCTTAAAGAGCACGTTGTAACTTAAGGGCTTCCACTTCCCTGGGTAAAGAAGTTAAAGGATCAAAAGGACTTTCCAAAAACACTGAGGGGGTCTCTACCTGAGGAGAGATGGTGAACAGCTTCCTAGCTCCCTCTATCCTAGTAGCAGTCGCAACAAACTCCTCCAGAGTGGCGTCAGGTTGGAGACTCTCTCGGAGTTTTTGCTGGGAAGTTTTGGGAAGAGCCTTCTCCACCCACTTCTTAACCATAAATTCCCTTGGCTGCTGAGGCTTCTTGGCCACTAGAGACTTGGTTTTAGTCACTAGTTCTGCAAAAGTCTCCTCTAGCTGGAGCACCATATCGGCCAACTCATCCAAAACCTTTTTCTAGTAGTCACCTAGCCTGAATGCCACACAGAACTGCTGTCGTAAAGCTGCCCCAAGTTGCAAAATGGTTTTCTGCAAACTAACTGTACCACTTGTCTGCTAAGTCATCTAATGTTGATGGAAACAACACCAAATAAGGATCTTCTTTATTAAGACCACGACCTCTACAGAGACATACAAACCTCCTTGCATGGTCGTCTGCATATTCTGATGAGGAGAGTCCCTTGAAGGTAGGAAACTTGATGTTTACCTTGGCCAACACACTAATCAATGCCTCCATGGCCTCTTGCTAAAGAGCGTGCTGCTCAATAGCTTGTTGTAACAAAATGGGGGAGAGCTTCACCTGGGAAGGTGACCTGGAAGATGTAGAACCTGATGGAGGAATGGATGAGGCTGTATG
Organism: Adiantum capillus-veneris; assembly: GCF_014529385.1. Lineage (NCBI taxonomy): Eukaryota > Viridiplantae > Streptophyta > Polypodiopsida > Polypodiales > Pteridaceae > Adiantum > Adiantum capillus-veneris. Next base: position 63,763,059 of record NC_140936.1, read on the forward strand.
TGGAGGTTTGGGTGATGGGGTTGGTGGACTTCTACCAGGTACCATGGGTTAACGCCTTCTATTGTAGTACTTCAGAGGACTCAGTAGTGCGCTTTGACGCTCTAATGACCGCCTTGTATGTGTCATGCAACGATCACAAATACAACCAAGCTTTGGGAAAGAAGACCTTTAACTGCTTTAACTAGCTAAAGACAAGTCTAGACTCTACTAGATTAGGCAAGTGACTAGACCCAGGCTGGACCAGGGACAAGGAGGACTGGACCAGGGATGAGGAAGGGCTAGACTAGGGACGAGGACTGGTTGGACCCGGGCGCAAACCAGTTGGAGGAGGGCGAGAGAAGACCAGACCAGTAGACTACACAATGCAAGGCAAAGTAGGCGAAGCTAGGTAGAACCAACTAGCTTCACACTTTGTACCTCAGCAGAGAGTGAGACTTCAGTTGAGGTCCCACCGTGATCGCCAAAATGAGAGCACCTGTAGCGTGGATAGTGTGTCGTGCTCTCTATAGTGGGTGCTCCTCAGTGCAATGTGCATGACAATCTCACTCAAAACAGACTGAAAACAAAGGAACAATAGATAACAATTGAGCTCACAGAGACACAACATGAGACCAGAACATATGACTCGACTATCTCAAAGAACCGATACAGACTCTGGCGTGGTAGCCCACTCAGCTCCAACCCAGGACTCACAGATACAATGGGGGTGTCGAGGCTCAGATGTGCAGGGATGGTGAAGACGTGTTATGTGTATAGACTCGCTACTCAAAACGACGACGCTGGACCAGATATCTAAAAGATGATAATCCTGAGCCAGCAGCTACTACTCACAGGTACCTCTATAAAGAGCCACCAATGGCTCATAAATGTCAGCCATCTAAGTCTATGACCTGGCCACGATGTCCACTTGAACCACTGTCATATCCCTGCCACGTGTCATTGTCCAACCCAGAGAGTTCGTCTAGTGTGAACTAGACCAGTTGTACTAACTGTGTGTCCTGTGAAAGTGAAAATGTAGCTTGCTACAGTGCTCCACTGGCACAATAATACCAGCTTCTTGTATTTTTTCTAACTCGACTTTGACTGCTTCTGCATACTTGGGGTTGAGCTTGTAAGCCCGTCCTCTGACCAGCTTAGCCCCCTCAACCAGAGGGATTGAGTCGACTCCTAACTCTGTTGGGATCCCTTCCAAATCGTGGTAAGACTAGGCAAACACATCCTTGAAAGAGATTACGTGATTGAGTAGCGCGTGATGATCCCATAACCAAGCCGCTAACAGGACAAGTTGATGGTTGTCAAGGTCACCTAGATTGACTTCTTTGATGGGGTCAGGCGGTGTAGTTGCCGAGGATGCATCAGTAAGAGAAGACCTTGCTGCCTCCGTGAGCTTCTGAACATCATGAATTGGCGTCTGATCGATATTGAAATTGGCATACTCTTCTTGTAACCATCCCGGTGGAATCTCGTCGAAGGGAAGTTCATATGGTACATAGCTTGGACTGGGGCAGGGTATCAGACATAGGTGAGGTTGAGGGTGTGGCATGAGTGAACTCTTGTAAAGGAGATTTCTTACCCCTTCGATGGTCTTTGATAGGCTCACCAAGTCCAAAGGCTTCTACTGAGGAGCCAGTTGAGCTATCAACCTCTGGGAGCAATCAAGTTGGTGCGCTAGGCTTGGACACTATAGCAACACTGGAAGATGGTATGTCCTCTGGCAAGGCTTGAATGGAGACCACATAGCAAGGTATATAGTGGGTAGCCTCCAACCACTCCAACATGTCTTCTTGTGGTCCATCCGGTGGAGTAGGCTGGTTCAGTTGGGGAGCTGACTCCATTGACAGAGAACTATGATTCACCACCGGATCCATTCCCCCTTCAAGGCGAATAGGTTTCATTGGATAGCCCAAGCTACGTATCCACATTGAACCAGTTCCCCAATCATGTAATGCCTTTGTGTGTCGGAGCCATGGTCTTCCAATGAGTAATGGAAATATGCCCTCAATCTGAGGGAGGTGAACCACAACAAAATCTAGGTTGAATGTGAAGTCTTGTACCTGCAGAGAGACCTTGTCTACTATTCCCATAGGGTAGACAGTTCTCTGGTATTCCAAAGCCACTGTAAAGGGAACGGGCCGGGTAGGTTGGAGACCCAATGCCATCATAGTGAATTCGGGCATCAAGTTGATACCCAACCCACCATCCACTATGACACTGGATAAGCCGCGCCCTAGAATAGACGTGGTGAGACAAGGACTTTTGTAATCAATGAGCGGAGCAGCGGGAAATGAAATCATGTAGGACTCTAAGGGCTGCACTGGTAGATGCCCGCCGCTAGACCCTGCACCAGGATACATAGATTGAATGATGAAAAGGGTGTCACTTCAAAAATTTACATCAAGTCGAAGCATGCCGTACAATGATACTTGCTGAAAGGTGTTTTTCAAGATACTCTCTGCTGTAGGCTTCTCTCTTTTGATCAGTGCTTGCTCTGGTATCTTGAGTTTCTGCAAGTCCTCTACTACTTCCATGAAAGCACCATCAATATCTGAGAGAAGAGGGGTAGGTTGGCTCTTGGCCCTACCTGCTGGTTTGTCAGCTCTACTAGGGAAGTTTGACTCATTTGTGTGACTGGAGATGAAAAAGTTGGACCGTCAGGGAGGCTGAGACCAAGAAGCTCCCTCTGCCCGTGTGAGCACACCAGCATGCTCTTCCACCTATTTCAACCCATTTTGAGAGGCAACTACAAGAGTGGAAGGTGGGGCCTGTGGAATGGTGCTTACTGTGATTAGGTTAATCTTTGGGAATGTAAACTCCTGTTGGTTCTGGCATGTGCTTGCAGATGTGGATGCGCGTTGTTTTGGGCAGTCCTTACTATAGTGATCCTTAGCTTCAGGGCAATGTCAGCAAGGAGGGGACCCTTCTGGCAACAGACATTTGCTCTGATAATGTCCATACTCCCCACAACTATAGCACAAAATTGGCCTATTGGAGGGGTGAGGTGGTCTCGGCCCTTGTTGCATGGATACGGATTCTCATATGTAGAAGATTTGGAGAATTGAAGGAGCATTAGCATGATAAAAGCTGGGAGATGCAAAGTTGTTGTGCATACCTTGCATAGGAGGTGTTGTCAGCGGAGGTGGCATAGGGTTTTGACGGCCATAGGGTGAAACCATGTTGGATGCAGGTGTCAACCTTTGTTAAAGGTTGGGGGCAAGACTCTGTTATAGCTTCCGCATTCCCTTCAGATAATAGCACTCTTTCTCATCATGGCCAGGTTTCTCGCAGAAATGGCAGTAAGCTCGAAGTGGGCATTCCTGAGGAGGATGCCTTAGAGAGCGACAGGAGGACCACCACACCATCGGCAGCTTAGTGTCTTGCTGTGCCCAGAGCTCTTTTAGCTCCCACTTGATTTGTTCTAAAGCCTCTGCTGTGGAGATTTTTCTAGTCTAAGAGAGAAGGACCTCTCCTCTTGAAGTGCTCTTTGTAACTTCAGTGCTTTTAACTCCCCGCGTTAAGACAACAAGGGGGTAGAGGGATTTTTTGTGAGTAATGAGGCAGTCTCCACCTGAAGGGGGTCCTTGAAAAGCCTCCTTGATCCTTCTATCCTGGTAGCGGCCGCTATAAACTCCTCCAAAGATGCTTCAGGTCGAAGACTTTCGCGTAGTTTCTGCTGAGACGTCTTTGGAAGAGCTTTCTCTACCCACTTCTTGACCATAAATTCCCCTAGTTACTGAAGATGCTTGGCGACCAGAGACTTGGTTTTAGTCATGAGTTCTGCAAAAGTCTCCTCTGGCTAGAGCACCATGTTTGCCAACTCATCCAAAACCTTTTCCTAGAAGTCATCTTGCCTGAATGCTGCACATAACTGTTGTCTTAAAGCTGCCCAAGTTGGAAAGTGATTCTTTGCAAACTGACTATACCACTTGTCTGCTAAACCATCCAAGGTTGATGGAAACAGCACCAAATAAGCATCTTCTCTATTAGACCACGACTTCTACAGAGAGATACAAACCTCATTGCATGGTCGTCGTCATCTTCTGAGGAGAGTCCCTTGAAAGTACGAAACTTGATGTTTACCTTGGCCAAAACACTGGTCAACTCCTCCATGGTCTCTTGCTTAGGAGCCTACTGCTCAGTAGCTTGATGAAACACAATGGGAGAGGGCTTAACTGGGGAAGGTGACCTAGAAGATGTAGAACCGGATAGACGAATGGATGATGCCGTATGTGGAGGTATGGGTGATGGGGTTGGTGGACTTCTACTAGGTACCAGGGTTTGATGCATTCTGTGGTAGTACTTTAAAGAACTCAGCAGTGCACTTTGACGCTCTAATGGCCGCCTTGTATGTGTCATGCAGTAACCACAAACCCAACCAAGCTTTGGGCAAGAAGACCTTTAACTGGCTGAACATCAGTCTAGACTCGACTAGACCAGGGTGAGTGACTAGACCACCTGGCTGGACCAGGGATGAGGAAGGACTAGACTACGACGAGAGCTTGGTTGGACCAGGGCGAGAGAGGACTAGACCAGCAGGGCGAGAGACTAGATCAGCTAGACTAATTTGTCTAGGGTGAAACTGGACCAGACCAGTAGGCAGGGCAAGCGAAGTACAACTAGCTCCTCGATTTGTACCTCAACAGAGAGTGAGACTTCAATTGAGGTCCCACGAAGCGTGCCAAAAATGAGAGCACATATAGCGCAGATAGTGTGTCGTTCCCTCTACAATGGGTGCTCCTCAGTGCAATGTGCGTGACATCTCACTCAAAACATAATGAAAACACAGGAAACAATAGATAACAACAAATCAACAGAGAGACACGGTAGTAGACTAGAACATATGGACTCGACTATCTCAAAGGAGTTGATACAGACTTTGGCGTGGCTGCAAACTCAGCTCTAGCCCAGAACTCAAGGGTACAATGAGGGTATCGAGGCTCAAATGTGCAGGGATGGGCTTAGTCGCCAGCTGCTCCAGTACACGCCTACTCACTTTCTCTGATTTCAGTGAGCTTTGGCGAGCGTTCGTAGGTCGACAAATACTTTGGGCAAGCTCGAAGAGCTTGGTCTGCTCAGATTTTTGATTTAGGCTCATTTCGGCCTCCGTTTTCACTACAGTCAGTACTGCACAGGCTATTTCGTCATTTTGTGCAGAATTTTTGTCAGTGTCGTTTTCTGGATAACAGGTGCCTTATAGTCTTCTACGGTTTGTGCTATATAGCACGTGTTGTTCCCGCTCCGTTTCTCCTATTTTCGGGCAGTTTTCACATCAGGTGCAGCATTTACCATGGCTAACAACAACAACACAGATGTGTTCTGATGCATGGTTTTTAGGACCCCTTCTGAAGATGCAATAAAGGCACAGTCAGTTGTTGGGGAGATGAGGATACTCTAGTCCAAGGGATCTCGAAAGAGAAAAAAATCTACTTCACAAGCACCAAAGAGTAAAAAGTGCCATGGACAGAAGATACGTGGGAACAAACTCTTATGCATGCCTACAACCTATATCTTACAGAATAGCCCATTCTAGGTGTGAATTTCTAGTGAAATTTACACGAGGATGTTCGTGTGGACTCACAGCACAGCATACTCACAGCACAGCACAACACAGTAAATATTTTTCACCTACAGTAACTTTTTTTACCCATGGTAAATATTTTTTACTGCACCATAAGTATTTGGTAGGTAACAGTTCAATGTTACTAGAAGCAGTGATTGGGCATCAACAATGCAGTTACAGGAGGAGAAAAGGAGAAAATCTTATGGTAAACATGAGTCAACAGGGATAAAGACTTTTGAGTTGAAAAGGGACATGCTGATTTTTTCAAAGAACACATGTCAAAAGAAGCCATGGTTGAGGATTTTTTGAGAATTTAATATTCAGGAGGACCCCCGCAGGTCCCCCTTGACATGTGCAGAACCTCCAGTTTCAACAGCCACCTTACCTGCTCTTAAATGCTGGTCAAGGCCTTATCCCCATGTGTCACAATCAGAAAAAATCAGCATTTATCCTCCCCTCTCACATCACTCTAGAGAATATCTTTATGGTGACATATCAGGTGACCTCAATCTGTTGACCACCCTAAGCAAAAGGTAGCCCCAATCAACGGATTTAAGCATGTTTATCCCTAATCCTAAACCCTCTCAGAAACCTATATAAGGAGGCCTTCTCTCACTCAAAACCAACACTTCACCCACTTCACCAAGCAACGAAGCTATGACGACATTGCTCACAACGAGGAGCTATGGATGGAGCTCTACTCTCTCTCCCTCTCTCTCTCTCTCCCTCTAGTATGCTACATTACTAGCCCTAAAACCTAAATAAGGAGTCTTCTCTCATGCTCCATGGCCACCATCCTCGCCATCATTCTCTAAGGTATTGATGTGTTGCTAGTAGGATCATACCTACTTGCTGGGTTGATTGTTTTTGACAAGGGATTATGCCATCCTTGGCTTGCTTCTCTATATCCTTGTTATGTATGATCAGATGCCGTTGTATTGTTAAGCTGATTTCTTGTGTATATATATGCTACATAAGGTCCCTAAGCTTCGTTTCTATGTGTTTTGCCATATGTTTTGATGCCATCATAATGCCAGAAGTCTCACTTGCCTATATGCACTATGTGTGAGGTCCCTAAACCTCTTAATTTAGGGTGGTGCCCCCCTTGTTTTGTTCTTTGCTTGTTTGCATGAGGCGTGCTTTGTGGAGTGTGCACAAGTACAGAGGCCACCCGATTGCACTGCTCTTTTTCCCGCCATCATTTTGGTGCCCCCACTGAGGAGGGCTACACAGACCTTCAGTCCACAAGCAATGAAGATGTGCAATCTACAACATGGACGAATGGCGTGAGGAGTTGGCAAATTGGAGAACAGAAGAGGAGGAGGCTTTAGAGGCCTTAAAAGCTTTCATCGAGCTCTTGTTACCAGGTTGCAGTGTCATTGAAATTCAAGAAGTAAGTTCTTCTACATGCCTTGTTCGTGATCGTCGCCAACGAAGGAGAGTGAGAAGAAGAGCTTGATATACCTCTCCTCTCAACCTATGAGTGCTCCAGAAACCTCCAACGCACACGAGCTTGAAATATTCTATATCAACATACACGAAGGTACTGTGACACACATTAAGGGAAGAGAAAGCATCACCAGACCTCTCTTTCCTGAGGAGCCGACTAAGAGGAGGAAGATCACCTCTACACCTAAGTGGCCCAAGGCCGCAGCGCATGCTCAAGCGTAAGGTAACATTTGGCTTAATCTCATTAATAAGGGATTACATGACCACTACAGGCAAGAAAAAGGCTAGTGAGCAACCAACTTCAACCTCCAACTTGCAACCACGACTCTCACCCCTAAATCCTCCTGAAGCAAAGAGGCAAAGGCTTGCCTACAAGATTGCTGCCCGTCTGCGAGTGCTCCCAGTGCACTTTGTGAATCCAGACACCACCAATCCCAAGCCAACCTTCTGTCCGCGTGAAGATCACTTTGGATATTGTCCAAAGTGCTTTGGAGACCGGGTGAAAAGCCTCCCTGCCCTACCTTTGCTGCTAATTTTCAAGAAGTTATCTCAATCTAAGGAAACTATCTTAGTTGATGATGTGCTGCACATTAATGGTGTCACTTTCATTCGTCGTGCTGATTATGGTAATAGCATCCAATTGTTGCTTGCTAAAAGGCTCAGCATTGTACAAAGTGTTGCCATCACGCCTTACGTCTTCACAGATGCATCAGGAAGAGTCGAAGTGATCCGAGGTGCTGACCTTCTGTGGCTGATCAGGCTCATTGGTCGCAAGGTGGTGCAACTAAGCTAGGCTCTTGTGTGTAAGTATGGATGCCAATAATGAGAATGATGATCCCCGCATGTTTCCTTTCCATTTTGTGCATCATATCCGTGTGAATATTTGTATTGATAGAAAAATCTTTTATCAGCAAAGAATAGCCCTGTTGTTTGGAGCCGAGAGACTTGGGGAAATCTTGCGCTCTCCTCATCCTGTCATTCTACCCTTACTAGACTATTACCATTCCTTTGATGTGTCGATCTTCATCCTATTTTGAGCTAAGTTGTGCTAAAGCTCCAAACTGTAATTACCATACTCTATTTTAAAATAAATTGGAGCTGTTTGTGTAATTGTTTACTCTCTCACTTATGCCCTTCCCTAATTTTTATGGTAAGCCTGGGGAGGTTGCTCCAGACTTTTTGGATAATTTGGAAATGGCCTTTCTGGTATCGGGAAGGGATGACAAAGCTACTAAGTTAAGGGCCTTTCCTTTGGTCTTGAGGGAAGGTGCAAAATTATGGTATCAAACTTTGGCACCTGAAGAAAGAAGAGACTGGGAGTCCTTAAAGATGGCCTTCATCGAAGAATTTTGCCGCCATGAGCCTCCAGAGGAGATATGGAGACAGCTCTTAGAGCTACGCTAAACATCACCCAATGACTATAGAAGCTATGAAGGAAAGTTTTCCAACCTGTGGGAGAAATGGTGTGCATCACTAGTTGAAGGAGAAAGAGCGCCAGAATGCCTAAAGAAGGATTGTTTCCTGGCAGGGCTTTACCCCATCCTTCAAGAAAAGGTAAAAGGTAAATTCCCAGATACCTTTGATAAAGCTATGAATTATGCAAGGGAGAAGGATAGGAAGTTAAAATTCCAAGCTCAACTACAGGGGGGAATGGAGCCTCCACCGCTAGCTCAACCTACGGCAAGGGTAGTAGCAGGGACATGAGCAACAGTCCAAGAGTCCTCTCAACAAGAATTACTTCAACAAATCACCAATCAACTAGAGAGCCTGTCCATCAATCTGGTTCAAGGTGTAAGGGCTCCCCAGCCAGGAAATGAACGAAATAGACAAGAAGGACAAAGGCAAGCACGTGAGTACATTTGCTACAACTGTGGAGAGGTAGGTCACGGCATGTATTATTGCCCCCATCCACGACGCTATCAAGGAAATGGTAATCAAAGACGGCCTCCTCGCCAGCAAGTCACTCCTCCTCGAGCTAGGCCACTAAATGGACAAAATGCACACGTGGCTCCACCAATCCAAATATTGAGACCCCCTCCTCCACCACCACAAGCACCAGCAGAGATCCCTCCACTACCATCGGGAGGGGAGGACAAGGCTGTCTCTGTCATAAGTCTTGACAATGGTAAGGATAAAGGGAAAGAAAAAATGGAGGAAGCTGTTGCCATGCCAATAAAGAGAGTTAGGAGACAAAGAAATGATGAAATGGAAGCTTCAGAGCCGGATAAAGGGAATGAGGGTTCCTCCCAAGTGATAGGAGACAAGAAAAGGAAGAGTAGGTCAAGGAGGCACATAGGAGTAGAAGACTTTCCACTTGGGGTAGGATCCATACCTTACGACCTGGTAGCAGATGTGAGTAAGCAAGGACCAAAGATTTCATGGCAGCAACTCCTCCACCTTTCCCCAAAGATGCGTAGAACTTGGTCTAAGATGGTCAGTACCAGGAGGGCTAAGGCAAAGTCAGTTGGGTCTATTAGTGCAAGAGGCATGAAGGATATCATGCCAGTCATTGATGCAGAGATTAAGAGTCAGCGAGTCTCCAATGTGTACGTAGATGGTGGAGCCGAGATTTGTGTTATGACATAGAAATTAATGCACAGGTTGGGTTTGGAAGTAAACGAGCAAACTTCCTTACAAGCTAAGATGGCAAATAATGTAAGGGTGGCTTGTGTGGGAAAGGTTAATGGAGTGAAGGTTTCAGCTTTTGGTGTGGCAATCTCAATTGATGCTTATGTGATCCCAACTAAGGGGGAGGGCTATCCGCTAATCCTTGGAAGACCTTGGCTTATGGCTTTGAAAGCTAGGCAAGATTGGGAGACAGGTTCCCTTGAGTTGCGACCAAATCATAAGGTAGGTGGAAAGCAACAAAAAATTGTGTATGACATGAAGCAGGGTAGACAACAAGACCTAGAGATGGAGACTTCTATGGATGAATGGAGCACAAGCAGCTGCTCTTCATCTGAGGATGAGTCATCTGAGGAGGATGCTAGCTCTTTGGAAGTCATGAGTATAATACTGCGAAACCCAAAAGGAGAAGGTGGTCAAGACTCTCTAAACAAGGAAGAAGCCACATGCTTAGAGGAGATGCTAGCTAAGGACCTACTAGAAGAAGAGAGAGAACCCTATTTGCAGGTACTAAAGAAGCATGCTGGCCTCTTTATAACTGATTACGAGCACGTTAAAGGAGTGACGGTAACCCAACACCATATCCAATTAAAGGAAGGTGCCGTCAACCTTGTTGGTGATGAGGTATTTGCACAGGTTGAAGCTCTAGTAGGTCATGTTTCTGAGTATAAAGAGATGGTTGTGGAGACGTTTAGAGAGGGTTTGGATACAAGTTTGAAAAGTGATCAGGTTTGCTTGGCTATGCAGCAAGTGGAGGCAAATGGCAAGGTCTTGCTATGTTATGTGATGCTATGGATACATGTGTTATTGGAGGTTGCTCTACATATATTTTTGTGTCAATGGCGAGGTTTTTTTGAAGTGGACTATACCATGGGAGGTTCTGTAGCAGATGGTAGGATAGCTGCTTATGATTCAGGTTTCTCAAGTGATGGCAAGTATGCTTATAGTGGACACGAAGGATTATGGATGCAGGGTGACGAAGCTCCGTGCTATAAAGAGCTGGAAGGGTGGCCTGTCTATTGGCCTACAAGTGCAAAGGAAGTCTTGGATATACATGTTTTACAGGTTGATGGAAATGAGAAATGCTTTACTTTTGATCCAAGTGGATTCTACACCATGCGTGGGGGAGCTTTGAGCTTTCCATTTGACCCTGGAGGGTGATGCAGTAGCAGATGCTTTTTTCTCTATCTCTATCCTATCTATATAGCCACTATACTATCATTTTTCTTATACAGTCTATAGCTCTATGTTATATAATTCTCTCTATACAGTCATCTTTTACCTAAATAATACTATGGTTGAGCATGAATGCTCAACGAGGGGTTGGGCAAAAAAAGAAAAAAAGAAAAAAATGCTACCAGTGAAAGCGGATATTGACAATGGATGGGGTATGGCTTTCAAGGGTCTAGGAGACCAGTTGTTAGTCATGGATGGATACAATTATTCATCAGAAAGGACTAAACAGGGTGCATCAGCCAAGAAAGAAGTAACATGGCAAATTCAATTGGTACCAGGTGGGTAAGTATTCAAGAGAACCATATTGTAGCACAACCTACAGCTAGAGGCATCAAATACCTCTAGCTTAAGGGGGAGGGCTATATGATGCATGGTTTTTAGGACCCCTTCTGAAGATGCAATAAAGGCACAGTCAGTTGTTGGGGAGATGAGGATACTCTAGTCCAAGGGATCTCGAAAGAGAAGAAAAATCTACTTCACAAGCACCAAAGAGTAAAAAGTGCCATGGACAGAAGATACGTGGGAACAAACTCTTATGCATGCCTACAACCTATATCTTACAGAATAGCCCATTCTAGGTGTGAATTTCTAGTGAAATTTACACGAGGATGTTCGTGTGGACTCACAGCACAGCATACTCCGTTTTCACTTTTTTACTGACAGTAAATATTTTTTACCATAGTAAATATTTTTTTACCTACAGTAAATATTTTTCACCTACATGGTAAATATAAATCACTTTTTACCTACAGTAACTTTTTTTACCCATGGTAAATATTTTTTACTGCACCATAAGTATTTGGTAGGTAACAGTTCAATGTTACTAGAAGCAGTGATTGGGCATCAACAATGCAGTTACAGGAGGAGAAAAGGAGAAAATCTTATGGTAAACGTGAGTCAACAGGGATAAAGACTTTTGAGTTGAAAAGGGACATGCTGATTTTTTCAAAGAACACATGTCAAAAGAAGCCATGGTTGAGGATTTTTTGAGAATTTGATATTCAGGAGGACCCCCGCAGGTCCCCCTTGACATGTGCAGAACCTCCAGTTTCAACAGCCACCTTACCTGCTCTTAAATGCTGGTCAAGGCCTTATCCCCATGTGTCACAATCAGAAAAAATCAGCATTTATCCTCCCCTCTCACATCAATCTAGAGAATATCTTGATGGTGACATATCAGGTGACCTCAATCTGTTGACCACCCTAAGCAAAAGGTAACCCCAATCAGCGGATTTAAGCATGTTTATCCCTAATCCTAAACCCTCTCAGAAACCTATATAAGGAGGCCTTCTCTCACTCAAAACCAACACTTCACCGACTTCACCAAGCAACGAAGCTATGACGACATTGCTCACAACGAGGAGCTATGGATGGAGCTCTACTCTCTCTCTCCCTCTCTCTCTCTCTCCCTCTAGTATGCTACATTACTAGCCCTAAAACCTAAATAAGGAGTCTTCTCTCATGCTCCATGGCCACCATCCTCGCCATCATTCTCTAAGGTATTGATGTGTTGCTAGTAGGATCATACCTACTTGCTGGGTTGATTGTTTTTGACAAGGGATTATGCCATCCTTGGCTTGCTTCTCTATATCCTTGTTATGTATGATCAGATGCCGTTGTATTGTTAAGCTGATTTCTTGTGTATATATATGCTACATAAGGTCCCTAAGCTTCGTTTCTATGTGTTTTGCCATATGTTTTGATGCCATCATAATGCCAGAAGTCTCACTTGCCTATGTGCACTATGTGTGAGGTCCCTAAACCTCTTAATTTAGGGTGGTGCCCCCCTTGTTTTGTTCTTTGCTTGTTTGCATGAGGCGTGCTTTGTGGAGTGTGCACGAGTACAGAGGCCACCCGATTGCACTGCTCTTTTTCCCGCCATCATGTTCAAGATGTTTGCTACTGAGGACAAGTTGGATGGGGACAACTATCCTATGTGGACTTATATGATGCAACACGTTCTTGTGTCAAAGGGCGTCTGGAACATTGCGCAGGGCATTGATGTAGGTCTTGCTGCAAGGATGTAGGCGTTGTTGAGGATGTTGTAGGTCTTGCTACAAGGATTGCTGCTGTTAGAGCTGTTTTGCCTACGAAAAAACAAGCTCGTTGGGATGTTAAGGATGCGCAGGCTCATGCATTGATTGCATTGTCTATGAAGCGCATTGTTCCTCACATCCGTTCAGTAGAATCTGCAAAACAGGCTTGGGATATTTTGGCTGGTCTTTATGCAAGCCGCAATGAGGCTAAAATTGCTTTGCTGCGTAAAGAGCTGGAGTTGAAGATTATGCATGAGGAAGATGACATGGACACTTTCCTTGCTAGTGTCAAGGATATCAATGAGCAACTTATTTCTGTAGGTGAAGTCATTTCAAACAGTTCCCTTGTGCAGATTGTTCTTGATGCCTTACCAGATTTTTACCACACTTCTGCTAGTACTTGGAGAAATATGACCCAAGGAAATCCTGAAGTTGTCAAGTTTGATGCATTATGCACATTGCTGTTGCAAGAGTCACTTTCCAGAAAAAACAGGAGTAGGCAGCGTGCAGTTGAACAGGCTTTTATTGCTTCTCAAAGAAAGGGTGGTAACAGCAATGCAGCCACTTCTTATGGTTTTGCTGCGAGTGGCAAAAATACTGTTCCTAATGCTTCTGTTGGCAACACTTCGTTTGGCAATTATGGTGATAAGGGAAAAAAGAATATGCATTGCCATTATTGTAAAGCTAATGATCACTTGATCAAGCAGTGTCCTAAGTCGAAGGCAAAAGAGGCTAAGAAGAAAGAGGGTGGTTCCACTGCAAATGCTGGTTCCACTACAAATGCAGCCATTGTTGAGTCTTCTGTGAAAGGAGACTACAAATGCAGCCATTGTTGAATCTTCTCTGAAAGGAGACTGTGATGCTGATGTTGATGCAGAATGAGCTTTTAACGCAGAGTGCACTTACAATCCTGCTGTCCAAGATGCATGCTTGTCAGTTGCTGCAGATTCACATGTGTGGTATTTTGACAGTGGTGCTACAAAGCACATTACCTCACATCGTGAATTGTTTACCTCTCTCGAGTCTGTCCCTCATGGGAATTTTGTCACTTGTGCCAACAATGCCTCTTATCCAGTTCAGGGAGTTGGAAAGATTGTGCTTACTGCTGCAAATGGCAATTCCTTCACACTTGTTGATTGACTTTATGTACCTGGGATCAAGAAGAGTCTCTTGTCTGTATCCCCACTTGCTAGACTTGGACTTGTAGTCAAATTTGTGGATGACAGATGTACAGTTCATGATCTCAGTTTTGGTGATGAAATTTTTGCATCTGGCCTTTTATGTCGTGGACTATATAAGCTCACTTTGTATGACAAGTCTGGACAAAATTTTGCAAATGTTGTTGCAGATTCAAGGGCTATTTCAGATGCAAAACTTTGGCATGCACGTTTTGGTCATCTGAATTTTGCGAGTTTGCTGTGTTTGCAAAAATCTGATATGGTTGCTTCTTTGCCACCTCTTGAAGCACCTATCAAACATGTTTGTGAAGGCTATATTCTGGGTAAGATGCAGCGTTCTAAGTTTCCAAAGGATGGTTCAGTTCGGGCCACATGCAGGTTGCAGCTTGTGCATAGTGATGTTTGTGGGCCCATGCAAACTCCGTCCTTGGGAAATTACCTGTACTTCGTGACTTTCATTGATGATTACTCTAGGCATGCATGGGTATTTCCGCTTAAAGCAAAGTCCGAAGTTTTTATGTGCTTCAAACAATTTCTGGCTATGGCTGAAAATGTCTCGAAATGTACTATGGGCACCCTCCGTTCCGATCAAGGGGGGGAGTATACGTCTCATGAATTTAATGCATTTTTGCTAGTCATGGGATAAAACACCAATGTACAGTGCCTTATACACCTCAGCAAAATGGTGTTGCTGAGAGGAAAAACAGGTCACTGGCGGAAATGGCACGATCTATGGTCAAAAGTCAAGCTTTACCGCATTCTTTTTGGCTTGAGGCCATCATGTGTGTCACTTATGTACTAAACAGGTGTCCTACGAAAGCTTTGTAGTCTATTACTCCATATGAAGCATGGCATGATAGAAAGACTTCTATTGAGTACATGCGTGTTTTTGGCTGTTTGGCATATGCTTTGGTGCCACAAGTGCAACGCAGAAAATTGGATGATAAGGCTGTCAAATGTTTGTGAAAGCTCTCATGTAAGTTATGTGGCTCTGGCAGGTAATATTTCATCCTACAAAGTCTACATCAAACTGGTGGTACGTCATAGAGGTAGCCCCTCGTAGTGCAAGGACGCATGAAGTCTACCATGTGCCAATCACAACGGCATCAATGGAGGAGATCAGAGAAGATGCTCAATCAGAAGCCGCTGCGGTGGTGCCAGACGAGCATCAAGATGCTACTACTCTATATGGGGTGCATGCAGAGGAGCTACAAAATGAAACAGAGGATATGTGTTTAAACGGAGAGCTCTATATAGATATAGGAAGTTATGCTGAGTTATGCGAGGATGAGAGAGGGATCTCTTAAAGCCACAAATATTGTATTTGAACAATTTTGCTCCGTGTTGTAAAAGCTCTGGCTCTCTAAGTACCTTCCATGGTGTATAACGCTCTTTTCTACTCGCGCTCACATCTTTTGATTGAAAATTCTGAGTTTTCGACTTGCCTCTTCTATCACTCAATTCATTGCGTCATTGTATTTATATGCGTCATTACGTCATTGTATTTAATGGTCTTTGCGTCATTGTCTACTCTATTCATTCAATATTAAGTTTAAATATTCGTGTGTTTAATGCAGGTATGGATGATGAGGAGTTTCTTTCTTCTTTGTCACCGCAGCAGAGACAGTGGTACGTGGAGCGTCATCGCTCTGGCGCATCATCGCGCGTTCCTACTCCATCCGCATCTCTCTCTCTTTCGGAGCATTCGGCGCGCTCCGAAGCTTCGGCGTCGACGAGACGAGCTTCACACTCGTCTAGACACCGGCGCTCTAGTGGTGGCGGTGGCGGTTGTTGTGGGGATTCCGCCACCGATGCCTCCACACCGCCTCGTGTTCGACGAGGCTCTTTACCCTCCCCTTCTTTGCCCGCCCCCACACCAGCCACAGCATCGCCATCTACGCCAGGTTTTGCACGACTGACTGTTCCTAGAAGCTACACACCTCTACCTACTCCGCCAGAAGCCACCCCACTCGACACTCCTCGCTTCCGGGCCCAGACGCCGGTGGAGACACCTGACGTCCGTACCCCCATCGACACGCCGCTAGAGACCCCTGCCGGGACACCCAGGTTCACGCGTCACCGGCCAGAGGGCTTGTCTTACTCCATCGACTTCAGCGGCGGCATCATCATGGATGATGACGGCAAGAAGGTGATCTCGCCCATGCGTGGTCTTTGCTCTCAGCTGTTTAGACACTACATACTAAACAAATGGAGTGAAGTACCAAGTGATTTAAAAAACAGAGTCATCAGCATACTTCATGATGAGTTTCCCGTTCCAACACGGGATCAGCGCTTCAATGAAGACCTGATGAAGATTCGAATGTGCGAATACTGCAAACACAAGCGTTCCGAAGTGCAAAAAGCAATCAAGAATGGGTGGAACAGGCCAGATTGGCTGGCCAAAGAAGATTGGAAGAATGCGAAGAAAGCAGCGCGCGAGAATCCGGACAAGTGGAAGCAACAAAAGGATGCAGCCAGAGCGCGAGTAGAGGCAGGGAGCTCGCACCACTTGGGGAGCGGTGGATGGGCATCATTTGAGGCCGATTTTGTAAGTGTTTTCGCATTGCTCTTTATGTTCGATAGTTTAGGGTTTATGAGTTTTTTAATTCTAACATAATGAAATCTTTGTATGTTTTGATAGTGGTCGATGACAGGACGTGATCCCACACCGTACGAGCGCGAGTACGCAGGCAGGAAGGGCTTAAACGCCCTGATGGACATTCTCAGTTCTCGCGGCGGCATGGTTAGTATTAGGGTTTACACTTTTCTATTTTTTGTATTGTTTTATAAATGTCGTTATATGTTTATACTTGCTGAAAGCTGTCTTATTGTCTTTTTTTGCAGAATCCGACAGATACGCCGCTTGGACGCGATGAGACGTCTGACTAAACGACGTCAGTTTAGCCGTAGCTAGATAGCATTAGTTTAGGGTTTCTCATAGCTTATGTATCATGAGACGGATTTTATACGTCTTTTTGAACCATGTATATTATTACATTTATCACCGGAGTTCCTTTTGCCAATCAATTCTTTATGCCTATGATATTGTACAATTGTCATTATTACATTTGCCAATCAATTCATTTTGCCTATGATGTGTACAATTGTCAATTTTGCAAACAATGCGTCTTGTGGGTGACTATTTTGGGTCTATTATCTACCCTTTCACTTTTTTTAAAAAGTGAATCAAGTACAATATGGTTGATGGGTGGCACGGCATTGAATGCCCTGCCACCAAAAAAAAATTCTCTCGGGCGTCGCTATAACCGTCGCTATTTATGGCTCTGTAGCGTCGCTATAGTCTTCTGTGTAAACGTCGCTATAATCGTCGCTATGACCGTTGCTATAAGCGTCGCTATGAGCGTCTCTATATAGCGACGCATATAGCGACGCATATAGCGACGCTCTCGTAGCGACGCTCGTAGCGACGGTTTTAGCGACGCCGGGGGTTATAAAAACCCAGTGTATTTCCGTCGCTAACAGCGTCACAAGAGCACACAACCTCTTGTAGTGTGTCGGGGGAGAAAAAGCTAGAATATTGGTTAAGCTAGCAAACTGGCCACATTAGGTAACCAAGGGTGGTAAAATAGGGATTTAAAGGGGGGGCCATCTGCAGAGATCAATGTGCAACAATGGCCTTAAAAGAACCTAAGGTTCAACCCATTAAAAGGTTTTGAAATTCAAAGGTTGTGTCCAAAGGTCAAAATCCTAGGGAAATTGGATGCTTTGTGTGTGTCCCAAAAGACTTTCTCAAGCCCTACAATGGAGGGGGCGAGCCCAAGAAGTAGGGGATGAGAGAGAAACTCACACACACACCCACAACTTCCTTTGTAAACAAGGGGAAAGAGGGACACATATCAGCTCCCTAGCCTAGATGCCCACAAGGTGTACTCAAATGCTATTGGATGGCCTTGGAGATGGACCAATGAGAATTAGGCTAGAGTAAGTCTAGTTTAATTAATTTAAAAACACTTAATAAAAGAACCAATAAGAATTAAGCTCTCTAGAAGACTATTGGACAATCTCCCAAGGGGTCCAATGAGCATTCAACGGCCCAATGGCTTGCCTGATTCCTATTGGCCAGGAGACAAAAGGGTCCAATGAGAGTTTAGTTGCATTAATTAATTAGAAAAAGCTCTGACAAAAGGGGAAAGGGGGACACATGTCAGAAGGCTATCACTTATGCTCCTGAAATCCTATTGGCTAAGCCTAGGGAGGTCCAATGGGGTGTCTGCATGAGAAAATAGCAAGAGGGGTTGACCAAGAGAGAGAGGGGGCTTATTTTTCAAAGGCATAATTCACTTACACACTCACACAATCTATGTGTGAAGCAAGAAGACTCTCTCTCTCTCTCTCTCTCTCTCTCCTTCTCAAGCTTTAATGGAAAGCTTACCACCTACTCCAAGCTTGTGAGAAGGGAGGCCTACACCAACAACTCTTGGCTTTGTGATGCAAGTCTAACCAAGAGCCAAGATTCAATGCATGCTCATCTCCTCTACCATGCTGATTACTAAGCTAATCTATGCTAACATGAGTGATTATGTGAGGAGATGTACATCTTTCTTTGTAAGAATACTCCTTCTTTGATGCAAGTCTAACCAAGAGCCAAGCGTCAATGCATGCTTATCTCCTCTACCATGCTAATTACTAAGCTAATCTATGCTAACATGAGTGATTATGTGAGGAGATGTACATCTTTCTTTGTAAGAATACTCCTTCTTCCTCTCAAATCTACTCTCATACCCCGCTAGCTCTCACCATCTTTGAAGGTGTGTGAGGTCTTAGGTCTGAGCCCGTGAGGGAATTGATATTGTGTTGATAAGTGTTTTGCTTAGTGCATGAATTTTCCATCATTGCACTAGCTAGTATTGAAGGAACACAAAGAATTGTATTGTAAAATGTCTCTCTTGATGGGAGAAACCATAATACAAAGCCTTTTGGAGGGGGGACCAGCTCCATGAAAATCAGGTCCTCAATTGTTGCCAATTGCTTAATTTCTCTCTCTTTTGAAGTATTTTTCATGCTATCTAACTAGGTGTTATACTTTTTGTTGCTCTCTCGACCCAAGCACTCTTGTTATTCTCATTAGGAATCTATTCTAATGAAATGCTTACTATGTTTATGCTATTTTCTGCTACACACAAGTTACTAGGCCATATAATGTTACATGATCTTTCTCATTTGAGGAGATATCAGTTATCTCATAAGGTGCAGCATTCCACTCCCTTTGTGCTTTGCTTTGAGACATCTTGTTGTCAATTTTAGCATTGAAAATAGGTTTTAACCATTGATCTGGAAATGTTGGATAGTTGCAAACTTAACCATAAAATGAAAAATGGGCATAACTTTGTCAAGACTACCCCAAATTTTACTAGTGCATCTAGGATTACTATATGCACAAGGATATAATGTAACAGATGAATTTTGGCAAAAAGGAACATGGATCGCAATCCATTTTTGGAAGAATTTTGAAATTTCAACTAGGGAAAGTTGTTCCTGGGCATATAGAGATGCTACTGTGCAATTTTCTTTGGATTTAGGATTTGAGGTACATGGATCGCGATCCATGTTGGGCAACATTTTAGAAATCTAATGATACCATCTGGTAGTGTTTATCTAGATGATGTCTTGGTCCATAGATTTTGGGATTTGGATCAATGGTTTGACACTTGGGCTAAATTTTGGAACTTCTTTGCAGACTTAGAGAATTTTGGCATTTTGAAGTGGATTTTGGAATTCAAATGGCTTGAAACTTCATGGCTTGGCTTTCTTGAACATACTGGATCAGATGGCATGGTTTTTTCTTTGATTGGCAAAAAGGTACATGGATCACAATCCATGTTGAAAGGAATTTTGCAATAGTTTTCCTACACATATGTTCCTAAAGGTTTTCCTAGTACAGTGGTGAAATATTGGACATGTTTTTCCTTAGTTTGCCCCATTTTCTAGTTTATGACCATGTTTTTTTTCGTTTTGACCATACCTGTTTCTTACAATCATTTTTGGGCACATGTGCTGCCTGATATCTATCATTGTCTTGATTCCCGATGATTTAGGTCTATAGTTTATAGCTTTGTCTGGCTCCCTGTCAAATTCCACCAGAATTTGAATCCTTTTGAGGAGACACATTGATTTCGGTAATTTTCACCATTTTGCAAGTAATCCTTTGCTTGGTTTTGATCCTAAAACCATCCTTAAGTTACATTTCCTTCTTGATAGGCTCTGAGGAGAGTGTGAAGTTTCCAAATTGGCTTACGCAAAAATTTAAAAACTTGCAAAGAACTCTTCTTTTAGCCCTTCTTCATAAGTTTTGTTGGCATCCCACCATTTGACCTCTCCCTGAGTTTTTTTCTGGGATCCTACCCTTTTTCCCTTTGAAAATGACCAAAAGACCATTTGCAAACTGAAGGTAGAAAACCAGGAGGATTTGATGATCTTAAGAGTAATTTTTGTGATTATTTTTGTAGCACCAGTAATATTTTTTACATTCCCCAGCTAGTGAGCCACTCCTACCCCGAATTTTGGCAAAAAGGAACATGGATCGCGATCCATGTTGGGATGCATTTTAAAAGTCCAGCTATAGGAGTTTGTTCCTGGCTACCTGTGGGTGCTCCTGTACCAATTTCTTTGATTTTAGGTTTTGAGGAACATGGATCTCAATCCATGTTCCACCACCTTTTGCTGTTGTTTTTGTCTTGCCTCATTCTGCCAACTATTTGGGTCTACTAGTGAAACATTTTTGGTTTTAATGAGTTTTGTTAGATTACTGATTTTGTGACTTTGTACTACTCTGATCTGTTGTTTTGGCAATGTTGATGCAGTATGGGGCATACACACATGTTCTTGTGAGGTGAATGATCATACCTGTCAAATCTGGTGTAGTAAGATCTACCAAGGTGGTCGCAGCGGGCAGAAACAAATCCGGAAACTCTATACTTTTCTCTGTGTGTGTGTGTGTGTGTGTGTGTGTGTGTGTGTGTGTGTGTGTGTGTGTGTGTGTGTGTGTGTGTGTGTGTGTGTGTGAGTGAATGCAAATGAGCTTATGTTGGCCCCTTTGACTATATGTTCCTAGTTTACCCGGAATGCCCCATTTATACTTACCTCCATTGATCATATCTTTTTGTTCATATCACTTGCGGTTCAAACTGTTCATCATACTTATGCTCGGTTGACAAATGGCATTTGATCTACAGTTTTGATCCTTTAGAAGTTGACTCAAAATCCATCTTGTGTCGAATCTTTCCATATTTGCCATGTTCGAAGTCCTTGCTTTGAAGTTTTGGCGTTTGCTTTCAAAAGTCAATTCCGACTTTCCTAGCTCAACTTATCATTTTTTGTTGATTATCTGTCTTTTTTTGCTTTTTTGTAAAAGAAAATTAATTACAATTATTATTAGTCGGCCAAGAATTAGCCAAAATTTGTGTAACCTCCCCTACATACATATTCTTATCCTGGTATTAGATGGTGACGATATGGCTCATGATTATGTATGCTAAGAGTTTATAAGGCTCTAAAAAACTTGTTTTTAAAGAAAAAGAAAGAAAAGAAAAAGAAAACAAATAATTTGATAATAATAATGTATACAAATGATAATCCTGTCGCATTTTCCCCCCTTCCTAGAGTGAGTCGTCGTAGACGAACAAGTGTTAGAGTGCATGGGAACAAAGCACATGTCTATGTATAGCCATATAGTGTGGCTCTATGATGTGGATGGAGGATATGCATGGGGAAATGAAATGTTGTGCAAAAGAGAGGTGCTGAAAAATATGATCAGTAGTTGTTGGTGGCGAGGTCACATTGAAGCTGCGTGGTCCGAACAATAGTAATTGTAGAAGATGTGCCTTGTATTTGACGGTGACCTGCAGAAGTTGGGATGCTGGTGGTTGTTTTGTTTGAGGGATTTGTTTTGGTTGCCACTGAAATTTCTTACTTGCGAGCGATTTTTTTTTTGTTTCCGTAACCACTTGACATTGTTTGGTTGTCGAGGGTGGCATTCCATTGGCCTAGGTTGTCTGACAAAAGTCGTAGGCAATTTGGCAAGGTCGGATTTCTGTGGAGGCAATGTAGGCAAACTTGTGTTGTTTTGTCATTTTGGTATCCACAATTGCTTAGGATTGGTTTACATGATGAATTTTTTAGCCCATATTTTCTTAACCCCATTTGTGGAATATCGTTGAACTGGTGTATGTGGTGATGGTGGAGGTTCCCATATATGATCTATTTGTACGAAGGGTATGGCAAAAGATTGGCCCTCTTGTTTGAGTTGTAAGGTATTGTCCTGCCAGTTTAGCATGGCTTGATAAGTGCGCCTCTACGGCTCTCCAAAATAATTGCCTTCGTTAAGATGCTGATCGTCGACCACATGAAACTGATGCAGAAAAATTATTCCATCGATTGTGATTGGTAAATTTATGTGGCCCAGACTTTCCATAGTGCCTTTGTTTGCTACTTTGACCCCCATCGTGTCTAGCATTAGAGGTTCCCGCATGATTTTTTTGAAAGTGGAATAGTTAACACCATTAGCTCTGGCCCTAGTGTCCATTAATGCTCGCTCTGTGGTGCCATCAGCAAGCTGTAAATTAATGCATAGATCCATTCCTCCTAACCATGTAGTTGCCATTGGTATAGATGCTATCAAAGTAGGATGAATACCATTGTTCTGATGTCTTTTCTCTAAACGTTTGCTTGCTCCTTGCGCTTTATAATTTTGATTTTGGCTTCCTACCATGCCTGTTCCCGAATGTCATGTGCTTGACTCCTACATTGAGCTGCTGCATGTATTTTTGTGAGTTCTTCTGGTGTCAGCGGAAGAAGATATTTCTTTAATCTGTAGCCACTCGTCCAATTAGGCATCTCCTCACCTACTAATGTTTCAAGCTTGATGGTGCCAAGTTTGTGATATATCATGTATTACAAAAGGCCCCATCCCTCGCTTTTTGAGTGTTTTGGAGTGTTGTTTGAGGGTATACATTAAAATGTAATCCCCTTTTTGAAACTCCTTGCCAATCACGTGTTGATCATGGAAAGCCTTCATTTGTGTTTTTGGAGCATATATCCCAGCTATCGCTCTAAGTCGGGTTTCAACTAATTGTTCCAGGGTGTCTAGTCTCTCCAATAGCTCATGGCCCGTCCATCCTAATTGTGTTTCCACTCTTAGGGTTTTGATTAAGAATTCCAATGGTAGGATCCCATTAATCCTGAATACCAGGTTGAAGGGAGTCATGTCGATGAAAGTTTTAAAAGCTACTCTGTAAGTCCATAAGGCTGTGTGTAGCTTTTGATCCCAATCATTTCTTGAGTCATTGACTATTTTGGTGAGTACGGTGCATACGATTTTGTTGGTACTCTCTGCTTGCCCGTTAGCTTGCGGATGATAGGGTGCTGATTTGCAATGGACTACCATGAATTTGTCAAGGAGGCTTTCAATGACGTCGTTTAAAAAGTGTGCTCCCCTAGCGCTCACTATTTCTATGGGTAGACCATATCTTGTGAAGATGTGTTCAAAAAGGAATTGAGCTATAGTTCTTGCATCATTTTTTTGGGTCGCCTTTGCTTCCGTCCATTTCGTCATGTAGTCTATTGCTACTATGATGTATTGTGCATGCGACCTATATCCTGGAGGTATGATGGTGTAGACATGTAGTAGTGTTAGTGTGTATACGCGCTTCACTAGGGGCACTTTTCTCCCATTGGGTTTTTTCCCCTGGACATCCGGTGTGAAAGGACACCTTATCTCTTAGGGTTTCATATAAGCTTTGTAGCTCTGAGTTTGTATACACTATTATTCCAATACAGAGAGAGAGACTACAGAGATCTCGTACACAAGCTCTGTGTCTTCTCCTTCTCCATCTTCTTCCTACTCTGAGTTGCTGTCTTCCTTCTGTTTCCTGTTTCATCATTTTCAACAATTGGTATCAGAGCGAGGTGATTTCCAGAGCCTCTACTTGCGTTTTCGCGTCCGCGCGCGCAATCGCAGTTTTCAGGCAGTTTTCGGAAAATTTGCTCGTGGGAGCATCCTCGACGTTCCGGGAGTATTCTGACCAGGTGACCTGGTGTTTTACCCCCCTTTCGTAGCCGTTCGAGCCCTCAGAATTTTGTTCTGAGCAGTGTAGCAGAAGTTACTTTTCGGAGGCGTTTAGATCAAGAGGGTGTGCTTTTTGACAGATTTTCTTCAGGTAAACAGTTCTTTTGGGAAGCAGCTTGTCTTAGCTTTGTGCTGAGATTTTGTGTAGAGTTTTGCTTGGATTGGAGAGGAGATTTATGAATCTCTTGGAGGTTCTTTTGCTCTCTTGTGTGCATCTACAGTATGGCTCAATCTACGGAGAAAGAGATTTTTGGTGCGTTTACATCCGAAGACAAATTGGATGGTACCAACTATTCTCTTTGGTCTTTTATGGCCAAAAATGTTTTGGTTGGTAAAGGATTGTGGGATTATGTATCTGGAGATGAAGTTCGTCCAGGTAGCATTGCACCTGCCACGCCTGGTTGTGGTGCAGCTGTTGGTGCAGGACCCTCACAAGTCACTCCAGAGCAAAAGAGATGGGATACTAAAGATGCACAGGCTATGGCTGTGATTGCCTTAATCATAAAGAGGACAATCACACCACATATCAGATCTTGCAGAACTTCTGAGGATGCTTGGAACACTCTGCAAGCTATGTTTGGAGGAAGAAACGCTGCCAGAATAGAGTTTTTGAAGAAACAACTTGACAAAATACAGATGGACGAAGGTGACGATATTGTCGAGCATCTTACAAAAATCAGGGATCTTAAAGAGCAATTGCTTAGCATTGATGAAGTGATTCCAGAGAAGGACTTGGTTTCCAAAACACTCAATTCACTACCACCATCTTATTTGACTTTTCAGACTTCTTTGACTCTGTCTTTGCGAGCTAATCCTGACCCTCTTCATTTTGAAGAGTTAGTGGCTTTGCTATTGCAGGAGGATCAGTCACGTAAGAACAAGTCTTTACAGGTGGATGGTATGGATCATGCTCTTGTTGTACAGAACAAAAACAGGGGTAAAGAGAGTGCTCATCACTCCAAGTCTAGTGCAGGAAAATCTTCAGAGAAGTCTAAAGGTGATTCCGACAAGTCCAAGAAGAAAGGTAAATGTCACTACTGCAAGAAACCTGGTCACTACATTAGTGAGTGTAAAAAGCGAATTGCTAAAGAAAAGAAGAAAGAGTCAAGTTTGGTTGTTTCAACTTCTGGTGATTCTTCTACAGCTAAAGAAGAGTCTGCAAACTTTGTGCAGGATTCTTATGCTTTTGTAGTATGTTCAGATCTTTCTGCTTACAGTGTTGACAAGACACAAATGATTTGGTACTTTGATAGTGGTGCATCCAGGCATATTACTTCAAGGAAGGATTTGTTTTGTTCATTGGATGCAGCTCCAGCAGGAAAGAAGGTGACATGTGCAAATAATGCTTCTTATCCAATCAAAGGCGTTGGTAAGATTTTGATTACCATTTCAAATGGTTCAGATTTATGCTTGCCAGATGTCTTATATGTTCCAGGGATCAAGAAGAATTTGTTGTCTGTATCCTCTCTTGCAAAAAATGGTCTTCGGGTCATTTTTGAGGATGACAGATGTGTTGTATGAGATCGAGAGAATGGTTATTCTCTTATCACTACAGGTACGCTGGACAATGGACTATTTGTGCTAGATCGTTATGAAAAGCAGATTCAGGTATGTATTGCAGAAACAAAGACTCAGGCCATGCAGGATGCTGAGTTGTGGCATGCTAGATTTGGGCATGTTGGTTATGGCAGTTTGATGACTTTACAACGTCATAATATGGTGCATGATTTGTCTTTATTGGAGATGCCACCAAGACATGTATGTGAAGGTTGCGTTCTTGGAAAGATGCACAGATTTGCATTTTCGCAGGATGGTTCAGTTAGAGCGACACGAAAATTGCAGCTTGTACACAGTGATGTATGTGGTCCAATGAGGACGCCATCTATAGGAAACAGCCTTTATTTTGTGACCTTCATTGATGACTTTTCCAGGTTTTGTTGGGTGTATCCACTCAAAGCAAAGTCAGATGTGTTTGCAGTTTTTCAACATTATGTCGCCATGGTTGAAAATGAAACAAGTTGCAAAGTACAGACTCTTCGTACTGATCGAGGAGGTGAATACATGTCAGATGCATTTAAGGATTTTTTGGAAAAGAAAGGCATTAAACACCAATGCACTATGCCATACACACCACAACAGAATGGTGTTGCAGAATGGAAGAACAGGTCTTTAATGGAGACGGCTAGATGTATGCTCAAGGCTAAGAGTTTGCCTCATAAGCTATGGATGGAGGCAGTTGCTTGTGCAGCACATGTTTTGAACAGGTGTCCTACTCGTGCCTTGAAGGCCATTACTGCATATGAGGCTTGGTATAACAAAAAACCTTCAGTCAGTTATCTTTGTGTTTTTGGTTGTCTTGCTTATGCTCACATCCCTCAGCAGTTACGTGGGAAGCTTGATGATAAGGCAATCAAATGTATATTTGTGGGGTACAGTAGTGGAAGTAAAGGTTATAGACTTTACAATCCTGCTACAAACAAGATTTTTGAAAGTCGTGATGTAATTTTTGCAGAAACTACTGCTCAACCTATGGTTGCTTTTGATGTACCTCATATGCAGACACATGATGTATTTGAAGGTTTGCTTCCTTCTTTTGTGGAGAATCAAGAATCACAACAGGTTGATAATCTTGATCAATCTTTTGATCAGCATGTGACACCTCATGATGTAGAGGAAATTGTGCATGAAGAGCAAGAAGTTCTTAGGGAGGAAAGAACCTTGCCTAAATGGGTTCAGAAAACTTTGTAGGATAGCAAGTTGGATGCACCGTTGCCACGAAAAACACGTGCTGGTACTACTTTTGGCAGAGAGCAAGTAGATTTGGCTTGCTTTAGCACTCTTTGTGATGCAGATGAGCCTGATTCATTTGAACAAGCTTTAGAGTGTGTTCAGTGGAAAGATGCTATGCAGCAAGAAATTGATTCTATTCATAAGAATCATACATGGGATCTAGTGGACTTGCCTACAGGTAAAAAGCCTATTGGTACAAAGTGGGTTTTTAAGGTAAAAAGGAAACAAGATGGTACTGTTGACAGGTACAAAGCAAGGCTTGTGGCAAAAGGCTATGCGCAACAGAAAGGCATAGATTATGATGAAACCTTTGCTCCTACTTCTCGTGCGTCCACAGTTAGATCACTAGTTGCAATTGCTGCTCATCATGGTTGGAAAGTGCATCAGTTGGATATCAAAACTCCTTTTTTGAATGGTGATTTGCAGGAAGAAGTTTATGTAAGTCAACCAAGTGGTTTTGTTGTAAAAGGTCAAGAGAAAAAGGTATGTAGATTGCGTAAAGCTTTGTATGGTCTCAAACAGGCTCCAAGAGCATGGTATGAGAAGATACATACTTATTTGATTGGCCAGGGATTTCAGAATAGTCCAACAGAAAGTACTTTGTATGTCAAAAAGAGAGATGGAGTTCTCATTATGCTAACACTTTATGTGGATGATATGCTTCTTACAGGCAATAATGCAAATGAAATTGAAGCGTTTAAAGATGCTTTGAGAAAAAACTTTGAGATGTCTGATCTTGGTTTGCTACATTATTACTTGGGTATTCAGTTTGTGCAATCAGAGGATGGCATATACATGTTGCAGGCAAAATATTTGCATAAAATTTTGGACAAGTTTGGTATGCAAAATTGTAAGCCAATCTCTACACCCGTAGAAACTGGATCAAAGTTGAGCATGCATGATGCTGGAGAAACTTTTGATGTACATACTTATGCAGCAGCGGTTGGTTGCTTGATATATTTGGCAGGCAACACTCGTCCAGACATTCAATTTGGGGTTTCACAAGCAAGCAGATTTATGCACAGCCCAGGTATGCATCATTGGCAGGCTGTGAAGCGCATACTTCGTTACCTTTCAGGTACCCCTAATCTTGCCATGTTCTTTCCAAGGGGGGATATGTATGGAAAGCACAGTTCTATGCAGCTTCTTGGTTACAGCGATTCAGATTGGGCTGGTGATTTTGACACACGACATTCCACAAGTGGCAATTGTTTTTTCTTGGGAAATGCATGTATATCTTGGCTAAGCAAGAAGCAACCCACAGTGGCTACATCAACTTGTGAAGCTGAGTACATGGCAGCTTTCACGGCAACAGTTGATTGTGTATGGATACGCAGGTTATTGGAAGATCTTTGGGAGTGTCAACAGGCACCCACTACCATTTTCACTGACAGTCAGAGTGCTATGGCAGTTGCAAGGAATCCAGTATTTCATTCAAGAACAAAGCACATAGAGGTTCACTACCACTATGTCAGGGAAAGGCTACATGCAGGGGAGATCACACTAACTTACTGTCCTACACAGGATAACATTGCAGATCTATTTACGAAGGCGTTATCACGAGAAAAGTTTGAAGCTTTCCGAAAAGCTTTGGGCTTATTCTCATACACTTGATGATCTGCTACCTTGTACGGATTCACACTATCACTACAGGGGGGATTTGTAGACATGTAGTAGTGTTAGTGTGTATACGCGCTTCACCAGGGGCACTTTTCTCCCACTGGGTTTTTTCCCCTGGACATCCGGTGTGAAAGGACACCTTATCTCTTAGGGTTTCATATAAGCTTTGTAGCTCTAAGTTTGTATACACTATTATTCCAATACAGAGAGAGAGACTACAGAGATCTCGTACACAAGCTCTGTGTCTTCTCCTTCTCCATCTTCTTCCTACTCTGAGTTGCTGTCTTCCTTCTGTTTCCTATTTCATCATCTTCAACAGATGGGACCAATGAAGTCAATGTCCCATTTGGCAAAAGTACGTACACCCATCATTGGCCTTAGTGGCATTTGATCTCTCCGTAAGGGTGGTTTTATGCGTTAACATTCATTACATCGTTCGACATAGGTCTCTGCATCCATAAACAAGGTTGGACACCATATGCCTGAGTGTAGCACAAGCTTTGCCATTTTATCAGCACAGAAATGTCCCCCTCGCTGTCCTGCGTGTGCTTGATCCAAGATAACGTAATACTCGGTTTCTGTAGCACACGACCCTAGTTGTTTGTCCTTTCTCTGCCTATATGATTGGTTGGCAATGAGCAGATAGTGTTTGGCCTCTTCTCTACTGTTTTCATTTTGCCTTGCCCCATTCCTCTGGGAAGGTCTTGTTTTTAAGGTACTCAACTATGTGAGTACTCCACTTGGGTGCTTGTACTACTCAAAACAGTGTGGCATGTTCCACTAGAGGTTGATTTGTACAGCTATCGCATGATTTTACATATGTATGGACACTGTGTTCCATGTTTGGCCAATAGACACCCAGTCTCTTTAGCTGTTGGCCTATCTGCGTTTCTCCATTGTGAAATCCCATATTTTGTATGTGAGCCTGTTTGAGGTAGTAGGTGGATTCTTCAGGGTGTACACATAGTCTCAATATCCCATCCTTACCGTGTTTGTACAATCGTCCTGCTAAAAGCTGGAGATTTTGTGTTTGATGTATAATTGATGGTTGTCTTTCTATCTGTAATGACCCAATTGTGAGTAGAGGAATGACCTTTTTTCTCCGTCTCGGGACCATTTCAATGTTAAACAGATACGAATCGAATAGATCATCATCAACACCCTCAGGTGCTTCTCCATAAAACATTCGCGAAAGATGATCTTCTTGTGTGTGTGTGTGTGTGTGTGTGTGTGTGTGTGTAGTCCCCTTTTTTACGACTACTATGAATTCAAACTCAAGCAATAGTATAAACCAACAAAAAATTCTTCTAGTGTTGCAAGGTTTGTTTACTAGATACAGCAGTGCTTGATGATCCACAAAGAAAACAAACTTGTTTGCAAGAAGTTAGTGTCTGAATTTTTTGACAGCATATATCATCCCTAGACCTTCTCTTTTCGTAGTGGTATAATTTTTCTCTATGTTGTTTAGTTGCCAACTAGAGTAGAAAATGGAAAAATCTATTTTCTTCTCTCTTGGCTCGGCTAATATGCATCCGATGGCATAGGATGATGCATCAACATGAACATGAAAGATTTTGCTCCAGTCAAGGTCTTGCAAAAAATTGGAGCAGAAATTAATTGCTGCTTCAATTTTTGGAAAGCTTGCTCGCATTCTTCCGTCCATTCGAACTTAGCAATGAGGGCATACAACGGCTTAGCTATTACAACATACATACATATATATATATATATATATATATATATATATATATATATATATATATATATATATATATATATATATAACACCTATAGTACCCACAATGCCCCATAAATGCCTACACTTCCTTCATCTTCGTTGGTCTCAGTAGTGCAGCAATTATTTGTACCTTCTCTTGATCAGTTTGAAATTCTGTTTTTGGACACAATGTGGCAAATACGATATGTTCTGCACTTTTCAAAGAATTTTCCTAGATGAGTTATCTAGTCACTTCTTTAATGAGAGTGAACACAAAGATCATCCATGCAAAAATCCATAAATCCATAAATTGTTTAAGATATTCCTTGAATGCGTGACTCATTAGTCTTTGAAATGTAGCAGGGGCATTGGTCAGGTCAAAAGGCATTACCCTCTAGGAAAATATACCCCACTCTATTGCAAAAACTATCTTATGCTGACCTTCTGCTTTAATTGTCAACTGATTGTAGCTTGAGAACCCATCCAGAAAACTATAGGCCTCTTTCCCTACTACCCTCTCAATAATATGATCCATTATTGGTAGTGGATAGTTATCCCTGAAGATGGCTGCATTTACCTATTTGAGGTTTACACAGACACGCAGTTTGCCATTCCTTTTAGGTACTACCACAATAAAGAACACCCAATCCGTATGTTCAATCTCGTAGATAAACTCGGCATCCTTCAGTTTGTCTATCTCTTCCTTAATTTTCTTAGAAAAAGTCTCATTATATGTGTAAGGACGTTGTCTGCGTGGTCTGGAATCACTCTTAAGAGATATCGTGTGCATGACAAATCTCAAGATCTATCCCCTTTAGATCTTTGTATGACCATGCAAAGACATCTTTGTATTGTCTGAGCATATCAACTAAAAGTCGCTCTTCTTCGTCTCAGTAGATCCATGGCGATGTATGCCGGTTTAGGCTCTTCGCCTGTTTCTGCTATGTTGATGCATTTGGATTTTCCAGGCCCATCATATGAAGTTCCTAGTTCTTTGGGATCTCGTTTGGTTTCTACACCACAATTTTCTTATCCTAAATAGTATACTTCTTATAGTGAGAGAAGCATCAAATGTATCATCGTTCGATTCCTTGTCAATTTCCATTTCTACTGTCCAAATGTCCTTCAAGGCTCGCTTTAGTTCATTGTATTTGATTTTGTGCTCTATTTTGGACAACTTCGTTGATTTCTCCAATTTTCTCTCTTTTTTTGGTTTTTGTGTGTTCTCCTTTTTTTATTTTGTTTTGGTTGAGTCGGGTTTCATGTATCTTTTTGATATCGCATCTTTGCGGTAGTCTGTTGCTTCTACTAACCTTAAGTACTATGTTTTGTAGGTTAATAGAGGTGGTGAGTCTTTGTTGTGCTTGTTTCGGTTGTTTTTGTGTTTATCTGGATATCTGCATTGTCTTTGAGGATTTTGGTTTGGGAAATCATAGTAGATCACCCGCCAATCCTTCCGTTTGATGTCTTGACTTAAGCTACTAAACAACTCGTCGTCTGCGTTGTCCTTTTACATCTTATCAGTCGAGTCCTGGAAATCATCTTCGTCTGTTTGGTCAAGGTCTCTTACAGAAAATTGATCCACTATGCGTCGGCACTCGACAATCCCCTCCTTGTCAGGGACTTCCCACTCTAACTTCAAATTTAGGCTGACATCCAAAATCTGGAATGGAATGATATCAGATCCTTCCTCATCGTAGATTTTGATGAGGGTCACCTCGTTTACACAAACATCAAGAGTGGCTAGTATCTATTGCCATCCAAAAGGTTTGAACATCTCTTCTGGAAAAGGCTCATGTATATATGCCTCGTCTTGTGTAGTCCTATCAAGAATGCAATTTTTCTTTTTTAAACTTCCACCTTCGAAAGCTTCTCCTGCCTATTGGTGAGCTTTGTTTGCAGCCAAGCTGGTAATCCCCCTTCTTAGCCAGTTGTGGAGTTCAAGTCTTCTCATGGGGTTCATTCTAGATCTCTATAGCTATTATCTGTGACACTCATTTTCGTAGTGACATCCTTGTTCCTTAGATAGATATAGTCGTAACCCCAATCTTGTAGCATTTTGAGCTGTTGCATGAATGGTCTACCCAATATGATATCAAAATTGCTGCTCTCATCGAAATTCATAATAGAAAACGTGTGTTCATATGCAATTCCCCAAGAGGTTACCACAATCTGCTCCAAGATACCAATTGGTCTTTCCAAATACCCATATGCCAATTGAAGTTTCCTTCTAGTCTTTTGGAGAGCAGGTTTCCCCCATTTTTTCCACATTGCTTTGGTAGCTATTGCTATTCCATCCCACTAACCAATATTGCTATTGAATTAACCTCTTTGTATTCTACCGACAGGGTAGTATTTCCTTCTTCACCTTCACAATAATCCACTACCTTATTCACTGGTACTGGCTCATGTTTAGTCTGTATCCAGGGGTGTGTCTTCAATGTGTTTGGAGAAGCATTGGGTGGCAGAATTATCATCCCTATTTTTTTCAAATTTTTTCCGACCTCATCCCAAAGATGCGGTCTGATGTGCAGTAACTCTGACAGTGTTAGTGTACAACGGATAGGAGATGACATCAACTCATGAAGAGTTTTGGTATCCATCATCTTAGGATTGGCCTTCCATTGAGATGGTACTTTCTTCACCTCCAATCGAGTTTCATGGTTACAAATAAATCAAGGTAAAGTCTTCAACAACTGCGGTTTATTGACTTCTAGTATCGCTGTACCTGCATCACCATACATTGATCTGATGTCATTTGGGTAGAGCTCATGCTTTAAGTGTATCTATGGGATGGGAACTGACAAAAATGTAGCACTTCCATCTTTTCTATTCTTGATTTGTTCCCATAGCTCCTGAGGCCATTGTTCTTCCCTTTTGGAATAGGCAGTAGTGCTTGAGAATACATTCCATATGTCATATTGGTTTCCACCCTTGTATCCAATGGTGTTTTGTTTACAGAATCTGGTTGGTCTTCCTTTTCAATTCCCCACCCCTCTAACTCTTGAATTTTTTTCTCGGATTAATACCTCAATTTTTGGAGCAGTAGGAACTGATGGTTCCATAAGCGCTTGAGAGGCTTGGATGAGCTCCTTGCACATCTTTAGCCTCCTTTCTCATAGCTGGGATGAGGGTACGTTAACCACCTATCCTCTTGGGTTTGGTTAGGCTTTAGCGTTGCCTTGTAAGCTTTTAAAATTGCGTCCAAAGGTTCAAAAACCTTGTCTACCAAGACAGATCCTCTCGATGGTATAATTTATCTTGTTGTTTCCCTTAAGGTCTCTTTTCCTTTACAGTTGTTGCTCTGTTTGCAGTAATTTGGTTTCCAATGCGATTTTTTCTTTTTCTCTTTTGGCCTTCATCTTGTCTTGTTTTGCCTTCCCAGATTTCCTAGGCGTTCGGACAGACAAATTTTCTATCTCTGTTTGGCTGGCTGGGATGTTCCTTGTTTCCTCATGTGCTTGAGCTCTAGTTATCGCGTTTATCAAAATATTTGGTTCTATTTTTAATCCACTTCAGCTTGTCACAATCCCCATCTTGTGCATGATTGCTTTCCCTTTGTTTTCAGGGTTTTTTGGACAGTGTGGAATGAGATTGTCAATGGTACATTGTGCGCTCCTTGCCGCACTGTCGAAGCAAGGGACTTGCCGATACACCGTGTGCGAGCCGCAGACTGCTCCAAGCACACAACAAGCCTAAACTAGCGAGCTCAAGAAAGCAAAGGGTGTGTCACTCACCGCTCTACGCTCGCCTTCGTGGTGGATTCCTCGCCGCGATGAAGAAGAAGCTGCAGTCGTGCCGCGCTCAACCGCTTCGCCGCCGTCGTGCCTTCGTAATGCTCGATCGCACACACACTCTCCCTCTCTCTCTCTCTCTCTCTCTCTCTCTCTCTCACACACACACACACACACACACACACACACACAAGGAGGTGAAGAAGAAGAAGATGGAGATGGAGATGGAGCAAGAGCACTCTTCTATTGCACAAATGAGAGAATGAGTAAAAATTAGGTTTAGTTGGCTTTTATATGAGCTCACCCCATTCACACTTGGGCGCCCATGCTTAGCCAACTAATCCCTTGAATGTCCCAGTTAGAGTGCGCCTCTCATCGGCGATCACTCTTACCATTTTCCTACTGGTCCGACAAGCCCGGTACCTGACTCTACAGAATACAACGTTTATAGATCATAGGGTGTCCGTGTGCCGTGAGGGTTAACATGCCCCCCTTCCTGATGTAGATTCCGTCCTCAGAAGCTATTGAGTTGAAGCTGGTTCGTCGAGGTGGAAGAGCATTTGAGATGAATGTCCTTAGCCTTCTTCAGTCACTGCAAAATCAAACAACATTGGCACAGTAATTGCATTCTCTTAAAAAGCATATGCAGTTTTAGGTAGACAAATTGATTGGTAAAAGAATTTCAAACAATTTGTTAGCAATGAACATTAAATTGCAATGTAATCAAATGCATAAACAGATGTAAAGGTAGAAAATTAAACAAGTCTGGGGTTGCTAATTTGACGGTCGAAAGGCACTAGAGATCGAATATTAATACCATGGGTAAGCTTCTTAATTTTCTGTGGTCAATTAATTTGTTTAATCGCGAGAGCCAAGTATTCATGTTCGAGGACTGACTAGAGGCTATATCTAGAAGACCTTGTAGTTAAGCTACCATAAAAGGAGTTTCTCATGAAATCATCGCCTGGCTGATTACTTTTTCTTTGACCCCCCAAAGTCTTTTCAGATTGATTCAATTATGATGTGTGTGCTTATTTTGTATGCCTTGGGTTTTTTGCTTTTCAAGGAAAAGCGCCCACACTGGGAACCTCTAGGGCTCTAGTACCATAGGCGATACATGTGAGTGAAGTACCAAATCAAGCTGAGATTTCTCTTCCAGCTTAAAATTTTACATTGTGGCACTTTGATTTTTTGTTTGTTCATTTTCAACATTTTAATTTTGTAACTTTGGGGGGTCATATAACACTGTTACCCTCCCCAGGCTCATCACATTAGTAAACTCCCTTTATAATACTTAAGCTAAAGGTCAATAGGGTTAAGCCCACTAGAAAGCCCTAGTACATTTCATACAATGTTGCCTAAATCGGATTAAGAACCTAAGTAACCATTGCTTATTAGGAAGGCATTCCCCATGGTATTAAGAGAAGATTTCTAATACCTAGCTTGGTCAAACTAGCTTAGTCGGACTGCTTGATTTTTACACCTAAACAAGTGATTATGACAAAACACTGCATTGAATTAAATGTTTGATACTAAGCCAATGCGCTGAATATTATGCTACCAATCACAATCAAAGCAGACAAAACATGGATGCAAAAAGATAAGGGCAATGCTAATGGACAAGAAACATCTGTTTGTGTCGATGGTCGCGCTTGATTTGAAGTGTGAACGAGAGAAAGGTTCCATGAAGGTCCAAATCCTATCAATAGCAACACGCTCCTGTACACACTAGGAAACAAAAGGAATACCTCCAGGAGGCACATTAGTGGGAAAAGAGAACTTCGCTAATCTCTCAACTCTAAAACAGAAACACTCCTATCGTACTAATCTTACCTACCTTCCATCACTCAAGTGATGAGGATCAAAGGTGTTTTATGGCATAGGTTTCTGTTTCACTGTACCAGATGTGACATGTGTAGGTCTGAGTCAATGTTTTGACTTTTAAGGTGCATACTCGTTTGCTAATTGCTCTTGCTCTTTATTTTTTTGTTTTTTGTGAGTATAAAGCTTTATATGTACATTCCCTAAGATTGGTGATTGAGAGGTCAGGGAAAAAGGTTGAGAGGGAAGCAAGTGAATAATGGATGTCCACAAACACTCCCCCCTTCCTTGGGTAGATCATATCGTTTGAAATGAGCTTGCCACCCTTTGAAACCAATTGTTCCAGTTGGTAATAGGTGAGGATTTTTGCCAGTAGTTGTCTATTACCCTAGGTGCCTCGTCAAGTTGCAAGGGTGGTAAGGTACTCTCCCAGGATCGAACTTGAAGTGGTTCATCAGGTGATTCTTGAACACTGGGAGGTGTGGATTCTTTTGTAGCTTCATGGAGGTCCACTACTATAGATGGAGGCTGTGTAGAAGCTTTTACCTCTATGGATGTATTACATGATGAGCTAGAATCTTCATGGGACTCCCTTCCTGAGCTAGGTGGAACAAATCGTTCTTTCTTTGGTACCCAAACTAGCTCGGGAGCGGGTGTGTAGCATTCTGTGATTTTTTTCTTTCCACGATCATTGATTCGTTTTGGAGCTACGGGATTGGGCTCACTTGGGTCAGGTGATAGGTAAGAGCACAATCTACGTTTTGGCACCCAGATTTGATCATTTCCTTGATAGTAGCCTTGGGCTTCCAATAGTTGTTTAGGGATCCATCGCAACATTTTCTTACTTTTCTTGGAGCGAGTGGTACGTTTCTTAAGAGGCTTCTGTTTTTTAGCATTAGCTATGGTCACTAAAGAAGCTTTAGGGACCCACTTGTATGTTTTCTTCGTTACATTAGGATGAGTCTTGTCAGAAGCGATATGCATTGCTTGTAGCATATTTAAGGGTACAGGCATTTCATCCCCCTCAGGTGTTACACAGGTCGTCCCCCTATTTCCCCAAGTGTCTATGGTTGCTGCTAGGTGGACCCAATCCACATTGTCCGACTCATTCATCCCAGGTAGGATATCCATATAAGGAGAATCTTGGCCAATGTCTGTATCCTTCTTACAAGTGTAACAATATTGTAGTGGGGCCGAGTGAACTGTGGTGTCAGAGCGATGATCAATAATGGTTTTACTCCCTAAGGGGTGTACCTTACCAGTCACCAAATCCACTCTAAGGACAGAGTCTTGGAATTGCAAATAGACATGATTTTTAGACCAATCATGAACCATTTGTGCTTCCCTCATGAATGGTCGTCCTAAAATCATTTCATATGACATAAGGTGTTTAGAGAAATCCATTACAATGAACGTATGTCGTACCTTGTGTCCTAGAACTTTGATCTTAAGATCCTTGAGCATCCCCATAGGTTTGGCTATGGTACCATTTGCCATCTTTACCACAATGTTAGTAACACTGAGGCGGGGTTTTCCCATGGATTCCCAACAATATTTTGTAACGATGCTAACTCCCGCACCACCATCAAGAATTCCCTTTATAGTTAATCCCTTGGTAGTGATGGGTAGGGTCGCATTAGACTCGTCGCCTTCAAAATACTGCCCTAATTCGTTAATGGGTACCTCGATCACAGACTCGTGTCCATCTAAGTCAAGTGATTGCACATGATTTTCCTCATCAATCATAATCGAGTCAGGCCTATTTGGTTGCGCAAACTACGGTAATCCCGTTCGTAGCTCTCCGTTAAGGAATGCTCGAAGTGCAAGGAATAACTCAGGATCTCCATACAGCTTTGCTATGATCGTGGTTCGCACCTCAGAAGACATGAAGTCCACTAGTTTGGCAACATTCATTGGCGTTTTGCAGGGTGTAGGTCCTTGACTAGGAACTGGTGAGGATGGAATCTCATATTCCTCAATGGGATCAGGTATTCCTTCATTAAACATCCTTTCCAACAAGAAAGGTGTATCCTCACTTTTTGATGTCCTGTCCTCACTCCCTTCTTGGATGATACTAGATATGGCTAACGGTCTATGGTTCATGTGGGGTGGATGAACTTGCGTGGGAAACACTGTGTCATGAATTTTGACATGCATGGGTTCTGGTTCTAGTTTCCTTTGAGTCTCCTCCACTAAACCTCTTAGATGTTTCACCTGCTCAATCTCGTCTACTGGGTTTGGGTACGTCCCAATCTTCTTTTTACGATTCTTCCCTTTTTGCCCCTACGGTTTATCTTGGGGGTCTTGGATTGGATTTGGAAACACTTGTGGTGTTTTCAGAGGCTCTTTATGGTTTTCTCTTATTCGGTTTTCATTTGGTTCCATGTTACGGTTTTCTTTGTCGGTCTTTCCCTTTGTGGTATTGGTTCTAGTCTCCATTGTCTCGACTGAATCTGAATCATCCTCGAGGTCATTCATATACACGGGGTCATCTCATGTTCCTATGTTTGCTTTGGAACTTGGCTTTGAATTTCCCATATTATCCGACCTCTTCCTTCGTGTCTTCTTTTTCTTTGCTTGGATAACTGACGCGGTATCTCTCTCTTCGAGGATATGGCCTGGCCCTTGAAGCATGGACCGTGTAATCGCATAAGCGGGTGCGACGGGTGGTATTGGCGATGTCACACTAGCAATTTTGACCAAATTTAGGGGTGTGATTTTAGGCGCATTTGGGTTATAGGGGCATTGGGCAATCAAGTGATCTATGCCACAACGATTACATGTGAGTATTGGCATTGCAGACGTGCTCCCTTGATTCATTTGCATCTGTGCAGCATTCTTTTGCAACCTAATAGGGCACTCCGCTGCTCGATGTGGTCCACCACACTCGTAGCATTGAAGAGGTGGCCTCCTAGCCTAGGTGTTGATATTTTGACCTCTGGATGCGAGAGCAGCAGCTTGATAAACCGGCTTGACTTGCCCCCAACAATCTTCCATGTAGTATATAGGACACTCTTCCAATGTATCAAGTCCGTAGGCAATACTAGTGTCTATTTCCTCCTCACAGCCATCTGCATAAGCATTAGATGGCTCGCAACCCACTTGGTTCATAGGGGCGACTCTTGGATGTTGGGGCTGTGGTCCTAGCACAGGAGGTGGTAGCGGTGTAGCTTGTACAACATTTTGAGATCTAGGGACCATGTGTTGCGGTAGTTGCTCAAGAGGTGGAGCAGGCATCAATACAGGAGCTTGAGGCGCATCCGTCCAGGCTACAGGTGTTCTATTTGCCATCATACGTTTGATCATTAAACA
Source organism: Adiantum capillus-veneris (assembly GCF_014529385.1). Lineage (NCBI taxonomy): Eukaryota > Viridiplantae > Streptophyta > Polypodiopsida > Polypodiales > Pteridaceae > Adiantum > Adiantum capillus-veneris. Next base: position 63,802,218 of record NC_140936.1, read on the forward strand.
ATCCTTAGCTTGGTGACCATACCTACCACATGCGTTGCAAGTTCCATTAAATTTTACTCTAAATGTAGGGCACTCACTAGTGCTATGTGGACCTAAGCAAATGGAACACCATTGTTGCTCCCTTCTTGGATACATGTGACTATTTTGAGGGGGTCGATTATCCTTAAGAGACTCTTGGATTGCCTTGGTGAGGTCTGTCAAGAATGTCTCAAATACCTTTGGCTCATTGGCAATGGGCTTTGCAGTCATGGGTTCATACTCAATGGCTTGTGAGCTAGTGGATCTCGTGTCAGTAGACACCCTCATGCCTGCTATCATCAAGTTGTCCTCTAATTGGATTGCATTGGCAGTGACATCTTCCCAGGTTGTGATACCTCTAATCACTAGTCCATTATAGATTCCTTCATTCCTCAACCCTCGAATGAATCGATCAAGCAGTTGGTTATTGTTGAAGCGCTCATTTACAGGGCAGCGAGAGTTTAAGTGCTTTAGACGACTAATGAAGTCCCTTACTGACTCTCCTTCCTTACGTTCGGCCTTCTGTAGCTGAGATGCTACACCCCAAAGCACACCTTCTCGTATGTACTCCTTTAGAAACAACCTTCGAAGGGTAGGGTAGATTGTTTTCTCGTCCACCCTTAGGGTTCTATACCAATCTCCAGCCTTCCCACTTAATGTCAAGCTTAAGGCATTGCACTTATGTAGTTCATTGCGTTCCCCTAAGGAATCACATACTTGTTCAAACACTTCAATGTGTTTTCTAGCATCTTCGTCCCCATTGAATTTTTGTGTGAGTTTGGAAATTTGTACTGCCTTACTTCTAGGCTCTCTATCAGATGCATGACGCATATTTTCCGCGATAGATCGACCTATGGTTTGAGCAAACGCTGCCAAGTCACCTATGTGAGGAGGCAGGGCCGGTGGAGGTACTCTTGGAATCATATGTGGGAGAGGGACGGGTACCGGTCTTGGCATATGTGTGGATGATGCAGGATATGGAACATAACCGGGCATAGGTCCACTCGGATAAGGGCTAGGGAGCGGCACTCGAGGAGCATAAGCAAGTGGTACAATTGGAGGTGCGGGGGCCATGTGTGCATAAGGGGCTAGAGGCACATACGGTCGAGGCCCCATATTAGGTACTACGACACTAGGTAGTGGCACTGCGCTAACCGTAGATGTCATCGGTACATTCTCTGTCAGGCTTATCCCTGGAGTGAGCACTGTGTTTTCCTTAATAGAGGGTTGAGCCAAGTTAGGGAAGCTAAAGTTGTCGCTCGGAGGCTCATATTGCATAGAGACCCCAGGTGAAATGACGTAAGATGGGTCCATGGGGCTCATTAGAGGAGTCTCCATTTGTGATAGAGTAGGCTGTTGAGCCTTGCTTGTATCCAGAAATCTCATGGGGCCAGTTGAGAGTATATTTACCCCTCGATTTTGCCTTTCTGATTGAATAATGCCATGGATAACATTACAGATCATTTTCTGTTGATCTTCGATGCTCGTGGCACTAGAGGTGGATTGTACAATCTCTATCCATCCTACATGGTAGGCGTGGCCAGAGTGTAGATCCGTCAACACCTCAGTATGGAGGTCGTATGTCCAATGATCATTAATGAACAATCCTTCTAGAGTCGACGTGTTAACGGTTTCTTGTGAGGTAGAAGCAATGTTGCTCCCCGTGGTTTTACTTGTCACCAACGGTACTCTAGAGGGAACTTCTGAAGGAGGCAGCTCAACAGGGCCTTCTTGGTAATAAGTTGGCAGGATATCCACATGGACACTCTTTGGGGGTGTGGGGTCCACGTACGATGTGAAAGGAGAGTCCACTTCCCCACCCCCTTCGTGTGCTTCATTTGCATCAGGGTCCGAGCGAGTAGCTCTACCTAATGTTTCCATGAAACGGCTAAACATACTAGTACTAGGCTGTGGAGCTTCGGGAGGTGCATGGCCTTCTCTCTCAGTGTTTTGGGTAGGGTATGCTTCCATGATTTCTGAGTCGGAGGAGGAATCACTAGCGGCTATTTTAGGGTCTTGGGTGGTGCTACCTTGTGTCCCCGTTGAAGGTCTAGAGCTTATCGTGGATGGGTAATGGGTGTCCGTATGAACAGAGGCACTACCAATGTGATCGTGCTCTAACACTTGTCCAGAGCGTAGGTTCATATGACTTGATCCCCTAGAAGTGTCAGTGAGTACCCGTGAAGGCTGCTCACCTAGTATTTTTGGGTGTTTTGCAACCCAAGTCTTTCCTTAATTTGACTTTTTGGTCCTTTTTTTCTGACCCGGCTATAGAATAGAGCGTATGATAGCTCAAAACGAGCGTCTCGGTCAGAGGGTCGTGCCGTGCTTTACAGCCCTCCGTTTGGTCACTCTATGCCCTCGGAATCCCTAAAACTGTCAATTTCCAGTAGGGAACTAGGCCCAAACTAGAAAGTCTAAGGGTGCAAGTGGGAAGAGAAGGGAGGAGAGTGGAGGACTTGTCCCACATGCTCTCATTCTCTCTTGAGGGAGTAGGGTATATATATAAGAGTGAGTATAGTATATATCATTAGACTGAGGACTGAGGCCTGGGCCTAGGCTTGGGCTTGGGCTTGGGCTTGGGCTTGGGCTTGGGCTTGGGCAAATGATCCCGATCCCGATCTATCTTTTATACAAACCAACCCGTCCGTTTTAAAACTCACGTTTTTTATTTTCGAAAATTTAACCGCCCACTCACTCGCGTTTTTATTTTCCGAAAATGCAGAAATGCAGAAATTGAAAAAACGCAAGAAATGCAGAAAATTGCAGAAATTGGAACTTGTCAGAAAATTTAACACAGAAAATGCAGAAATTGAAACTTGACAGAACCAGAAAATGCAAATTTAACCGCCCACTCACTCGCGTTTTTATTTTCCGAAAATGCAGAAATGCAGAAATTGAAAAAACGCAAGAAATGCAGAAAATTGCAGAAATTGGAACTTGTCAGAAAATTTAACACAGAAAATGCAGAAATTGAAACTTGACAGAACCAGAAAATGCAAAAAACGCAAGAAATGCTAACTGTGCAGTGCAAACGTAGAAAACGCAAAAAACAGAAATCTCCACACAACTACACACACTCATTCCCTGCCTTTCCTATGATAGAAATTGCACCACAAGAAAGCGTAAAGTGCTAACCTAGCTTAGTGTAGGGCATATCCCCGGCAGCGGCGCCAAAAATGTGCGCTCCTTGCCGCACTATCGAAGCAAGGGACTTGCCGATACACCGTGTGCGAGCCGCAGACGGCTCCAACACACAACAAGCCTAAACTACCAAGCTCAAGAAAGCAAAGGGTGTGTCACTCACCAATCTACGCTCGCCTTCGTGGTGGATTCCTCGCCGCGATGAAGAAGAAGCTGCAGTTGTGCCGCGCTCAACCGCTTCGCCGCCGTCGTGCCTTCGTAATGCTCGATCGCACACACACTCTCCCTCTCTCTCTCTCTCTCTCTCTCTCTCTCTCTCTCTCTCTCTCTCTCTCTCTCTCTCTCTCTCACACACACACACACACACACACACACACACACACACACACACACAAGGAGGTGAAGAAGAAGAAGATGGAGATGGAGATGGAGCAAGAGCACTCTTCTATTGCACAAATGAAAGAATGAGTAAAAATTAGGTTTAGTTGGCTTTTATATGAGCTCACCCCATTCACACTTGGGCGCCCATGCTTAGCCAACTAATCCCTTGAATGTCCCAGTTAGAGTGCGCCTCTCATCGGCGATCACTCTTACCCTTTTCCTATTGGTCCGACAAGCCCTGTACCTGACTCTACATAATACAACGTTTATAGATCATAGGGTGTCCGTGTGCCGTGAGGGTTAACATACATCCATCACAGAACCCAAAAAGTTTTACTTGTTCTCCTTTGTTTGGACAAACTCTTGCTCAATGATCACTGCCACATTCATAGCATGGTCCTACAGGTGGTGGGGAAGCTTGTGGAGCCCCCATTGGTTGTCCTACTCTAGGAGGATACCCCCTAGGTTTGTAGGCCTAGTTTGCCATGAACATAAGCATATTTTCATTGACCAAGTAATGATTTTTAGTTGGTTGTGCAATTTATGAGGGCTCGGACATCTCTGCATGACTTATCCATGGAATGTGTCTCTCTTGAGCATATGCATTCCCATCAAATCCCCTCTCATAAGTATTGTTTGAATCTTCCCAATATGAGACTACTTGGACCATACTCTGATCAGAAGGTGGTTCTATGGGTTGAGAAATCCTTACCATAGCTCTATTTTCCTGGGGCAAGGGAGGCTGATGTCCCGATAGAGGTTGAGGTTTTTCCTACCCTAGGATTGCGTTATTTTGGCCCTACTTGGTACCTTGGAGGGGACGGAAATTGTTGCCCTCCATGTGGTTTGTATTGTCTCTCTCTAATATAGTTCCGATTATAGAAACATTCGTGAGTTTCATGGTTTGTCCATTTTTGTTTGGTAGCGCACCACTTCAATACTTGCTGTGCGTTTACTCCTGGCCCTTGTTGAATGTTGCACCACTGGGTTGGATGATCTCCTCCACAAGTGTCGCATTTTTGGGTGGGCGGTTGTCGTGTGTTTGGGTTTGTCTTGTTTCCTTGGTTTATCCTTCTGATCACTTCCTCGATCATTTGATCAACATCCAGCAGAGTTGGGTTTTGCTTGCCCAATTTTATCGTGGACTCACTAGTGGTTGAAGAGGTGCTACTCGTTCCCTGATCTCTGTCTTCAATACTCCCCATATTCCTTGCAGTTATCTACCAGATACAACACCTCTTTCGTGACTTGCTCAAAAGTTACACATGCCTTCAAGTGTAAGTCCTTTTTGAGCGTGTCATTTTGAAATCCTTCTATGAAAAGGACTGACAGTCTTTTATCCTGAGGCATCTTTCTATATATTGCTTGAAACGAAGTGATGCTTCCTTCACTTTCTCTTTCTCCTTTTGCCTAAATGCATAGATTTGGGAGACAGTGTTATGCTTGCTCCCCCTCTTTGAAAATTCCTCAGCGAACCCTCAGAGAAGTTGCTCAATACTTCGGAGTTCCAAGCTGTTTAATGGTTGGAACCAAGTCAAAGCAGTCTCTTCTAATGTCAACCCAAAACCTTCATATTGAGTATGGAAATTAGTTACCTATTCCGCTCTCAACATTTGTTTGAAGATCGAAACATGGGCATACGGATCTCTTGATCCAATATACTTTTTGGGTACGCTTTTGCCACCTGAGATTGCCGCATACGTCTGGCCTTTGCAACCATTCTAACAACACTTAGTCCTCCTGGTGTGGATTCTCTAGGTTCATAATCTCCTCATGGTACTACCAGTGGTATCCTATCCGCTATACATTTGTCAAGTCAATCTCGTATAATAGTCCGAGGGATTCTAGTGGTGTAAGTGAGATCATGAATAGTATTGCCCTTATGTGTATTCATGGAAGCCCTAGACTCAGTTGGTCCTAAAGGCCCTGTGTTTGGGACTCCTAAAGGCCCTGTGTTTGGGACTCGTTCATGTCCAAAAGACTCTTCCACCCTAGTTCTCATTGGGCTCACATGTGCGGTCTCAGGTCCAGTGTGTGAGTAGTCATGTTTTTACCTCTTTTGGCTTTACATAGTATTGGTGGAGTGGTCCCCCAAAATATGTATATCTCTCTAATTCCTTATGATCCATTGGAGAGTACTTTCGGCCATACTTGTCTATTATGACCACCTCTTACTTCTCTCCTCCGTGTACGTATAAACATACAGGTTTCTACGATTAGTCAGTTCCTTGATGTGGGGTTTTCCACATCTGTAATAGAGTGTTTGTTCTCCATTATTGAATTTATATAGCCCCACATACGTGTTGTCTATATTAAGGCGCTCTATCTCATTGGTGTGTCTGAGTACCGCGTTTTGTTTCTCCATTTTGGGTGGCTCATCGGCCAGCTCATTATCTACCTTGTCCTTGGTGCCAGTCATTTCCCATTTATCCACAATAAAAGGGTTATGAACCACTAGATACATCATTCCCTCTGAGTCGAAATATCTATTTCCGTCATAATCAGCATCTACAAGGTCTCTGAACTCGCTCGGCTTATTTTTCAACTTAACACAGTAGCGGTCCATTCCATCCTCATAGATTATGGCCTTAAGCACATTTTCAAATTGAAACTTAAAATACAACAATTTTACATCAGATGCACGCTGAGAAGGACCTGCCCCCATCAAAGCTCTTCCCTTGGGGTTCGACTTGTTAGAATCCTCAATCATGAGGTTGCATGATCTCTCTGACAAAGTGTCAAGCTCTCCTCTAAAATGGATTCTAAAGGTAGCAGTGGTCTCTCATTCATGCTTTCTTCCGTTGAGTGATTGCTCCCTTGGTCATCTTTCCCTTGGTCATCTTTCCCTTGGTCAAAGATATTGGGATTCCTATTCTGGTACAATCTTCTTGATCGCAAATTCATGAAGAATTGGAAACGCAAAATCCAAACCGGGTTACCTCATTAGATAGTTTGAATCCCCCTTGATATTGCTTGCTGGGTAGTATCCTCTAGTACCTACAACAAAATTTGCTTGATAGCTATGAGCTTACATCCGTTCTTGTTAGTTCTTGCTTTTAATCAACAAAATTTAACTAGGTTTTTAGTAGCACACAATTCCTCACAAAACCTCAATAATTTAGGTCCAATTTCAATTTTGAAAGAACCACTAGGATACTATGGACTAGCTCGTGAAATAGATCGTGACCCATATTTGGATCGCGATCCATGTTTGGAAGCCAAATGAACATTTGTTGATACCATCAGGTTTAACATGATTAAGAGGTCTTATGGTATCAAAAAGTTTAGAAATGAACCTCTAGATTGGAAGCTAGGTTAATTCTATCACTTTGCCAAATCTCCTGCCAGTTTTGGGCTTTTGGGATGGTTTTTTGCATCCAAGTTCAATTTTGGAAGGACCACTAGACTCTTTGTGATGCCCTCTAGCTTTGGTGCCAGTTTGGCATCAAAATGTGTCAGAGGAACATGGATCGCGATCCATGTTCCATAGTGTCAGTATGCACTGAAACATAACCCACAACTAGTCCTTGGCCTACTGATGTTGGGTATATGGTTTTTGAATGTTTTGGAGTTTTTTAGGCCAGTCAAAAGTCAATTTTAGGGTTTGTTTCAGTGGTTTCTCCCTTGATCTGATCTTTGCCCTCTTTTTGAACTTTTCTAATAAGGGTCCCTTGGGAGAAAGTGCTTCAATTGTTTTCACGTTTCTACTTGTCCATTATTAGCGCAAAAATTCCAAAAGGTACATGGATCGCGATCCATGTTTGGCAAGATTTTGGACTGATACTTTGTGAGTTGGTGACGCAAGGTTTGTTGATGCTATTGCCCAAATCTTTTTGGATTTGATCAGTTTTTTCCAAGTCAAAAGCAAGATTTCATGTCTGCTTTGTGATTTTTTGAAAAAAAAACTCCTTTTTTGGGTATTTTGATCAGGTTTTCTCACTTTTCGTCTACAACTCCTTTTGGAAAAGTTGTCCCTCTAGTAATTAGGAGTACACTAGTCAAATCTTACTGTCAGATGTCTACCTAAAACATAAATAGTGATCCATGTTTGAAAGCATCTGGTCATGATTTTTGGTTCTATTGGTTCCCTGCTTCTAGTTGATCCCAATTCTCTTCCCTTTTTGAATTTGGACGAGTAAAACTTCAATTTTTTCCTTTTTTCCTCAATTCCAAGGTTTTGCTTTGCTCACCCCAATTTCTTGATTTTAGTGATCTTTCAGCACTCTATTTCTAACCAAACTCAAGGTTTTGATGCCTGAGAGCCTGTTCTAAGCAAGGAAAATAGTTTTAGCACATTTTGCCAAAAAGGTACATGGATCGCGATCCATGTTTGACAGGAAAATTGGAAGGTTTTGCTGGGTTTGGTTCAGCTTTTAAGCTTTGACCATCAATTCTTCAACTTTTTAGAGTTATGGTCTTCAACACCAAAATAAGGTTTTCGACAGTTCTTTCCTCGATCCTTTGCCCCAAATGATGGTGTAAATTGTTTCCTAACCTACTCGTATAAACTGAAATAAATCTGCAAACATAAATGAACTTAACAGTATAAAAATGACAACAAAGCATGGGAATAGTCCTTTCCAAGCATGGGAAAATCAAAGAACAAAATACTATGTTGTACTTCACTCACAACTTTCTTTGCTCTTAAGGAATAGCACTGGCTAGTCTCGGACTCCAGTCTCTACCAAGCACTAAACGTACATCTAGCTGCTTCACTATCTATGTGTAAGCGGAATGGGTGTCAAAAGCTTTGAAGGAAAAAAATTTCATACACTGAGTCACTCACCACCTAAGGATCGATTTCCTCGGCAACGGCGCCAGTGTTAGCGGGTCGCCGCAACGGACATCTGCAGCATAACTCTTTTGTACTAACATAATGTCAAAATGCCAGGAAGAAACTCGGAATGGGGCACGGACACTTAAATGAGAGTGTCAATCTCATCAAAGTGAACTCAGAGGGCTACTCATTCTACAACAAAAGCAAATCAACCACTTCCTAGTTAGAAAATTAGTATGCATCCAATCTCACCCCTCTAGGTCATCACGCCTTTTCGGCATCCAAACGAATTTGGAATGCACTGAAACTTAAGGAGAGGTATCACAACACCTAGGGGCACAATCCTACCAAGTTCTGTCACCATATGGGAAGGTACATAAATCACGATCCATCACAAAAAATATGCAAAAAACTGAAATGGAACTACTCGAAAAGGTCCCCTTAAGCATAGAAACACTTATCCATGGTCAAAACATTAAAAAAAACCATTTTAACCTTGAAATCAATGCATTTAGCTCACAAGCAAAGCATCGCTAACCACAACAGAATTGAAAATGGTTATACTTAGATTGTAGAGCAAGAGACATGGAACACAATGTGCTATTCAAAAATAAATTCTGATTACCAATCCAGGAGAAAAGCGGATTACGATTTGTAATAGGAAGAAGCTCTCACAGTGAACATTTTCAAAATCCTTCAAGCTAATGATATTTTTTTCCAAAGCTAAGGGTTTTGACTTAAAGCTTAAGGGAGATTTCCCACAACCATTCGGCCCCTTACAAGGGTGTAGACTCTGAGAGGCTGAGAGGGTATGTCAAACTACATTACAATTACAAATCATCATAAGCTGAATTACACAGTTTCTTTCAAAAACTTGAGTGAGTGCTTACAAGGTTTGGTGTGCATCCGCCTATATCCACCAAACAAGGACACTTGTCCAAATACCCTTGTTGCTTGATATGCACGAAGCATATGATTGTCTAGGCTTGCAGGGGTCCAATCAAATTCAATCATGAGCTACAAAGAGGGGTTGACCAGGGCAAGTTGGGGGTGTGCTTGGGGTATACTCCCTCTCACACACACTCACATGCTCTCAATCTCACTTTGTGAAAGTGCAAGAACTTCATCTCCTTCTTCAAGCTTGAGAGGTTGAGAGCCTACACCAACACTCTTGGCTATGGAATCCAAATCCAACCAAGAGCCATGCTTCAATGCTATGCGTGCCATCTTCTTCATCTCCATTACTATGCTACTATGCTATGCTAAGCTTTATTAGTAATGGTAGGAGAGGACACTAGTTCTTTCTCGTAAGAACAGTTCTTCTTCCTCTTCCCTACCCTCATTCCCTGCTAGCTCTCTCCACCTTTGAATGTGTTTGAGGTCTTGGGACTGAGGCCGAGGACAAGTTGATGCTTTGATTAATTTAAGTTTCAGGCATAATTGTGGTGTATGAAGCTTTATGTCTTCATTGCACCATCAAGGTCTCAAGGAACACAAAGCTTGTATTGTACCAAGTCTCCCTTTATGGGAGAAGCTATAATACAAAAGCCTTTTGGAGGGGGGACGGGCTCCACATAAATCCGGTCCTCAACTGTTGTCAATTTCTCTAATTCTCTCTCTTGCAAAGTATTGTTCATGCCAAGCTAATTAAGTATAATGGTTATGTTGCTATTTGTATTCAAGTTTTCTTCTTATTCTCTAAAAGAATTATCATAAAAATTCTTACTTCTTAATTCCACTATTCTCAATGCTCATAGTCCAATTCCGTTACATTGGTATCAGAGCTATTGGTTTCTCTTTTCTTTCTTAAGAAGAGAGGTGCTTAATTTTTCTATGAAAGGTTGGACCTCCATGAAAGGTTGGACTTGTTCATTGCAAGAGGGTAAGTGGGATAGTGATCTATTATCTTGGTTGAAAAGGACTTAGTTTGAGGAACACCGTTGGGAACTATATACTCAATAATGGAGTCTTTCGAGGCTTGCCTTTGTCTTAATCATTATTGAGCTACTAGCAAGCTCAATAGGAACCATAACCAACCATCCAATGTTAGAACCTCTCCACTACTCTTTGCAATCAACGGTCTCTAAACCACGGATGTGGCTGCTTGAGAGCTAATTTTCAAAGGTAAAGAAGAGTAGCAACAAGGGATTTTTAGGGTACCAAATCACAAAGTAGCATATACATAAGTTTAGTTAGCATGGCTGACATTAATAAAGAGAGTAGAATGAATATTGAAACTTTGATTTTTCACATGAAGGAGCTACTGATGATGCCCCAATGTTTGTGAACTATCTTGTTACTAGGTTGCAACAAGCTATGGGCAACCCTGCCTTGCAAGCCAGAGTTACTCAACAATTTTGTGCTTATGGATTTCCATACCTCTCCAAGAAGAGAGAGAGAGCTTAGGAAGCCTCTTGTTGAGACTTCAAAACGAAGACTCTCTCCGATAAGAGAAGAGGAGGAATCCAATGAACGAGAAAGAAGTGAATCTCAAAATTCCTTTGAAGATATGGCTCCACGAAGACAGCAGTCTCGACAATCCCCAACTCCTCCCAAGAGGAAAAGATCATCCTGTAGTCCTTCTCTTCGTCACTCTGAAAGGGAATAGAAGAAACAAAGGAAGGAAAAGGCAAGAAAGAGGTCACCCTCTTCTCCTTCTTCAGCACCTTCCTCCTCTTTTGACAAAAGCAGCGGCTATTCTCCTAGAGAATACAAGAGGAGAGGACATCGCAAATCTTATCCTGCTTGGAAAAGATCCCAGAATCTTAAAAATTTCAAAGAGGGAGGAAAGAGTATCTCTTTTCTCACCTATGATGCACCTTTGGTGCTACTAAAAAAGTATTGGCCTTCATCCAACGATTTGATACGGCCTCTAAAAAAATGAGGGCTTCACTGAATCCTCCAAGCTACGTCATATAGCTATGCACTTTCGTCAATGGTGGCTTGCTAGCCTTCGTGGCAACAACAAAGCTCCAAAGACATGGAAAATGCTACAAGTTTCCATCATGAAGCAATTCCTTGCAAGCGACACCAAAGATAAAGTGCTCACTGGATGGAAAAATTTAAAGTTACTCCCCAATGAATCTATCCACAAATATGTAGACAAGTTTTGAGATTTACATTTCAAAGCTACAGTCTTTCAAAAGATAGACTTTGCCAAGCCAAAGCAACAATTTTGTGCAGGATTACCTAAAGAAATGGTGGGGAGTATGTCAACTCACAATGGCCTGGTTCTATCACCAAAATCATCCACCACACTATGGTTGCTTCTTGCATTAATTTCCAACAAAGGGGCTAAGATTAATTTCAAGCCCATGGAAAACAAAGATCGAAATGATTCAAAGGGGAAGGACAATGTTCAAAGTTCTTCCCAAGGCAATTCCAACAACAACAACAACAACAACAAGACCAAAGAGAAGGGAGTCTATAAAGGTAAAAATAATTTCTCTCTTAGAGAGCTAGAGGCTTTTCCCAAAGATCAGAAATGCTTTAAGTGTGGGGAGCAAGGACATGGTTATCATTCTTTCCCCAAAAGAAATGCTCACAATGACACTCCTAGAGCTTCCACGATATCGAAGCTCTAAAAGAGAATGCTCATTGAAAAGGGTCATCCCTTTTCTATGCTTGGGGAAAGGTGAGGGAGAATGATGCCTTCATCCTATTTGATCATGGCTCTACTCACAACTTCATATCAGCAGAGTTGGCCACAAAGCTGGGCATAAAAGCTTTTGAGATGGGAGATATTGTAATTGTCGATGGAGCTTGCAAGGGATAGAAAGCCTCTCTTACTCCCTTGATTGAGAATTTGAGGCTTCATGTCCAAAGCTATGTCAACAAAGAAGACTTTTTCATCTCTCCTCTTCGACGACATGAGGATTTTATTCTAGGGGCACCATGGTTCAACAGAATGGCTGCCAACATAAAGTTCCATGAAAGGAGAATTTATTTCACTTATAGGGAAAAGAACATGTATACAAATTCCAATGAGTCGGCTCGTACTATACCTCTTGTAAAATCATCTGCTTTTGATAAGTCTATGAAAAGTTCGGTTTCCTCGTAAATGATTTTTGTCAAAGAGTCTCTAAATGATATTGATGTTTTAACAAAATAGTGGTAGGAGTCAAGAAGAATTAGAGTTATTTAATTTTCTAAATAGATTCCAAGATGTATTTATCAATGAAATCCCTACGGAGTTACGTCCAAAACGAGGGAATGATGACCGTAAGATAGAACTTCTACCTTGGAGCTCACCCCCTAATAAACCTCCTTATATAGTTTTTCAAGCTCAACAAGAGGAGATTAGTGCATGAGCTGGTAGACAAGGGTATGGTGAGGCCTAGCTCCTCTCCCTTTTGTTCGCCAATCCTACTAGTGCAAAAGAAAGACGACAAGTATCGAATGTGTGTCGACCATAGAGCACTAAACCGGATCACTATCAAAAATAGATTTCCCATACTGCAGGTAGAATATCTTTTTGATAAGCTACAAGGCTCTACCTACTTCAGTAGGATTAACCTAAAAAGTGGCTATCATTAAATAAGGATAGTTAATGAAGATATTGTAAAGACTGCTTCTCATACAACATTTGGTCTTTCTGAATATCTTGTCATGCCTTTTGGTTTGATAAATGCTCTGTCCACGTTCAACCGCCTAATGGAGAAAATCTTTAGACCCTACCGCAAGTTTACTTGAGTGTTCTCTGATGAAATTATCATTTACTCCAAATCCTTCAAGGAGCATAAACAACACCTCCATGTAGTTTTTCAAGCTATGAGGGAGAATAAAATTTTCATTAACCAAAAGAAGAGTAAATTTTTCCTCAAAGAGATTCAATACTTAGGTCATATTATCTCCCAAGATGGTATCCGTATCAATCTAGCCAAGCTTGAGGTAATAAAAGAATGGCCTAACCCAAGGAATCTACATGAGCTACAAAGCTTTATTGCTATGTGCACATACTATAGACGCTTCATAGAAAAATTCTCCCAAATAGCAGGACCACTACATGACTTGACCAAGAAAAATGTTGAATACATATGAACTACTAAAGAGAAAAGTGCTTTTGAGAGGCTTAAAGAAAAGCTTACTTCTCAATTCATGCTTACACTATCAGTGTCAAGTATGGAGCATGATTTACCCCTTGTAATTTTTTATATTAAAAATACACATTTGTAAGGCCCTCGTTATGAGGAGAAGCCATCATGCGTGAAGAAAAATCACTAGCAAAAAACCACAATTTTCAAGGCCATCGCCAGAATATTCCTTTTTGACAGAATATTATGTCCCGATGGTGACCGAAAAGTGGTCAAAAAGTGGTCGGTTGGTTGGTCGATGGCCGATGACCGATGGTCGAAAGTCAATGGTCGGTGATCAATTTCAAAAGCAGACTTGTCTTCTCAAGGACGGCCGCACATAGGCAGATTGAAGGGTCCAATTTGGACTTGTCAACATAAGGGAGGCTACACACGGCTACCTGTCATGAGAGAGGGTAGCCCTTTTGGCCTATAAAAGGAGGCCTCTTCTACACACAAAAAGGGATTGTGAAGCATTGTGTTGCATTGTGAAGTTGACATGAGGTGGTGAGACTGAAGCAAGGTGGGAGCTCCAAAAGGGTATAATCTCTTTGTAATCTACTTCTTGTTTTGAAGTACTAAAGCCATTGATTGGCTGCTTTCCCGTGGACATAGCCCACATTGGGTGAACCACGTATATCGTGTTCTCTCTCTCTCTCTCTCTCTCTCTCTCTCTCTCTCTCTCTCTCTCTCTCTCTCTCTCTCTCTCTCTCTCTCTCTCTCTCTCTCTCTGTACTCTATAATCTCGTGTGTAAAAATCTATCTCTCTCCTTTAGGTAAGCTACTCAAATATCTATTTAGCTACGTCCTATTTTCTAACAACTGGTATCAAAGCAAGGCGTGCTCGTAACTAAAGTATCTCAAGGAAAGGATTCCTTGAATTTAGTGGGAGTAATGGCGGAGGAAGGGAGCTCAAGATCGAGAAGTTCAACGGCAAAAACTACCAATAGTAGAAGATGCAGTCTGAAGACTATCTCTACCAGAAGGAACCTTATTTGCCACTAGGCGGTCTTGCAAAGAAGCACACAATGATGGTAGATGAAGCATAGATTTTCCTTGACTAAAAGGCATTGGGAACAATCCGGTTAACCCGCTCGGCATCAATGATGGCCTTCAATGTTTTGGAGATGAAGACCTAGGAGGACTTGATGAAGTCACTTGATGGCCTCTACAAGAAACCATCGGCATCCAATAAGGTATTTCTCATGAAGCGCTTGTTCAATCTAAAGATGGCAAAGAATGGTTCAGTTGTAAAACACCTAAATGACTTTAACACCAACATAAGTCAACTTCAATCGATGAAAATCAATTTCGATGATGAGGTACGAGTTCTCCTAATACTATTGTCTCTACCATATAGTTGGGACAGCCTTGTGATGGCTGTAAGTAATTCTATCTCTGGCACAAATACTCTTAAGTTTGATGATGTTGTGAGTGTTCTCCTAAGCGAGGAAATGCCAAGGATAAGTACAGGAGAATCATCAAGTGTTGCACTATCAGTGAAAACAAGAGAAAGGCATAAAGAGAGATTCAAAAACTAAAAGGGTCGTCATCGCTCAAGGCGGAGCAAGTAATGCACAAAGTCAATTCTTGAATGTTGGAACTGTGGCAAGAAGAGCCACATCAAGAAATATTTCTAGTCCAAGAAGAAGAAGGAGTCAGAGTCTCAAGACAGCAAGCCAACATTGAAGGCCAATGTGGTAGGTAAGTAGAGCAAGATTCTCTAATTCCCTCATTAGACAATGTGTCTAATTCTTGGATAGCAGATTTCGAGGCTTCATTCCATGCGACACCACACAAGCAACATTTCCAAGATTACACCAAAGGTAATTTTGGGTATGTCTACTTGGGAGATGATGAAGCATGTGAAATTGTCGGTAAAGGTATAGTTTGTGTCAAAACTGCTAACGGAAATGAATGGAAGCTTAAGATGTTAGGCATGTTCCTTTTCTTCGCAAGAATTTGATCTCTACAGGACAATTTGACGATAAAGGTCACAACATTGAATTCAAAAAAAACAAGCGGTGGAAGATCTCAAAGGGATCTTTGGTGGTTGCCAAAGGAGAAAAGGTTGGTACACTTTACTTGTGTACTATCAGCTCACAATCTTTAGCTTGTGCAACAACTACAAAAGTCGACAGTGCAGTGTGGTACTACCGGCTTGGACATATGAGTGCCAAAGGAATGAAAATCTTTCAAACAAAGAAGCTTCTACCAGGTTTGAAAGAAGTAATCTTAGAGTTCTGTGAAGATTGTGTTTATGGTAAACAAAAGAGGGTAAATTTTTTAAATTCAGGAAATGAAAGAAAAAATTAAAAAATTGAGTTGGTTCATTCTGATGTTTGGGGTCCTGCAAGTACACCATCACTTGGTGGCTCATTGTACTATGTAACTTTCATAGACGATGCGACTAGGAAAACATGGGTTTATGTAATGAAGAATAAATCCGATGTGTTTTTCATATTTTAAAGGTGAAAAGCCTTTGTGGAGAATGAAATAGGTACCAAGGTTAAATGTCTCAGATCCAAAAATGGAGGCGAATATTGAAGCCAAGCTTTTGAAAGCTTTTGTTCTAGCAGTGGCATTCAGAGGCAAAGGACAACCCCAAGGACATCTCAATAAACTGGGATTTCAAAAAGGATGAGCAGGATGATCATGGAGCGAGCATGAAGCATGAAACTACATGGAAGCTTACTGCTTAAGCTTTGGGCAAAAACAGTAAGTACATATATGTATTTGATCAATCGGTCACCCTCAATGGCATTGAATGGGGGAGTTCCAAAGGAGGCATGGACAGGTAAACCGGTGAATTATTCATTTCTCAAAGTGTTTGGGTATGAGGCTTTCATACACATAGATAAAAGACTAAGATCAAAGGTAGATGTGAAGTCCAAAAAGTGTTTTTTCATTGTCTATGGAGAAGGTGACTTTGGGTATTGCCTATGAAATCCTAAAGATAGTAAAATATTTAGAAGTAGGGATGTTATTTTCAATGAACAAAATATGTACAAAGATTACTTGGAAAGAAAACAAACAATAGAAATAGGTGATGAGTACATGGAGCTTGAGGATGGTGAAGACTCAAGGAGTGCAAACGGTGACAACGTACAACAACATCAATCAAATGAGGAGCCTCAACCTATTCCTTGAAGATCTATAAGAGCAAGTAGATCTCCATAAAGGTTTATTCCTTCCTTCAACCATCTCTTGATCTCAGATTCTGGAGAGCCGGAATTACGAGGAAGCCATGCAACACAAATTCAAAGAAGAATGGATACATGAGAAGAAAGTTGGACTCAATTTTGGGTCCTGTAAGAAACACCAACTCAGCATAGAGAGAGGTAATCCTAAAAAATACAAAAGTAGTTTTTGGAATTCTATTTCTCATAGTACATACATAAAAGTTTGCTTGATCACTTAACTGCAGCTCGTACAAAATGCTTTTCGAGAGCCCAACTTAAGTGTGCACCAAAATCCATGTCCTTGAATCTTAATGAGTGATGTGATGTGAGATGAGAGAAAACACATAAGAGATGTTTTCAAAATACAAAAAGAACACCACAGATGCATCTGAAACGTCCAAAAACCTTAGAATAGCACTTTAAAACACTGAAATCCGACGTCTCTAGCTCAAGATACAATCATTTTAAGCCTAGGGCCTCATGAAGTCAAAACCAAGTGGATAGAGGCCCCCAAGACCCCTCATGGGCCTTTATTTGCTTGGTTTTGACCCCTTCATAATCTTAGATAGTACCTATCAATCTCTATCAAGTACAACCCGTTCGAATTTGAATTGCAAGTACCTCATAAAAAGGTGACTGATGCTTGTGCGAGATAGTAATAGCTGGTCATAAAAAGACGCTCGGCGCTTGTGCAAGATGTCATTATCAAGTGCCTCACTTTTCTCATGACAATGATAATTTCACCAAAATGGTTTTCATGGATATTTTCAGAAATGAGACAAAAGGCTTTTCAACGTAACGTTAGTCTTCTCCCTATTGGCTAAGGAGCATTCTCTCACTAGAGCTAAAAGGCCCAAAAATGAGTCCATTTCTTTCCTAATGAAGAGCATGCAATTGGAGATGGAATCATTACAACACAACTAAACATGGTAGTTGGTTGAATTGCCTAAACGTAAGCGGGCACTTCAGAAGAAATGGGTGTACAAGTTGAAGGAAGAAGAAGGTGGGAAGAAAAGGTACAAGTTTAGGCTTGTGGTAAAAGGGTTTTCTCAACGAAAGGTATTGACTTCAATGAAATATTTTCTCCTGTTGTAAAAATAAACTCAATTAGGCTTGTCTTAAGCCTTATGGCTGCTCATGATTTAAATCTTGAGCAAATGGATGTAAATATGAAATTCCCTCAAGGTGACTTAAAGGAGCAAATTTACATGCTTCAACCAAAGAGGTATGAAGTAAAGGTAAGGAGAAAATGGTTTGAAAAATAAAGAAAATCTTGTATGGTTTAAAGAAAGCATCAAGACAGTGGTACTTGAAGTTCGATTGATGGATGTTGGATCATAGACTCACAAGATGTAACTCAGATCACTGCGTCTACACAAAGAATTTGGGAGATGGGAAGTTCATCATCCTAATGTTGTATGTTGATGACATGTTGATTGCAAGTGCTAACATGCAGGATGTCAAAGACCTAAAAGAGGATTTATCTAAATTTTTTTCAATGAAAGATTTAGGTATTGCAAAGAGGATACTTGGTATGAAGATATCAAGGGACAGGACGAAGAAGACAATAAAGCTATCTCAAGAGGATTATGAAGAAGGTACTGCAAAAACGATTTCTACACCTTTGGCTGGTCACTTTAAACTAACCAAGGATATGTGTCCAAAGACACAAGAGGAGATAGCCTATATGTCTAAAGTTCAATATGCTACAAAGGTAGGTTCTCTTATGTATGCTATAGTCAAGCCAGACTTGCACATGAAGTGGGAGTTGTAAGTAGGTCCATGGACAACCCAAGTAAAGAGCACAGGCAAGCTGTGAAGTGGATACTTAGGTATCTAAAAGGGACAACAACACATGCTTTGTATTTTGGAGGAACTGATAATCTTCTTCAAGGGTACGTTGATGTAGATATGGCAAGTGACAAAGATACTCGAAAGAGCTACTGGCTATGTCTTCACGGTTGGAGGCACAACAATAAACTGGGCTGCAAAGTTGCAGAAAGTGGTCTCACTTTCTACCACGGAGGCAGAGTAACGGTAGCGATGACAAAGGCAAGCAAATAAATTCTCTAACTTCACAGATTCTTAGAAGAGCTTGGATTCAAACAAGACAATTGTGTTTTTTACAGTGATATCCAAAGTTCTATCCACCTTGCAAAGAACTTAGCCTTTCATTCAAGGACAAAGCACATTGAGGTGAGATATCATTTCATACACACTCTTTTGGAAGAGGGACAACTAAAGCTAGGAAAGGGACATACAAGTGAAAATCCTGCAAACATATTTACAAAGATGGTCAACAAGGAGAAGTTGAGCTTCTACTTATCTTCAATCAGCATTCAAGGATAAGAAGCCAGCATGGAAAGCAGTCCAGGTTTGGTTTGGAGATCAGTCTCCAAGTCTCCAAGTCAAAAATTGTTAAGTATGGAGCCTAATTTACCCCTTGTAATTTTCAGTATTAAAAATGCACATTTGTAAGGCCCCCGTTATGAGGAGAAGCCATCGTGCGTGAATAAAAGTCACTCGCCAAAAACCAACTTTTCACAGCCGACAGTCTCGAGCAAATGTCCAGACTGGCTTCGTCGGAATATTATGACCAGACGGAGGCCAAAAAGTGATTGGAAAACAGTCGGTTGGTTGGCATGTGGCATGTAGTCAATGGCCGATGGTCGATGGTCAAAAATCATAGGCCGATGGCCAATTTCAAAAGCGGACTCGTCTTCTCAAGGACGACCACACGTGAGTGGATTGGAGGGTCCAATTTGGACTTGTCAACACAAGGGCGGCTACACGGCTGCCTCTTATGAGAGAGGGTAACCCTTTTGGCCTATAAAAGGAGGCCTCTTCTACACACACAAAAATGGATTGTGAAGCATTGTGGTGCATTGTTGTAAGGTCTCTACTTTCAAATTTCACACAAGTTCTATTACGCATTTGATTTTTTTTAAACCATCACTCATTATTTAAGATATTCGAGTTCAACTTATGAATCGTAGGTTGAAAAAACCTAGAATTTAAAATTTACGCTACAAAATTTTGACATGTTTAGCTATATGAATCACTAACTAACTTATTGCAAGACTTATTTGCTGATTGTAGAATTTTCTTTTACTACTGTAAAGTTAATATAAACTGTAAAGTTTAACTTAAAAATGTAAAGTAAATTATCATGAAGGAAATAAATAAAATAATTATAAAGACAAAAGAATACATAGGGATGACAAATGAAGGCACATGGACTCACCTGGACTCACATAGGAGGGGACAAAGTGGGACACACTGTCACATGAAAAGAAGAGGCTAGTCTTGACTAATCTTAATGAGGGGGGCCTGTGTGGTCTTATCTTTTGATGATAATGACAAAGTGGTCAAGTTGATGGGTACCACAAGGGTACCAAAAACGCGGCTATGATTTTTGGGAAAAAATATATATATTTTTATTTTTTTATTTTATTTTTTTTAAAATTTTTTTTTTTGGAAAAAAAAGTTGGCCGTTTTTTTTTCTGCTATAAATAGAGCATCCATCCTCAC
Organism: Adiantum capillus-veneris; assembly: GCF_014529385.1. NCBI lineage: Eukaryota > Viridiplantae > Streptophyta > Polypodiopsida > Polypodiales > Pteridaceae > Adiantum > Adiantum capillus-veneris. The sequence goes on from NC_140936.1 coordinate 63,822,323, forward strand.
ACTTTCGACATAGAGATTGCCTCTATAGCGCTCACGAAGTGCTGCCACTTCTCTTAGAGAGAAGGCGTCCACAAACCACTAAGAGAGCAAAAACTCTAGTGGACTAAAAGGGTGCGTATTAATTAAGCATTCAATTAACTTAGAAATAATGTATGTGTGCTATCTCTTACTCTAATCTCTCTAATAGATTAGTAAGATTCAATTAGTTTTAAGAAGGATATGTGTGTGTGTGTGTGTGCTATCTTTTACTCTAATCTCTCTAATAGATTCAATTAGTTTTAAGAAAGATATGTGTGTGTGTGTGCTATCTCTTACTCTAATTTCTCTAATAGATTAGTAAGATTCAATTAGTTTTAAGAAAGATATGTGTGCTATCTCTTACTCTAATTTCTCTAATAGATTAGTAAGATTCTATTAGTTTTAAGAAGGATATGTGTGTGTGTGTGCTATCTCTTACTCTAATCTCTCTAATAGATTGGTGAGATTCAATTAGCTTTAGAAAAGGATATGTGTGTGTTCTCTTTTACTCTAATCTTTCTAATGGATTAGTAAGATTCAATTAACTTTAGAAACGATGTGTGTGTATGTTTTCTCTTACTCTAATCTCTCTAAGTATACCTACTCTCTCTAGTTAGTACATCTTCACTATTAACTTATGTATAGTTAATTGAAAGTTAATACATAAGAGAACTCATCATATTCTTATTATACATGATGAAATTATCATTTACCAATTTTATTGTCTAAGTAGAATTTTGAATAATACTAAAAATTGGTTTAGTTGAAGTATAGAAGTGGAAGTTAGAATTGGATTAAAAATGTCATGCATAAAAGTAATGCAATCCTAAACTTTCACTCATAGTTTATACATTTCATTTTTGATTAATTACGAATAGGAAATATTTGATGTATAGAAATTAGATGTAGAACAACAACACTAAGTGTGAATCCGAGTTGGCGAGGGTTCAAATTACAGACTCTCTTTGGAAACAAGGAGATTACTAGGGAAATTGACAAATTTAATGTTTTAAGTGTATAATATAAGTGTAGTACAAAAAAATGGCTCCAAAGCATGCTCGAACCCAAGGCGCTAATGATCATGAAGCTGGTACAAGTAACGGTGCAACTCCTGCGGAACATGTTATGTCTCCACCAATCAGACCAATCGGAGCTATGATACAGGTTAGTATTGCAGTTTCAAGTTATGCATCATTGCATATGCGAGACCATAGAAATATAATATTTACCTTATGAAAAGAAAACACGGACCGAAACCACGGGGCTTAACCCCAAGAAACTCGGCATATGTTTGACAAGTAGGAAAGAATGTCCGGTTAAATTGGTTGCTATAGGAAAGAATGTTTGTCCAAAACCTTCGGTATGGTTTCTCTCAAGTCTCTCTACTTATTAGCGCTTGTATTATGTGGCAGTTGCCGACGCGTGAGATGACGCCCAGGATGGTACCGCTGATGCTGTGGTGGGAGTACACCGAAATTAGCCCAGTTGGATACTGCAGTTTTGTTTTGCCGTGGCGTGAGGATGACGCCCAGATTGGCACCGTTGTTGCTGTGACGGGAGTACGTCCAGATTAGCACAACGAGTACTTGTCGAGCGGTATGGGACGCTCATGAGGACAAGGGTTTTTATAAATAATGTATACACCGATCGGACATAATAGCGCTAGTAGAGATTCTTGAGTGAACCTAATCCAAGGGTTATTGATTTAAAATTGGACGACTTGGGAAGATGAGACATCCCTTCTTAAGGATTACCCTTCCCTGTTCTTGAGATGAGGGCATCTCAAATTCTAAGTTGGGGAGATTATAAGGTCTCTACTTTCAAATTTCACACAAGTTCTATTACGCATTTGAAAATTTTTTAACCATCACTCATTATTTAAGATATTCGAGTTCAAATTATGAATCGTAGGTTGAGAAAACCTAGAATTTAAAATTTACGCTACAAAATTCTGTCATGTTTAGCTATATGAATCACTAACTAACTTATTGCAAGACTTATTTACTGATTGTAGAATTTTCTTTTACTACTGTAAAGTTGATATAAGACTGTAAAGTTTAACTTAAAAATGTAAAGTAAATTATCATTAAGGAAATAAATAAAATAATTATAAAGACAAAAAAATACACAGGGATGACAAATGAAGGTACATGGACTCGCCAGGACTCACATAGGAGGGGACAATGTGGAACACACTGTCACATGAAAAGGAGAGGCTAGTCTTGACTAATCTTAATGAGGGGGGGGCTGTGTGGCCTTATCTTTTGATGATAATGACAAAGTGGTCAAGCTCATGGGTACCACAAGGGTACCAAAAACACGGCTATGATTTTTGGGGAAAAAAACTATTTAAAAAAAAAATAAAAAAATTTAAATTTTTTTTGGAAAAAAAAAGTTTGACGTTTTCTTTTCTGCTATTAATAGAGGATCCATGCTCACACTTTAAACATAGAGATTGTCTCTATAGCGCTCACGAAGTGCTGCCACTTCTCTTAGAGAGAAGGCGTCCATAAACCAGTAAGAGAGCAAAAACTTTAGTGGACTAATAAGGTACGTATTAATTAAGCATTCAATTAACTTTATGAATGATGTATGTGTGCTATCTCTTACTCTAATTTCTCTAATAGATTAGTAAGATTCAATTAGTTTTAAGAAGGATATGTGTGTGTGTGTGCTATCTCTTACTCTGATTTCTCTAATAGATTAGTAAGATTCAATTAGTTTTAAGAAGGATATGTGTGTGTGTGTACTATCTCTTACTCTAATTTCTCTAATAGATTAGTAAGATTCAATTAGTTTTAAAAAAGATGTGTGTGTGTGTGTGTGTGTGCTATCTCTTACTCTAATTTCTCTAATAGATTAGTAAGATTCAATTAGTTTTAAGAAGGATATGTGTGTGTGTGTGTGTGTGTGTGTGTGTGTGTGTGTGTGTGTGTGCTATCTCTTACTCTAATCTCTCTAATAGATTGGTGAGATTCAATTAGCTTTAGAAAAGGATGTGTGTGTGTTCTCTTTTACTCTAATCTTTCTAATGGATTAGTAAGATTCAATTAACTTTAGAAACGATGTGTGTGTATGTTTTCTCTTACTCTAATCTCTCTAAGTATACCTACTCTCTCTAGTTAGTACATCTTCACTATTAACTTATGTATAGTTAATTGAAAGTTAATACATAAGAGAACTCATCATATTCTTATTATACATTATGAAATTCTCATTCACCAATTTTATTGTCAATTAGATTAAGTAGAATTTTGAATAATACTAAAAATTGATTTAGTTGAAGTTAGATTTGGATTAGAAATGTGAAGCATAAAAGTAATGCATTCCTAAACTTTCACTCACAGTTTACACACTTAATTTTTGATGAATTACGGTTAGCAAATATTTGATGTATAGAAATTAGATGTAGAACAACAACACTAAGTGTGAATCCGAGTTGGCGAGGGTTCACATTACATACTCTCTTTGGAAACAAGGAGATTACTAAGAAAATTGACCAATTTAAAGTTCTAAGTGTATAATATAAGTGTAGTACAAAAAAATGGCTCCAAAGCGTGCTCGAACCCAAGGCGCTAACGATCATGAAGCTGGTACAAGTAACGGTGGAACTCCTGTGGAACATGTTATGTCTCCACCAATCGGACCAATCGGAGCTATGGTACAGGTTAGTATTGCAGTTTCAAGTTATGCATCATTGCATATACGAGACCATACAAATATAATATTTACCTTATGAAAAGAAAACACGGACTGAAACCACGAGGTTTAACCCCAAGAAACTCGGCATATGTTTGACAAGTAGGAAAGAGTGTCTGGTTAAATTGGTTGCTATAGGAAAGAATGTTTGTCCAAAACCTTCGGTATGGTTTCTCTCAAGTCTCTCTACTTATTAGCGTTGGTATTATGTGGCAGTTGCCGACGCGTGAGATGACGCCCAGAATGGCACCGCTGATGCTGTGGTGGGAGTACACCCAGATTAGCCTAGCTGGATACTGCAGTTTTGTTTTGCGGTGGCGTGAGGATGACGCCCAGATTGGCACCGTTGTTGCTGTGGCGGGAGTACGTCCAGATTAGCACAACGAGTACTTGTCGAGCGGTATGGGACGCTCATGAGGACAAGGCTTTTTATAAATAATGTATATAAGGATCGAACATAATAGCGCCAGTAGAGATTCTTGAGTGAACCTAATCCAAGGGTTGTTGGTTAAAATTGGACGACTTCTTGTTTGACTATTGTTTGTAATACTGTTTGAAGGGCTGTTTTAACGAACCAGTATCATAAATAAAGTAAAGGAACATGTATGTTTAAACAGTGTGGTAGTAATTAGATAACAAAAGAAGGGTGAGTGTGGTGTGGAAAGTGGGAGAATGATACCCCGATGGTATAATTCTATGGACGGGTGGACCCGATGAGTCGGGTAACTTTCCAACGCTAGAAATTGTTTTTTTTTAAAGTCATAAATCTTAAAAAAAGACAAACCTCGGCGGCTGTGCTTCTGAAACATGGGGAAAAAAGTGCACAGATTGGTCACTCTAAGATTTATACTTTTAGGTATAATTGATTATAGATAGTTTTTAGATAGGGTTATGGTGGTCACGCTCCGTCATAGTGAGATAGGACCAATCCTTCACTAACGGTTCATGCCCGTGGCTAGGTAGTAGCTAAGGCAATGTCCGTTGGTTTTTCCTTCTCAGGATTGGAAACCTATCAAGGGTACTCCACTCCTCTCGAAAAGGGGCAGAGACCTCACACTGGTGGACGTTTTCTTTTTTGATATAAATAGAGCATCCATGCTCACACTTTAGACATAGAGATTGCCTCTATAGTGCTCATGAAGTGTTGCCGCTTCTCTTAGAGAGAAGGCGTCCACAAAACACTAAGAGAGCAAAAACTCTAGTGAACTAATAAGGTGCGTATTAATTAAGCATTCAATTAACTTTAGGATATGTGAGTGTGTGTGTGCTATATCTTACTCTAATCTCTCTAATAGTTTAGTAAGATTTAATTAGCTTAAAGAAGAATATGTGTGTGTGTGTGCTATCCCTTACTCTAATTTCTCTAATAGATTAGTAAGATTCAATTAGCTTTAGAAAAGCATGTGTGTGTGTTCTCTTTTACTCTAATTTTTCTAATGGATTAGTAAGATTCAATTAACTTAGAAAAGATGTGTGTGTATGTTTTCTCTTACTCTAATCTCTTTAAGTATACCTACTCTCTCTAGTTAGTACATCTTCACTATTAACTTATGTATAGTTAATTGAAAGTTAATACATAAGAGAACTCATCATATTCTTATTATACATGATGAAATTCTCATTCACCAATTTTATGCTCAATTAGATTAAGTAGAATTTTGAATAATACTAAAAATTGATTTAGTTAAAGTATAGAAATGGAAGTTAGAATTGGATTAGAAATGTCATGCATAAAAGTAATGCATTCCTAAACTTTCACTCATAGTTTACACACTTAATTTTTTATTAATTACTATTAGCAAATATTTGATGTATAGAAATTAGATGTAGAACAACAACACTAAGTGTGAATCCGAGTTGGCGAGGGTTCACATTACAGACTCTCTTTGGAAACAAGGAGATTACTAAGAAAATTGACCAATTTAAAGTTCTAAGTGTATAATATAAGTGTAGTACAAAAAAATGGCTCCAAAGTGTGCTCGAACCCAAGGCGCTAACGATCATGAAGCTGGTACAAGTAACGGTGGAACTCCTGTGGAACATGTTATGTCTCCACCAATCGGACCAATCGGAGCTATGGTACAGGTTAGTATTGCAGTTTCAAGTTATGCATCATTGCATATACGAGACCATACAAATATAATATTTACCTTATGAAAAGAAAACACGGACTGAAACCACGAGGTTTAACCCCAAGAAACTCGGCATATGTTTGACAAGTAGGAAAGAGTGTCTGGTTAAATTGGTTGCTATAGGAAAGAATGTTTGTCCAAAACCTTCGGTATGGTTTCTCTCAAGTCTCTCTACTTATTAGCGTTGGTATTATGTGGCAGTTGCCGACGCGTGAGATGACGCCCAGAATGGCACCGCTGATGCTGTGGTGGGAGTACACCCAGATTAGCCCAGCTGGATACTGCAGTTTTGTTTTGTCGTGGCGTGAGGATGACGCCCAGATTGGCACCGTTGTTGCTGTGGCGGGAGTACGTCCAGATTAGCACAACGAGTACTTGTCGAGCGGTATGGGACGCTCATGAGGACAAGGGTTTTTATAAATAATGTATATAAGGATCGAACATAATAGCGCCAGTAGAGATTCTTGAGTGAACCTAATCCAAGGGTTGTTGGTTAAAATTGGACGACTTCTTGTTTGACTATTGTTTGTAATACTGTTTGAAGGGCTGTTTTAACGAACCAGTATCATAAATAAAGTAAAGGAACATGTATGTTTAAACAGTGTGGTAGTAATTAGATAACAAAAGAAGGGTGAGTGTGGTGTGGAAAGTGGGAGAATGATACCCCGATGGTATAATTCTATGGACGGGTAGACCCGATGAGTCGGGTAACTTTCCAACGCTAGAAATTGTTTTTTTTTTAAGTCATAAATCTTAAAAAAAAGACAAACCTCGGCGGCTGTGCTTCTGAAACATGGGGAAAAAAGTGCACAGATTGGTCACTCTAAGATTTATACTTTTAGGTATAATTGATTATAGATAGTTTTTAGATAGGGTTATGGTGGTCACGCTCCGTCATAGTGAGATAGGACCAATCCTTCACTAACGGTTCATGCCCGTGGCTAGGTTGTAGCTAAGGCAATGTCCGTTGGTTTTTCCTTCTCAGGATTGGAAACCTATCAAGGGTACTCCGCTCTTACATGAAATACATCATGCACTTTGAGATGAGAAGGGAGTTTTAGTCTATAAGCTTGATCACTTACAACCTTGATTATTTCGTAAGGTCCACAATATCGATAGCTAAGCTTCTTATACCTTCCGAGAGACAGATTGCTCTTTTTGGGCTTTACTCGTAAGAAAACTTTGTCACCTTCTTTGAAAATCCGATCAGATCTTTTTAAGTCGACGTACTTCTTTTGTCGATCTTGAGCTGCTTGAATATCCCTTCGAATAGCTTTGGTTTGAGCTTCCATTTCTTCAAGCATTTTTGTTGAGGCTTCTACCCGTATAGTGGGGTCAGAAAATTTAAGAGGTGATAAACATTCTTGACCATAAAGAGCATTAATGATAAGCAGTACTAAAACATAATTGGGTTCCAATAGCTTGAAACAATGATACCCAAAACTTTGAAGTAAAATTGGCATCACGATCACTAACAATCCTCTTGGGTAAACCATGAATTCTGAAAACCTCCTTCACAAACAGACGAGAAATATCTAAAGCTGTAAAGGTTGTCTTGACTGGGATTAAGTGAGCCACTTTAGTAAGCAAGTCGACTATGACCATGATTGAATCATAGCCAGCTTGAACAGAAGGAAACCCGGTGATAAAGTCCATGCTAATACATTCCCATTTCATTTGGGGAATATCTAAAGGATGTAATTTACCTGGCATCTTTAGTCTCTCTGCCTTAATCCTTTGACAAGACAAACACTGCTTGACATAGCGAAGGAAATCACCCTTCATACCTTGCCAATAGTAACTTCTGCGAATTGCATTGATGGTTTTGGCATAACCTGGATGTCCTGAAGTTGGGCCATCATGTGCTTCATATAGGATAGCATTCCTTAGGGTAGAATCCTTAGGTATGCATAGTCGATTCCTATAGTAAATTTTCCCATCTTCTAAGGAGTAATGTAGAGGTTTAGGCTGATTTGATGATACCCTCTCTTCACGTAGGATACTAGCAAGCATCTGGTAATCTGCATCTCTAACAACAGCATCCAAGACCTTGTCTAAAATAGGATTGTTAGCCATGGAAATTTCCCCCAGAAAAGCTTTACGGCTTAGGGCATCTGCCACAACATTATCCTTACCTGGTCTAAATTTAATATCAAAATCATATTCATGCATGAGCTCTATTCATCTCCTCTGTCTCATGTTAAGGTTAGGTTGGGTAAAAATCCACTTAAGACTCTTGTGATCTGTTACCAATTGGAATTTGCGTCCCAATAGATAATGTCTCCATAGCTTGAGAGCGTGAATAACTGCTAGCAATTCTAAATCATGTGTAGCATAATTCACTTCATGAATCCTAAGCTTTCGAGAAGTATAAGCTACAGGCCTTCCTTCTTGAGTAAGGACTCCTCCTAATGCAAGGTTACTAGCATCTGTGATCACCTCGAATTCTTGGGTGAAATATGGAAGTTTTAAGAGAGGTTCTCAAGCAAGATACTCCTTAATCTATTTGAAGCAGGATTCATGTTTTTCTTCCCAAAGTATCGTAGCTCCTTTCTTTAGCAAGTCGGTTAGTGGTGCAGCTTTAAGAGCATAGTCCTTTACAAAGATCTCGTACCACCCTGTGATACCTAAGAACCCTCTGACTTCGGTTTGTGAAGTGGGTTGAGGCCATTCCACAATATCTTTGACTTTGTCAGGGTCAACAGAGACTCCTTCAGGTGAAATGATAAACCCTAAGTAACAGACCTTAGTGGTAAAGAAGGTACATTTGATTTTCTTTGCATACAATTTATTTCGGCATAAAAGCTCTAACAATTTCCTAACATGTCCTTCATGCTCTTCCTCTGATTTGGAATAAATTAAGATATCGTCAAAGAATACTAGGACAAAATCGTCCAAGAATTCTCTAAAGATATCGTGCATCAGACGATTGAAAGTTGCAGGAGCATTCGTAAGTCCGAAAGCCATCACTGTAAATTCGTAATGACCATAACGAGTGTTGAAAGCTGTTTTGGAGATATCAGCCTCCTGGATTCGAATTTGATGATAGCCAGATCGAAGATCGATCTTTGTGAATATTTTGGCTCCATGTAATCTATCCAACATCTCATCAATAAGAGGAATTGGATATTTATTCTTGATGGTAACCTGATTTAAGCCCCTATAATCTATGCAAAGTCGAAGAGAGCCATCCTTTTTCTTTTGGAAGAGAACAGGTGCACCCCATGGAGATGTACTAGGTCGGATAAACCCATGCTCAATCAACTGCTTGAGTTGCTCCTTGAGTTCTATAGCCTCTGGAAGTGACATCTTGTATGGCGCTCTTGAGACTGGTTCACTACCTGGAAAAATTTTGATTTCATGGTCTACCTCCCTAGGTGGTGGTAGTTCAGAAAGTTCAATGGGGAAAACATCCGAAAATTCTTCTAGCCACATTGGTTCAGGGTTGGAAGAAGATTTTTCTACTTTGTTTAGCTTGACTACAAAAATTTGTTGACCCTTGCGTAACCCTTTCAAAAGACGATTAGATTTGACCAAGTAAGCTTTTGGTCGTCCATTCTGGCCTTGAATAGTGACTTCTTGACCTTGGTTGTCCACAAAAGTAACACTTCCTTGGGCACAATGGATATTGGCACTATGACTGGCTAACCAATCCATTCCAAGAATTCCATCATAGATTCCTATGGGTAAGGTTCGAAAAGTAGCAAAAGTAGAGTATTCTCCCAACTTGAAATCTATTTTTCCCACAGTGTACTGATATAAAATCTCCTTTCCATTGGCTAATTCAACTCTCATCTTTCTTGCAGGGTGTTGATTAAGTCCTAACCTCCTTAAACATTTAGGTGACAAGAAAGAATGAGTACTGCCACAATCAATAAGAAGCTCAAATTTTTCACCTTGGTGATTTGCAGGTGTTTGAATGACAACATATTGTTGTCTTGCTCTTGGGTTATCAATTGCAGCATGTAGAGTTGCTCTTTCCTCTTGTTCTTCTCCCAATGTTGGTTCTCCTATGATAGCATTGACTCTGGTAGCCATTCCGCGCCCTAGACCTCGTCCTCCATTTCTTTCTCCACGATTTATTATTTGGCCTCGTCCTCTAGCTCGATTAGGTGTATTTGTTGCTGAGACTCGCCTAGGACATACATTCCTGAAATGTCCTAGCTCATTGCATTCATAGCATCTAAGATCTGCATTTTGAGATCCATTTGCTGAAGCTGCAACTATTGGATGAGTTTGGTGAACTGGGTGAACTTGCCTTTGGTTCCACATCATAGGCCATCCTCTTCTTCCCGCATTCCTTATATTTCCATTTCACACCCTTTGAGAGTTTGACATCTCTTTAGCTAAGGGTTTAGCTCTTAAAAGAGCATCTTGCAAATTTACAGGCCTCATGGCTTCTAGACGTGTATTTAAAGGAGCATTTAGACCTTGGCAAAAACGGGCTACTTGTTGATCTGCGGTCATTGGCGGAGCATAGCACCTAAGAGTTACAAATTTGGAGTAGTATTCTTCCACTGTAAGATAAAACTGACGTAAGATGATGAATTCATTCATCTTAAGGGATTCGTGTACAAGTGGAAGATAACGTCCTTTGACAGCATACTTAAGGTCTTCCCAAGTTTGAGTGTTTTGAGCTACTTGATTATCTTTGCAGTGTTGTTTCCACCAAAGCTTGGCATCCCCCATGAGACAAAACATAGACAACATTGCTTGGTTATCGGGAGTAGTACCAGCAGCAGAAAAATAATCCTCCATCTCTTCGAGCCACACTTCTGCATCGCGCTCAACTAGGGCTCCTTCCCCTTTGAAAGAGGGAAGTTTAGCTTGCTTGAGAAGTAGCTTTTTCTCTTGAAGAGATGTGTACACCGCACTCTGTGCAATATAGATTAAGTGAAACTTTATTGGATACTCTAACTTTAATCCACTTTCAGGCAAGACTTGATCAGACAATAATACAAACAAAAGATAATATTGATCCAAACTTTATTTATATACACATTATTTGCTACCAAGGTTGGTAGTCTTTAGGTACAAGGATTGTAATGTCTCTATATTTTGAGTTTAGTGACTACAAAAGGATAGGCTAAAGGATCAAAATAATAAGTTTCCTTTGACCCTTGAAAGCTACGAGATACACATATGGGTCGAATCCTACTACCATGGATAACTTTTGTAACTTGGTTATAGACCCATTGAGTCTGAGATATCTTTTCTCCTCCCAAGGTAATGGTAGCATCCGGATTCTTAGTACCAATGAAAAGATAAACTTCGATGACTTTTAATTCCTCTGCCCATCGAAGTTTCTTGAGGTTGGTATCCATGCACCATATCTTGTCAGCATCGATGGTATAGATTCCTCCAGATGGACTCCAGTTGATGCCCCATCCTCTATGCACCCTTGGGATAGGTGGTGCAAACACCCTATCCAAAATCATCATCAAGCTTTTTCGAAACTGATAATTTGGTGATTGGCATGCATTTTCAAACATGATGGTGAACACCTGGAATTTCTGGTAGGCTAAATGAACATTTTTCTGTACCAGGAAAGTTCAGTCTTCAATACCATATAAAAACTCAAAACAATTTTTATAGGTTCTTCTATTATTTCAAACATTCGCATCCTTCAATATCCAAACATCAATCTAAAAATCTCCCCAAGCTTTAACCTAGGCTCTGATACTAGTGTGAGGTCTCTCTCCCTTGTCGAGATGAGCGGAGTACCTTTGATAGGTCTCCAATCCTAAGAAGGAAAAACCAACGGACATTGCCTTAGCTACTATGTAGCCACGGGCATGAACCGTTAGTGAAGGATCGGTCCTAATTTTTCTTTTTTTGGGAAAAAAAAGTTGGACGTTTTCTTTTCTGCTATTAATAGAGCATCCATACTCACACTTTAGACATAGAGATTGTCTCTATAGCGCTCACGAAGTGCTACCACTTCTCTTAGAGAGAAGGCGTCCACAAAAACTTTAGTGGACTAATAAGGTACGTATTAATTAAGCATTCAATTAACTTTATGAATGATGTATGCGTGCTATCTCTTACTCTAATTTCTCTAATAGATTAGTAAGATTCAATTAGTTTTAAGAAGGATATGTGTGTGTGTGCTATCTCTTACTCTAATTTCTCTAATAGATTAGTAAGATTCAATTAGTTTTAAGAAGGATATGTGTGTGTGTGTACTATCTCTTACTCTAATTTCTCTAATAGATTAGTAAGATTCAATTAGTTTTAAGAAGGATATGTGTGTGTGTGTGTGTGTGTGTGTGTGTGTGTGTGTGTGTGTGTGTGTGTGTGTGTGTGTGTGTGTGTGTGTGTGTGTGTGTGTGTGTGTGTGTGCGCGCGCGCGCTATCTCTTACTCTAATTTCTCTAATAGATTAGTAGCAAATGTCCTCTGTTTCATTTTGTAGGTCCTCCGTATGCATCCCATAGAGAGTAGTAGTGCCAGGCTTGTCTGGCACCACCTCAGCGGCTTCCGAATTAGCATCCTCTCCAATCTCCTCCATTGATGCCGTTGTGATTGGCACATGGTAGCCTTCATATGTCTGTGCACTACGAGGGGCTACCTCTATGACATACCACCAATTTGCTGCAGACTTTGTAGGATGACATACCACCTGCAGAAGCCACATAACTTACATGAGTGCTTCCACACCACCAGTCCTCTAAAATTGGATGTTAAATATTTACAGACTTACTATTTCTAAGGTCAATTATGGCCCCCAAAGTATCTTTCTTGCTGATGAGATGGTTCCACAACAGATTACCCACATTCTTGAATATGTGCATTGGATCGAGCAATTGATTGATCATGAGTCTGGGCCAATATGGTAACTCATACCATAGACAAAGTCTCTTCATCCCTGCGTGCAAACCGTCATCATACATCTCCTTTTGCTCTAACCATGCTCAAGCAGACATCCTCGATGGCTCTCTTCCCAAAAAACCGTTGCGTAACTTGTGATTCTCTGGAAGATGCACTTGATGACCTTCGTAGATCTGCTTCTTTAGTGAGGGTGGTTGACGTGCATTAATTCTAGGTCCACATGTGACACATGCACTGTATTCGCTTGTTTGAAGCCCTACATGTATACACATGAAAATAGATAAGCTTGAGAAAAACCAAGGTTTACAAGTGTTTGAGTTTGAGTATATATCACCTGAGCATTCTGTTAGTTCGCGATAGTCATGCATGGTCCACATTAGAATTCCTCTTATCAAAGCATTGCGTCGACCCACGTATCGGCTCATATCCACCACTTCTATGCCAATCCATAATTGTTGTTGCTCTTCCAATAGTGGACAAAGATACACATCCATATTCTTCACTTTATACCGCCCCGACACAATCAAGCTTAGAAACATGTGCCCCTTCTTGGTAGTCCACCACGGGGGAATGTTGTAGTTGATGATGACAACTGGCCATACACTGTAAGATGTTGACCTTTGACCAAATGGATTTACGCAATCCATAGCCAGGTTGATGTGCAAATTTTGAGCTTCCCTAGCAAAATCTGGCCATATGTCGTCTAGATGCTTCCAAGCTGCACAATCTGCAGGAATCCACAACACACTATCCAAAGATCTATTCTCCTCGTGCCATGATGCTAGGGCGGCTATGGACTTACATTCAAAGAAATGTTTGATGCGAGGCAACAGAGGAAAGTGTCGCAAAACGTTTTGCGGGATTTTTTGTCCATAGAGATCTACTCGATATCTCTCAAAATCACATTTCAGACACTTCTCCATGTCTATGTATTCCTCTTTGAAAAGAATGCAGTCGTTAGGACAAGCGTGAATAGAATAGAAATCCATCCCCAAGTTTTGCAAGATCTTTCTTGCTTCCTCTTTGAAATATGGCAGCACATATATAGTTATCCACTTTCTTCTTCCATCACTCAAGCTGAACAAATGGAGAACGCTTTCGACAACTAGTGTTGTTGCCTACCCTTTGAACATTCCAAAGCTAATTAGCTTCAAACACCTTTAAGCTCTACAAAAAAGAGAGAGATGGTTGGGCCTCTTCTTCAGCTCTAAACCTTAAATCTTGAGTTAAATCCTAAACCTAACCCCAAAGCTCTAATATTAAATCTAAACCTAAACTCTAACTTAAATATAAAAACTAAATCTTAAACCTATGTCGACTCTCTCTCTCTCTCTCTCTCTCTCTCTCTCTCTCTCTCTCTCTATCTATATATGACATAGTACGTCTATTTACAAAGACAAACATTGATAAAGCTCTTCACCAACCAATGCAATATTTTCTTGGACAACACAGACACTATATTCGATCCACGAGGAGTTTATCGAATTGGTCTCATAAATCATTTTAAGATTTTGAAGACGTTTAATATAACATTTCATTTCTTATTTTCTCTCCTTTTCTCTATTTTTTTAAATCTCTCTCTCTCTCTCTCTCTCTCTCTCTCTCTCTCTCTCTCTCTTTGTTTTCTACTCTTCTCTCTCTCTCATACACATTGTCTCTGTGTGTGTGTGTGTGTGTGTGTGTGTGTGTGTGTGTGTGTGTGTGTGTGTGTGTGAGAGAGAGAGAGAGAGAGAGAGAGAGGGAGAGAGAGAAAGAGGAGAAGGGAACATGAGAGGGAGGACAGGGAAGGAGCATACCTGGCTCTCCTTCCTCTTCTCTTGTGTGTGTGTATGTGTGTGTAGGGGGGGGGGGGGGGGGGGGGGGGGGGGGGGAGAGAGAGAGAGAGAGAGAGAGAGAGAGAGAGAGAGAGCAAAAGGGGTATACTTGTAAAAGATCTGAGATCTGAGTTTTTAACGCTCTCGACTTATTCTTTTACCCTGTCATCGGCATCGCTATGCACATCGCTACAAGGGTCACTATGCAACAAATAGTATAGCTACGTGCATAGCAACACTGTGGATTTTCACATTTGAACGTCACACTGCTAGCATCGCTAATATGAAGAACCTCTTGTCGTGCAAGAATTAAAGAAAATGAAAATTGCCATGATTGCTAGAAATTCCAAATAGCAAGCGAGATTTTTCAAGAAAACCAAAAGTCAAGCAAAGTAATCCAATCAAAGCAAGCAGTTTATGTAGTCCTTCCATCGCTATTAGAATTTTGGGGATGCATGATTAAACATAAGAGTCTCTTAGCAAAGTCATCCTAATCACATCCATATAGAAGCCAATTATTATTAAGTTTGAATAAGAAGGAATGCACAAATCAACCTATTAGCATAACCAAATAAATTTCCATTCTAAGAAGCTCCATGAGTAATACAAAATATGGTCCACACTATTTAGCATTTTGTAGGATAACTCTTCATATGTTAAAACGTATGTAAACATACTCTCTTTGTAGCATGTCGTAGGGTTAGCCTCCACAACGGATTCGGTGGTGGTAGAACTTGCAGGCAATGGCATACATCGACAAGCTGCCACATTGATTGTTGCCACATCAGCCACAACCAAAGGGCTGATTATGCAAAGATTGCAATTAAAGGATGAATGATATGTAACGTGCCCTTTTGTACACCGGACTAGCCAATGAAGTCTTTGATAAATAATGGCTTATAAGGGTGATTGAATTCAACCCCATATTGTTGGTACTAAAGTCAAGATGCAGTTCAGGAAGCTCTCTCTCTATCTCTCTCTCCCCCCATCTAAGTTCTTATCCAAAGTCTTGGTAAACCGGTTCAAAACACACTGAGATCGAAGCTTGTGGAGGCAAATGGGAAAGCCCAAGGTGAAAGTTGGCAGTGGTGTCTTGGAAAGATGATGGCCAAGGGCGACTAAATTCAACCTGGTCACGACCAAGTTTTTTATTGTATACAATAAGATCCAATTCACATAAAGGCTAGGTTGGCAATTGGTTGCCAACCAGTTTTTGAACAACAAGCCAAATGGAGAGTGACAAGAGGGAAGAAGATGCTACCATCAAAGAAAGGAGGTCAACCAAGTGACGTCATGGAATTTCCTAGGAGACAGAGAAGGGGGTTTGTAGTGTTGAGTCCATGCTAGCAACAATTTTGTCTCCACACTACTTATAAGAATTTCCTTAATAGTGGAGAAGCTCACAAAAAATTTTCATTTCTTAAAAAATCTTGCCAAAGGAAGCTCACAAGAAAATCAAAACCCCCTCAAAAGAGTGTTTTATTGACTCACGATAACCCAAAAGATGATGATGGCTAAGAATGATATAGAAATGCATTATATTAAAATAGTTATAGACTCACTAGTATTAGTGTAGGCTTTGGCAATGCAAGAGGATGATCTACCGAGATTTTACCCAATCATTTATCCAATGTAAAATTTCTGCTCATAAAATGGGTGATGTAAAGATTTTTGACAAGCTTTGCAACTAGAATGAGCACACCAATGCCTTGTGGGTAGCGTAGAGCATTGTGCTTGAGTTGTCTGAGAAGAAGGATAATGTCTCTAAACTCGAAGAAGATCTTGCCAATTTCAAAGATACAATGGAACAATGGAAGGATTAGTTGGGACACATTACTAAGCACACAAATGATCTCATCCAACTATCTATCCAAGCCTCTAAAATCTCAGAGAAAGATCTATCCAAGAGAGCTAGACATGAGCCACAATTTAGAGAGATGACTGAATTTTGTTTTGAGGCAAGAATCAAAGTAAACCAACCAAATCTAGCTGGCTGAATGAAAACAAAATGGCTAGATGCAAGAAGAGAATGTATGATCAAGATAAAAGAAAATACCATCAGTTCACAATTTATGAACATGAGATGCTTACTTATAGAAAAGGAGCAACTAGAAGGCAATCTATAGGCTAATCATGAACAATAATGCAACCTCAAAGACTCCTCAGAACAATGTAGCCTCTAAAACTCCTCAAAACTAGATGGTGGCCAAACCCTCTGGATACTATCAGGAAACTTGTAGATCACCATATTTATTCACTCAAATGCCACCTCGTGCAATTCAGAAGCCTAAAGTCAAGAAGGCACCCAACAAGAGGAAGAGCAAAAGGAAAAGATGATGCCTTATCATCTAAAATTTTGGATATACAAAAAATCAAGAAACAGAAGGAGGAATGTAGATGGTGGAAAACCTCAAGGATGTGTATTTTGATAGCACTCTCCTTAGGGACAAAATATATACACTTGGAAGTTGTCCGATACTAAGGTGTTGCAACAGTTCCATATTGTACACTGGTTAGAACAATAAGAGCCAATGACATGCTAATAAGTAGGACCTACTAATCTAATGTTGGAGACCTTAGAAGAGGCTATTATTGATCATTTCTGCCATTTGTATCCCTTTGAGCTAGAACTTGATCCCAAGTTGTCGTCAAACTCATTCAGAGTTTCTATTCTTTGTATCATTAAGTTTTGAGTTTGAGTATGAATCACTTGTATCTATCATATTTTGAGTGTTGTGTTTTATTAAGTGACTCTATATTCTAAACTTATCCTTGTCTAGTCATTCAATCCATTCGGTTAACCTAACTGATATTCTATGTTTTAATTATGAATTCCATTTGTTTGAAGTCTAAGTGTCAAACTCGCTTGAATATGTTTATCTAGTAACTGAGTCTTGTGTGGTTCTATGTCATTTTGTCATCCGATAATTGAAGTTTTGAACCATTAACCAGACCTTACCCCAACTCATTTGATACTCAAATTTCCTATCCAACAATTCACTGTTACTAGAAGCAGTGATTGGGCATCAACAATGCAGTTACAGGAGGAGAAAAGGGGAAAATCTTATGGTAAAGGTGAGTCAACAGGGATAAAGACTTTTGAGTTGAAAAGAGACATGCTGATTTTTTCAAAGAACACATGTCAAAAGAAGCCATGGTTGAGGATTTTTTGAGAATTTGATATTCAGGAGGACCCCGCAGGTCCCCCCCTGACATGTGCAGAACCTCCAGTTTCAACAGCCACCTTACCTGCTCTTAAATGCTGGTCAAGGCCTTATCCCCATGTGTCACGATCAGAAAAATCAGCATTTACCCTCCCCTCTCACATCACTCTAGAGAATATCTTGATGGTGACATATCAGGTGACCTCAATCTGTTGACCACCCTAAGCAAAAAGTAACCCCAATCAGCGGATTTAAGCATGTTTATCCCTAATCCTAAACCCTCTCAGAAACCTATATAAGGAGGCCTTCTCTCACTCAAAACCAACACTTCACCCACTTCACCAAGCAACGAAGCTATGACGACATTGCTCACAACGAGGAGCTATGGATGGAGCTCTACTCTCTCTCCCGCTCTCTCTCTCCCTCTAGTATGCTACATTACTAGCCCTAAAACCTAAATAAGGAGTCTTCTCTCATGCTCCATGGCCACCATCCTTGGCTTGCTTCTCTATATCCTTGTTATGTATGATTAGATGCCGTTGTATTGTTAAGCTGATGTCTTGTGTATATATATGCTACATAAGGTCCCTAAGCTTCGTTTCTATGTGTTTTGCCATATTTTTTGATGCCATCATAATGCCAGAAGTCTCACTTGCCTATGTGCACTATGTGTGAGGTCCCTAAACCTCTTAATTTAGGGTGGTGCCCCCTTTGTTTTGTTCTTTGCTTGTTTGCATGAGGCGTGGTTTGTGGAGTGTGCACGAGTACAGAGGCCACCCGATTGCACTGCTCTTTTTCCCGCTATCAATGCTCACTATGTTATCAATTTTGGCTACACACAAGTTATTACATTGGTGTCAGAGAGATAATGTCATAAAAACTATTATCTAATACTCCCAAATGATTTTCTCATGTTAAATTGATCATTTAATATGGGGAAGTACCAGGGGAGTCAAAGCTAGAATATTGGTAAGGCTGCCAGACTAGTCTCTGTCACGAATCCAAAGGAGGAAAAATAGGGATCCAAAGGGGGACAAACTGCAAAAGTGCAATGTGCTTCAATGGGGCTTAAAATACCTAAGGTTCAGCTCCATTAAGGCTTCCATAGGCTAAGGTTCCAAAAATTAAATCCTATATCCAATGGCCAAAGCAAGGGGAAATTGGATGGTCATGGAAAGACTAAAAAGTCTTCCCACATCCCTAGGAAGGAGGGGGAAAGCCCATATTGTAGGGTATGAGAGAGAAACACACACACATACACACATACACACACTCTCCCAAGCTCACCCTTTACACAACAGGAATATTGGACACATGTCAAGCTCCTAAGCCAGTTGCCTCCAACCTCCCCTCAAATCCTATTGGATGGCCAGAGAGGTGGACCAATGAGAATTAGGCTAGAGTAAATTTAGACTAATCAATTTAAAAATGCTTGATAAAAGAATCAATAGAAATTAAGCTCCCTAGAAGACTATTGGACAGTCTTGCAAGGCGTCCAATCAGCATCCACAATCAACATCCAACTGCCCAATGGCTTGCCTGATTCCTATTGGCCAGAAGACAAAAAGGTCCAATGAGAGTTTAAATGAATTAATTACTCACAAAAGGAGAAAGGGGTCACTTGTCAAAAGGCTATCAACTATGCTTCTAATTTGCGATTGGCTAAGCTTTACATGAGCCAATGGGAGGCCAGTATATTGAGCATTTAGTAAGAGGGGTCGACCAAGATGAGAGAAGGGGCTGCATTTTACTTTAACACAATGCTACACACACACACACACAACTCACGTGTGCAAGAAGAACTCCATCTCCTTCTCCAAGCATTGAGAAGTAGAGGCCTACACCAACAACTCTTGGCTATGGAATGCAAATCCAACCAAGAGCCAAGCTACAATGGCATGCTCATCTCCTCTACCATGCTAATTACTAAGCTAAGCTATGATATTAGAGTGATTATAGGAGGATAATAATTCTTTCTCGTAAGATACATCTTTTTCCTCTCAATCTATCCTCATTCCCTGCTAGCTCTCACCATTTTTGAAGGTGTGTGAAGTCTTGGGACTGAGGCTAGGGACACTAGGTTTGATTTTCAAGCATAATTTGGTGCATGAAGCTTTCATCTTCATTGCACCAATGAGTTTTGTCAAGGAACAAAAGAATTGTATACAAACGTCTCCTTTGATCGGAGAAGCTATAATACAAAGCCTTTATGGAGGGGGGACCGGCTCCATGTAAATCCGGTCCTCAACTGTTGTCAATTGTTCTATTTCTCTCTTTTCAAGTATTGTCAATGCCAAATTAGCTAGGTGTAAATTGCTATGTTGCTTTCTTAATTAAGTACTCTCTCTATGCTCATTAGGAACTTGTTCTTAATGAAATGCTCACTATGTTATCAATTTCCGCTACATGCGAGTTATTAGTGCATTAAATGTTACAAAATTTGACTAAACCTACAAAATCCTCCCAAAATTATATATATTTTTTCTTGAGTGCCTCTAAACTAGCTACTCTACCCTAGAGAATACTAGGATTAAAGACACCAATAATGCTTAGTCTAATGTATTATACAGTGAAAGCGATGCCTCTACAAAATAAGTTTACTCATTAATAACAAAAACAAGCAACAATATCATGGAGCTTACAGAGAAACCTCGGAATGTGTGCCACCTGCATTCTTGAAATGTGTTTTCTTTGCTAGGTATTTTGTTAGTGAGTTACGACAATGAAAGATATAGCATAGCTATTTGTGCACTCACATTGCTATGTCAATACTCATGGACTTGACCCACTTAGGGTGGCATGCATAGACTTGTCAAGCTTAAGTCTTAAGAGACACTATCAAGCAACCAACAACAAGTAACATGATGCACACTACCTTCAACAGTGTGATGCATTGAAGGGCCTTAGATCTCATCCACATTGAATAAACCATCGTAAGGAGGGTAAACATAACCATTGTGAGTATCAACCATCATTTGGATCGAATTTATGAGAGTGCTAAAAATCATCTTTCTTTGAAAATTAGTTAAAATGAATAGCCTCAAGTTTGAATGAGATTATGAGGATAACTTCCCTTCACAAGCAAGCCATCATATATATATATATATTCGAATTAGTTAGAACTTTAAAAAAAAAGCTAAAATAGTCAAGTGTAGAAATTTTAATGTTTGGCCTTTCTATGCATTGAGTGTCACCCAATGAGCTAGAAAAAGTAGGCAAGCTTGCAACTAAACTTTAGTGTTGTTGTAGGATACGTCACACTCTCCACAACATTTCTTAATCAATATAACATCTCTGCTCACAATTATCAGTATGTTATTTTTTGTTTTGAATTTCATACTTGGCCCTTGCTAGACCATAGATGATAGCTTTCAGTGCTCTACTACTCCTAGGCTTATCTTTAGCAAGCATATTGAAAACTTGAAGTCCTACTAGTACGGTGCAGGTTGCTTTGTACAAGCTTCCATTATGAAAAACACATTGAAAGCTTTACAATTAAACTAATATTGTATGTGTAACTTGGCACTTGCCCTTGCCTTTGCCAAAAATTTTAGTTGCTCCAATTTTGAGAAGCCATCTTTCTATCTTCACTTTGATTATTGATATAGTTCTTGTTATGCCAAAACAAGTTGTTGCTATGGGCCACTAGAGGCTCAATATATGTAGACCCTCCATATAATGTCGTTCAAGGGGCTATTTAATTATTTTTTATCTAATATTTCTTAAGAATTGTGAGACAAGGTAGTTTGCAACTTGTCTCACCTCCCAGCCTCTACCCCTTATATAGGCAACCTTGAGATTGGTTCAGAATGTCTCTTGGCCTTTGGTCCTTGGATTGGCATTACTCTCCCCTTGGAGAAGAGTTTTTGTCCTCGAAAACAAAAGTGGGAAATGTCTTTTTAAGAAACACGAATGTTTTTCCAATGTGCACCTTCCTTAGGTCCATCTTTCCACTTGAATAATGCTTGTTGGTGCACATAATGACGTGTACGTATATCATGATAGTCAAGAATGTGCTCAGGTTCATGCGGCTAGACTAGATGTTCAATAAAACCAACCAAAATCTATTAGTCAATGACATTTCATCCCTATGCAAGTGTTACGTAAACGACTTACAGAAAATATCGGATGAATAGGAGAGTGCGCATGTAATGAGAGTTTGTAGGATATATCTCCAACTCGCTTGAGTATCTTAAAAGGCCCACAATATCTCAAAGATAATTTATGTATTCACCCAGTCTCATACTTTTTGAATGATCTAGCACACATAAAAACACCTCTTTCCCTTCCTTGAAGGCTACTTGCCAATATTTCTCATCAGCATACTTTTTGTACCTATTATGTGCTTGTCGAACATTTTGACGAGCAAGTTTCAACATATCCATGCGGTCTTGAAGAAAGTACTTGACCCACTAAAGCTTCTCAATTTCCAACCCCATCGTAACTAGTGATCTAAGTTGAGAACCATATGTAAGTATGAAAGGACTAAAACCAATCATCACATGCTTGGCACCATTGTAAGCAAACTCTAGAATAGGGAGATAATATTTTCAATCTGGTTACTTTTTGCTAACGTATGCTCTTAGCATATCTGGTATCACTCAATTATCAAGGTCAATTTGACCATCCAGGATGATCTACAGTACTGACGTTAAGTTGTGTACTGACCCAATCGTTTAAACACAACCCTCAAAAAATGATGATCACTCACACTATTGTTGGGCAACCTGTATACCTTATACAAAAAGTCAACAAATAACTTAGCTAGCTCTGGAGTTTTAATTGTAGACTTGGTTGGATTAAATTTAAAAAGTTTAATCCACCGATCTACAACCACCCATACCGAGTCATGACCTCGTTAAGTGGTTGGTAAACCCACAATGAAATCCATAGAGATACTTTTCCATTCATCATTAGGAATCTCCAATGGATGCAAGCGACCCCCAATGGATACTTTTCCATTTATAATTAGAAATCTCCAATGGGTGCAAGAGACTTTTTTCTTTCAGGCGCTCCACTTTATTTACTTGATATTTTTGGTAATGCAAGACATAGTCTTGAACATACTCGTGTAAACCTTGCCACCAAAACCGTTGTCGTACAAGTGTATAAGTTGTTTTGATAGCTAGGTGTCCTGCACTAGGATTTTTATGACATTCATAAAGAATTTGATGTTCGTCGGTACACAAACTCTCCCCTTCTGGAGTAGGTACCCATCGTCTATGAAAAAATTCTTCCATCTCTATGGCTCATCACTAGAAAAAAGAGAACCAAGTGTGGAGGAAAAAAACACAGTACCAACATTGGAGTGAGAAGGATCCCTCATTTTCACATGGCTCCAGACTTTGGAGTCTGTTTTATCATGCTCATATTTGTCCTTTAGAGATTTAAAAAACTCACTTTGAAGCTCTGTAAAGAGAAGAGATTTGATCTCACGCATACGACTAAGAGTATCAATTACCACATTGTATCATCCTTTATAATGCCGGAACTTTGCATCATACTCCTGAAGAATCTTAGTCCACCTGGCCTTTCAACCCTTCAAATTTGTTTGTTGTGTAAACCATTTTATACTTTCATGATCAAACACACTCTCAAATTGAGCCCCATACAAATAATATTGCCATGTTTTCAAAGTTGTTAGTGGGTCGCTGTGTCAGACGTCTGCAGCATACATGTCTGGCACTAGCATAATGTCAATGCTTAGGAAAGTGACTCGGATTGGGCACGGAGACTCTTTGAGGGTGGCAACCTCAAGAAGTGAATCTAGTAAACTAAGTCATCATCACCATGTAGCAAAGTATCACTCTCTAATGTGGGAAACATGTCTATATGTATCACCACTCTAGGTCATCACACCATTTCGTCGACCAAATGAACTCGAAATGCAACAAAAATTTAGAAGGAGATATAATAGGCCCAGGGAAACTATCCTACAAAGTATGAAGATCATCCAACAAGGTACCAAAAATCTGATCCATCAAGGTCTAGATCCTAAAAGCTACAACAAAATAGTCTAGATAGGTCACTATATGGTCTAAGAACATTCTCCTATCATGGTTAAATGTCAGAAAAACAACCATTTTTGCACTCAAATTGTAGATCTATCTCAAAGAGATAGGTAGTTGTAAACCACAACAAAATTGAGAATGGTTATACTTAAATGAGAGAACAAGAAACAAGGAACACAATGCAATTCTCAAAATAGGAATTTGATTTTTAGAGTAAGAGAAAGATCCGTTACAATGTGCTATTGAGTAGCTGCACACAATCATATGTACAAAGCTCTTCAAAAGCTTGGACAATGTTACATGTGTGTGTTCAAATAAATGATTTTGAGCTTTATACCTCGAGCTTTTCATATGGCTAGTGGATGACTTACAAGGCTTTTTGGGCTCAGGATAAAAGACATACATCCCAGAGTATACAGAGTGCAGCTCAAAAATTGTAGTGTCTCTTTTATACAGAGCTTTTTGGAAGAATAATATGAGTACATTAAAATTTTGGGCATTGAGGAGGCGTGGTCGGCTAGAAGAGTGTCCGTCAACTATATTTGCCCACCATTCTGCCCTTCCTAGCCATTGCAGGTCCTCGTGCAATCTTTGTCTCACTCGTCTTTAGTAGTCAAGCTACCACTTTTCTAGTGTCTTTGTGATGCAAGTAAACTTGGCAGGTCAAGCATTTTTATCTTCTTGTATTGAGAGATCCTTGAGTTGAGGATGGCGTTCTGATATGCTATATGCCGTGATTGCAGGGCCTTGGTGAGGGGATTGAAGATGGTAGAGTCCATCTCAAAAAACCTTGTCATGAATGTATCCTCAAAAATCTACATGTAGTGCAAGGGGAGGAACAATATTCTAGAGTACATTCCCATGAGTATGTTCCTATTGGGAGATTTTGTCTCTAAATTCCATGCAACACCTTCCGTCTCTTCAAGAAATACTTGTCAAGTATGAATTGCCACATCAATATCTTTGAAGGCTTGTATGCCGGTGATTATCATCTTTTCTATTTTGCTTAGCATTTGGCATGTCAAGCCTGGCACATCTCTCATCTGAACAATCACTACCTTCATAGTGTGGACCATGTAGGAGTCTGTAGGCTTGTAGTTGTTGGTAATTCATGACTAAGGGTCTTTGATTCTTCCATCTGTAATAGTTATCCTAAGATCAATGTCTAGGAATTGGACAATATGTAGGGTCAATCATAAGATGCTGCGGTTGTAGACGGTGGGAATGGCCCTTAGTAGGAGGCTGCAGAGGGCTAGAGTGGAGGCTTCTAGAAGCAGTAAACCAGGGATAGTTACCAAGTAACTGATGCAATGTGCAACCAGTCAGACCCCAGTTAGGAAGACTATAAATAGGGCCCAATACTTCATTTTTGGAGACCTTGTATCACATGTCCTAGATCTGATACCCAATTCCCAACCCCAAGCCTAATACTTATATCTTGAGCCACGACCTTTTGTACTTTGTAACTTTCATTGAGCTGGAAACTATTTCATTATTGACTCCAGTTGTACACTTTCTGATCTCAATAATACAATTCTAGTTTTAGTTCTCTTTTCCAGTGGAGATGTCTTCCTATATCTAGTTTTGTCTTTCAGTTGTACATAAGTTTGATCTGAGGTCTCTGGCATGATCTGAAATAACTCTAACTTCTAGGTTCCAGTTAGAATTTCTTTTTTTTTAATGTCGATCTCTTTCCATTTCCAACTCTATCTTTTAGTTGTATTTACGTTTGATATGAGGTCTTTGGTTTGATATGAACTAACTTTTATTGCTAGAATAGCTAATTGAATGCATTCATCTCATTCCATTGTGGCAATCACGGTGGCTTGAGCTAAGTTGCTATAGATAGACAAACTCTCCTAGTTGGTGTTAGAGCTAGAAGATATCAGATATTCCACCTAGAAAAGGTATATGAGGTCAAGGACCTGCTACGATATTCATGGAGGATCCAAAACACATCATACCTATTATAGAGGAGTCAGAGCAAGGCTCTAAAAATGAATAACAACCTAGAAATGAGATAGATGTGGCTCCAAAACCAGGTAACGTTGGTGAATCGAGGGATTCTCAGCACTCCAGTCACTCCAGGCGAAGAAAGGCTGCATGAGCCAAAAGGAGGAGCGGTCCCATGTGTCCCAAAAGAGCCAAAGACATATTTACAAAAGTGAGGGTAGCAGACAAAGTTGGAGATCAACACATAAGTCAGTCAAGAAGAAAGTCAAGGACAATGTATCAAAAACAAAAACAATTAAGGACTAGAATACTCACATTGATCTATCAGCAGAAGAAAACCCAAAGAGAGGAAACTAGTGCATAAAGCTAGAACCAGTGAAGTTTTTGAAACATTCTAGTAATCTGAACATTTCCTTTCCAGTTTAAAAGGTGGGGATAAAGATGATTGCGATGTGCATATCCAAGCCTTTTAATAGTATGTAGAACTAAAAGATATTGATAAAGATGAATGGGGAGAGTATTTTCCACAAACATTAAAGGATGCAACTCATAAATGGTATTACCATTAGCCAGCTTGCTAATTCAGATCCTATAACAAGCTTATTGAGGCTTTCATGCTGGAATACTCAGACAATAGGGGAAATGAGGACATTTTGTGTGAGCTTAATAAGATCAACCAGGGAAAGCTCTCTGTTAGAAGCTATGCTGAAAAAAATCAAAGAATTGACTAGACAATTACAATTTTGAGAAAGGAATGAGAACCTGGTTCTTGAACGGCTTCACAAGCAAGAAATTGAGAGAACAAGAAGTGCCAACACCAAAAAGAAGCTCATAAAAATTGGGTGCAAAGAGGTTTGAAATTAGAGCAGAATAAAGAAAAGGGACATAAGAGAAGACAATTCGGTGATAGTAAGTCTTCTACCGAAGAGAGTTCTAGTTCCAGCTCCAACTCAACTTCATCTAAAAGTGAATCAGAGGATAAGAAGAAGGGGAAAAAGAAAGGATCACGGACCTCAAAACTAGAGGAAATGTCAAAACAGATTGTTGAATACGCAAAAACAAGACCTTCAGTTCAGAAGACAGAAATCTAGTATTGAAAGTGTAGATCCAAGCTCCATTGGACTAATGAATGTTTTCACATCACCTACTATAAATCATATGGTCATGTACAAAATAATGGAAAATAAGACTTCATCATTTCAAGAAAGATGAGGACTTATCAATGATTGCACTAACCAACCTTGAAGCACCTAAGGTAGATAGGACCAATGGGTCCAAAGATAACAAAGCTAGTACAAGTACTAGTACTGGGAGGGGACAGTACAGAGCAGGACTGGAAGAGGTAGGGCTAGAGAAGATTTTTCACAATAGAGTCTGAAACGTTACAATGCGACATTTATGGCCACTTTGCAACCTAGTGCCCAGATATTGCCAAGTTGAAAGTACCTAACTTGAGAGCACTAGAGCCAGTTCTAGTCATGGTGGTAACCAGGAGCAATGGTGTAGTCATTAAAGAAATCCTAGATAAGAAGAAGGACAAACAAATTGCCGAGGCTAAAAAGTGGGAGCAAAAAAAGTGTTGAAGGCTAAGGGCAAGGAAAAGGTAGTGGATAAAATTCAGGAGCAAAGGGATCTCACAAAAAAGATGTTTAAAAATGTGGCTCAGAAGCTGTCAAAATAGCCAGAATGTTTTGAAGCTTGGACGATTCAAAAACTAAAACCCCAATTTTTAGAGGTCCAAAAGGAGAAGGCAGTATCTGGACTAGGCGAGTCCATGATAATTGTAGTTCAAAGACTGGCCAATGAGGTATAGCAAGTCAGAGCAGTCTTGTTGAATTTGTGTCAATTGAACTAAGGGAGGACCAATCAAAGGGTTCAACCAATGACCAGCCTAAAAAATTGTGTTCTTGCCAATGTGCTCTGACTGTTAGTGTAGATATTGTTGGCCATGTCCTATCCAACACCCAAATCAGCCATAAGGCGTCTGAGCCATATACACTCAACCGTAGCTATGAAGACCACCATGTACTTAGTATCTCAACTAGAAGTGGCCATAGTAGGTTTCTTCTTGCTCAACCATGATATGCATGACTTGCCGAGCATGAACAAAAACTACTCGTGGACACTCGTGTGTCAAAACAACCAGCCCAATCTGAGTCCAAAAAAGAATGTAAATCTGGTGACAATGATCCCCCATTGGGATAAAACAAGACAAGATGTAAAGTTCCACTCAAGTAGCAAAAAATCCTTTTGACAGCCTACCAATTCTTAGACCCTGGGCTATGCATAAATTTGCTGACTTGTGAGACTGCAAACTGAATATCCGGCATTGGGTTGCATACGTACATAAGGCAGCCAATAGCAGCTTGGTAAAGAGTGACATTCACAAGATCACCGACATCATAAAGACTCAACTTCAAACTTGTTTTCATGGGAGTGGCAATAGGTTTGCAATCCGCAAGTCCAAACTTACATAGCAATGTCTCTATGTAACTTGTTTGACACAAGCCAATACCACCATAACACTACTTAAACTATATCCCAGGTAAAAAGTGATTTGTATTTACCATGTAGGTGAAAAATATCTACTGTAGGTAAAAAATATTTACTGTGGTAAAAAATATTTACTGTCGGTAAAAAAGTGAAAACGGAGTATGCTGTGTTGTGAGTCCACACGAACATCCTCGTGTAAATTTCACTAGAAATTCACACCTAGAATGGGCTATTCTGTAAGATATAGGTTGTAGGCATGCATAAGAGCTCGTTCCCACGTATCTTCTGTCCATGGCACTTTTTACTCTTTGGTGCTTGTGAAGTAGATTTTTCTTCTCTTTCGAGATCCCTTGGACTAGAGTATCCTCATCTCCCCAACAACTGACTGTGCCTTTATTGCATCTTCAGAAGGGGTCCTAAAAACCATGCATCATATAGCCCTCCCCCTTAAGCTAGAGGTATTTGATGCCTCTAGCTGTAGGTTGTGCTACAATAGGGTTCTCTTGAATACTTACCCACCTGGTACCAATTGAATTTGCCATGTTACTGCTTTCTTGGCTGATGCACCCTTTTTAGTCCTTTCTGATGAATAATTGTATCCATCCATGACTAACAACTGGTCTCCTAGACCCTTGAAAGCCATACCCCATCCATTGCCAATATCCACTTTCACTGGTAGCATTCTCTTTTTTTCTTCTCTTTTTTTCCTTTTTTTTTGTTTTTTTTTTTTTTTGCCCAACCCCTCGTTGAGCATTCATGCTCAACCATAGTATTATTTAGGTAAAAGATGACTGTATAGAGAGAATTATATAACATAGAGCTATAGACTGTATAAGAAAAATGATAGTATAGTGGCTATATAGATAGGATAGAGATAGAGAAAAAAGCATCTGCTACTGCATCACCCTCCAGGGTCAAATGGAAAGCTCAAATCTCCCCCACGCATGGTGTAGAATCCACCTGGATCAAAAGTAAAGCATTGCTCATTGCCATCAACCTGTAAAACATGTATATCCAAGCCTTCCTTTGCACTTGTAGGCCAATAGACAGGCCACCCTTCCAGCTCTTTATAGCACGGAGCTTCGTCACCCTGCATCCATAATCCTTCGTGTCCACTATAAGCATACTTGCCATCACTTGAGAAACCTGAATCATAAGCAGCTATCCTACCATCTGCTACAGAACCCTCCATGGTATAGTCCACTTCAAAAAAACCTCGCCATTGACACAAAAATATATGTAAAGCAACCTCCAATAACACATGTATCCATAGCATCACATAACATAGCAAGACCCTTCCATTTGCTTCCACTTGCTGCATAGCCAAGAAAACCTGATCACTTTTCAAACCTGTATCCAAACCCTCTGTAAACGTCTCCACAACCATCTCTTTATACTCAGAAACATGACCTACTAGAGCTTCAACCTGTGCAAATACCTCACCACCAACAAGGTTGACAGCACCTTCCTTTAATTGGATATGGTGTTGGGTTACCGTCACTCCTTTAATGTGCTCGTAATCAGTTATAAAGAGGCCAGCATGCTTCTTTAGTACCTACAAATAGGGTTCTCTCTCTTCTTCTAGTAGGTCCTTAGCTAGCATCTCCTCTAAGCCTATGGCTTCTTCCTTGTTTAGAGAGTCTTGACCACCTTCTCCTTCTGGGTTTCGCAGTATTATACCCATGACTTCCAAAGAGCTAGCATCCTCCTCAGATGACTCATCCTCAGATGAAGAGCAGCTGCTTGTGCTCCATTCATCCATAGAAGTCTCCATCTCTAGGTCTTGTTGTCTACCCTGCTTCATGTCATACACAATTTTTTGTTGCTTGCCACCTACCTTATGATTTGGTCGCAACTCAAGGGAACCTGTCTCCCAATCTTGCCTAGCTTTCATAGCCATAAGCCAAGGTCTTCCAAGGATTAGCGGATAGCCCTCCCCCTTAGTTGGGATCACATAAGCATCAATTGAGATTGCAACACCAAAAGCTAAAACCTTCACTCCATTAACCTTTCCCAGACAAGCCACCCTTACATTATTTTCCATCTTAACTTGTAAGGAAGTTTGCTCGTTTACTTCCAAACCCAACCTATGCATTAATTTCTCTGTCATAACGCAAATCTCGGCTCCACCATCTACGTACACATTGGAGACTCGCTGACTCTTAATCTCTGCATCAATGACTGGCACGATATCCTTCATGCCTCTTGCACTAATAGACCCAACTGACTTTGCCTTATCCCTCCTGGTGCTGACCATCTTAGACCAGGTTCTACGCATCTTTGGGGAAAGGTGGAGGAGTTGCTGCCATGAAATCTTTGGTCCTTGCTTACTCACATCTGCTACTAGGTCGTAAGGTATGGATCCTACCCCAAGTGGAAAGTCTTCTACTCCTATGTGCCTCCTTGACCTAGTCTTCCTTTTCTTGTCTCCTATCACTTGGTAGGAACCCTCATTCCCTTTATCCGGCTCTGAAGCTTCCATTTCATCAGTTCTTTGTCTCCTAACTCTCTTTATTGGCATGGCAACAGCTTCCTCCATTTTTTCTTTCCCTTTATCCTTACCATTGTCAAGACTTATGACAGAGACAGCCCTGTCCTCCCCTCCCGATGGTAGTGGAATGATCTCTGCTGGTGCTTGTGGTGGTGGAGGAAGGGGTCTCAATATTTGGATTGGTGGAGCCACGTGTGCATTTTGTCCATTTAGTGGCCTAGCTCGAGGAGGAGTGACTTGCAGGCGAGGAGGCCGTCTTTGATTACCATTTCCTTGATAGCGTCGTGGATGGGGGCAATAATACATGCCGTGACCTACCTCTCCACAGTTGTAGAAAATGTACTCACGTGCTTGCCTTTGTCCTTCTTGTCTATTTCGTTCATTTCCTGGCTGGGGAGCCCTTACACCTTGAACCAGATTGATGGAAAGGCTCTCTAGTTGATTGGTGATTTGTTGAAGTAATTCTTGTTGAGAGGACTCTTGGTCTGTTGCTCCTGTCCCTGCTACTACCCTTGCCGTAGGCTGAGCTAGCGGTGGAGGCTCCATTCCCCCTTGTAGTTGAGCTTGGAATTTTAACTTCCTATCCCTCTCCCTTGCATAAGTCATAGCTTTATCAAAGGTATCTGGGAATTTACCTTTTACCTTTTCTCGAAGGATGGGGTAAAGCCCTGCCAGGAAACAGTCCTTCTTTAGGCATTCTGGCGCCCTTTCTCCTTCACCTAGTGATGCACACCATTTCTCCCACAGGTTGGAAAACTTTCCTTCATAGCTTCTATAGTCATTGGGTGATGTTTGGCGTACCTCTAAGAGCTGTCTCCATATCTCCGCTGGAGGCTCATGGCGGTGAAATTCTTCGATGAAGGCCATCTTTAAGGACTCCCAGTCTCTTCTTTCTTTAGGTGCCAAAGTTTGATACCATAATTTTGCACCTTCCCTCAAGACCAAAGGAAAGGCCCTTAACTTAGTAGCTTCGTCATCCCTTCCCGATACCAGAAAGGCCATTTCCAAATTATCCAAAAAGTCTAGAGCAACCTCCCCAGGCTTACCATAAAAATTAGGGAAGTCCATAAGTGAGAGAGTAAACAATTACACAAACAGCTCCAATTTATTTTAAAATAGAGTATGGTAATTACAATTTGGAGCTTGAGCACAACTTAGCTCAAAATAGGATGAAGATCGACACATCAAAGGAATGGTAATAGTCTAGTAAGGGTAGAATGACAGGATGAGGAGAGCGCAAGATTTCCCCAAGTCTCTCGGCTCCAAACAACAGGGCTATTCTTTGCTAATAAAAGATTTTTCTATCAATACAAATATTCACACGGATATGACGCACAAAATGGAAAGGAAACATGCAAGGATCATCATTCTCATTATTGGCATCCATACTTACACACAAGAGCCTAGCTTAGTTGCACCACCTTGGGACCAATGAGCCTGATCAGCCACAGAAGGTCATCACCTCGGATCACTTCGACTCTTCCTGATGCATCTGTGAAGACGTAAGGCGTGATGGCAACACTTTGTACAATGCTGAGCCTTTTAGCAAGCAACAATTGGATGCTATTACCATAATCAGCATGACTAATGAAAGTGACACCATTAATGTGCAGCACATCATCAACTAAGATAGTTTCCTTAGATTGAGATAACTTCTTAAAAATTAGCAGCAAAGGTAGGGCAGGGAGGCTTTTCACCCGGTCTCCAAAGCACTTTGGACAATATCCAAAGTGATCTTCACGCGGACAGGAGGTTGGCTTGGGATTGGTGGTGTCTGGATTCACAAAGTGCACTGGGAGCACTCGCAGACGGGCGACAATCTTGTAGGCAAGCCTTCGCCTCTTTGCTTCAGGAGGATTTAGGGGTGAGAGTCGTGGTTGCAAGTTGGAGGTTGAAGTTGGTTGCTCACTAGCCTTTTTCTTGCCTGTAGTGGTCATGTAATCCCTTATTAATGAGATTAAGCCAAATGTTACCTTACGCTTGAGCACGCGCTGCGGCCTTGGGCCACTTAGGTGTAGAGGTGATCTTCCTCCTCTTAGTCGTCTCCTCAGGAAAGAGAGGTCTGGTGATGCTTTCTCTTCCCTTAATGTGTGTCACAGTACCTTCGTGTATGTTGATGTAGAATATTTCAAGCTCGTGTGCGTTGGAGGTTTCTGGAGCACTCATAGGTTGAGAGGAGAGGTATATCAAGCTCTTCTTCTTACTCTCCTTCGTTGGTGACGATCACATACAAGGCATGTAGAAGAACTTACTTCTTGAATTTCAATGACACTGCAACCTGGTAACAAGACCTCGATGAAAGCTTTTAAGGCCTCGAAAGCCTCCTCCTCTTCTGTTCTCCAATTTGCAAACTCCTCACGCCATTCGTCCATGTTGTAGATTGCACATCTTCATTGCTTGTGGACTGAAGGTCTGTGTAGCCCTCCTCAGTGGGGGCACCAAAATGATAGTGGGAAAAAGAGCAGTGCAATCGGGTGGCCTCTGTACTCGTGCACACTCCACAAACCACGCCTCATGCAAACAAGCAAAGAACAAAACAAAGGGGGCACCACCCTAAATTAAGAGGTTTAGGGACCTCACACATAGTGCACATAGGCAAGTGAGACTTCTGGCATTTTGATGGCATCAAAACATATGGCAAAACACATAGAAACGAAGCTTAGGGACCTTATGTAGCATATATATACACAAGACATCAGCTTAACAATACAACGGCATCTGATCATACATAACAAGGATATAGAGAAGCAAGCCAAGGATGGCATAATCCCTGGTCAAAAACAATCAACCCACCAAGTAGGTATGATCCTACTAGCAACACATCAATACCTTAGAGAATGATGGCGAGGATGGTGGCCATGGAGCATGAGAGAAGACTCCTTATTTAGGTTTTAGGGCTAGTAATGTAGCATACTAGAGGGAGAGAGAGAGAGGGAGAGAGAGTAGAGCTCCATCCATAGCTCCTCGTTGTGAGCAATGTCGTCATAGCTTCGTTGCTTGGTGAAGTGGGTGAAGTGTTGGTTTTGAGTGAGAGAAGGCCTCCTTATATAGGTTTCTGAGAGGGTTTAGGATTAGGGATAAACATGCTTAAATCCGCTGATTGGGGTTACTTTTTGCTTAGGGTGGTCAACAGATTGAGGTCACCTGATATGTCACCATCAAGATATTCTCTAGAGTGATGTGAGAGGGGAGGGTAAATGCTGATTTTTCTGATCGTGACACATGGGGATAAGGCCTTGACCAGCATTTAAGAGCAGGTAAGGTGGCTGTTGAAACTGGAGGTTCTGCACATGTCAGGGGGGGACCTGCGGGGTCCTCCTGAATATCAAATTCTCAAAAAATCCTCAACCATGGCTTCTTTTGACATGTGTTCTTTGAAAAAATCAGCATGTCTCTTTTCAACTCAAAAGTCTTTATCCCTGTTGACTCATCTTTACCATAAGATTTTCCCCTTTTCTCCTCCTGTAACTGCATTGTTGATGCCCAATCACTGCTTCTAGTAACAGTGAACTGTTACCTACCAAATACTTATGGTGCAGTAAAAAATATTTACCATGGGTAAAAAAAGTTACTGTAGGTAAAAAGTGATTTGTATTTACCATGTAGGTGAAAAATATCTACTGTAGGTAAAAAATATTTACTGTGGTAAAAAATATTTACTGTCGGTAAAAAAGTGAAAACGGAGTATGCTGTGTTGTGAGTCCACACGAACATCCTCGTGTAAATTTCACTAGAAATTCACACCTAGAATGGGCTATTCTGTAAGATATAGGTTGTAGGCATGCATAAGAGCTCGTTCCCACGTATCTTCTGTCCATGGCACTTTTTACTCTTTGGTGCTTGTGAAGTAGATTTTTCTTCTCTTTCGAGATCCCTTGGACTAGAGTATCCTCATCTCCCCAATAACTGATTGTGCCTTTATTGCATCTTCAGAAGGGGTCCTAAAAACCATGCAACAAGTTCCTAATGAGCATAGAGAGAGTACTTAATTGAGAAAGCAACATAGCAATTTACACCTAGCTAGTTTTATGTGTAAACTTTTACTTGTACTTTGGCACTTCAAGCCCTAGTTGCTACTCCTCTTTACCTTCAAAGGTAAGCACTCAAGAATCTATACCCGTGGCTCGAATATTATTAATTGCAAGGAATAGATGAGAGGGTTCAATAGAGCCAAGAGAGCTCACGTTCCTGTCCGGGTTCCTGTCAAGCTTCTAATAGCTCAATAATGGTTAAGCCATAAGCAAGCCCCGTAGGACTCCATTATTAAGACCATAGCTCTTGACGGTGTCCCCGTTAACTGCATATCCGCTTAAAGCGAAGTCCGAAGTTTTTATGTGCCTTAAACAATTTCTGGCTATGGCTGAAAATGTCTCGAAATGTACTATGGGCACCCTCCGTTCCGATCGAGGGGGGGAGTATATGTCTCATGAATTCAATGCATTTCTGGCTAGTCGTGGGATAAAACACCAATGTATTGTGCCTTATACACCTCAGCAAAATGGTGTTGCTGAGAGGAAAAACAGGTCACTGACGAAAATGGCACGATGTATGGTCAAAAGTCAAGCTTTTTCGCATTCTTTTTGGCTTGAGTCCATTATATGTGCCACTTATGTACTTAACAGGTGTCCTACGAAAGCTTTGCAGTCTGTTACTCCATATGAAGCCTAGATGATAGAAAGCCTTCTATTGAGCATATGCGTGTTTTTGGCTGTTTGGCATATGCTTTGGTGCCACAAACATAGCATAGAGAATTGGATGATAAAGCTGTCAAATGTTTTTTTTTTTGTTATAGTGCTGAAAGCAAAGGTTACAGGTTATATCATCCACAAACGAAGCGTATTCTGGTTTCACGGTATGTAGTGTTTGTGGAAGATTCTGTTCAGCCCTTGCTGTCATGTACTAGAGACACTAGTGTAAGCTCACAGGACATTTATGACACTTTGTTGCCTCTTTTTAGTGGTGGAAATACGAAAGTAATTTCCAATGAGGCAAATGTACAGCCTATGGGGGTTTCTGAAAATGTTACAGATCAGCCTATTACTGATGTAGATGTACATGATGTACTTGATGAGGAAAGGGCTGAAAATGAGCAGGCTAGAGGTATGCCAAAATGGCTGGTGCACACTTTGAGTGACAGTAAATTGGATACACCTTTGTCTAGTCGTACTCGTTTAAGCTCTCACCATGCATCTTATGCATCAGATTGTTATGCTTTGGATGTGTCTAGCTTACATGATGTTGAGGAGCCTCTATCTTTTGATGAAGCACAGAATTCAAAAAATTGGATGGCTGCCATGTAATCAGAATATGATGCACTTATAGAAAATGACACATGGACTTTATGCGATTTGCCTCCTGGCAAAAAGGCCATTGGTACGAAGTGGGTTTGCAAGTTGAAACGCAAGCCGGATGGTGAGATCGATCGCCATAAGGCTCGACTTGTTGCAAAGGGTTATGCACAACAAAAAGGCATAGATTATGAAGAGACTTTTTCTCCCACTTGTCGTATGACTACTGTGCGTTTTCTATGTGCATTGGCAGCTGATTTTGGTTGGGATGTACATCAATCAGACATTGTTACTGCTTCTTGAATGGTGACATATTTGAGGAAGTTTATGTAACGCGGCCTCGCGGTTTTGTCATAAAAGGACAAGAGGACAAAGTGTGCAGATGTAAGAAGTCTTTGTATGGGTTGAAGCAATCTCCTCATGCTAGGTATGAGAAAGCTGACACTCATTTGGTCAAACAAGGCTTTCGTAACAGTCCAACAGAAAGCACATTGTATGTAAAGCATGAGGGTGATGTCAATGATTTACTGATCACTGAACCAAATGAGAGACATATTGCTGAATTTAAGGCTGATTTGAATGCTACTTTCAAGAAGAAAGATTTGGGGCTGTTGCATCATTACTTAGGTATACAGTTTAAGCAGTGTGATGGTGGTATTGCCTTGTGTCAGAAAAGTTACATAGAGACATTGCTATGTAAGTTTGGACTTGAGGATTGCAAACCTATTGCCACTCCCATGGAAACAGGTTTGAAGTTGAGTCTACATGATGCTGGCGATCCTGCTGATGTCACTCTTTACCAAACTGCTGTTGGCTGCCTCATTTATGTATGCAACACGAGGCCGGATATTCAGTTTTCCATCTCACAGGTCACCAGATTTATGCATAGCCCAGGGTCTAAGCATTGGCAGGCTGTCAAGAGGATTTTCTGCTACCTTAGTGACACTTCACATCTTGGCTTGTTTTATCCCAAGGGGGAATCATTGCTGCCAGACTTACATGCTTTTTTGGACTCAGATTGGGCTGGTTTTTTTGACACGTGAGTATCCACAAGTGGTTTTTGTTTCATGCTTGGCAGTTCATGTATATCATGGTTGAGCAAGAAGCAATCTACTGTGGCCACTTCGACTTGTGAGGCTGAGTACAGGGCAGTCTTCACAGCTACGGTTGAGTGTGTATGGCTCGGACGCCTTATCGCTGATTTGGGTGTTGGACAGGACACTACCAACACTATCTACACTGACAGCCAGAGTGCATTGGCAGTTGCGAGGAACCCGGTTTTTCATGCTCGCACAAAGCACATTGAGGTGCATTACCACTATGTCAGGGAGAGGCTCTCAGCAGGAGAGATCATCTTGGCTTATGTGCCAACACAGGACAACCTTGCAAATCTTTTCACAAAGGCTTTGTCTTGTGAGAAGCTTGAAGCTTTCCCCAAAGCTTTGGGCTTACTCCCCTTTGTGGACTGATCATTTCCTCAGGGCATGGAACTTCCCTTTACTCATGTGCCATCTATCGTTCATCGCATCACTCCAGGGGGGATTTGTTACCATATACATGTGGTAGTGATGTGTGTGAACACACTAGGACCGCCGGGGCATTTTTTCCCTCTTTAGGAGGTTTTTTCCCTCGAGCATTGTATATATATCTATCTTTCCATTTGTACACTAATTAACACACTCTCTATTGTGTGCCTTGAGCTTCCTTCGTCTTCTCCAAGCTATGTGCGTTTCTCTGGAACCCTAATTCTAACACTATACCCGTGGCTCCAATATTGTTAATTGCAAGGAATATAAGAGAGGGTTCAACAGAGCACTGGTTCCTGTCAAGCTTCTAATAGCTCAATAATGGTTAATCCATAAGCAAGCCACGTAGGACTCCATTATTAAGACCATAGCTCTCGACGGTGTTCCCGTTAATTGCATAAAGCAGGCGTGCTTCAAGGATGAAAAATCCCTATTCTACTTACTCTTTTGCAATTAATAACACCAACCATTTGTAGCAAGCTTGAGGACCTCTCTTTTTGAGCAAAAAAAGAGAAACCAATAGCTCTCAAACCAATGTATTATTTAATGCATTAATAACTTGTGTGTAGTGGAAATTGATAACATAGTGAGCATTTCATTAAGAACAAGTTCCTAATGAGCATAGAGAGAGTACTTAATTGAGAAAGCAACAGAGAAATTTACACCTAGCTATTTTGGCATTGACAATACTTGAAAAGGGAGAGAAATAGAACAATTGACAAGAGTTGAGGACCGGATTTACATGGAGCCAGTCCCCCCTCCATAAAGGCTTTGTATTAGAGCTTCTCCCATCAAAGGAGACTTTTGTACAATACACTTCTTGTGTTCCTTGACAAAAATTATTGGTGCAATGAAGATGGAAGCTTCATGCACCAAAGTATGCTTGAAAATTACACCTAGTGTCCCTAGCCTCAGTCCCAAGACCTCACACACCTTCAAAAATGGTGAGAGCTAGCAGCGAATGAGGATAGATTGGGAGGAAGAAGAGGTATCTTTCAAGAAATAAGTATTCTCCTCACATAATCACTCTAATTTCATAGCTTAGCTTAGTAATTAAAATGGTAGAGGAGATGAGCATGGCACTGAATCTTGGCTCTTGGTTGGATTTGCATTCCATAGCCAAGAGTTGTTGGTGTAGGCCTCTGCTTCTCAATGCTTGGAGACGGAGACATAGTTCTTCTTGCACATATGAGTTGTGTGTGTGTGTGTGTGTGTGTGTGTGTGTGTGTGTGTGTGTGTGTGTGTGTGTGTGTGTGTGTGTGTGTGTGTAGCATTGTGTTAGAGTAAAATGCAGCCCCTTCTCTCATCTTGGTCGACCCCACTTACTAAATGCTCATATTGGCCTCCCATTGGCTCATGTAAAGCTTTGCCAATCACAAATTAGAAGCATATTTGATAGCCTTTGACAAGTGTCCCCCTTTCTCCTTTTGTGAGAGCTTTAGGTATTTATTTAATTAATCTAAACTCTCATTGGACCTTTTTGTCTTCTGGCCAATAGGAATCAGGCAAGCCATTGG
Organism: Adiantum capillus-veneris; assembly: GCF_014529385.1. Classification (NCBI taxonomy): domain Eukaryota; kingdom Viridiplantae; phylum Streptophyta; class Polypodiopsida; order Polypodiales; family Pteridaceae; genus Adiantum; species Adiantum capillus-veneris. Next base: position 63,861,259 of record NC_140936.1, read on the forward strand.
GTTGCTGGATGCTGATTGGACCCCTTGGAAGATTGTCCAATAGTCTTCTAGGGAGCTTATTTCTATTGGTATTAGACTAAATTTACTCTAGCCTAATTCTAATTGGTCCACCTCTATGGCCATCCAATAGGATTTGAGGGGAGGTTGGAGGCAACTGGCCTAGGAGCCTAACATGTGTCCAGTATTCCCTTTGTGTAAAGGGGGAGCCCGGGTGTGTGTGTGTGTGTGTGTGTGTGTGTGTGTGTGTGTGTGTGTGTGTGTGTGTGTGTGTGTGTGTGTGTGTGTGTGTGTGTGTGTGTGTGTGTGTGTGTGTGTGTGTTTTCTCTCTCGTCCCCTACAATATGGGCTCGCCCCCTCCTTCCTAGGGATGTGGGAAGACTTTTTAGTCTTCCCATGACCATGCAATTTTCCCTTGCTTTGGCCATTGGATAAAAGATTTAATTTTTGGAACCTTAGCCTATGGAAGTCTTAATGGAGTTGAACCTTAGGTCTTTTGAGCCCCATGGAAGCACATTGCTCTTTTGCAGGCTGTCCCCCTTTGGATCCCTATTTTCCCTCCTTTGGATCCCTGACAAAGACCGGTCTGGCAGCCTTACCAATATTCTAAATTTTACTCCCCTGGTACTTCCCCTTATTAAATGATCAGTTTAACATGAGAAAATCATTTGGGAGAATCAGATAATAGTTTTTATGACATTATCTCTCTGACGCCAATGTAATAACTTGTGTGTAGCCGAAATTGATAACATAGTGAGCATTTCATTAAGAACAAGTTCCTCATGAGCATAGAGAGAGTACTTAATTGAGAAAGCAACATAGCAATTTACACCTAGCTAGGTTTAGGTGTAAACTTTTACTTGTACTTTGGCACTTCAAGCCCTAGCTGCTACTCCTCTTTACCTTCAAAGATAAGCACTCAAGCATCTATACCCGTGGCTCGAATATTATTAATTGCAAGGAATAAAAGAGAGGGTTCAACAAAGCACCGGTTCGTGTCAAGCTTCTAATAGCTCAATAATGGTTAAGCCATAAGCAAGTCGTGTAGGACTCCATTGTTAAGACCATAGCTCTCGACGGTGTCCCCGTTAATTGCATAAAGCAGGCGTGCTTCAAGGATGAAAAATCCCTATTGTACTTACTCTTTTGCAATTAATAAAACCAACCATTTGTAGCAAGCTCGAGGACCGCTCTTCTTGAACAAGAAAAGAGAAACCAATAGCTCTCAAACCAATGTATTATTTAATGCATCAATAACTTGTGTGTAGTGGAAATTGATAACATAGTGAGCATTTCATTAAGAACAAGTTCCTAATGAGCATAGAGAGAGTACTTAATTGAGAAAGCAACAGAGAAATTTACACCTAGCTAATTTGGCATTGACAATATTTGAAAAGCGAGAGGAATAGAACAATTGACAAGAGTTGAGGACCGGATTTACATGGAGCCAGTCTCCCCTCCATAAAGGCTTTGTATTATAGCTTCTCCCATCAAAGGAGACTTTTGTACAATACAATTCTCGTGTTTCTTGACAAAACTCATTGGTGCAATGAAGATGGAAGCTTCATGCACCAAAGTATTCTTGAAAATTACACCTAGTGTCCCTAGCCTCAGTCCCAAGACCTCACACACCTTCAAAAATGGTGAGAGCTAGCAGCGAATGAGGATAGATTGAGAGGAAGAAGTGGTATCTTTCAAGAAAGAAGTATTCTCCTCACATAATCACTTTAATTGCATAGCTTAGCTTACTAATTAGCACAGTAGAGGAGAAGAGCATGGCATTGAATCTTGGCTCTTGGTTGGATTTGCATTCCATAGCCAAGAGTTGTTGGTGTAGGCCTCTATTTCTCAATACTTGGAGAAGGAGATGGAGTTCTTCTTGCACATATGAGTTGTGTGTGTGTGTGTGTGTGTGTGTGTAGCATTGTGTTAGAGTAAAATGCAGCCCTTTCTCTCATCTTGGTCGACCCCTCTTACTAAATGCTCATATTGGCCTCCCATTGGCTCGTGTAAAGCTTTGCCAATCACAAATTAGAAGCATATTTGATAGCCGTTGGCCAGTGTCCCCCTTTCTCCTTTTGTGAGAGCTTTAGGTATTTATATAATTCATCTAAACTCTCATTGGTCCTCTTGTCTTCTGGCCAATAGGAATTAGGAAAGCCATTGGGCTGTTGGATGCTGATTGAACCCCTTGGAACACTGTCCAATAGTCTTCTAGGGAGCTTAATTTCTATTGGTATTAGGTTAAATTTACTCTAGCCTAATTCTCATTGGTCCACCTCTATGGCCATCCAATAGGATTTGAGGGGAGGTTGGAGTCAACTGGCCTAGGAGCTTGACATGTGTCTAGTATTCCCTTTGTGTAAAGGGGGAACTTGGGAGTGTGTGTGTTTGTCTGTGTTTCTCTCTCATCCCCTACAATATGGGCTTCCCCTCCTTCCTAGGGATGTGGGAAGACTTTTTAGTCTTTCCATGACCATCCAATTTCCCCTTGCTTTGGCCATTGGATAAAAGATTTAATTTTTGGAACCTTAGCCTATGGAAATCTTCATGGAGCTGAACCTTAGGTCTTTTAAGCCCCATTGAAGCACATTGCTCTTTTGCAAGCTGTCCCCCTTTGGATCCCTATTTTCCCTCCTTTGGATCCCTGACAGAGATCGGTTTGGCAGCCTTACCAATATTCTAGCTTTTACTCCCCCAGTACTTCCCCATATTAAATGATCAGTTTAACATGAGAAATCATTTGATAGTATTAGATATTAGTTTTTATGACAAATTTAAAAATTGCATCAAAGTAGGTAGTACCAAGATTGAAATTTTTTCAATTAAATTTGGAGAGTCAATTTGAGAAAATTTGATATTTCAGACATTTTAGGGGTTAGAGACACCCAAGGACAAGCAGTTGAATGGTTTTTAGCAAATCACAAGTTGACACATGAGCAAGATTCCAAGTATATTACAAATTTTTGTCTCTAGATAGGGGGGTGTATGACTTTTTAAAGGCGCGCATCTCACAACTGGCTCCTTTACCCTATAACTTAGTCACTAGAGCGAGCCTTGATCTGCACTTGAATCCAAAGGGGACTGTGAGTGGTGGATTGGTGGATGAAAACTTTGCTTTGTCTTCTTGTTTTCTGTCATAATCTCCAACAATGTTTTCAGTTTCTTTCATGAACGAACACCACGATGACCCATCTAGTCAAAGGTACATTGGGCAACATCTCCATGAACAATGAATGCATTTCAGTAGTTGCTCTTTTTTGCTTTCTGTTCATAGCACTAATAATTAGAAAAACAATGCACCATCAATGGGACAACATGATTTCCAACGGACATACGACCTCTCTTTATGCGTGAGTGCTCCTCCATGAAAAAATCCACTTCAAACCTCTCTCTCTCTCTCTCTCTCTCTCTCTCTCTCTCTCCACATGCGCACCCACCGCATTGGGGGAGGGGGATGTAAACAATAGAATCCAATTTGAGTAATTATGTGAAGTCCTGTTTTGAGTTGTTGCTTTGGTTGGCTTTTGCAAACTTTTTGACTAATTTTGGTCTTACATTGCTTTTCTTGTATTGCCACATGTAGGCATGTGCTCCCTTTAGCCTATTTTCTAATCAATGTGCTTATGATTCAATCAATGTTTTGAGTTGTTGCTTTGGTTGGCTTTTGCAAACTTTTTGACTAATTTTGGTCTTACATTGCTTTTCTTGTATTGCCACATGTAGGCATGTGCTCCCTTTAGCCTATTTTCTAATCAATGTGCTTATGATTCAATCAATGTCCAGGTGGGAAAACTTGGTATAGAAGACTCATTGCCAGTGCCCACATGCAAAGACATAAGATTCATAGAGGCATACTTTGCAAAGAGACTACAATTAATGTGTCTCTACACCCTTCTACTCAATCTCTAGGACGCAAAATCTCACTTTGGCTTACCTTGATGTCTTTGGTCTTTGACCTTAATTGGTCCATATGTGTGTAGTGTACTACACTCTATTCTTATTGATAGGAAAAACCTCTCCCCTATTATTTCAGGCATTTCTATCTTTTCTCTTCATTTTAATCGACTCCAACATCGTCTCCAAGGAAAGAAATGCGCATATAGCGAGAAAAAGATTTAACCCTAGATTGATGAACACCCATTTGTGTTTACACACATCTATACTATTTTGTAACATAAAGAAGATGTCCTTCATGTTGCCATAAGTACAATTAACACCAAAACAGCCAACAATACATGAAAAATTAAAGCACAATCAGATTAAAACCCCTGTCAAATAGTGAAGGATATGGAATTTCAAGTCCGAATCTGATGTAGGCATAGTTTTAAAGGACTTTTGGAAGTCGAACAAATTTGATTCGGAAGTGCTATCCACATTTATTGGCTTACCTGATATTACCTTTAAGGTCTTTATGCCAAGCACATTCTTTTGCAACTTGGTACTCGATACAACAAGTTGTCCTTCCGATGATTTGCACTTAGGCATATATGGTCTCACCCAAAGGGCCTGCTCACTTGGGCAAAAAATAAAAGGATGCATTAGGGAATGCTCTCTCTGCATAGGAATACATGGAATCCACTCTTTGCTGGCCTCCTCATAGTACACAATGTGACCCATAGGGAGGGAAAAAGCACACAGGTGTCCTTGTACAATGACAAGACTTTGTCTTGAGAAATCTTCATTCCAGCTAAACAACTCAGATGGCCAAAGCTCAGGTACCAATGTCCACCCTCCTGATGGAATACTTGGATCCCAAAACTCCCCTGAGAAATAGTGTTTGCCATCATCAGAGGTTCCTCCCACAAGAAATATTTTTCGATTCCATTCAATAAAAGCAGCCTGTTTACAATCTCTGTGTGGAGGCGGCAGTAACTCCCATTGTAAGATAGTTGAGTTTGCATTGTCATCAGCGTCAATCTCGTCAATGCTGTAGATCCCCGAATCAGAAGCCCGTTGCAAAGCTTCGCCAAAGTTTAACCTGTATACACATCTTTCATCGCATTTAAGATACAAGCATCCATCCAACACAACTGCATTCTCACGTACGAGTATACGCCGGCTTTGAGGAAGAGGTGAAAATCGGCAACAATATCGATGCCATCGATTGGTGGCCAGGTTGAAGCGTGCAATGGTCCCAGGCTGAGATCCAAATCCATGGAATAACAGGATGTTACTGTCATGGCTAACAACGAAGAAATCATTAGCGCGAAAGAAGGGAGGAGGAGGGATGGAGAGGTGAGCACCCATGAAAGGGTCCAGGAGAGCAAGCCGCAGAGTATCGCCAGGCCACCGCATTTGGAGAAGCAGAAACAGTTGGGAGACACCAAGCGAGGCTCTCAGCGCCATGAAAGAAGGTTGCAAGGCACAGCGCCAAGCACGGCAGATGCTGCGAAAAGCGGCAACCTTCGCCAAGGGAAGCCTGGCGAGGATGCAGAGGGCAAGATCATCAGGCAAGCGCAGACGCAGACGCAACGCGCTGCTGATCCCCGTTATCTTCTTCTTCTGCTTCGACACTGCGTCCATGCTGTTTACGGTGCTACCCCTGATCTCTCTCGCTCAGGAAAGCCCACGCTTTATAAAGGCCTGGGAAAAGATGGGGGGAGGTAGTGCTAAACGTTTGGTTGCAATGGTATTTGAACACCCATTTCCCTTTGGAAAGTGACTCAGGAGAGGGGCAGTGGCAAAGCGATACAAAATTTGTATCTTGTACGTGCAAATATATTTACCTTTAGTGAGAACTAACTCGCGCAACCCGTCTATCGACGATTCTCGCTCGTCTATCACCGGTTCTCGCTCGTTCTTATTACCTCACTGTGTATGTGTGTGTGTGTGTGTGTGTGTGTGCGCGCACGCGCGTATCTTTATGCATCTCTCCATCACACACACACACACACACATGATCGACACTATCACCAATAACCTACAGATACTTATTTATCTATTGTTCAATTGCAAGTTTTTGTCTCACTCTGTCTTTGGCCCCTTGAGACTACTCCTGCTATATTTAACCTTTTTGCATCGTTCTCTTCTCCTTCCCCCTTTTGCGCGCGCACACACACACACGCAGAGAGAGAGAGAGAGAGAGAGAGAGAGATTACATAAAAGCACATCACTAAAGAGACATATTTCAAACAAAAAAAGATTTTGTTTACATTATTGCCAAAAAGGCTCAAGAATATATATGCATAACACTCTTAATCGTGCTATTTCAACAGGATCAAGATATTGAGATGGAGCTCTACACACTTCTCTTAAATCTATTTTTTTAATCCAGCTCAAGTAAATCTTGTAATGACAAATCAACCCAAGCTCTTGCTTTAAGAATATGAGCCTAAGATTGGGAAAAAAATAGAGATCAAGCAACCTGATGTAAATCGTGTCCAACTCTTCATCTACATATGACCCTCATATAGTGTAGTTTTTCTCGATCACTTCCCATGTCCATTGCCATTCCCATTCAGCAAGTAACAAACTTTCTTCAAAAGCATCAACAGTAAGATTTTTTACACTTGAAAAAATATTCACAATTTCGTGGGCAATTTATTTGGCTGCAAGAAAAGAGGGAAACATTAGTCCTCAAAGCTTAAAATTATGGGGGGGGGGGGGGGGGGGAGAGAGAGAGAGAGAGAGAGAGAGAGAGAGAGATGATCAACATGGCCACTTGTTAAACGTGCATTTAAGCACTTTAAAAAAGTATAAGCGCAATACGAACACTTCAATTACCCAAATTCATGCCAAAATAGAGCTGCATTGCCAAAAGTGTCAAGAGATCCATTAGGTCAGAGTCTTTACAACAACCTCAATGTTTTTTGTTTACGACTCATATTCTACTCTATAGTTGGACGGCTGAGGATCATGCCAATAAATCCCTTTGATAAACTTTACAATTAATTTCAAAACTTCAAACCCTTCATGTAAAATATAAGATTTATGATTATGATATATCTTTTGCAACTGAATATCACAACAACAAACATTGACATAATAAATATCAACCATATGTAGTTCTTGTAGGACTCTCATCAATTTTAGGTCGCTCAATATTTGTGACACTTTGCATAGTGAAATGTTTAAGCGTCCACAATTTCCATACCACCCATCTCCCTATGAATACACCCAATGATGCCACCAGCACCATGTACCATTTCCTTGACAAATGTACTCATCCTTAACTTTCAAATAAACAAACATCTTTATATGTATTGGGAGAATAGTCAATACATCATGACCCATGTTAACCTACATTAGCAGTCAGCAAAGCTCTCTCTCTCTCTCTCTCTCTCTCTCTCTCTCTCTCTCTCTCTCTCTCTCTCTCCAAAACCTATATAGTAGATAAAAACCCACTTCAATAAACCAATAGGGATACCAAATAGTTGCAATGTAAGTAAAAAAATATGGTTCTTAGAATGTATAGACAATGGATCAGAGTGTTCGATCATCTAGAGAAGTTGAACCTACGACACACTCTACTTGAAACTCTCAAGATCCAAGGTCCAACACGTCGAACACTGCGATCGAGGTGCCGAGGTGAGTCACCCAAATAATAGATTATAAACATCCATTCAATCACTCCATGGGGACCGTATGGAAAGTTGCAATTAAGAGGCCGTTGCATATCTAACTCTCGTACAGTGACTCGCATATCATCTCTATCAAACTCTATGTGATAATAAACTACAACACTTCTAAAATATTGTGCTTCATATAATGCGGGTATAATGCCAAGACAGAATGTCTGCAATAATATTGAAGCTTGCAATGAAGATAACAACCATCCATTCAGGCATAAAAAGTAACAACTTATTTAGCATCATATGGATTCAAGTTCAAGCTATACGTATTGAAGGATCTCAAAATCCTCGATAATATGAACAATATCCTCAGCATGTGCAGGAACCCTCCACAATGGAAGATTTAGAAAAAAAAAGTCACACGTGTAAATACACAAAATAAAGACCATAAATTTCTCAGCCATGGTAAAAGTAAGTTTCAAAGATAAGATTTTTCATACCTCTAATTAAGAAGGTATATCATTGAGGGTGTACAAAACCATGATGTATAGTGTCATTCTTTATATGCTCTAACAATGGAGATTTATAAGTTTAAGAGGAAGAGAGATAAAATAGAGTAAAGAAGACTTTGACGTCATACCGTAGAGAATCGTGTTCTTCTTTCTTTTGTTGAAAAGAAGGATTTAAATTATTGAGAGAGAGAGAGAGAGGAATGAAAGCAATTCAAAGACTTTGAAATTTCACAACTTCACAAAAATGCGTTGAATATATTGAATGTAGTAGTGACAATACAAAAGAGTTATTCAAAGTGTAGCCTTCAAGAGACCACATTAGGGATTCTATAAGTCCAATGACCTATGTTGTATACATTTTGCAAGATATGGGGGGGTGTTTCAACTTGAGTGAATATCCTCAATAGATATGGTGTATGCGGCCTCCAGCAACCCCCAGCTGTTTTGCATTGATTGGCCTTTCATCGCTCACAAACCAAATATTAACTTGAATTGGACGATGCTCATGGTCCAAAGAAAAGGCAACATGGCAGTATCCAAGAACTTCCATAGACATATCTCTATCTAAGTATAGCATTTCATAAACACCTACGATGATAAATCCTCGATGGTAGTGATCTTTGCAAAGGCATCCATGAATTATGTAGAGCAAGAAAAGCTTAAAACTACAAAATACCACATAAAAACTCTTACAATATAATATGAGTTGTATCAAATAAGATCACCAAAAACATAGCAATAACTCTTTCCCTCCATTGCGGTGGTTCTTCAACAAAGTATTGATCTATTATTTTCTTGAGAAGAGTGTCTTATACATTGACTGCGTCGAGGATCCATGTGTGGCCAATACTTTGATCTAAGAGATATTAATAAAATTTAATATCAAGTGTGTCTGACTTAAAGTGAGAGCCACAATGTCAATTGAACTTATTGCTATGAGTTCACTAGTTGTAATACTTCCTTGAATACAATGTTTGGAGTGTAGTAACACTCCTCTTGAGCGTTTTCAATATTGACAACAATCCTCATGGCAGGTGCCCTTCGCACACGTGACATTGCAACATACAATTTCCCGTGAGAGAAGATCTCTAACAAGATACAGACCGAGAATTCCCAGTGTCCACCCTTGTGCTTCGTTGATAGTCATCCCAAAGCCTGATTGGAAACTGACAATGCTTCATTTGAAATGGAAGCCCCTGATGGTTTCCAATAATAAAATCAATCCTTGGAATAAAAACTCTTTCTTCAATATTTGATCTTGTAACTATCTCTACCTCAATTACCTTATGATGAAATTGCTTGCATATCAATCAGGTTCCATTACATAATCCACGTCTTGGATCCAAATTTTGCAGCAACATGATAGGAGCATTTTCTTTCAAGACTAAAGCATGAGGTAGAAAACCACCACCAAGAGTAAGGCTATTCAGATATTCAATTGTGTATAAATGTGTGTTTCATCTGACATACAAATTGCAGCTGCACTCAGATACTCTTTGCAAAATCCATGCATTCTTTGCAATGCATAGTCATTGATTAAATCCACCTCTTTATTCCGAGAAGCAAGTATTGCTCGATCTTTGAAAAAACTTGCATGATCTTATACATGACACAAATCTCCATATATAAAGCATAGAAGATCTTCCAAACTATTTCCTAGAAGCATCATGTGTGAAGGTATTTTGACTCTATCTAAGTCTCCTCCATCATCCATATCCCCATTGCCAATATCAAGCACCCAACGCGAAAAACTTTGTTGAAGCAAATTTGAAGCACAATTAAGTATACGTATATTTCTAGTAAGTCTCAATATCTTTGTACATTTCTATATGTGAGAATGACACAATGAAGCATTTACAATGTCTGTACGACTACCTTTTGATACAATTGGTAGTATTTGTTGAAAGTCGCCTCCAAACAAAATGACTTTTCCACCAAACAAAGTATCCCACTACATAATATCTCTTAAAGTTTTTTTCATTGCTTCAAATGCGTAGCGATGTGTCATGGGAGCTTCATCCCATATAAGTAAAGCTGCATTCCTTAGAAGTTCTGCAAGTTGACTATTTACCTTTATATTGCAAGTTGCTTCAGAGTGAAGCTCCAAAGGTATCTTAAATCTAGAATGAGGAGTTCTTCCATTACTCAAAAACAAAGCTGCAATACCGGATGATGCACATGCAAGAGCAACTCTGCAACTTCCTCGCACTCGTGAAAGAAGTGCATTATAGAGGTAATTTTTTCCTAAGCCATCAAGACCAGCTAAGAAAAATACCTTCTCTGAATGTGTGTCAATAGCTTGCAGCACTTGGTGGTAAGCATCTCGATGATCCTCATTTAAAGAAATCTCCATATGATCTGCTATATTACGCTGCTCATCAACATTAAACATTGTTTCTTCAACCACAGCACCGGTTTCACTTAAGGATACCATTGTTGAGTATATTACAGGGGCAACATATAATCACAAAGCCTCTTGCCATGTTATTGCAAAAAGCATTCTATATGAAGCAAAGCTGGATTTTTTTCCACATCAAATCGTACACTTACATCTGAAATACACATCCTTAGGGCATAAACATAGTCCTCACAAAATTCGGTACAAAATCTGTCCCAAAGAGCAGCCAGATGAAGTGGCTCACAAAAGTTTAATATGATTACAAAGAGTTGTCTCAATTGCATTCCATTTTTAAAAAAAGATACCTCTTGGAGGCAAAGTGACCATTCTTCATCATCTTGCAATAATCCTCTAGCTATACATGCCTCCTTATATGTATCATAAATGTGACCATCATACATCGGCAAGTCTTCAAAATATTTACATCTCTTGCAAATTTTGAGTAGCATTCACAGGTAATAAACCTCACCAGCAGTTGGGACAATATTATACATTCTTCCAATAGAAACACCATGTTGTCGTGGAGACCATGCCTTTCGACTTTTATTCCATACCCAATCACTTGGAAAGTCAGTATATGTGAGGCTATTTGCTTTCTGGATATTTTTTATTTGCAAAAAACTATTCTGTCAAGGTACTTTTTCTATTTTTCTCATTATCTAGCAAGTCTGATACATCATCACCATCTTGAAATGTAACCATATTTTGCAATGGAAGGTCTTGCAATCATTGAATAGCTGGCCTTTCGCTATGCATGTCAAAGCCAAATATTTTCCACATAGCCTCAGATGCAAAATCATAACGTGCATTGAGATAACTCTTGATCTCATCAATAGCTCCTTCAAAATCTTGAAGAACAACAGTGGCTCAATCATGTCCCTTGTAGACATACTCATAAAGATATTTAACGACAACAGACTGTTGGGCAGATCTCCACATTAATATGGGCTTTGTATCTATAAGAGAGGGTTGTAAGGAACAACCCAACGATTATTTATATTGTAATTTTTAGACGGAACAAACCTTCCATCATCTCGTCTCATATACACAGGATATCCACCTTCAGTTACAATCGTAGACGTAGAAAATGTTCTTGGAAACTTGAATCTACACTTTCCATCAACCATACATGGAGAACTTGGGTTCAAAGGACCACATGGACCATGAACATTACAACGGCTCACTAAATCAAATAATTCTGGAAACACATTCTTGTCAGGGAGCTCTACACAAACCAAGTTTTCATAGTGGAATGTATCTGTATCAACAATATATGAGCATGAGGAAGACCTATCTTTTGAAACTCAATCACTAAAATATTTCCAATCACCTTCTTAAATACAACTTTCTTGATAAGTAAATGCATCATATCTTGGAACTTCTAATAAAACACACGTGTAGTCACATCAGGACGATTGACAACACTTTGTCCAGGTAGTAATGCATCATCTATTTCCTTCCATCGTGATTACATGTGAATGTGATGAAGAGATCCCTACTACAAAAAATTGCCATTGCATCTTGGAATAGTTGGCACATATATCTTGGACCTCCAACAAAAGACGAAGGCAAAACCATTCTATGACCAACATTTTGACCTTCAGCCCTCTCTAAGCCATCTCTAGTGTCAACCAATCCTTGATACACTTCAACACAAAATGTTCTTTGGTTATTTCACATCCACAATAGCTGTGACTCCTCTATAGTATGACAAGCATCCATGACATATTGTTATAGTAGCCTACCTCCTCAAAGAGGACACTCCACTGTATCATCTCTTATTTGTAAGAAAAATCCATATTATTGCTTTTGACTCAACCTTTTTCCATCGCTAGTCTGTAAATAAAGATGCCACCCACCCTCTCCACTTGGAAATAATAGAACATACAATAAGTACATGTAAGCTCGATGCATGCTGGAGATTTTTTTCAAGCCTCTGTGTCGAAAATTTAGTACAATGTCGTGATAGCCAATATTTCTATCATCCCCTTGTCTTAGCATAATTGCAGCAACTTCAGAACCCCTTGGAGCAACATATTGTCAACCATCACAATGATGCTCCACAATAACCATCCTCTTATTGGGTACAATAGCATCTCCAAACAAAGAAGCAGTAGATCGTAGAGCATTTTCATAGGGATTTACTCTATGCATCATCAATTGTAAACACTCTAAAATACTACGATCTAAATTTGAAACATGATGCAATATGTTGCTCAACTCATGTTCGGTATCAAAAAAATATAATATGCAAAGCGTGGAACTTCATTATGAGAACCAATGCTATGATAAACAGAGCCATGTACCTTAAAAGTGTATACACCTCTCCCACCATAATAATAGTCTCATCGATATAGGCACCAAGAGACGCAAATACCAATGCATTATTATATCTCTGAATGTTTTGTAAGAACTATCTACTTCTTGTTGTGGTTGAACTCATCAAATCTTTCAATTCATTTGGTGGCTCATTCGAAGGAAGTAATCTAACTCCTCCATCAGAGTAACAATCTTTACCCACAAATTGGGATATTCTTTCCTTGATCCTTCTAAGCCTTTGCTCCACATTTGAAGCAAACAAAATCTAAGATTCCTGAGTTGTGCTACACACACTTTTTGGATAGAAAAGGTGCCATAGAATTGGGATTTAAAAGGAGAGAAGTTGGGTATTCAAAGCGGATGGACAAACAATGCTTTGCTACTTTAGAATAGTTTCCCTTTTCAAGGATAACAATAGACTCTACTGTCTCTTGATTACATCACAATGCTATGTTCATTGTCGTCCCAACATCCATGGCTTCAGAGTTTCCTTCATGTACATCATGCAAGCATTGCCTTTCATTGCACTCCAATAAAGTTCCAATAGTACTTTGTAGTGAATGCCTTGTTCTCTCTTGTGCTATTTGGCGTCTCGCCTTTTGCGATTCATCACATGGTTGGCTATGCCGTGCATGACAAAGTGATAATATACGTGGTCCAGATACCATCTATGAAATCACGTGCAAATAGATCTCATATAAGGTACTTTCTATAGTTTTGATCTAGATTTGACTACTCTATTAATGAATCGATGAGTAAAAGGACATTCTATTGCATAATAAACAATCAATATAAACTGGAACATCAAATTATCTTCTCTAAACTAAATACAATTGACACATTGATAGTGACTCAAAAAGAAAGTACAGTTTGATGAAGATACAACATAGCGTTACATATTTCTTCCATTAGTAGGATTAGGTCATTGAGAAACTTGACGTTGCTTTGGGTGAACTAATCTAGCCAAAGCACTTAGTTTATTTGAGGTAGCTCATATATCTGAAAGTTTTGAACCTTGAACCTTCGTCAAAGCACCCAACTTGTTGACATTACTTCTCAATCCTGGCACAATGTGTTGTATTGTCTTGAATTCGTCCTTTTGATCCGTATTGACTCCTTGAAACCTCTTTTCAAAGATTCTCAATAGATGCCAATATCATCTTTTGAGAATCCTCAACTTGAGAAAGTTTCTCTCTCAAGTATGCCTCACTCTCTAATCTCTACAAGTTTGTTGCTTTTGTCTCTTCTTGCAATTTCCATAGTATCCCACTTTCAATCTCCAATGCAAAGCTTAAAGTTTCAACCACATCAGAGACATTGTCTCCATCCTATTGCAAAAGGCTTTGATCTCTAGCAGAGTTTCAATAATGTGCTTTTTAGAATTCCTCTCGACATTTCAAGCTTCTCTCTTTGTTGCACGCACATTGAGAATAGGAAGGGATGATTGTATCTCCTCTTCATTAGCTGATGCACTTGGAACTATTTGAGAAGATATCAAGCCATTGGTTGCAATAGTGAGAGGAATGGCATGACTAATCTTTATTCTAGTGTACACAAAAAACTACAGTGGTTGCAAAGATAAATGTGACAACCGAAGAGAATTACCCAATCAAAGTCACAGTACCCACTTAGATTATTTTGCCAATGCCATAGAAGATGCCATGGACCAAGTACCTTTAATGTACTTTAAAATATGCATGCATGCCTTCCAATGAGATCCCCTTGGTTTGTTGGAAAACCTTCTCAAAACAAGAACTACAAAACAAGTGGTCTGTTCTACTATTACACAAGAAAATCAAACTTCCCACAAGCTTCTTGTACTCCTTGATCTCGACCAAGGGAGAAGAATCTTCCATGGAGAGTTTCACATTTACCTCCATTGGAGTGTTGATAGGGTTACAAATCCATCATCCCAAATGCTTTTAGGATCTCTGTTGCATAGTTTTGCTGAGACTTGATGAAGATTCCCTCTATGGTTTGCCAAACCTCAATCCCCAAACAATAATATACCAGTCCCAAGTCTATCATTTCATAGTCAGATCCTCGAGGGGTTCATTTATATGTAAACCATTTATACAACATGCGTTCAAAGGGTATTTTAAAAACCCCTTATCTATGAATCTTGAACTAATAAAACAACCCCTCTTTCTTTATGAACTTACGGGTTTTTTTCAAAGTGCAATTAAAAAACCCCTTATTTAAATATATTTATGTAAATTTACCCAAAATTTTTGAATTAAAAAACCCCTCTTGTTGAACTCTCATGGTATACTTACATACATAGAGGTGGACCCCCCGAGCTCGGATCTCAAACTTTTATGAGTTTGTTGAAAACTTTTACGAGTTTGTTGAATGAGCTCTTCATGATCACCTGTGATAATTAGGTCATACATATAGGATAACAATGACTTGCTTTCCATTCTCTCTTATCACATGAAAATTTGCTTCAAAAACACTTCTTTTAAAGTCAAGCTTTTTGAAAAAACTATATATTCTGACATACAATGCTCTTGGGATTTCTTTAGGCCATATAAAGCCTTTTTCAACCTACAAACCTTCTCTTTTGAATGGGGCAACTCAAACCTTGGTGGTTGCTCCACATAAACCTCCTCTTATAGAATTCCATTCAAAAAATCATATACTACATCCATTTGGTAAGCAATCCATAAAAAGATAGCATCAAGAGAAATTACAAAGAGAATAGTGGTCATTCAAGCTGTGGGAGCAAAGGTTTCACTCACATCAAACCTTTCAACTTGTGAAACACCTTGTGCTACTAATCTTTCTTTGTACTTTTCTAATGAGCCATCAACCTTGACTTTGTAAACCCATTTGGTGTCTATGACCTTCTTCTTTGGTGGGGTCAATCCACTATCTCCCAAGTTTCATTCTTTGTGATGTTGTCGTATTATGAGTCTGCATTGCTTCTTTTCACTTTGGATCTGGCACGGCCTCATTGATAAAGGATGGCTCATTGACAGAGCCCACAATTTCAATCATTAGATCCATGTTGATGATGTGTTCCGAGGCTCTTCTTTGCTCCTCTAATCATGAAAAAATTTGAGGTGATTATTCAGATCGTGGGATACATTTTCTCTGTTGATTACTTATTCAAATTCCGAGTGAAGATAGGTGCCAAAATTCTCACCAAAAAGCTTGTTTTTAATGCCTGCAAAAGTCTTTTAGTGGCCCCCTCCTTTGTTGAATTTGTACAATGTCTCCAAGAGTGAGCCCCTCCTTTGTCATATCATAATACAAAGCATCCAAGTTACCCTTTACACATGCATGGAGGAGGATTATTGGTGAATAAAGCAATATATACATGGTGGGACTAGTGTATTGACTATTCATGGATTTTAGCTCAATGAGCACATGGTGTTATAATAATGAGTAAAAATAATAAAAAGAATATGGAGGAATTATGGATATGGAAAGATATTGGAATCATATGATATGGTCCCTCTTTGTATTATTTTGGGTGAAAGAGGAAAAGGTATGCAAGTAAATGACAATAATATAATAAACATGACTAAGAAAGTAGAAATCAATTTTTTTGTTTTCACGAGGGTGAGAGTGAAAATGTGGGGGTGATTTGTATAAAAGAAAAATATGAGGTTAGAGTATGTACACATTGGCAAAAAATACACTTATGGTGAAAGAGGATGAAAGAAGGCATACATAAGTTTAATAAAACACACACCTAGGTATAAATACTTAAATAAAATATCAAAATAATTATAAAAATCCCTATATTCATGCCATATATATAATGAAATATTTACACACAAAGAGGCCATAATATACCTTTTTTTAATTATTTTTTTATTTTTTTGGCTCAACTAGCCCCGTGACTAGCTAATTGAGGGTTTTTAAGAAAATATGGGAAGAGTCCCCTAACTCACACACGCCTATATACAGTGAAATGGTAGGGATAGCCATAGTGTTTGGGTGAATTTGGTAGGGTGAGGTAGCTCACTATGACAATTTTGAATAGCCAAAAAACGGCTATCACTATCTATCTACAAACAAATAGAAATACGCACATACACACAAACATACATATATAGAGAACATTCTTTCCCCCTCTCCGTCCCCTCCTCCCCGCACCCCCTCCCCCCCTTCCCTTGTCTCTCTATCTCTGTCTGTTTTTCTCACACTGTCTGTCTCTAATAACTAAAGCGAACTATACACACATTCTTTCTCGTTCTTTGTGTCTCTCGCAGTTGTGACATCTACTCGCTTTCAAAATTTGAGGATTTCTTTCTCTCAAACACACAAAAATACACCCACGCACAAAGAACAAATCCTATCCTCTCTCTTTGTTTATATAATTATATACTTATCCGCTCACCTCTTTTTTTTTTTGCACGCGTTCAAGAAGGAAAAGCAATCACAAAAACACATTCGCAAATAAAACAACCTTTCCCTGTGTGTGTGTGTGTGTGTGTGTGTGTGTGTGTGTGTGTGTGTGTGTGTGTGTGTGTGTGTGTGTGAGAGAGAGAGAGAGAGAGAGAGAGTGTGCATACGCTTATCTTTATCCTTTTCCCTCTTTATCTCTCTCTTTCTATACATTGCTTGTAAACCAAGACATAATCGCTTTTGAATAAGAGCTCTTATGTTCATCTCTCCTCGTTGAGTAGCTCTTTAAGGTCTCTTGGCATACTTTACTGCAACATTAAAATTATCTTCTCCTTCTTCTTCTTCTTCTTCTCCTCTCAATTGTTCACTATGTCTCTCAATCACTTGTAAAACAATCGACTCTCCTCCTCTGCCCTCTTTCTATAACATTTCTTGTTTGACTTGTTTGATATTGTCATCTATATTTACCTTATAAATTTGACCATTTTCTCTCTCCCTCCCCTCCGTCCCCCTTTCTCTCCCACCCACATACACACACACACACACACACACACACATAGAAATAAACACATACACCCTATTTTCCATAATCATGGAGAGTCCTACCAACTTGAATATTCCAAAATACATACATGCTGACATGGTATTTATGGAGAAACATCCTTTTAATCATGAGTTGTTTCTAGCACTCCATAATATATTACAGACTAACTTAAGCTTTGAATCATTTAGGACTAGCATGTCACAATGTCTTTTTGAAAACTATCTAACAAACTTTGTCACGCAATCTTTCGCTTCATTATTCTCCGCGTCACAATTGGATTTGTCAAGTGAAAGAACTGCACAGTTTGATGCTTTATATGAAACTTGCAACACATCAATGAGTCTCACAATAGAGGTCATTAATGTTTTTACGCACAAATTTCAAAAAGGGCTTACTATAGTTCTTCACAATGCTACAACTAGAGAAAGAAAACAACAAGTAATTGGCATATCGCTTGAACAATTCTAGAAAGGGCTTCTAATTATAGATCCATCTACCATGGGCTTAATATATTATTCTTTCACGAGTTTGCAATCATCTCGTAAGTATGTCCATTGGACAATCCAAGAGTGTGATGTGCTATCGCAATTATGCAGAGAAAACATGAATAAACCAGCTACTCAAATCGCGGATCTATTCCTTGAAAAGCAACCACTTTGTGTCCATACACACTCTGCAATCACAACAAAATTAAAACGTCTAAGAAATACAAAGTCCACAAAAAATGCCTCATTGAATCAAGATGTCCCTGTTGATCTGCATCAGAGATCCAAGCTTGCAAAAAAATTCGTGAAGAGACTGAATGACATGCCTACATATCCATGTGCAAAATGTGGTCGACTATTTTTTCGTGTGCAAGTTACACAATTTGTTCCTCAACTCCACTCAGACAACGCAGACAGAAAGCGTAAAAGAGATTCCTCTTCATTTTGTTGCCATGCATGCAAGCGCAAAACAAACAAATTCAAGATGCCACTTGAGATCTTGCATAGATTAGGCCTTAATGAGCCTCTATAACCAGTCACAGAACTAAACAATATCGAAGCGCGCTTAGTATCTATTCGCATACCATTCGCAAAGATTCGAGAGCTCACTTACGATGGCCAATATGGTTTGCGTGGGAGTGTAGTTAATGTTCTTGCAGACATTGAAAAAGGACAACAAGTTCTTCCTCGCTTTATCCAGGATGAGGCTTCAGTCTTGCTAGGCATTAACAAAACTTCTAGGATAAGTTTATAAGACCTACGCACACATGCTTATGGTCTCAAATTCACTTTAGGTCAAGTGCAAAAATCGCAATTATTAACAGCAGTGGATTTTTGACCTAGTCATTTTCAAACCCAGCAATGATGCCCCAATACCCCGCATATGCTTAGTTTTTTATTTTGAAGTGTAAATTCCTACTAATGATGAAATTAGGCCATGAGTCAATGACGTCAAAAGTTACAAAATACTGTGAAATAATTACGTCAATGTGTAGAGCTCTTACTTGCGATTACAATGCAACAGACGCGACTGCAATGTGACAATCGGAGAGGAAGTAGGAAGCGTGAGAAGGAGAGAAGTGAGCGTCGTTAGCTCACGCTTGTATTTTATTATCCAAAACTTGAAAATAGCTTACAAAATTGGCTTTTATACCTTAGCCAAGGTTTTTGGTGGTCAAAACTAATAATCTGGGAGCTCTAACTAAAGATGGGTAAAGGCAGGTTGATACAATCTGGAAGCTTGTAGCCTCGGCTCATCAATTACAAGGTTTATTCGAAAAATAGGAGTTACAATATTTCCGATTTATCAAAATAATAAGTGTTTTTACAATGAGAGCTCCAAAAAATGGTACCCGAGTTAGCTTGCTGCTAACAAGCACTTTATACATGCTAGAGATATGTTGGCAAAGGTTCTTGCAGTTCTATTCAATCGTGTCATGTGTTTTAGAAATAGGGTGTAGCTAAGTAGACATCATAGTATTTTAATTAATGGAGAGAGATAAATTTCACACACAAGAGATTATACAGTAGAGAGAGAGAGAGAGAGCACACACAATAGACGTGGTCCATCCAGTGTGGGCTACGTACACAGAAAGCAACCACTTAATGGCTTTAGTACTTCAAACTAGAAGTAAGTTACAAAGGGATTACACCCTTAATGGAACTCCCGCATTGCTTCACTCTGAATCCCTCACATACACCTTGTTTCATCAACTTCACAAAGCAATTTGTGTGTAGGAGAGGCCTCCTTTTATAGGCCAAAAGGGCTGCCTCTCTCATAAGAGGCAATCGTGTTTAGCCGCCCTTGTGTAGAGAATCCCGAGTTGAATTCTCCCATGCGCCCATGTATGGTCCCTCTTGAGTAGATAAGTCTACCTAGAAATTGGCCGTTGGCCATTGAATTCAGCCCCTGGCCAAAGACTTCCGTCCACCGGCAATCGACGAACCAATCGACCATTTTTCGACCACTTTTCGACAACCGTCCGACCATAATATTCTGACACAAAGGAGTATTCCGATAAACCCTTTTGGTTTTTTGGTGAGTGATTTTTCTTGTGGATGATGGCTTCTCCTCATAATGGAGGCCTTACAAATGTGCATTTTTTAGACTAAAAGTTACAAGGGGTAAATCAGGCTCCATACTTAACAATCTCCCACTTGGAGACTGTTTTTTACACCAAACATGTGACTGCTTTCCATCCGGGCTTCTTATCCTTGAATTCCAATTAAGTATGAGAAAAAGCTCAACTTCTCCTTGTTGACCAGCTTTGTAGGCATGTCTGCAAGATTCTCACTTGTGTGCACCTTTCCTAGTTTTAGCTGTCCCTCTTCCAAAAGATTAGATATGAAGTGACTGGGCATGAATTTTTGGTTTTTCGGTGAGTGATTTTTCTTGTGCATGATGGCTTCTCCTCATAATGGGGGCCTTACAAATGTGCATTTTTGAGACAAAGTTATAAGGGGTAAATTAGGCTCCATACTTAACAACGTGTGAGGGTCTACTGGAGACTTGGATATTGTCAACTATTGTGCCTATCTTCAAGGCAAGTGATCCTACAAAGCCAATAAATTACCATACTATTATGATTGGACACACATTGGCATGGTTGTATGCATTTATCCTTCAGCAGCAGTTGAGCGGATGGGCAGAGAGTGAGGGCATATGGGTAGAGGGACATGCCAGTTTTAGGAGATGCTTCTCCACTCTTGACCATATTCTGACATTCAGAGCCATCATTGAGGAGGGTGCCCAAAGCCAAATTTATGCATAGACTACCGGAGATGGGAGTACCATTAAGTTGATTTGAGGAATCATGGCTCTATAGAGATCAGTGGTGGGACATGTAGGCACTTCAAAGGGAATATCTAGTTTAGTTCACTCCACTATTGGAGTGAAGCAAGGTTGCCCATTGTCTCCTATTCTTTTTTATTCATATATAGATGAGGTTTTTGATTATATTGGCATAGAGGGTGACAGAGGTGCCCAATTGGCAGGGGCATGGATTTTATTGTTGTTATATGTTGATGATATTGTGTTGATCTCTAACTCACCGGAGGGTATGCGATGACATTTGGATGTATTACATAGGTTTGCAAAAAAAATTGGATTGTCTGTAAACCTTGGTAAAATCAAGGTTATGGTGTTTGACACCACACTGTAGTGGATCGAGAGATCAACACCTACATTCACTTATGGTCAGGAGACTGTGGAATACACAGATGCATACACTTATCTTGCGGTAGTCTTCATTGGGCCAAAGTTTTCTTTGAAGAGAGCAATAGAGACTAGACTGACCAGAGCGTATGCAGCCTTGGGAGGATTGGAGAGGATGTGTTCACATGTATAGTTCCAAGAACCCTGAACAAAGCTCTAACTCTTTGATACATTGGTCAGGATGGGAGGAGAGGTATGGAGAGTCCCTTGGTATCTATGATCTCTCGATTGATTAGAGACAAGGCCTCCGTGCCACACGAGATCATTCGAGCATAGTTCGCAGCCCCTCTATGGAGATAGAGGTGCTTACCAGACAAGTCTCCTTTATACGGGATACTACCAAATACAAATATGCCAGGTTGGCCCTTTTATAGGGGAACACATCATGATGGTATGCACAGATATCATCATGGTTTCAAATACATGGTTTTTTATACATGGCCTCAGCATGGACAGCTTGCCTCCCTTCTAGTACTCCCTTGATGCACCATCATTGTCTCTTACACAAGTGGAAATTACTAGACTCGTTCGTCTACTTCCACCGTTGTGCACCTCATTAGCCCTCATGTACCCACTCCCCATATGTTTTGAGTTGATGTATTATGTGATGAGGACATTGATGATGATGAGGATATAGGTTAGGCTTGCATACCTGCCCACTCTAGGTACCCTAATTTATTTTTATCTTTATGTTCCCCTGACATTGTACTCTGAGAGTCACACATGGTTGTAACCTTTTGGTTTAATAGGTCATTTTGGCCTTTTGAAGACGTTAATATACCATTTCATTTCATCATCTCTCTCTCTCTCTCTCTCTCTCTCTCTCTCTCTCTCTCTCTCTCTCTCTCTCTCTCTCTCTCACTTGTGCATTTGTTTTTTGACCAAGTAGACAACAGTTCACTCTTTTGATCATAACTTCTTCATCCAAACTTTGTTTTGGGTGATCTATAGCCTCAATCGAAGAGCACGACACCCTTTACGCATTGATATAAAGATAGAAATTTTCAAAGTCATGAAAGGCATTTTTGTAGAAACATTTCCGAAGTAAACACGTTCAAGAAAGATGACTCTCATCTCTTATTTTACATACAATGTCTTCCCGCACATGCAAGGGTTCTTCTTCTTCAACAAGGTCCACAACCATTGTAGAGAATGATCCAAAATCTCTTAAGTATGGAGATAGCAACACAACCACTCAACCAACGACATCGAAAACCATGATCATGACGTACTTGGTATCGTTGCAAGAGACCTTACGGGCACTTGCAATGGAGAATGGCACTCTAAGGTTTCTTGTGGTTGAGAATGAGAATCTCAAGAGGACACTTGAGATACAAACAACACGTTTGATGCAACTTGAAGAGGAAGTCAAGCAATGTAAACGGTCTCTTGTGGACTTGAATGCTTTGAAGGAGCGCATGAGCAAAGTACAGCATGACCATGTATTGAAAGAGGAGAAATTTGACACTATGAGCCGGGATGTATACAACATGAAAAATGTATGCACAACCAAGTCTTGGGCTGATGTATGTGGTAATGTGGTTCCTAATTCCTCTCTCATGCAAGCTATGGCTCAAACAACGAATGTTGAGAATGTGGATAGGAGGAGCTGAAGGAACAAGAGAGGCATTCCAAGAACATTGTTATTCATGGAATTCCCGAAGAAAAGTTAAAGAAACCTCCTTCTCTTGCCATTGTTATCAAAGATTTATTCAAAACCCACTTTGGCATGTTCGGAGCTATGGTCTATGGAGCACATAGAGTGGGTAAGCAAGGAGATCCTCTCTCGGGAGAACAGCCAATTGTATGCACCATGCTATATGAGACCAAACAAAAGATTATCCTTGATAATATTTGAATCTACTTGAGGGATAAAAAATGTTTATTATGTGAAGATCACACTATTAAGCAACAAAATATGTGTCACAAGGCATATGAGGAAAAGAATAAGAAAAACAAGGAGATCTCTCATGAAGAAAATGTGCCCAATGAGAAGGCAAGTTCCTCTCGAGCACATAGGGATGCGCGACCTATGAGACCGAGTTACAATTGAAATATGCTTTTGGAATTGTAATGTTGGATACCCATGGAATGCCGGGGTTGGCATTGATGAACTAACAAGCAAAGCCTATGTTGTACTTCTTGTTGAAACTTGTGAGCATGATACACAAAGGATTAATGGCTTGGAGGATTACAATGTACATTCATTGATGTGGTCAAAAAATCTCAAGCAACGAAGAGGGCAAGGAGGGGTAGCATGTATGGTTAAGATTGGAAGATTTTGTATCAATTGTGAAAGATGACAAGTACAAATGTTATGTAGGCTAAAAATTATGGCACCAAAAGGAGCACCCATTTTTGTAGCCTGTTGCTATATTCCTCATCATGATTCCCTCTTTTATGCTTGCATGGATAGAGATCAGCCATTTTTGAATTTAGAAGAGGACATTGCTTATTTCAAAGGCGAAGGTGATGTTATTGTATTTGGGGATATGAATGCTCGCACAAAAGTATTGCAACATGATACTCAACAATTTGATATGCCATACATTTCAAGGGATCTGGAGGAAGTTCACTTGTATGATCGTACTTCAATGGATGAGAAAGAGGCGGAACACTATGAAAAGTTACTTTTACACATGTGTAATATCATGGGTATGTTCATTGCAAATGGTGTATCTTTGTGGAGTGGAACCAATGGATTTACATGTAGAAAACATAATGCGGATAGTGTGATTGATTATATGCTACTCTCCGAATCCATCATGTATAGCATAAAGACTTTTATATTTCGCCAATGGACCCCAGAATCAGACCATTGGACCTTATGTATTGACCTTGCATGTAGAGAAGCAACTAAGCATGATAATCTCAGCCAAAGGGAAAAGAAGATATCACTATGTATGGATTTCAAACGGGCACCAACGTACATTGAAATGGTTGAGCAAAAGTTATGGATGACAAAGCTTCAATATGATGCACCATTGGAAACTAAATGGGAAGCATTCAAGAAAGTTATTTGTTCTTGTGCCGAATAATTCTTTGCCATAAAGCATCTCCATGGTGTCAACAAAGATAGATCAAGGATGTCAAGATGCTTGAAAGTCCTTGATAAAGCTTGATGCAACTATGGCCAAAGACAACTATCAAAGTCATTTGCATACATTTAAGGCATTGATTCAAAAGAAGAGAAGAAGATGGGAAGTAAAGCAACAACTTTTTCAAGTCCAAGAAAAGGCACATGCATGTGGAAGATTTTGGAGAAACTTGAGGGGCAAGCGGGTTGAGAATTTTGGTAGCTTGAGCCTTGTGGATATGTACACACACAGTAGAAAATTATATGAGCAACCAAATGCTGAAAAAATGTCATTTTTTATGGTTCACTCCCATGTATGCCCTCTTTTTTTTACTATTGAGGATGTATGCCGTGGGCTTGGAATAGTTGGCCACTTGCAAAGCGAGAGATCTTTAAGATATCAAGCCGGAGATGATCAAATGGACGGGATATTTTACCCATGAGTGGATGTGTGATATGCTCAACCTTGCAATTCAACATGGTATGCCTTATGATTGGAGAACTGATTGGGTCAAGCCTTTGCATAAAGGATAGGATGTAAAGAATGTAAACAACTACTGGACTATAATGATTGGGTCTCTTATGGAAAAGTTGTTTGAATGCATAATGTAGATGAAATTGAGTGATTGGGCTGAAGATAATGACAAGCATGCAAAAGGACAAGCGGGTTTTTGTCAATGCCATAGCACCATTGATCATCTTGTCACTCTTCATGTTCTCATGGAGGAAAGTTGGTTGAAAGGCAAGCACTTGTATCGTTGTTTTGTGGACTTTAAAGAGCCTTTGATATGATTCCACAAAACAATTTATGGAGAAGGATGGAAGAACTCCAAGCTCCAAGTGATTTTATGCCTGCGTTTTCTCGAATCTATGAGAAGGTGATATGTCAATTGCGCAAGGGAAGAGGAATTTCAAAAAACATTGTAAGCACTATTGGGGTGAAACAAGGATGTTCGTTGTCGCCACCTCTCTTTGGTCTATGCATTGATCAATTGGAACAAATGGTACTTGACTTTATGCAAGAAGAAGGCATTGAAGAGGTCACTATTTGCAATGTGGTAATCATGCTTTTGTTGTATGCGGATGATATAGTGCATCTAGCACACAGGTTGTGCTTGAGAGCTTTTGCTTGCATAGTGGGTTGATTGTGAATGAATCCAAAACAAAGGTTATGCTTGTGAAAACCAACCATAAGGAGAAG
Source organism: Adiantum capillus-veneris (assembly GCF_014529385.1). Classification (NCBI taxonomy): domain Eukaryota; kingdom Viridiplantae; phylum Streptophyta; class Polypodiopsida; order Polypodiales; family Pteridaceae; genus Adiantum; species Adiantum capillus-veneris. The sequence continues at coordinate 63,886,878 of NC_140936.1, forward strand.
CCATGCATTGTGTATAACCATGAGACACTTGAATTTGTTGAGAGCTTTAAGTACCTTGGCCTTGAGGTTCCATCCAATCACAAGTGGTATGATTGTGCTATGTTTCATTTGGAAGTGTGAAAGAGAGCATATTATGCATTGGAGAACATGTGTAATTCAGGAAACATCAAGTCTTGGGTTCTCAAGAAGTACCTTTTTGATGCATTGGTGACACCGATTCTCCTTTATGGAATTGAATGTGGGGCGGGAGCATCTCAAACTCTACTTGGAAAGAGTTTGAAAATGACTAAAAGTGTTTTCTTACAAACTTTCTCAAAGTTAAGACACAAACACCATATATGCCCCTACTTCTTGAGTTGGGATTTCTTCCAATTGAGGTTATGGACATGGAAAGGGTTGTGGAGTACATGATAAAAATGCGTCAAAACCCCTCACATCGACTTCCTACAATTTCATGTGAAGCAAGCAAAAAAGTTCAAAAGATGCATAAAAGCAAGATCTTGAGCACAGGAATGGGGAGATGGGATGCATTACACTTGCTACATGATGCTTCAATTGACTCCCAAGTGAATGAAGATTTTCTAAAACACCAATGTATAATGGATTGGGAGAAATCCGGTGGGTCATACTTCATATATTACACCACCGATATTGCCCCCAACTACAAAACCATGCTATTTGTTGAAAGAGGATATCGTACTCACACTTACATGCTTGAGCGTATCCCCTTGTCGGCACTATCGCAGCCATTCGGCTCAACTCCCATTCTCTTCGTTGCGAGATAGGGTGTTGGGGCAATGGAGAAGAGTCAAATTGATTGTGCACATTATGCTCACTGCAAGTTCAAGAGTTTGAGTACCACACACTACTAGACTGCTCAGCTTTTGGTCATATCCGAGCTTGCTTCTCTTACATTTTCAGCCATGACTTAGACCTACACACTTTCCTCTCCCAGCCACAATGTGGGCTCTCCATTGCGCCTCTCATCACCACAATTTTGGAGCATCGAGAGTCACTCATCAGCCATACACATACTACATCACATGTAACTTTGGTCCCATAGGTCATATTCAACCTCCAAGGACAATAATAAAATTTCTCTCTCTCTCTCTCTCTCTCTCTCTCTCTCTCTCTCTCTCTCTCTCTCTCTCTCTCTCTCTCTCTCTCTCTCTCTCTCTCTCTCTATGTGTGTGTATGTGTATGTGTGGGTGTGTGTGTGTGTGTACCTAGCAAAGGAGGGAGGGGGTGGTGGCCAAGGAGAGATGGGGGTTGTTGAAGAGCAATGGGATGGGGGCAGGCTGACTTGCTTCACTGCAAAGGTGATGGAGAGATTCTTTGCTTAGTTGCTGCGGGAGCAAAAATGGCTCCCGCAATAAATTTGGGCTTTTTTTTTGAAGTTTTTTGCAAAATTTAAGGGACGTTGTCACTTATACGACACTTTACAATTTGTAAGCATTGTTATGAGCATCTCAATGTGCAACACACCTAGGGACGCATTTACCAACGCTATTAGTGATGTACATAGCAACACATTTATTATTTTTTTGGGAAAAAAAAATTAGGCATCACTTAAGAGATGTGCGGGTGTCACTTAAGCGAAGCCCATAGATGTTGCAGGTGTCCCTACTTACAAATCACCCTTGTAGTGTTCTTGACCTCTTTTGCCTTCAATTTGGGGCACTACTTAATCAAATGATCATTAGCCTTGCAATAATGACAATGCATCTTCTTCTTGCCTTTTTCACCTCAATTCCCAGATGAGGTGTTGCCAGCAAAAGCATTGGAAACACGTGATTTTCCACTCGCCGAAGAATCATGAGGAGTGGTTACATTGTTGTTACCATCTTTTCTTTGAGTAGCCACAAAAGCATGTTCTATTGCACAGTGTTTAGCCCTGTTCTTTCTTGAAAGTGACTCTTGCAACAGCAATGAGCATAATGCATCAAACTTGACAACATCAGGATTTTCATGGGTCGTAAGTCTCCAAGTAGTAGCAAAAGTCTAGTAAGAATCTAGCAATGCATCAAGAATAGTCTCCATGAGTGAGCTGTCAAAAAATTCGCTTGCAAAAATGAGTTTCTCATTAATATCCTTGATACCAGCAAGGACAGTGTCATGTCATCTTCCTCATGCACAATCTTCAATTCCAGCTCTTTAAGTAGCAATGCAATTTTAGCCTCATTACGACTTGCATAAAGACTAGCCAAAATATCCCAAGACTGTTTTGCAAATTTAGCTGCACAAATGTGAGGAGTAATAGGGCACTTCATAGATAATGAAATCAATGCATGAGCCTGCACATCTCTAACATTGCAACGAGACTGCTCAATCATAAGCAAAATATTTCTAGTAGCAATCATACTACCAAAACCTGCAACACCTCAACAGAGCATGTATCCATAGAATTTGGACGTACATCAATGTCATGCACAACAATCCAAACGCCCTTTGACACAAGAACATGTTGCATCCTGTAAGCCCATATTGGGTAATTTTCCATGTCCAGTTTATCCTTAGTAGCACACATCTTGAATACATCTATGTTGTTGTCAGCCATGACAAGTGTCTGCACTTGATGTGAAAACTACCCAAAAATAGGAGAAACAAAGTGGGACTAGCACGTGCTATATAGCACAACCCAAAGAAGGCAGTATAGGACCTCTAATGTAGAAAAATTACACTGACAAAAATTTTGCACAAAAGGAAAAAAGTACCTGCAAAGTATTGCCTGTAATGGAAACGGAGGCCGAAATAAGCCCAAATCAAATTCTGAGCAGACCTTATCGCGAAGTATTTGTTGACCTTCTGACGCTCACCAAATCTTACGAAATTGGGAAAAGTGAGCAAGTAGGTGCTTGTGACGCTAACGGCTGTGCTCGAGAGCACGCAATTTGCTCTGATACCAATTGTTGGAAATAGGGTTGCAAGGAAACACACATAGCTTGGAGAAGATGAAGAATCTCAAGACACACAACAATGAGTATGTATTTCTTAGTGCACAATGGAAAGATATGATAGGCGTATAGACAATGCACGGGGGAAAAAATCTCCTAGTGAGGGGAAAAAATGCACTGGCGGTCCTAAGTGTGTTCACACACATTGCTACCACATATGTATGGTAGCACATAATATCTAAAAGAAGCACCTCAATCAAAGATTGTTTGATGATGGCTCCTAAGAATCCTAGCATGGCTTCTTCTATTGCTTCTACTTGATGCTGAAAGATCCTCATACACAACCAAGCTCTGATACCATATTAAGAGATAGAGAAGGAGATAGAGATAGAATCATGGCATGTCTTCTTCTGTTGCTTCTACTTGCTGTTCAAATCTCCTTAGACACAACAAAGCTTTGAGCTCTTGCAAGACATGCTAGGGACTTCATATTCCACGTAATCACGTGTTTTTTCTTGTGACCACATTGTTAATTAACAAAATTCTCAATTCACACCTCTTCACATTCACAAAAAAATGACAATGTGACTTGAAGGCTTCTAGCAGAGGGTTCGATCAAATTTTCTCATTGGTATAGAGGCCTACACTGATGGGTCCCTCCAGCTAACATCAACAGCCCAACGAGTAGCGTACCTGGTGGTCCTGATGCTTTGCTTTGCAGACCCTTTGGGTACTATATAATGGACCCCTAGGGCCCCCCATCTCACAATTCTTAAGCTCTCTCAAGTTGTCAAGCCTTTCCAAGCCAAATAAAAGACTTATGGTAATTCTTACCTTAGTCTCATGTAATATATGGTGCAATTTATTTGGTATAAATTTTAGTTTTAATTTTCTTTAAAATGTTTACCTTTAATTTTTAAAGTGTATCAATCTTGCATTTTACGTTGGCATCGATCTTATTGTTGGACTGAAAGCGTCATCATGAAATGCTAGACCAGGTCTTAATTTAAAACTAGTCAATCAATTTGTCTTTTGCATCGGTTCTACTTTGACCAACAATTTCGTCATGCATTGGTGAAGCTACTTTGTTTTACAATGTGGTCACTCTTTTCACTTCAGCTCTACTTTGGACCGGAAGTGCCTTGGTTAAACATGGTGGCTATGTTTGCTTTATGGGTAGTTATGTTAGTCTTATCGTTGCATCAATCCTATTGCTAGACTATGAGTGTCATTGTAAAAGCTCATAGGTTACTTTTTATGTCTTGTGCATGACGTATGTTTGAGCTAGAGTTGCCATTAGTTTGATTGAGTAATGCCATGCTTTTTAGGCTAGTTTGATGGTTTCTCTCGGCATCAGTTTTATTATTGGACTAGAGTTGTTATTAGTTTCATTGAATAATGCCCTACTTTTTAGGCTAGTTCGACGGTTTCTCTCAACAGTATTCTTATTGTTAGACTAGAAGTGTTGTTAGCTTCATTGAGTGATGCCCTGATTTGTTTTAAAATTTTGAGTTATGTTGTCCTCAAAAATCAAGAAAAATGTTATTTTTGTAGCATAGATGCATCATATGGAAGACTCTCATGGTCACATATATTTGTGCCATGGCCATGGATGAGAGTATCTCCACATTGGGGAGAGTGAGATGTGCATAGAGCGTTTTTCTGACAGCATAGATGGATCATATGTAAGACTCTGATGGTCACATATATTTGTGCCATGAGCATGGATGAGAGTATCTCCACATTGGGGAGAGCGAGATGTGCATAGAGCGTTTTTCTGACAGCATAGATGGATCATATGGAAGACTCTCATGGTCACATATATTTGTGCCATGGCCATGGATGAGAGTATCTCCACATTGGGGAGAGTGAGATGTGCATAGAGCGTTTTTCTGACAGCATAGATGGATCATATGGAAGACTCTCATGGTCACATATATTTGTGCCATGGCCATGGATGAGAGTATCTCCACATTGGGGAGAGTGAGATGAGCATAGAGCGTTTTTCTGACAGCCTAGTTGAGGCACTTTGATCACAATTTTCAGCTTACAATGCCATCGACAGCGTCCCTACACCTATAATGAAACATTCGCAAAGAAAATCAAAGAAACGATACAAAAGCTTAAGGAGATAGAGTTTATTTATGAGATCAAACACACGGAGTGGGTGTCACCAATTGTAGTGGTGCCCAAAAAGAATGGTCTTTACGAATGACTTGGTTCTAGGAGGGAGAATAATTCAAAGCCAAACAATTCTGGTGTGTATATAAATATCTAGATACTAAGATCTAAAGCAGATTACAAAGCAAGACGTTGAGAGAAACGTTGTCAATAGAATTTTGTTGTGCTTGAAAGGAGTGCATCACAGAAGAATAGGGTCATGGAAAGATGTGTCTATTAAAGGGAGATAGATGTAAATTTGTTGTGCTTGAAAGGAGTGCATCATAGAAGAATAGGGTCATGGCAAGATGTGTCTATGAAAGGGAGATAGTTGTAAATTTTCCTTAGTTTACACTATGGACAATTTTTTGAAATAACTCTATTACAAATGATTGTTTTATGCAAAATCCACAAAATATTGTGGATCCTTTCAAAAGAAACAACATGCCATCCGTTATTGAACTTTGAAAGGCATTCGTAGCTGAGGCAACTGAGAAATAGATCTCAATTGCACTTCAATAGATCTCAAACACACTTGTACTCAATTGGATTCATTGGTGGTCCACAGAGAATATGAAATTGTTTACTAGAAGATAATTTCTAAAAAAATTTACACAATAGATCATTCCCAAGCCCTCTCTTTATGTGATTGTAATTCCATTCTATGATGTTAAGCAGTCTACTGGGAGTAACAGATTGGAAAATTATTTGTTTTTCTCCAGGTTGAACCAAGATACATCCAATAGCCTAGGCCAAAGCATCTACATGGACATGGGAAATCTTGTTCCAGTCAGGAGATTTCAAAATCAGTGCAAAAATAAATCTCTGCTTTAATTGTTGAAATGCTTTTTCAGATTCCTTGTTCCATTCAAACTTAGTGATGAGTGTGTAGAGAGGTTCTGCAATTACCGCGTACATGTAAATAAATCTGCAATAATATCCACAATCTCCCATAAAAGCTTGTATCTCTCTAGCTCTAGCAAGAATCATATTTCTAAATGGGATAGCCCACACAACACCTTCCAAGAGAATATCTTCATTGACCTAGGGAATTTTACCTCTTAAATGTTGTTTACACTCATACAATGATGATTGTAAAGCCTTACTAGGAGCATAAACTTATATTGAGACTTTGTGTATATTGGTTGCAAAGTGAAGTCCAAGTGTAGAGGAGAACTTCACCACTCTAGTTGATTGAAAATGGTGGGTTGCTGCCAAGAGTGTGGGAAGATCAAGGGATGGTTTCAGTCAGACTAGCTCCCTTGTTGTCCATTACTAGCCATCATGATTACTCTCCATGATGATGTACCTTTGAATTTTTCTCCTCAAAGTTTCAATGCTTTTCTGTTGGAAATAGGGTTGCAGGAAAACACACATAGCTTAGAGAAGACGAAGGAAGCTCAAGGCACACAACAAAGAGTGTATTACTTAGTGTGAAATGGAAATATAGATAGCCCTAGAATGATGGGCGTGTATACAATGCGCGGGGGTAAAACCCTCCTAGTGAGGGAAAAATGCCCCGGTATGTCTCCTCACATAATCATTCTTAATAGCTTAGCATATCTTAGTAATTAGCATGGTAGAGGAGATGAGCATGCATTGGAGCTTGGCTCTTGGTTGGATTTGCATCACCAAGCCAAGAGTTGTTGGTGTAGGCCTCCCTTCTCACAAGCTTGGAGTAGATGATGAGCCATTAAAGCTTGAGAAGGAGATAGTTTTCTTTACTTCACACATGAGCTTGTGTGAGTGTGTGTGAGATAATTCCTTGCAAGAATCAGCCCCCTCTCTCTCTTGTTCGAACCCTCTTGCTATTTGCTCATGCTGGCATCCTATTGGCCCCTGCAAAGCTTAGCCAATGACAATTCAGAAGCATAAGTGATAGCATTATGACATGTGTCCCCCTTTCCCCTTTTGTGAGAGCTTTAGGTATTTAAATAATGAGAGGAGAGATAAAGAAATCCTCCTTGTCCACATAGCTTTGGACATGGAGCCTCAATTTCCCAATTAAGGGAGTGATTGTAGCTTCTGCCCACACTTGTCATACAAAGTGAGCTTATACAGCCCACGGCATAAAATGCCATATGCAACAATTTCATCATCAAAACTGAGATCATGTATTGTACATCTGTCATCCACAAATTTGACTACAAGACCAAGTCTAGCAAGTGCAGATACAACCAAAAGATTCTTCTTGATCCCAGGTACATAAAGTGCATCAGCAAGTGTGAAATAATTTCCATTTGCAGCAGTAAGCACAATCTTTCCAACTCCCTAAACTGGATAAGAGGCATTGTTAGCACAAGTAATTGAATTCCCATGAGGGATAGACTCAAGAGAGGTGAACAAATCACAATGTGAGGTAATGTGCTTTGTAGCACCACTATCAAAATACCACACATGTGAATCTGTAGCAACTGACATGCATGCATCATGGACATCAGGATTATAGGTACGCTATGCACTAAAAGCCCATTTTGCATCAACATCAACGTCACAATCTCCTTTCACAAAAGATTCCAGAATAGCTGCATTTGTAGTGGAACCACTCTCTTTCTTCTTAGCCTCTGTGGCCTTCAACTTAGGACACTGCTTGATCAAGTGATCATTAGATTTACTATTATGGCAACGCATCTTCTTTTTTCCCTTATCACCAGAATTTCCAGACAAATTGATGTCAGTAGAAGCATTAGGAACATGTAAATTTCCACTCGCAGAAGAACCATAAGAAGTGGCTGCATTGCTGTTACCACCCTTTCATTGAGTAGCAATAAAAGCATGTTCAATTGCATGTAGTCTAGTCCTGTTTTTTAAAGAAAGTGACTCTTGCAATAGCAATGTGCACAATGCATCAAACTTGATGCCTTCAGGATTTCCTTGGGTCATGAGTCTCCAAGTACTAGCAAAAGTTTGGTAAGAGTCTGGCAAGGCATCAAGAACAGTCTGCAGAAGGGAATTGTCTGAAATGACTTCACCTGCAAAAATACGTTGCTCATTGATATCCTTGACACCAGCAAGGAAAGTGTCCATATCATCTTCCTCATGCATAATCTTTGACTCCATCTCTTTCCGCAGCAATGCAATTTTTTCCTCATTGCGGCTTGCATAAAGACCAGCCAGAATATCCCAAGACTATTTTGCAGATTTCACTGAACAAATGTGAGGAGTAACGGTGCGCTTCATAGACAACGCAATGAATGCATGAGCATGTGCATCCTTTACATCAAAACAACTCTAACAATAGCAATCCTTGCAGCTAGACCTGCAACATCCTCAACATCACCTACATCCTCAGAACCAGGATGTACAGCAATGCCCTGCACAATATTCTAGATGCCCTTTGACACAAGAACATGTTGCATCATGTAAGCCCACAAAGTGTGATTGTCCCCATCCAATCTTTCCTCAGCAGCAAACAACTTGAACACATCTATGTTGTTGCCAGCCATGGTAAATGCTACACCTCATGTAAAAACTGCCCGAAAAGAGGAGAAACGAAGCGGCAACAACACGTGCTATATAGCACAAATCATAGAGACTGTAAGGGACCTATTATGTAGAAAATGGCACTGACATAAATTTTGCACAAAATGACAAAATAGCATGTGCAGTACTGCCTGTAGTGGAAACAAAAGCCGAATTGAGCCCAAATCAGAAATCTGAACACACTGAGCTCTTCGAGCGAGCCCAAAATTTTTGGCGACCTGAGAAAGCTTGCCAAAGCTCATTGAAATCAGAGAAAGTGAGCAGGTGTGTGTTGGAGCTGCTGGCGACTAAGCTTGGGAGGACGCAACCTACTCTGATACCAATTGTTGGAATTAGAGTTGTAAGAAAACACACATAGCTTGGAGAAAACGAAGGAAGATCAAGGCACACAACAGAAAGTGTATTACTTAAGTGTGCAATGGAAAGATGGATAGCCCTAGAATGATGGGCGTATATACAATGCGCGGGGAAAAAACCTCCTAGTGAGGGGAAAAATGCCCCGGCGGTCCTAAGTGTGTTCACACACATCACTACCATTGTATATGGTAACATTTCTTCCCCAAAGTTTTTTTGAAAAATAAACTTAAAAATTAAAATGCCCTTGAAATCCATGAATCATTTTTACTTTAAACCCCATCACTTTAAAGGACTTTCTTTGTCCGTCTATCTTTGCCAAGATTCGGAACTATAACCAACAATACCTATATTATCCATAAATGTACCTTTATTAAGTAACATACCTACCTATATGGTCAATGCACAACCACTTTTCACAAAGAAGGCCTAAAATCTAAACATTGAAAGCTGCAATGTCTAGAATAATCACTGGAGCTTTATGCAATTGTATGTTGGCCAGACTCTCCATCTATCTCTTCTACATACCGTGCCTATAAGTATGGAGGAAAGAGTCATTAAACAAAGATTGAGCCTAGAGGTCAATGTAGGAGTGCCACACTTTCTTTACATAAGCTACTGGCACTTCGCTTGTCCTACTTGGTTGTACGAATTCCTCCATTTTTACATCAAACAGTCGAGAAAAATTAATTTGCTTCACCTCAAAGACTTTCTACCTTAGTCAAGAATTCGTCCTACATTTTGTAAGACTTCTAAAGTCAATAATGGAAATAAAGGTAATATTTCCTTCCAACTTAGATATATCCTTATTATTTGGAATCCTAGGTGCAAGGTCCTCTTGATCCCTTCCCTCCCCCCTCCCCCCCTTCCACCCCCCTCTTTTTCTGTTGAACTAGTCCACAGCCACACACTGGCATTTCACTTTATCCTGAAACATTATATCTAGCAAGGCAGACATTAGGACATAGAGATATATTTCATAGCCTTTTGCTATAATAAAGTGTGAGCTCAATTGTGTGATTAATGCATTCAACCTAATTCGTCTATCTAATCTTGTTACCATTCTAGCCTTAAATATTGAATGTGCTTATTTATATAGGTCAAATTATAAGCCAATCTAGTTAACCACTTTTATATTTCAATCTACACACCATCTACCCACTTAATCTCTCCCTTTCTTGCCTTCAAGCTAGTACATCACATTCCAAGCTTATGATCTCTCAAGACTGACACGACCTTTTTAACTTCTTGGCTATAGTAAACATGATCTTTCAAGACTGACACACCCCTTTCAACTTCTTTGGCTACAATAAACATAATGTAGACATCTTCAATTTTTTTGTTCTCATTACATCATCACCCAAAGATCAATCTCTTGAGCATATACTCCAATCCTTGCTCCCCCTTGAAACATCTTCCAAGTTGTTAAAGGCACCCTCTTTAAATCACTTTGTCCCAATCCACTTGTGATAAGTACTCATATGGTACTCTCTCTACTTTGTTATGACCAAAATCCAACATAAACTAAGGGATAAATGCACCAAACTTTAAACTTATCCACCCTTTGTAATTTCACCAAGCCACCATTCACCTATACATGTCCATGCTTGAGATATTCCAAACTGTCCTCATGAGACCCTCTCAGGTGGAAACATGCGCTATGTTCAATTGATACACACTCTTTTAAACATTTTCTAGCCTACAAAAACAATGCCCATACTCTCTCTCTCTCTCTCTCTCTCTCTCTCTCTCTCTCTCTCTCTCCCATAATTCCCTCATTTGAACTCCGATTTAGGTGATTTATAGCCTCAATTGAAGAGCACGAAGCCCTCTATGCATTGATGTAAAGACATAATTTTTTTGAGCAATGGAAGGCTTTGTTGTAACAGCATCTCAAAATTGAAAAAAACTGTCAAAACTTTGCGTTTTGTTGCCGACTTGAAGGCAATGTCGGACAAAACTCGCAAGGGTGGAAAATCCACACTCGCCATGGAGAATGATGCAAAATCTCCAAGGAATTTGGATGCTAATCCAACCACATCGTCTACAACAACGGAAGCAATGATCATGGCTTACTTGGTCTCATTACAAGAAACCGTCAACGAGCAAGGTGAAGAGCTACGCGCACTTGCAATGGAGAATGGCACTTTAAGAGTTCTTGTTGTGGAGAATGAGCATCTCAAGAAGGTCCTTGAAATGAAAACAACACGCTTGATGCATCTTGAGAATGAAGTTCCAGAATGTAAGCGCTCTCTTGTGGACATGAATGTATTGAAAGAGCGCTTGAGAAAAATTGAGAGTGATCACGTATTGAAAGAGGAAATGATAGATACAATACGACATGATGTATGTGAGATGAGAAATGCATCCAAATCATGGGCTGATATATGTAAGGATAATGTGGTTTCTACATCTCCTATCACACAAGCCATTGTCCAAGCAAAGAATGTAGAGAATGTGGACACTCTAAAGTGCAAGAACGGCAAAAACGCTCAAAGAACATCGTCATTGGTGGAATCAAGGAGAAAAGCATGGAAACACCCCAATCTCTTGTGGTTGATATTAAGAGTTTTTTGCTACATACTTTGGCATGTCTGGAATCATGGCTTATGGTGCACATCGAGTTGGAAAACAAGGAGTCCCTCGCTCGGAAGAAAGACCTATTGTATGTACCATTGCTGATGAGGTAAAGAGAAAGATCATCCTTGACAATAGTTGGATCTACCTTAAAGGAACGGGTTGTAATGTATATGAGGATCGCACTCTTATGCAACAAAATGTACGTCACAAAGCATATGAGGAAAGAAGCAAGAAGGTTAAGGTGTCATCTCAAGAAGAAAAGTCACTTGAGGAGGATGCAAGTCCACCCAACAAATAGGGACACATGATCTATGAGACCAACTCACGCTTGCGAATAAGCTTTTGGAATTGTAATGGGTATCCATAGAATGCGGGAACTGGCATTGATGAGCTTACCAATGACTCTAATGTGATATTTCTTGTTGAAAAATGGGAGCATGATGCACAACAAGTTCTTGGATTTGACAAATACGATGTGCATTCTTTGATGTGGGCCAAAAATGCAAAGCAACATAGAGGCCAAGGAGGCATAGCATGTATGACCAAAAAGGGTTTGAAAGATGTTTCCATTGTCAAAGAAGATAAGTATAAACGCTATTTATGGCTGAAAATCAGCCCACCAAATGGTCAAGTCATGTTTGTGGCTGGTTGCTACATTCCTCACTATGATTCCAACTTTTATGCTGCTTGGATATGGATAGAGATCAGCCCTTTGTTGAACTAGAGGAAGACATTTCTCATTACAAAGACCATGGTGAAGTTATTGTCTTTGGAGACATGAATGCTCGCACAAATACGTTACAACGCGACACACAATAAGTTGACATGCCACATGTCTCAAGAACAATGGATGAAGCATACTTGTATAATTGAAGTTCTAATGATGCAAAAGAACTAGATCAATATGGAAAGTCACTTCTACATATGTACAATAGTACCGGAATGCTCATTGCAAATGGTGTATCTCTATGGTAAGGCACTAATAACTTTACATGTAGAAAGCACAATGGTGATATCGTGATTGACTATATGTTGTTTTCGGAAGCCACTCTAGGATGCATACAAATATTTACACTTGGTGAATGGAATCCGGAATCCAATCATAGGATGTTATGTATTGACCTCAAGTGTGGTAAAAGACCCAAGCATGTAGCCTCCAATCATGATATGAATCATTTGTACCTACGTCTAGACTTCAAACGAGCACTTATATATGCTGATATGGTAGACCGAATGTTAAGCATGACAAAGCATCAAGAGAGCCCAACATTAGAATGCAAGTGGAAAGTTTTCAAAGAAGTAATTTGCTCTTGTGCGAAGGAATGCTTTTTGGTGAAACACATGTCTTGCAAAACGTCTAAGAAGGGTAGCACCAAGAAGAAATGGTTTGACATGGAATGTAGTCAAACACAAAAACACTTGCTAAGGTTGGATGCAAGCAAAGACAAGGAAGTTTACTTGGAACTTTCACACACATACAAAGCACTTGTCCAAAAAAAGAGGAGAAGGTGGGAAGTCAAAAAACAACTTTTAGCGCAAGAGAAAGCACATGCATGTGGCAAATTTGGCAAAATCTAAAAGGCAAGCGTGTTGAGAGCTTTGGTGACTTGAATCTTGAGGATATGTATACGCATTGCAAGAATCTCTATGAGAAACCTAATGTTGATAAGATGGAGTGTTGTAGCTCCCTTTCGTTTATGCCTCCCTTCTTTACCATTGAAGATGTATGCCAGGCGCTTGAGAAACTTGCTGCTCACAAGGTAGGGGACCTTCAAGGTGTCAAGGCTGAAATGATTAAATGGACAAGCAACAAAACACGATATTGGATACACAATATGTTTAACCTTGCACTTCAGCATAAAGAACGGCAAATGTGCGCTTGGCCAAGCATGTTTTTGAAAGCATCATAGCGCTATTGATCACCTTATCACTCTTCGAGTTCTTATGGAAGCGTCTCAATTGAAAGGAGAAAAGTTATATTGTTTCTTTGTGGATTTCAAGAAAGCTTTTGACATGGTACCACGAGGAAATATTTGGAGACGTATGCAAAGCCTTCAAGTGCCGAGAGAATTTATGCATGGAGTCTTTCGCATCTACCAAAAAATGATATGTCAACTACGTACGGAAGATGGAATTTCAAATTTTTTTGCAAGCACCATTGGTGTCAAACAGGGATGCCCACTTTTCCCAACCCTCTTTGGGCTACTCATTGATGAATTAGAATGCATGGTTCTTGATTTTATGCAACAAGAAGGCATAGAAGAGGTTAAGATCGGAAATGTGGTGATCATGCTTTTCTTTATGCCGATGATGTAGTGCTCTTGGCACATACCTTAGAAGATGCACAAAATCTTATGAGTGTCTTGGAATGCTTCTGCCTACATAGCGGGCTGATTGTGAATGGATCCAAAACCAAGGTTATGCTTGTAAAGACCCTTGATGATGAACATCCATGCATTGTATACAACAATGAGCAACTTGAAGTGGTGGATAGCTTCAAGTACCTTAGCCTTGAGGTTCCATCCAATCATAAATGGAAGGATTGCGCAATGCGTCACTTGGAAGCCGGAAAGAGGGCTTATTATGCATTTGAGAAGATGTGCAAGGCTGGAGAGATCAAGTGTTGGGCTCTCAAAAATTACCTGTTTGACACGATGGTGACATTGATGCTTCTTTATGGAGTGGAGGTGTGGGGTGGTAGTATTGGGAAGTCTACTTGGAAAGAGTTTGAGAATGTCCAAAAGCGTTTTCTCACCAACTTTCTCCAAGTCAAGACACAAACACCCTACATGCTCTTACTTCTTAAGTCCGGATCACTTCCCATTGAGGTCTTGGGCATGCAAAGGGTTGTGGAGTACATGCTTAAGACACAATGTAGCCATTTGTATCGACTTCCTAGAATCGCATATGAAGCAAGTCAAAAGGTCCAAAAGACATGCAAGAGCAAAATACTAAGTTCGGGGTGGATGCTTGACATCAAGAAATGGTTTGGAAGATGGGATGCATGTCACTTGGTAAAGGATGCATCGATCGACTCCCAAGTTAATGAGGCCTTCTTACAACGCCAATGTATCACGGCTTGGGAGAAATTTGGAGGTTCTCGCTTCAGTCATTACACCACACACATTGCCCCAAACTACAAATCTCTCTTCTTCTCCGAATTAGGTAACCGAACCCATCCCTACATCCTTGAGCCCATCCCGTTGAGTGCGATCCACACCATTGCCTCCATTCGTCTTAGCTCCCATTCACTACGCTATGAGACAGGACGTTGGGGCACTGGCGAGGAGTCTCGTCGACTTTGCACCTGATGCCCTCGTCAAGTGTGAGAGAGTGATTACCACACACTACTTGAGTGCTAAAATTTTGACCACATTAGGTCCTCTTTTCCCCATATATTCAGCCATGATCTCTCCCTACATACCTTCCTCTCCCAACCACGATGTGGACTCTCTATTGTGACGCTCATTTCAGCCATTTTTTAGCATTGAGAGTCACTTATGACCTCCACTCACACCACGTGACATGTTCATTTGGTCCCATAGGTCATATTTGACCTTCGAGGACAATAATAGAACTATCTATCTCTCTCTCTCTCTCTCTCTCTCTCTCTCTCTCTCTCTCTCTCTCTCTCTCCTTTGACCATCTTAGAATCCTCACCCTTTCTAATTGGCATGCCTCCAATTCTTGCCCCTAACATATAATCATCAGAACATCCTATTGCTTCCTTCTACTACATATAGTGCACCATCCTCTTGGGCGGAAAGTGTTTAGTCTCATTGCCTCAATCTGCCATATAGACCCAAGTAGTTTTAGTTATTAAGGGTATATATGGCCTCTCTCTTTCTCTATCCCTCTCCATATTTATATCTACCATGCGTGTGTGTGTGCATGTGTGTAGGGTCATGAGGAACTTCTAAAACTATTCTACCATGCATATTATTTGATTTTTTCCCTTGAAATTGGCCTGCTCTACCACTTTGTTTGTGCATTACTTACATCCTTTTTCTCCTTTCTTTCTTGCAATGTATATAATAGTTTCTTTCGTTGCTCCATCATTTAGCTTTGTCATGTTTGTGATAATTTCCATCCTTGCCATATTTGAGCTAGTGCATTTTCTTTTAGATTTCCACATGAAGTGGATAGTGCTAGTTTATTCCCCTCATCTTTTGTTCAAATTTTTTTTCTTTGTGGCATACAATATGCCAAATTTAACACAATGTCTCGAAATTATTGCAAGAACTAGGTAAAGATGGAATTTATAGGCCTTATTATGGATATATATCTTGAAAGTTATGAATCTCTTGTCTCTTGTAGTAGGGAATACATGCTTCTCTTGCTGAACTAGATATATAGGCAATGAGCTTTGAGACATGTAGTACTTGTAGCATCTCTAAGTTGCATGACTAATAAGGAATTTGATTTTTAGATCATAAAAAAGTAAGAGATGGCACACTCTCTCCTTTGAAAGTAGCCACAATTATATGTAGAATTTTCTTGTGAGTAGAACTTTCACAACTTTCCATGGAACTTCCTCCTGAATGAGCATCAAATGTATACTTAAACTGCTTTGCCTTTTATGGAAAAATTTCACCACAAAATCCACCTTCTCCAAAAAAAAAAAAAAACTACTCGAAGGTACAAGAAAATGCTATAGACAAGTGCTCTATTAATGTCATGGGATACCTGCATTACAATACAGTTTTATGCTTATTTGCAAAAGTGACTTATGAGTAAATATTAAAAACTCAAAATACAACTTAAGGTAAAACATAGTATAAGAACCATATTACGTCATATCAAAAGTGTTTTATAGAAGTTTATGTCAAAGATATTAGAATAATGCGTAATATGGTTAATCACTACAAGAGATTCTTCATAGTAGTGATGCTAGCAGAGCGATGCTCAAATGTGAAAATTCACGGCGTCGCTATGCAACAAATAATATAGCAACGTTGACCAAGTAAAAAAATAATCCGTGAGCGCCAAAAACTTAGATCTCAAATCTAAGTTTCGACGCTCTCGCAAAACAGGTATACCTGCACCTCTCTCTCTCTCTCTCTCTCTCTCTCTCTCTCTCTCTCTCTCTCTCACACACACACACACACACACACACGAGGAGAGGAAGGAGAGCCAGAGCCAGGTATGCTCCTTCCCTCTCCTTCCTTTCATGTTCCCTTCCCCTCTTTCTCTCTCTCCCACACACACACACACATTGTGAATGCGTGAATGTGTGTGTGTGCGCGCGCGTGAGAGAGAGAGAGAATGTACACACATGCATAAACAAAGAACACATACACACACACACACATTAAGAGAGGGAAAAGAGAGAGAGAGAGGGAAAAGAAAGAGAGAGAGAGAGAGAGAGAGAGAGAGAGAGAGAGAGAGAGAGAGAGAGAAAGCAAAGAATGTACACACACATGCATGCATAAACAAAGAACACATACACACACACATTGAGAGAGAGAGAGAGAGATAGAAAGAAGACAAAGAGAGAGACAGATTAAAAGAGAGAAAGAGAGAGAATGTACACACATGCATAAACAAAGAACACATACACACACACATTGAGAGAGAGAGAGAGAAAGAAGACAAAGAGAGAGAGACAGATTAAAAGAGAGAAAGAGAGAGAATGTACACAAATGCATAAACAAAGAACACATACACACACACACACATTGTGAATGCGTGAATGTGTGTGTGTGTGTGTGTGTGTGTGCGCACGCGCGCGTGAGAGAGAGAGAGAGAGAGAGAGAGAGAGAGAGAGAGAGAGAGAGAGAGAGAGAGAATGTACACACATGCATAAACAAAGAACACATACACACACACACACACATTAAGAGAGGGAAAAGAGAGAGAGAGAGAGAGAGAGAGAGAGAGAGAGAGAAATCAAAGAATGTACACACACTGCATGCATAAACAAAGAACACATACACACACACATTGAGAGAGAGAGAGAGAGAGAGAGGAAGAAGACAAAGAGAGAGAGACAGATTAAAAGAGAGAAAGAGAGAGAATATGAAATGAAATGTCATACGAAACATCTTTAAAATTTCAAAATGATTTATGAGACCAATCCAATAAACTCCTTGTGGATCTAATTTAATGCTTGTGTTGTCTGAGTGAAGAGCTTTGATGTCTGTCTTTGTAAATAGACGTACTATGACATCTATAGATAAAGAGCGAGGGAAAGAGAGATAGAGAGAGTGAGACAGAGAGAGAGTCAACATAGGTTTAGGATTTAGTTTTTATATTTAAGTTAGAGTTTAGGTTTAGATTTAATATTAGAGCTTTGGGGTTAGGTTTAGGATTTAACTCAAGATTTAAGGTTTAGAGCTGAAGAAGAGGCCAACCATCCCTCTCTTTTTTGTAGAGCTTAAAGGTGTTTGAAGCTAGTTAGCTTTGGAATGTTCAAAGGGTAGGCAACAACACTAGCTGCTAAAAGCGTTCTCTTTCTGTTGAGCTTGAGTGATGAAAGAGGAAAGTGGATAACTCAGGACTTTCACAATGTATCAAGTTGGCTTGTGTGTGTGTGTAGCTATTTTACTTAAAATAAATAACACACCAATGAACAGGATGTTCAAAAAGACGACTAGCTAAAGATGTCTAGGCAAAGATAAGTACAAAAACAACTCAGTCTTTGATTCATAACTGTACAACATAATAAGAATGAATTATCATTCCAAATGAATTTGTACAAAGGTATCAAAACTATCCCAATTGAATCATTAAGTGTTTCCAAAGTCGGACTGCAACAAGCTAAATCTCTTTAAGCCAAGATAGAATTGTCACCTGCATTTATATAGTCAAGACAATAGATCTGTTAGACTTGGCTATGCATGGCAAGCTTCAAAGAACCTATCAGTTGTTATCCATGTCCAATTTTAAAAAAAATTGACTAGCTACTGTCCTTAAATATAGATATACAAAAAATACTTAAGTATTTCAACCTGTTTTCCAAAACTATAATGTCCAAGCAAGGATTTGCTAATTCATAGTAGTGTATGTATCCTTTTGCAAGTATTCATTTATAAAAAACCTTGTACCTTCCTTAATCCTCATTTAGATTTGCATGAATAAGGTTAATAAAACCAAATCTAAGCCAGTCATCTGTAGGTCAGATTTTATAAGTCAAAATAGTCTCCCCCATGTCACACTATCAACAAAGCCTAGAAGTGAAAGATACAGCTAAGTTTATCATGATAGTAGTCAAAAGGCTAGAATCAACTAGGAATATCTTGCGACCAGATATAGGCCAGACATCAACAACCAGAAGTTTCAGAATTACCCAGTACTCTGCAGCAGGTAGGCACACTTATCAGCATTACACAAAATACCGTAAAAGGGTTTTCTTTTGAATTTTAGAATAATAACTGAACTATCAGCCCAGAGAAGTACCAACTAGAGTGGGAGAAGTACTAGCCGGAGCCAGTCTCATAAAGCCGGCCACCTCAAACTATACCTAGATATAGCAAGATCTGTATCATTATGCCGGTCAGATTCAATGCCAATTTTTCAGTAGAGCATCAAAAACCAGAATATGTGTGTATGTATAAAGTTTACACATGATTTATGGTAGTACACCCAAGAGCTTAGCTGTGGAAAAAAAAGATTCACTTAACCCGTCAGAACTTAGCAGAATCTGTAATAGGCATGTTTACCCATCGGCATATACTTAAGTACCAAAACGAGATCTTCATCAGTAGCAGTTGGATTAATTGCCTAGGGAAGTATCAGCCAGAGCCACAAAAAGTGGAGTAGAACACTATTTGTAAAAGCGATCCATCATCGAGAAAACAAAGTTTTAGATAGCAAATTCTCGAGCATAGTAAGCAGGCCATAATTCCAACTCAACCGTGTTTAAGCCATAAGTTAGTTAATATTTACCTCCTGTTACACCATAGAGGCCAGTTGAGCAGAGTTCCCTGAAAAAATATTCTCAAAATTTCTCAAAAAAAAACATAACTCCTTAAGCCAGAAAGAAGTAAAACCACTAGCCCAAGGAAGTGTGCCTAAACCCCACCTTATTCCATAGTTTATCAAGGAAAAAATATCATATTACAGATAAACCATGCTAAAAAGTTTTAAAGCCATTATCCAAAAAAGCCTCAAAAACCAGAGTGGCTCAACATTAGTTATGTAAGCAAAACCCAACTCATCGAGTTTGACCATTCTCCAGATTTTTCAAGCACAATCATATTTCAATAAGTAATCATTCAATATGATGATATCCTGGGAAGTAATCTATCAAAGCAAAACAAGCTAGGGTAAAACAAACATCACTATCAGTCAAGAGCTGCTTTGTACCAGCTACCTTGAGTCCTTTTTGCACAATGTAACTTGTTGTGGGATTATGATTCTCCTCATAACTCACCACATGCCATCAGGCTTTCAACACCATACTCACCATAAGTATCAAGTTAATGCAAAAAGCCCCAATTTTTCATAAGTTTCCATGAAAGCAACTATTCAGAGAGTAAAAATGAGCAGGTCAGAAGCCCTCACAAAAAACCAGTGTTCAGCAACTAATCCACCTCAGTAGAAGTAATAAGCCAAAAAATAATTATGGTATCATCTGTGCCATGTATGTATTATAACCAGAACTTGCAATTTTACCATTTGAGTGAGTTACCCCTTATCTTCCTATATCAAAATATCAACCATTCAAAATCAACCATCTTTCATACATTAACAGTAAAAGGTCCTGTCAAACCTGGAATAGTGATAAAAAGCCAATGTGGTAAAAATGCATAGTACACACTAAAGATGGTGAATAGAAAACCTTTGAAGTAGAAGCCATCTAACAATCAGCACAGTAGCAGCAGAAAATGTGTTACTATAGAGCCAAGCATCAACCTTTCTTGCATACTCTCCTCTACACCACGAAAGTTTACACCAAGACCAAGTCTAAGTGAAGGGAAGAGCCCTCGCCTTATATGCTAGAGGAGGTAGGGAAGATCGCCAAAAGTACTCATTTGTGGGGGTGCTGCAGACAGCCAAGCATCGATTTTTCTTAATAAGCGTGTAGGAGGAATAACAACTACACATCACTCCAAGTGAGGTAGGCAGAGAACCAGTGCCAAGAACCCTAACCTCCAATGCAGTTAAAAGAGCGGGATCGTGACGTGCTATGCGCGCCGCGACAAAGTGATTAATAGATGCATCGATCAAAACTAAAGTCTCCACACTCGCCAAGGTAAGGGGCCAAAAAAAGAGAATTAAGTGAACTTGGTAAGAGCTGAGGTAGGGGGTGATACCCATATGGTACCCATTGAGCCCATGCTCCAAAAAAGGTTTATACTAACCCAAGCAACCCGAGAAAGTAGGTAGGTACGATTGGATCCATAAGGGGTTGCACCCCCTAGCTAGGTTTTTTTGTGCAATTTATTCAGCCATGGAAATCAAGATAGCCTAGTAGGTCAGCAACGAGTAATTAAGTATCCATTAGTTGATTTTATACTCAAGGAGGAGATCCTTATGCTGCTTGTACTCGAGCAGCAAAGGCTTAGTCAAACCGCCATAAGAGTGTTGGGGTGTTACCACCATACATAGTTAGTTAGGGTAGTAGTACCAATAGGTAGAGCTAGTGTACCCAGAACTAGCTACCCTGGTCAGTTGCATCGATCGTGTGTGTGTGTGTGTGTGTGTGTGTGTGTGTGTGTGTGTGTGTGTGTGTGTGTGTGTGTGTGTGAGTGAGAGAGAGAGAGAGAGAGAGAGAGAGAAAGAGAGAGAGAGAGAGAGAGAGAGAGAGAGAGAGCACTCATGGTGCTGAGTAGGAATTAGAGCAGCTAAAGCGGACGACGTAGCACGAGCAGTTTCCCATATTCAAAAGAGGAAGCAAGAAAAAACTTGCGAAACTTGGGGATGGATTACAATTCTATTCACGCTTGTCCTAACGACTGCATTCTTTTTAGAGGGGAATACATAGACATGAAGAAATGTCTGAAATGTGATTCCGAGAGATATCAAGAAATCTCCACAGACCAAAAAATTCAAAGTCAGAAGTAAGGAGTCAGAAGGTTTTGCCACACTTTCCTCTGCTGCCTCACATCAAGCATTTCTTCGAATGTAAGTCCATGGCCACCCTAGCATCATGCCACGAGGAGAATAGAGAAGCTCAAAATTTGCATCTCGGCCTAGCTATGGATGGCGTAAATCCAGTTTGGTCAGAGCTCAACATCTTACAGTGTATGGCCAGTTGTCATTATCAACTACAACCTTCCCACATGGTTGACTACCAAGAAGGGGCACCTGTTTTTAGCTTGATTCTGTCGGGCGATATAAAGTGAAGAATATGGATGTGTATCTCCATCCACTATTGGAAGAGCTACAACAATTGTGGATTGGCATAAAAGTGGTGGATATGAGCCGACACACAGGTCGACGCAATGCTTTGATCAGAGGCATTCTAATGTGGACCATACATGACTATCCCAAACTAACAGAAAGCTCAGGTGATAAATACTCAAACTCAAATACTATAAACTTTTTTTTTTCTCAAGCTTATCTATTGTCATGTGTATACATGCAGGGCTTCAAACAAGCAAATACAAAGCATGTGTCACATGTGGACCTATACTTAATACACGTTGAGCGCCCTCACTAAAGAAGCAAATATACAAAGGTCATCAAGCGCACCTTCCAGAGAATCATGAGTTACGCGATGGTTTTTTGGGAAGAGAGCCACCGAGGTTGTCTGCTCGAGCATGGCTAGAGCATATGTGATGACGGTTTTTCCCTAGGGATGAAGAGATTCTCTCTATGGTAAGAGTTACCATATTGGCCCAAACTCATGATCAATCACTTGCTCGATCCAATGCACATATTCAAGAATGTGGGTAATGAGTCGTGAGGCCATCTCATCGGCAAGAAAGATACTTTGGGAGCCAAAATTGACCTTAGAAATGCGGATTATATGGAGCAATTTTAGCCGTTGATAGCACTTGATGGATCGATAAAACTCCCTAAAGCACCATGGATTTTGAGAGAAGGCCAAGAACACAAAGTAAAAGAGATTATTCGATCCGTGCGGATGCCCACTGGCGTAATGCACTCGCTCCGAACATGTTTCACTGAAGAAGGGAAGCTTAATGGTTTGAAGTCACACGACTGACATAAAATGTGTCAGGTATGTTTGAAACGGAATTTATAGATCATAGTGGGACATATTCATGTGTGGACTTTAATACCATTGCTAGACGTATTTTGCAATTTATTTTACCAGTGGTCATTGAGGGTTGTTTGTCTCCTGGCGTCTATACTCATATGGAGTTTTGTCAATCTTGTCTCTATGCTATACTTGTGAAATTTAAATTGTGATTAATCAAACCATAACTTGTTCAGATTTCCTTCTCCATTCACCATTAAGATTTCATGTTCGTGTATTTAATTCAAGTATGGATAATGATCAGTTTCTTTCTTCTTTAGACCCAGAGCAGAGGAGGTGGTACAAGGACCTCCATCGCTCTAAAGCACCATTGTGTTGTTCCACTCCTTCAGTGTCTCCCTTTTCTTCAGAGCGATCAGCATGCTCCAAGAGTTTGGTGTCGACTAGACGATCTACACACTCTTCTAGCCGACAACGTTCTAGTGGTGGCGACGGTGGTTGTTGTGGAGGAGCCATCACTGATGCTTCGACATTGTTTCGTAGTTGTCGAGGCTCCTTACCTCCCCTTCTTTGCCCATCCCCACACCAGCCATGGCATCACCTTCTACTCCAAGTTTTGCGTGACTATCGACCGTTCCTGGCTACACACCACTCGCTACTCCTCCGGAAGTCACCCAACTCGACACTCCTCGCTTCGGGGTCCAGACTCCAGTGGAAACACTTGTCATCCGTACCCCCATCAAGATGCCACTCGAGACCCCTGTCGAGATACCCAGGTTCATGCGTCATAGGTGAGAGGGCTAGTCATACTCGATCGACATTAGCAACATCATCATCTTGGATGACGATGGCAAGAAGGTGATCTTGCGCATGCGCGGCCTTTTCTCTCAGGTGTTCTGACACTACATACTAAATACCTAGAGTGAAGTGCCCAATAAATTAAAGATAGAGTCATCAGCATGTTGCATGACAAGTTTCCCGTGTCAAATCGAGATGAGCGCTTCAATGAAGACCTGATGAAGATGCGGATGCGTGAATATTGCAAGCACAAGCGTTTTGAAGTGTAAAAAGCAATAAAGCATGGGTGGAACAGGCCAGATTGGCTAGCCAAAGAAGATTGGAAGAATGCAAAGCGAGCACCACGCAAGAATCCTAACAAGTGGAAGCAACAAAAGGAGGCAGTCAAAGTGCGAGTAGAGGCAGAAAGCTCACACCACTTGGGGAGCGGTGGGTGGACATCATTTGAGACCGACTTTGTAAGTGATTTTGCATTTCCCTTTAGGTTTGGTTATAATGGGTAATTGTACTTTTAAATTCTAACATATATAACATATTCTTTGTATGTTTTGAACAGTGATCAATGACAGGACATGACCCCACACCATACGAGCGCGAGTATGCAGGTAGAAAGAGATTAAACGCCCTTATAGACATTCTCGGTTCTCGCACTGGCTTGGTTAGGATTTAACTTTACTCTCTTACATTTGTTGTATTTTAATGATAAGCTAAAAAATAGATTGTTTTGAGTTATATATTTATACTTACAGAAAGTCTTATTCTTTTTTTTTTTTGCAGAATCCGACCGATATGCCGCTTGGATGTGATGAGACATCGGATTAGACGTCAATCTAGCCGTAGCCAGATAACACTAGTTTTCTTTTCTCATAGCATGTATAATGAGGTAACGTGTGTACGTCGTCATTTTGGTAACTATTGGTCAACAATGTATTTTCTCAATAATGACAATTGTATTGTAACTATTACATTTTGGTCAAAGCTTAACAATCAAGTGATTTTTGCCTATGATGTGTATAATTTTGTCATTGTATTACTTTTGTCAATTCACTTTCGTTGAAATACTTTTGTGAGTTTTGCATCTTTATTCTGGAAACTTTATGTTCAATATGGTTGATGAATGCCCTACCACCCAAAAAAATTTATTCTCGGACATCACTGTAGACGTCTCTATTTTAGGTTCTAAAATATCCCCATGTATTTTCGTCGGTACAGCCGTCACAAGTGCATAGAACCTCTTGTAGTGAATGGTTAGTACCAAATTGTCACACTATTGTGATGTGAAAAGTATGCTTGCTCTAGAGTGAGTGTATTGGACCTAGAATTTACTACTTTTAACTAGAAACTATATAGTTACTATATACATTGGACTTAGGATTTGCTACTTCTAACTCGCAAGTTAAGATAATTACTATATAGTAATTGTGTTGGACCTACGATTAACTACTTCAAACTAGCAACTCCACGTAGTTGCTATATTGTAACTGCATTAGACCAAGGATTTACTACTTCTATGTAGAAACTCTACATAATTACTATATAGCAAGTCTAGAGGTACTAGGAAGTGGCTAGTTCCATATAGCAATTATTGACTTCCTATATAGGAAACAACGACTTTGATAGTTCAATCTACCAAAAAGCTCCTTACTTGCTATATCTATCTAGGAAGCACGTGGAACCTAAAGCTAATTGCTATATGGTAACATGTTAAAAACTCCTTGTTCTTGATCTAGAACCTCGATTTTATTGTTGTAATAATTCAACCAATGCAACCAATGCAGTGCCCCACTTGAATGCAATCACACGACCTAACCTTTGATGTTATGTCAAATTGACTGGCAGTTGCACATGCTTCAAAACTTGTTGGTGCTGATGTAGCCAACAGTGCTGCAAGACCCTCCAACGATTCTATGGCAAAACTCAAACATCTCCAACAAAGCCCTTGTCCAAGAAGATGCAAGCGATCATGCAGTCCCTGATGAATCGAATCCTCTTCATGCTGCTATAAAAAATGCGGCTCCCACTAGTGCTGCACACGACGAAGTGGCCAACGATCCTGTTTGCAGCAAATATTGTTAGATAATTAATCCATGTCATCACACCAGTCAGCAACCCACACACATGGTCAGATGCCAAACGGCCCGCATCCCCATGAATCACCTGAAGTGAACCGTATTGTAACTGTCATACGTCTTGTATATAAGTGTGTTTTCCCTAATCAATATACATCTCATTCTAGCCTATCGCCTACAGCTCGCCACGCCTCTGAGCGTTCGTTCTCTCTCTCTCTCTCTCTCTCTCTCTCTCTCTCTCTCTCTCTTCTGTGAGTTCCCTTTGTCTCACATGGTATCATCGTAGCCAAGGCCTGATCCTCCCACACCTGTGAGGCGCCCCACCATGCAGTCACCTGCGCCTCTCCAACGCTAGGCGCAGAACCTCCTAGTGGTTCTTCTGGCTGGCATATGGCAAGCTCTCCATGCCTTCTTCGGACCTTCTGCTGTGGGAAGGTACCCTCACCTCAAGCAAGAAGGCCCCAGGACTGCTGCACCTTCAACAACCTCTTCGCTTAAGGCGCAGACCACCCCTGCAGCCGTAGCTGGTCGCCCTTCCGCATGCCAAGGTGCCGACGCTGACGCTGATGGTGCTGTAACCATCATTTCGGCCTTTCTTGAAAGCCTTGCACCTGCTGCAGACGACGAACCTCCTGTCGCCCGTGATGCAGCCACTGCAGACAAACACAGTGCTCCCTTTCGTGCAGCTATAAGAGGTGCCCCCCCTGCGGGTGCCAACCTGGCTGTTGACACTAGTGATGCCACCCCTGCGGTCTCTATTACTGCAGACCATGTTGTGGTTCAACCCACCCAAGCCATACCGCTTTCTGGTGCTGCTCAACCAGCATGCCCTGCTCATGCTGCTGCTACCGGCCTTGAAACCTATGAGCTTGCACATATGCATGCCTCCTGCGCCACCACCTCTGCAGAAGACCAGTCTGTTGTGGAAAAGATTGTCGCCACCCCACGAGAAGAAAATGTTGCAGCCCATGATGCTGCTACCATCCCTGCAGAAGAACCTGCTGCGGCTCAGTTTGCCACCATACCTGTAGAAGAAGAAGTAGCAACCAAAGATGCTACTGCAATCTGCACTGCCACCTCTGATGCTGAACCCCTTGCTGTGGGTAAATCCACACGGAGCCGACCCCCTGCAGACGGTTCATTCCTTGGGAACCAAGCTCCTGCAGGTCAAGTAATTGTGGATCAACTACGTCCACATGCTGCCCACCCAGAATTCTTGCAGCAAACCTCCCTCCATTGCAGCTCTCACTCCCTCGACGATGGCCATAATGGTATCCGTCTCCACCCTGGTCTCAACCGTTGCCGCTTTTGCCAAAGATGCACACACAAAACCTGTCCAACACAAAAGGACGGCTTTGACGATGAGCCGCCTCGCAAGCCTAGTCCATCAACCAGCATTCCACACCTCTCCAAGGATGTGAGCAAACCCAAGCTAGGATGTGAGCAAACCCAAGCTACGGCCTCTCCTTGAAGCTACAATGAATACCGCTTCAAATCCATTTTCCAACGTGGATTTTCAAAATGCTTACATACATGTAACTCTCCGGCTTGAGCATAACTTGCATACTTTACCCAGTGAAACCCTCTTTCACACTAATGTCATGGATTCCTTACCTTCAACACACACCAATGACATTTCATTAGCAGCTAGAGTGCCACAAAGTGTCTTGCCAACACTAAATGTCTACCTATCCTCATGGTCTACCATTGCCTTTGACCCTGGTGGACAAGCTAATTTTTACTCAAGCTCATGTCTCCAACAGCTCCCTCCAAGCTATCTTACCATGCAAGCGTTGCTAACACCATTCCTCCACAACCTCCAGCAAGCCATTTGCCACACCACCCTGGTACGCTTCACCTTCATCCACCTACAACAGGTGGCCAAGCTCTACAAATTGCTCTACAGTCAATATACCTTATCCTCGACATCAACTTTGACTTTAACCAATGATTTCATGCTTTCATCTCTCTTGCGGGGGCGAAAATGTCATGTTCAAGATCATGATCACAAGCATGCGCGCAGTGGACATGTCAAATGATATCAAAGCATGTACAAAGCGAAGATCAGAGTTGAAGATTCGACTCTTGATGAAGGCAACCATTGACCCTGGCTGAATCAATTTCCACCCTCGTTCATGACTCCATTATGTAAAGGTTGCATAAGCATGCTCATTGTATAAAAACCAAAGCATGTAGGTTCGCATTCACCATGAATCCATAACACATGGATGCCCTTGTATGACGACATGTCTTACGGGGGCGTGTTAGATAATTAATCCATGTCATCACACCAGTCAGCAACCCACACACGTGGTCAGATGCCAAACGGCCGGCATCCCCATGAATCACCTGAAGTGAACCATATTGTAACTGTCATGCGTCTTGTATATAAGTGTGTTCTCCCTAATCAATATACATCTCATTCTGGCCTATCGCCTACAGCTTGCCACGCCTCTGAGCGTTCTCTCTCTCTCTCTCTTCTGTGAGTTCCCTTTGTCTCACAAATATTTCCACCACTTCTATTGAATTACAAGCTGATGCAGCCAAGAATATTGTCGCACATGAAATTCTCTCTCTCTCTCTCTCTCTCTCTCTCTCTCTCTCTCTCTCTCTCTCTCTCTCTCTCTCTCTCTCTCCCCTGTGCAGCCTCGACCCTGCTCGAACCCTAGCCTCTTATGACTCCTGTCTCCCTTGGGTGAGGGGGCAGCCCTAGGGGAGGCCACAGAGCCCTGCTCCCCACATCCAGTAGTAACCCTGTCCCTGCTATGCTCGCGTGCACTCTCGCTCTCTGCAGCCTCGACCCTGCTCACCAGTTTCTGCCCCTACTCGCCCGGCCACCCACCCAAGCTCAACCCCGTTTCGGCCTCTGCATAGGCCCGGCCACTTGCCCAAGCTAAGCCCCGCCAGTCTTAGCCTCCTCTCACCCGGGTCTCGACCTGCTAGCACAGAGAGGCTTCTTTTCTTTTAATTTAATTGAGTATCGGGTCTCACAGAGAGGCTTCTTTTACTTAAACTGAGTGTAAATCCTTAATGTGATTTGCTTTCTTGATCAAGTGCCCACCATGGCCACTCGGGCCTCTTCTCGCGGGAAGCCCACATTTGCCGGTGTCGTGGCAACACCCCCCAAGGTGGACAGCATGGCTCGGCTTCAACATGAAGTCGAAAGACTTCGCAAGGAAAATGACGCCTTGAAGGAAAGACTCGCAGCCATCGAGTCTCGCCTCACAATTGTGGAGGACTCCAACAAGGGAAAGACGGAACAAAAGGAAATCCAGCTCAATACGGAGACGGAAATCATCCTCACAGAGAAGGTAAAAACTCAAGTGCAAGATGTCATTTTCCACAAAGTTGAAGATCGGGTGGCGTCCATGCTACACGAACAACAACGACAAGATGCTATTGCTCTCAATGTCCGCATTGGCGGGCTCCCGAGCGATTGGCAAGGAAAGGAGGACCCCAAGTTCCACGAGTCTTTCGCTCGCATCCGAACAACAACCCCCATGATACAATGGGATCCAGCGTCAATCACCACTCTCGCTCACGAGCATCGCACCAACCATGCAATTCTTACCTTCAAGACCAAAGCGGAGCGAGTCAAGCTCCTTGAGCAATCGAAGCTTCTCAAAGACACAAAAATTTGGTTTGCCGAAGATCTCACACCCACCCAGCTCAAACAAAAGAAGGCAGAACTACAGAAGATGCGAGAAGCGCGCATAGCAGGAAAATTGGCAGTCTACCGAGGAGGTAGAGCCATTATTCAAGAGTTTCGAACTCCCAAACCGGTTCCCTCCTCACCTCCTTCTGCATAGATTTTGTTCATTTTATCTTATCTTAACTTTCTTTTTGGACTCTCAGTCCTTAACTGAGATGTATCACACAATCCCCTCACGTTTGTAATGTTTTATTTTTGGTCCCATAGGTCAGATATGACCTCCGTGGACGATAATACAATCTATCTATCTATCTCACATGATGCCCATGGTGTTGCTGAATTAAAGGCTGATGACGCTCTTGCCGTCCCAGATGCTGCCATAACACCTGCTGCCTCCAATTGTGTCATCGTCTTTGTAGTGATGATTGGCGCCACCCCTGCAACAAGTGCGATCGCCAAAGGCTGATGTAGACAATGTTGCTACTGCAACATCCATGGACGTTGTTGCCTCTTTTCCTTCACGCGACGACCCTCCTATAATTAATGACGAGCTTATTGCTACCGAGGTCAATGTTGCAACACCTGCTGCCAACTCTCCATATGCCACCCGTGCAACCTCCAAATCTTCACCCATCGCAGCAAACAAAACGGGAGCTGAAACTTTTTGCAGAAGCCGCAATCTATAACATTGATGATCAAGCAGCCATTATCAATGCATTTCTTGATTCTCTGCTGGAGCCAACACAAGAGGAGGACATTGCTCTAGATGATGATGCAGCCATTGAAGCATTTCTTGGGTCACTGGAAGATGCATTCCTTCCTTTTGAACCCTTGCAGCGGCAGGCGGTCCCATACCCTGCTAACCCACATGGTCAACTCTCGCATGGTGAAGACATTGATGAAGCGCCATCTTCCTCAACCCTATTGCTGGAAGTAATCAGAAGGGTACCCAACTGCTTGAAGGTCATGATGCCATTCCCATCTGCAAGTTCTGCTGTCGACATCCTCATTGGGGCAAGCCAACCTCTGGCCACACCTTTGCAGTTCAGCCCTGCAGCTGGAATGGTGAGCCCCCCAAATGGCTCCTCCACTCTATCTCCAACTCCAAATTCAATCCTTGGTGCAAATATTGAAGCAACCTCCACGCAATTGAGCCCCAATAATTTGCTCCAATTCCTTTTCATGCCTATCAATGGTCCTCGAGAGAATGTGAATCAAACCCTCAACCTGTTTTGGCCCTGATGAAATTTTACCCTCATTCTCAATCCCACAACAGGTGATTATCCTTCATGCTCTTCTCATTACGGGGGAGTATGCCTTCTTCTCGTGATCTTCTACAATCTCGGTGAAGCACTACCTGACGCAACCTCGACAACAAATATTTTATAAAAAAAAGATCGACTCATGTTTTTCACTCACTTGCGGGGAAGTAATGGTGGAATTCAAGCTCGTGAAAAGACATGGGATGTGCAAAACACGAAAGCCAAATCAAAGACAAAGAGGAAAACTGGAATAGACATCAGCTTTCTCTTCCACTTCAAATTCAACCTCGGTCCGACTGATTTCTTTCAACCCCTGTGAATGATCAATCATCATGTAGCTTGCATAGCATGATGTAATCAACCCTATAGCATGTAGCCTTGCACGCATCAAAGGTGGAACGCTGCACCTGACAAAAAAGGCGTATGCATTGTCATTTCTTTTTAAGCATTCAACTCCTATGATGACCTGAACTACACCTATGATGACCTGAACTACAGAGGAGTGTGGACACTAATAATCCACGTTATCAAAGGAGATCCCAGTCGATGCATTGCCTCCTCACTATATGGCACGTGCAGTTCAAGTGGGATCAACAGCAGGATTCACATGGGCCGTAGATCGGCGCCCGAATTTACAAGGCTTGGCTCCCGAATTTACTTATTTTCCATAGAGTGGAAAAATTGGACCTGGTTTGAATATGGAGCGAGGGCGGGGCGGAGGTAACCTGCGAGCAGGGCGAGAGAGGCTGAGTGAGAGGGACTGCACTGCTGAATCCGGGCCTGCTGCGTGTGAGAGGGAAGGCCACGAGCTGGGGTGCTGCCACACACAGTATTGCCAACTTAGGCGAACTGGGGTGCTCCGAGTCGTGCCTACTGTCGCACACAGGCGAGCTGGAGTGTCTCGGGCATTGCTTGACTGCTCCGCACACACAGGCGAGCTCTTCTACTGCTGCGAGCATTGCCAACTTTCACCCAAGTGTGATCCAACAAGATGGCTGAATTTACAAGCATGGGCAGGGATTTGAAGCTATGGCCATTCTACACCCTATCCCTTTGAAGCCTCTCTCTCTCTCTCTCTCTCTCTCTCTCTCTCTCTCTCTCTCTCACACACACACACACACACACACACGCGCGCGCGCGTGCGCGCTACAATCGGGTCGTACGTCCATCAGTCAAAGGTTCGAAGGAGGTATGCACACGTCGGTCTTTCAATCGATGCTCGATCATTGTTGGCATTGAAGAGGATCGACAGGCCCACGGAGCGATTTTAAACGAGGTACGTTGGCCACAGTCCTCCTTTGTGTTTGTGCATAGCTTTTGCTCTTAATGATGTTCCTAACCATTTTCGTTCATGGCTTGTATTGTAGATTAGGAGGGGTCATATGCAATGGGAAAAAACAAAGATAAGATGAGAGACGCGTGTGGAAAGCATCGTGGCAAAGGGGTCAATGGAGCTTCATCTAGCAGAGAAGCTTGTGCCCAAAACAGGGGTCATTTATTGACAATGGTAAGCTCTACATTTGATGAGATGTAGAGAGAGAGAGAGAGAGAGAGAGAGCATGATTGTCTTGCATAGGTGTCCCCTTATTACATTGAGGATGTTAGAGGTAAAGATGGTGTCCTTGTACGTTATTGTCGTGTAACGGAGGAATGTCCATAATAAGGTAAAGCATGGGGAAAACGTGTCGAAATCATTCGACATATCCAAGAGAAGCATAGCCTCACAATTCACATTCCTCGTAGAGCCGTACGAAGACCCAAGGATAACCAACGCATCCCATTGCCAATCAAATCACGGTCTCATAGACAAGCAAAAACTTGATTTCCAGCATCGAAATGCTCTGAATCTCGCAGGACAAAAACATCGGAAAGATTTAGAATATGGGGCAGATTGGAAATGGATTTTTAGTTCTCTTAATGGCAAAATGCCTTACGAGGAATGGAGAGTGCAATATCTGGAAGAAGTATGGCAGAGTGGGAGAAAGGCATGCTGAAGTGGATTGCCAGAAAGGATTGCAAAAGGATACAATGAAATGATATAACACTATTTTGTTTTTTTCTTTGGTTATTTTTTGTTTCATGTCTTGTACTATGCACCTTGAGAACGATGATTTTACTAACTTGCTGACGTTCACAACACCGAAAAATAGTCAAGAAAGTACAAAGGGGTTCAAGAAGATTATAAAGAGGGGGGCTCTAGTGACCAAGAAAAAAGCAACGATGCCTCCATGGATTTGGAAGGAAAAAATGGAGAAGTCAATTTGGACAATGTCATTACTCCGGTATGATGCGCATTGTTTTAACAAATACGTCAAATCACTGTGTTTTTTATCAATTATATTGAGATCATTGCATTGTTTTGTTATAGTTGCTATGTATGAGCAATATTTGCTCGTCAACAAAGGCTTCACAAAAAGTCATGGGTGGTTGTGACAAGCCACCGGAGAGGGTGAAAAAGGTAATGCTTGAGCTTGTAATTTACTTTGAAAGTATACCTTTTTGTTTACTTTAACATTCTCAATGGAGGTCATAAAATAGTTAAAAGTTCAAAAGATGGGTGAGAGTAAAATACATATCGATGTTTCTTATCCGTCGGCGTCCATGGGGCTTTCACCCGCAAAAAATACAAGGTTTGAAACTAGAATTATTATCAAAATTGATTTGTTGTCTTCTTTGAATATGATTATTATGAGCATGATATTTGCATAGGTCATCTACAAAAAAGATTGTCCATTTACATTCCGAGTTGTATGGTCACTACGATTCAAATCTTGCAAGGAACATAGCAACAAAAAAAGCTTCTTCTCATACTATGGCTCTATTTGTATTGTGAGACCTCTCTTACATATCTATTTTTATATATTTCAAAGCGGTACTTTGTTTTTGAAGTGTAATTGGGACTTTTGTTTATGTTAGATGGCTTGAGGACACTCTTGATGGCGAGGCTTTACATCAAGTGTGGTTTGTTGATACCTTGTGGTATTCATTTATACAAACCACTCCTATTGAAAGAGCTGTGCGTTATTACTATGGTCGAGTTGATCTTTCTACACAAGTGTTTACATTCTTTCCTGTTGTTGATGAGTAAGTCGTTTTTTAGTGTTTCTCCAAGCTTATTTTCATTTTGGTATTGGGCTTTCTACGCAACGTTATACAATTTTTATTGGTTCTAGGGATCATTGGACATTAGTTGTGTTCTTCAATTGCCACTTGTGCCCGATTAGACATCTACCAAAGGACAAGAGCGCAATTCTCTTCTTTGACTCGCTCTCGTTGCGCTCAGTCAATCGATACATCTCGCATGTCAAGAGGTATGATGGAGATGACCTTGTTTTATGCTATTCAGCTCATCTTATGTTTATGCAAGGCTTCTTTTACGGTTTTTTTTTTTGCGAGCGTAGAGTTTTGCAACATTTTTCAGCTTATGTGACACATCCGCAACTAAGAATGGAGCTTAGTCACCCCGAGGATTGTCACATGCAGACAATGGTGGTGAGCAATGTGGTTATGTTTAAATTATGCCAAGAATAATGCTTTTGAATATGTGTCAAATAACTTGATGTAGATGCCCACACAATCAAACACCAAAGATTGTGGGTTTTATATTATAAAGCTTTTACTTGTGGCTATCATGGATGGCATGCCATACCAAAACCCGGTAATGCTATCATGCTAATGATGTTTACAATTAACGATGACGAGTATGAATGTCCTTGCACTAAAACACTGCCCTGAGCAATTCACGAAAACTTGGTTTGCATACAAGCAAGTGGAGGCAATGAAGAGCGCATTTGGTTCTTGGGCTCAAGAAAGTAATGTGGACAACACATCGTCAGTGTAGTGATGTTTTGAACATAGTGATCTTTGCTAACAAAATTTTTGGTATTTTGAACATAGAGATCTTTGCTATCACAAATTTTGGTATTTTGAACATCGTGATCTTTGCTATCACAATTTTTTGTAACCATCTTTTGAAGCTATGCAGACATGGTTATGGTTATTATGGTTATGCCGGTTTGTTTATGGTTATGGTTATGTCGGTTTGGTTATGGTTTATGCCAGTTTTTTTATAGTTATGCTTATGCCGGTTTGGTTATGGTTATGGTTATGCCGGTTTGTTTATGGTTTATACCGGTTTGGTTATGGTTATGGTTATGCCGGCTTAGGATTGGTTTATGCCGGTTTGGTTATGGTTATGGTTATGTCGGTTTGGTTATGGTTTATGTTGGTTTGGTTATGGTTATGGTTATGCCGGTTTATGGACGGTTATGGTATGTCGGTTTGTTTATGGTTATGGTTATGTCGATTTGTTTATGGTTTATGCCGGTTTGGTTATGGTTATGGTTATGTCGATTTGGTTAGGGTTATGGTTATGTCGGTTTGTTTATGGTTTATACTGGTTTATACTGGTTTGGTTATGGTTATGGTTATGGTTATGGTTATGGTTATGGTTATGGTTATGGTTATGGTTATGGTTATGCCGGTGTGATTATGGTTTATGCCGGTTTCTTTATGGTTATGCTTATGGTTTATGCCGGTTTAGGGTATGGTTATGCTTACGGCGGTTTAGGAAATCTTCATGAAAATTTATGGCTATGGTTACGTTGGTGACGGTTACAATTATGATTACCTGTTATGTGTATGTTTTTGGTTATGGGTTCGATGCATTCTTTTTTTTTTTGTAAATTCGGGTAGAAGGGGTTGTAAATTTGGGATGTAAACAAGGCATATTCTTTTTTTTTTTGTAAATTCGGATATTTTGGGTTGTAAATTCGGACAGTAAACAAGGTGTGTTTTTCTTTTTTTGTAAATTTTGGGTGGAATGGGTTGTGAATTTGAGAAGGGGAACACTAAATCATATGGTAAAAACATATAAAACATCTATACCAAATAGAACCTATTCTGCGTCATTAAGGTGACAAGGGTCAACATATGATTACACAAAATCTTGTCACTAAAAAGAATACTTCTATATAAGCTCCAATTGGATTGGTGGGTTTTGTGTGTACATCAACAAAAGTCTCAGTGAAGAGGCTTGGGCTCTAAACATGCCTCCTTCTAAGGTGACAAGGGTAAATGTGTGCTCAGCATCAAGAGTGTCAGTATGTTTGCATGATAAGATGGTTGCACGGAAGCTCCTTGTGTCATCACAAACTTGGACGTGCTGTCCAACTAGACTTTCTACATTTTGTATTCCATTGTGGTGTGTTGATAAAGGGAGTAATGCATTACATGTATGTCGGGAAGAGGTACTATCAGCGTCCACCAAAAGAGTTTTTGTACAACAATGCAAACAAAAAATGCGTGGACGCTCATCAAATTGGATGCAATTGCAACCACGTTGATGCTTTTTTCTAAGTTTCCCAGTTTGGCGGGTGGGCTTGCTTGGTTGGGTAAGATCCAACACTTGAGCTTCCAATTGTTCCAAGCTTGGCCTTCCATGTCCAAGGCATGTTTACGTTACATCCTCTTGGACCTGGCGGATACCTCCTCTTGCCGGCAAATTGATCTCCTTTGGACTGACTAATGATCTAATAGACTCTCTTGCAACCCCCACTTGATGCACCATAGTCTCCATCTCTTTGACACTCCTACATGATAGGTCTTGCTCTATTGAGAGAATTAAGTCCTTGAGTTCTTGGATACCCTTGGCCACTTCTTCTTCAATGTTAGACTTGTTGCAATCATCATGTTGGGCCCCTTCCATCATTTCATGTGCCTTGTCCACAATTGGTAGAATGGAACTCAAGTGTTGGAAATGGTGTGTGACAATCAATCGTACATCGTAAAGATGTTTACTTTGTGAGGACCAATCAGGAAAATGAATAGTTAGCTTGCAAGCTAATATTGTACCATTGAGTGGGTATACTGGAGCTTTGCAACTTAAATTGTAAGAGGATTTCATTGACAACTTGAAGGCAAGAGGGGTCAAGTGCATATCTTT
This sequence comes from Adiantum capillus-veneris, assembly GCF_014529385.1. Lineage (NCBI taxonomy): Eukaryota > Viridiplantae > Streptophyta > Polypodiopsida > Polypodiales > Pteridaceae > Adiantum > Adiantum capillus-veneris. Next base: position 63,923,181 of record NC_140936.1, read on the forward strand.
GCAAAATCATTTTCCCTTCCCGTAGCTTGTTGGTGTGCTTATGTGAGGAGCCTTGAATTCCAAACCATCCGGAATCAGTTGCATATACAAAAAGCATGGTCATGCAACTTGAATACACAAATGTCAATAAAAATTAATGAACATAAGATGGCACAAACCTATTTCTTGTTTTTCCATGAAGAACTTCAACAATGTACCACCCATGCGGGGCCCACTCTTTGAATCACCAACAAGTGCATGTATAAGGTCCACTATGGATCGGTTTAATTATCCACCCATGCCTTCTTTGCATGGAACCAACATAGAATGATATGGCATGCAATTTGGCAAGAGGATCCTTCCAATGTTGTCTCCCAACAAAAAGGATCTTCATTGAAAACTTTGAGAAATGCCTCCAGCTCTTGTGGTGACTTATCTGTTACCATATACATGTGGTAGTGATGTGTGTGAACACACTAGGACCACCGGGGCATTTTTTTCGTCTTTAGGACGTTTTTTCCCCCGAGCATTGTATATACGCCCATCACTCTAGGGCTATCTATCTTTCCATAGCACACTAAGTAACACACTCTCTATTGTGTGCCTTGAGCTTCCTTTGTCTTCTCCAAGCTGTGTGTGTTTCTCTGCAACCCTAATTACAACAATTGGTATCAGAGCAGGTTACGTCCTCCCGGGCTTAGTCGCCACCTGCTCCAGCACACGCCTGCTCACTTTCTATGATTACAATGAGGTTTGGCGAGCGTTCGCAGGGTAACACACGCTCTATTGTGTGCCTTGAGCTTCCTTCGTCTTCTCTAAGCTGAGTGTGTTTCTCTACAAACCCTAATTCCAACAATTGGTATTAAAGCCTGTTACATCCTCCCGGGCTTAGTCGCCAGCTGCTCTAGCACACGCCTACTCACTTTCTCCGATTACAGTGAGGTTTGGCGAGCGTTCGCAGGTCAACATATATTTTGGGATAGCTCATAGAGCTTAGTCTGCTCAGATTTCTAATTCGGACTCATTTCAGCCTCTGTTTCCACTACAGGCAGGTCTGCACAAGTAATTTCGTCATTTTGTGCAGAATTTTTGTCAGTGTCGTTTTCTGCATAACATGTGCCTTACAGTCTTCTACGGTTTGTGCTATATAGCATGTGTTGTTCCCACTCCATTTCTCCTGTTTTCAGGCAGTTTTTATATCACGTGCAGCACTTACCATGGTTGACAACAACACAGATGTCTTAAAGATGTTTGTTGCTCAGGACGGGTTGGATGGGGACAATTACCCTATGTGGGCTTATATGATGCAACACGTTCTTGTGTCAAAGGGCGTCTAGAATATTGTGCAAGGCATTGATGTACGTCTTGGTTCTGAGGATGTAGGCGATGTTGAGGATGTTGTAGGTCTTGCTGCAAGGATTGCTACTATTAGAGTTGTTTTGCCTATGGCAGAACAAGCTCGTTGGGATGTAAAGGATGCGCAGGCTCATGCATTGATTGCGTTTTTTGTGAAGTGTACCATTGTTCCTCACATCCGTTCAGAAAAATCTGCAAAACAGGATTGGGATATAATTTTGGCTAGTCTAAATGCAAGTCACAATGAGGATAAAATTGCTTTGCTGCGTAAAGAGCTGGAGTCGAAGATTATGCATGAGGAAGATGATATGGACACTTTTCTTGCTAGTGTCAAGAATATCAATGAGAAACTTATTTCTGCAGGTGAAGTTATTTCAGATAGTTCTTTTGTACAGACTGTTCTTGATGCCTTACCAGATTCTTACCAGACTTTTGCTAGTACTTGGAGACTTAAGACCCAAGAAATCCATAAGTTGTCAAATTTGATGCATTATGCACATTGCTGTTGCAAGAGTCACTTTCCACAAAAACACGACTAGACAACGTGCAGTTGAAAAGGCTTTTATTGCTTCTCAAAGAAAGGTTGGTAACAGCAATGCAGCCACTTCTTATGGTTCTGCTACGAGAGGCAAAACTTCTGTTCCCAATGCTTCTGCTAGCAGCAATTCTTCTGGAAATTTTGGTGATAAGGGCAAAAAGAAAATGTGTTGCCATTATTGTAAAGCTAATGATAACTTGATCGAGTTGTGTCCTAAGTTGAAGGCCAAAGAGGCTAAGAAGAAAGAGGGTGGTTCCACTGCAAATGCCAGTTCCACTACAAATGCAGCCATTGTTGAGTCTTTCGTGAAAGGAGACTATGTTGATGATGTTGATGCAGAATGGACTTTTAGCGTAGAGTGCACTTACAATAAAGTTGTCCATGATTCATGCTTGTCAGTTTGCTGCAGATTCACATGTGTGGTATTTCGACAGTGGTGCTACAAAGCACATTACCTCACATCGTGAATTTTTCACCTCTCTCGAGTCAATCCCTCATGGGAATTCAGTCACTTGTGCCAACAATGCCTCTTATCCGGTTCAGGGAGTTGGAAAGATTGTGCTTACTGCTGCAAATGGCAGTTCCTTCACACTTGTTGATGCACTTTATGTACCTGGGATCAAGAAGAATCTCTTGTCTGTATCCGCACTTGCTAGACTTGGACTTGTAGTCAAATTTGTGGATGACAAATGTACAGTTCATGATCTTAGTTTTGGTGATGAAATTGTTGCATCTGGCCTTTTATGTCGTGGACTATATAAGCTCACTTTGTATGACAAGTCTGGACAAAATTTTGCAAATGCTGTTGCAGATTCAAGGGCTATTTCAGATGCAAAACTTTGGCATGCACGTTTTGGTCATCTGAATTTTGCGAGTTTGCTGTGTTTGCAGAAATCTGATATGGTTGCTTCTTTGCCACCTCTTGAAGCACCTATCAAACATGTTTGTGAAGGCTGTATTCTGGGTAAAATGCAGCGTTCTAAATTTCCAAAGGATGGTTCAGTTAGGGCCACATGCAAGTTGCAGCTTGTGCATAGTGATGTTTGTGGGCCCATGCAAACTCCGTCCTTGGGAAATTACATGTACTTTGTGACTTTCATTGATGATTACTTTAGGCATGCATGGGTATTTCCGCTTCAAGCAAAGTCCGAAGTTTTTATGTGCTTCAAACAATTTCTGGCTATGGCTGAAAATGTATCAAAATGTACTATGGGCACCCTCCGTTCCGATCGAGGGGGGGAGTATATGTCTCATGAATTTAATGCATTTCTGGCTAGTCGTGGGATAAAACACCAATGTACAATGCCTTATACACCTCAGCAAAATGGTGTTGGTGAGAGGAAAAACAAGTCACTTACGGAAATGGCACGATGTTTGGTCAAAAGCCAAGCTTTGTCGCATTCTTTTTGGCTTGAGACCATCATGTGTGCCACTTATGTACTAAAGAGGTGTCCTACGAAACCTTTGTAGTCCTGAAGCATGGCATGATAGAAAGCCTTCTATTGACACATGCGTGTTTTTGGCTATTTGGCATATGCTTTGGTGCCACAAACACAACGCAGAAAATTGGATGATAAGGCTGTCAAATGTATTTTTGTTGGTTATAGTGCTAAAAGAAAAGGTTACAGGTTGTATCATCCGCAAAAAAAACGTATTTTGGTTTCACAGGATGTAGAGTTTGTGGAAGATTCTGTTCAGCCCTTGTTGTCATGTACTAGAGACAGTAATGTAAGCTCACAGGACATTTATGACGCTTTGTTGCCTCTTTTCAGTGGTGGAAATACGAATGTAAGTTCCAATGAGGCAAATGTACAGCCTATGGGGGTTTCTGAAAATGTTAGAGATTAGCCTATTACTGATGCACATGTACATGATGTAGTTGATGAGGAAAGGGCTGAAAATGAGCAGGCTAGAGGTATGCCAAAATGGCTGGTGCACACTTTGCGTGACAGTAAATTGGATGCACCTTTGTCTAGTCGTACTCGTTCAGGCTCTCGCCATGCCTCTTATGCATCAGATTGTTATGCTTTGGCTATGTCTAGCTTACATGATGTTGAGGAACCTCTATCTTTTGATGAAGCACAAAATTCAAAAAATTGGATGGCTGCCATGCAATCAGAATAGGATGCACTTATAGAAAATGACACATGGACTTTATGTGATTTGCCTCCTGGAAAAAAGGCCATTGGTACGAAGCGGGTTTACAAGTTGAAACGCAAGCCGGATGGTGGGATCGATCGCCATAAGGCTCGACTTGTTGCAAAAGGTTATGCACAACAAAAAGGCATAGATTATGAAGAGACTTTTGCTCCCACTTGTCATATGACTACTGTGCATTTTCTATGTGCATTGGCAGCTCATTTTGGTTGGGATGTACATCAGTCAAACATTGTTACTGCTCTATTGAATGGTGACATATTTGAGGAATTTTATGTAACGTAGCCTCGCGGTTTTGTCAAGAAAGGACAAGAGGACAAAGTGTGCAAATGTAACAAGGCTTTGTATGGGTTGAAGCAATCTCCTCGTGCTTGATATGAGAAAGCTGACACTCATTTGGTCAAACAAGGCTTTCGTAACAGTCCAATAGAAAGCGCATTGCATGTAAAGCGTGAGGGTGATGTACTTCTCATTGTGGTTCTTTATGTCGATGATTTGTTGATCACTAGACCAAATGAGAGACATATTGCTGAATTTAAGGCTGATTTGAATTCTACTTTCAAGATGAAAGATTTGGGGTTGTTGCATCATTACTTGGATATATAGTTTAAGCAATGTGATGGTGGTATTGCCTTGTGTTAGAAAAGTTACATAGAGACATTGCTATGTAAGTTTGGACTTGAAGATTGCAAACCTATTGCCACTCCCATGGAAACAAGTTTGAAGTTGAGTCTACATGATGCTGGCGATCCTGTGATGTCACTCTTTACCAAACTAATGTTGGCTGCCTCATTTATGTATGCAACACGAGGCCGGATATTCAGTTTGTAGTCTCACAAGTCAGCAGATTTGTGCATAGCCTAGGGTCTAATAATTGGCAGGCCGTCAAGAGGATTTTCCACTACCTTAGTGGCACTCTACATCTTGGCTTGTTTTATCCCAAGGGGGGATCATTTTTGCCAAACTTACATGCATTTTTGGACTCAGATTGGGTTGGTTGTTTTGGCACGCGAGTGTCCACAAGCGGTTTTTGTTTCATGCTTGGCAGTTCGTGTATATCATGGTTGAGCAAGAAGTAACCTACTGTGGCCACTTCGAGTTGTTGTGAGGCTAAGTACAGGGCGGTCTTCACAGCTATGGTTGAGTGTGTATGGCTCAGATGCCTTATGGCTGATTTGGGTGTTGGACAGGACACTGCCAACACTATCTACACTGACAGTCAGAGTGCATTGGCAATTGCCAAGAACCCAATTTTTCATGCTTGCAGAAATCACATTGAGGTGCCAAACCACTATGTCAGGGAGAGGCTCTCAATAGGAGAGATCATCTTGGCTTATGTGCCAACACAGGACAACCTTGCAGATCTTTTCACAAAGGCATTGTCTCGTGAGAAGCTTGAAGCTTTTCGCAAAGCTTTGGGCTTACTCCCCTTTGTGGACTGATCATGTCCTCAGGGCATGGCACTTCCCTTTACTCATGTGCCAGCTCTCGTTCACCGCATCACTTCAGGGGGGATTTGTTACCATATACATGTGGTAGTGATGTGTGTGAACACACTAGGACCGCCGAGGCATTTTTTCCCTCTTTATGAGGTTTTTTCCCCCGAGCATTGTATATACGCCCATCACTCTAGGGCTATCTATCTTTCCATAGCACACTAAGTAACACACTCTCTATTGTGTTCCTTGAGCTTCCTTCGTCTTCTTCAAGCTGTGTGTGTTTCTCTGCAACCCTAATTCCAACATTATCAATGACAAAAGCGTTGGGTCGGATGTTACCCATTCTTGAAAGCACTATTCATAGAGTAATCTCCAAGGCAATAATGTCATGATGGCATGCCACATCTTGGGTGCACAACATAAACCATATAGGGATCCCTTGGCCAAGTTGATTATGTAGCACGGTTGCAAATAGTGGAAGACCGTATACATTTGTCTTGAAAGTGCTATCTATTGCCCAAGAGTTGTTTCTAGAAAATCACTTAGCCATATCTAACATCCAATCATCTTGAAATACTACAATAAATGGATTATCCTTTGTCTCTTTTGCGTTTGGATTGTATGGTTGAAAGTATACAACCTAGAAGCATGACAAGTGACAAAGTTTCAAATAAGAACTTGTTAGCACCAACATGCTTTCAAGAGAGAGTTTCCAACCTTATGTTGTTTTTGCAATGCAATAACCTCTGCATACATGGTCATCCAATCATCATTAATGATCCGCCCTGCAAAAAATGTTGTGGTTAAAAAGACACTACACCGCATTAGAAAAACAAACAAGGTATACACATAATTCCTTCAATGCGTTTTTGATATGATAGAAGTTGAACCTCCTTTGGTATCATAAAAAAGCGGTAGATAGTGTGATCAAGCATAGAAGCATTCTCCATTTGATACTTTTCTTTTGAGATTGACATTTGAGCAACATGTAGAGAACTTCCAATATCAAGTAAATCCTCTTTGCAACACTCTAGAACAAGCGGAAACCGGAAGGTGGTAGAGGTCACTCCTACTTCCTGGAACATGGCCATCGTGAATGGGATGAATGTATATAGTGACCTCATCCCCATATGTAGTCATTTGTACTTGCACTTTGAATGGACATCCACACTTCTTTGATGTTCTCAATCTTCATATTTTTCCGTTGCGTTCTGGTTCCCCACCCCTATGGCACAAGTAATCAATTGTATACTTGATAGACGATGTTTCCTTGTTGATTGTGCCATAATCAACCTTGCTTTGTGCTCAACCATAAGATGCTCTAGTTGCACATCCACATCGGCCCTTGTTGTATGTATTTCGTACGATGGAGTATTGTTTAGGTCAAAGGATCGTTGAGGAGCAACACTAACTTTCCTTTGACGGCCACATCCACATGACAATACATATTCTTTGATGTAGGACATGGGGATCCCACTACGCTTGACATCAATACACCAAGTTGACCTCGAGGTATCAAGTGTAGTTGTTAGATCCTTATGAATAACATTGCCTTCCATGCAATGTGCTTCTCTAACAATATATCAACACATGGAATCCTCAAGAGTGGATGTGACTTGAGACATAGAACATCATGTCTTAAGCACATCATGTCTTTCATTCGTCGCCATTTCTTTACATCAAGCAACCCTTTAGAATCACAAGACTTTAGTGTATCCAAAGATAATGAAATATCTTCTTGCAAAGTCTTGACCATTAATGCATATGCATCTTTAGTAAACGCAAAATACCTTGAAGACATGTGTAGGGCCACGTCAGGTGATTTATTGCTCTGCACATTGGATTGGTTGATATCCAAGCAGTGGGAGTTGTTTGACATATCCCATCTTCATCATCACTCGAACTACTAGATGCGCTCTCTTCTCCTTCATAATCATTGTTGTCTTCACTTTCAATGTACTAGTCCATGGTGTTCCAGGAGGGAGGGAGGGTAAAAAGGGGAGAGAGATAAAAGAAGACACACAAGTCACTGAAATTTGGTGTCAAAACTCCCCAAATCGGCCATAAACGCTTACCCAAATTTACCAATTTTTTCGAATTTACAAAAACGCCTGAATTTACTGACGCAATATCTCTCAATGAATTGACACATGACATGTGGTCTTTAAAACTCTAAGTCTTTAGGTAGTCATAAATGTGGATATATTCTTTTCTTGTGTTTTGAAGCTACTTTTACATATCTTTGTCCTACTCCAATTCCCATAGGCGATTTTATTCTGTGAGCATTAATGAGCACCGTCGCCACCTGAATTTACCACTTTTCTAGAATTTACCAATTTTCTCAAATTTACAAAATACCGCCGTGCTTTAATCGACGGCCTTGGATAAAAGATCGGGCCTAGAACCTCTTCTAGGCATTGATCCCATTTGGAGAGGCCTGTGCCAAATATGACGAGGGATGCATTGCATTGCATAGCCATAAATGTAACCGCATCCCAATGAATGAACACGGCATTCAACCATACCTCCTCGTCTCTCTCTTCCTCTCTCTCTCTCTCTCTCTCTCTCTCTCTCTCTCTCTCTCTCTCTCTCTCTCTCTCTCTCTCTCTCTCTCTCGTGCATGCACCACTTCTGCTTGTACATGATGTAGAGCACACACAAATGCACTGATGCACACCCTCCCTAAGGGGGGTTATTCGTCATTAACTTCTACACAAGCTTCCATAAGGGCAATGTGGCCAAAGTGCCAACTTTATCAGCCAAGCCAGACAACATTCCTGCTACTGCAACAATTCCTGCTATTGCTCGGCCCGTAAGTGGAGAGAATGCCCAGCTCAAAGATATATGTAAGTTGGCAAGGCAATTGTTGCACATTCTAAGCACCACATGTGCATGGTGATTAGTGGCACTTGCGAGCAAGTTAGTGGTGCAAGTGGCCCCAACTAACTCAAGTGAGAGGTGTCAGTTGGAGGAAGCTAACAGTGTTGATAGCCTGCTTGTACGACATGCACCTAGATTGCACCTCTCATAGCTATTCTAATCTCGTCAAGGATGGACGAGTGCAAGTAGGGGCCAATATAGCTTCCGCACACAGCATGAATATGTGTAGGTCACGGACATATCTAAGCCTCATAGCAGAGGTGGCCATAGCTGTCGCACACGATAGTATGAGCATGCATGTGGGTAGCGATAGCTACGAAGCCAAGTAGAGTACGTGGCAGCTAGCTAGCTTGGCGTAGACTACCGCAAGTAAAAGGTGTCAGGCAAAGTATGCTATGGTCTTGATTATGCAGCCCTCTTTTCTAGCATTAAGAGTGTGCAGCTACAGTCAATGATATAGTCGCTACCGACTGTTGATGTCCGCCCATTATACTATTTATGCACCCCTCAGATTGATACCACTATAATATTGAGAGAGAGAGAGAGAGAGAGAGAGAGAGAGAGAGAGAGAGAGAGACTCTGGCTAAGTTGCTCCTGCACCTGACACCTGCACACAACTTGTGTATATTAGTAGCAGATAAAAAGTCAACACCAAATAGGTAGGGGGAAAATCACAAGAAACTTTTGAAGCTTTCTCGATTGGGATAAAAGAGGGCTTTCCCATCTCCTTTCCCTTAAATAAAGCATGGAAAATTAAGCTTTTCAACGTCGGGATAAAAATCACCTCTTTCAAAAAAAATGTAGTCCAAAGGGGGAATATGAGAGTAAAATTTTCCCTTATGAGGACTATTCACATTCCCACCTTCATAAGGTGGAAAAGCACAAGAGAGTTATTCCCATATGGGAGACTATTGCAATCCTTGATCGTGCCTTGATCGCTTAATCTTCCATGAGTGCACCAATTTGCACAAACAACACGTAAAATTACCTATCAAAGAAGAATTGGGGCAATAGATGCACTTCTATTGGCAACACTTTTGTTCATTAGTAGTTGTGATCTATTGACTCTATGATTGTCGTTGAGACTCAAAAATCCTACTCATTCCTTAGTTAATCCTTGTGGTTGCTCATGCACCATGGTGCATCCTTGAGGCTTTTTTGTGCCCCAATCTCAACCCGTGTGTGTGTGTGTGTGTGTGTGTGTGTGTGTGTGTGTGTGTGTGTGTGTGTGTGTGTGTGTGTGAGAGAGAGAGAGAGAGAGAGAGTTTTGGCAATCAATTTGAGAGATAGAGTCTTTACAGTCAATTTGTAGTTGGGTTGCAATGGTTCTCCCGGATCAAAAAAGAATGTGCAACGTACACACACACACACACACAGTAATAAATACGATAATGGAATTTGGATTGGTGCACCTAGATCAAAGAAAGAATGTAGCCTGAGGTATGCATTGATGCATCTTCTTTAACAAAGAATATAAGAGAGTAGATGAAGGTAGAGAGGGTGGGTCCACTTCTCACAGCAGGGAGAAAAGATGGTAGGGAGCTAAAGGCCAAAGTTATGAGTCATGAACATAGAAATGACATGTCTCTAGGAATCCATTATGAAATATACTATACAGTATATATTATATGACGAGATGAAGTTCCCATGGGAAGAGGCTATCTCCAATACACCAAGTTCATGCATGTGAAAATAAAATCTTCAATAGCTAAATATTGTATATTAATCTTGTTGCTCTTAAAACCATTTTTTACTACACTTTAATATTATCCTACCTTAAAGAAAGACATGCAGTACAATTGCAACCTTAAAATAAACTTTTTGTGCATCACATTGTTGGTTAACTCATATTTAGTGCAAAGAGACCTGAACCATTTATCTCTCGTTAGTATGGTGGTTAGGAATGATTTTGCACAAAATGTTGAAAAGTTAGTCTTTGTCAAAGTTCTATACCAACACGTACTCAGCATAGTTCACATAAAGTACAAATATGCATGAACAATCTATCTCTAGCTAAGGGTTATAAATGCTTTTACAATAACAATATATGGAAGGCTATCTTATGTCAACTATACCAATTATATTTATCTTTGGAAAAAGGCAACTATGGGGGTCCATAAGACCTTCTTACAAAGACTAAAAAGAAATTATGGATGAAGACTAAAGACTTACTATGAAATCTATACAATATTATCAGCTTTAAAATGCATATGGATCACATTCCAAGTCAGCTAACATATTCAATATAAAAATGCATGAACGCTCTATCTTTATGAATTTCTTAGCAAGGAGTATGCACGAGAGAGAGAGAGAGAGAGAGAGATTTGAATGCTTATATTTTCATCAATATGCAATAATATAACACATTGACATTATGTTCGAATGTAACTCTACAATATAGAAGACTTGTGGATATCAAAATCACGATTGAGTATAGTGCATAAATTTGCCAAAGGGTATAATTATACAAGCTCCAAAAAGTTTTGTGTGTGTACCAAAAACCAAAACAATAGCATACTTATTCCGACCACCATCAACATATCAAAATGGTGTGCGAGATTAGCTAAGAGGAGGTAGGGGCTATCTAAGATTAGAGTACCAAAAGTTATGACATGGCTAGCTAGAAGGCTTACAATGTAATATCCAACTCACATAGCATCATAAAAGAAATGATGGCGAGGAATTAAGGGAGCTTCTTGTATTGCATTCAACAAATTGCCAAACATCTCTTCAACATCGTGTAAGCCCATTGAGTATTCCAATTGCAATCACGTCTTCTTCTTTCATGCCATTAGTTACTTCAAGGAGCTTTACATGCAATATTATAAATAAAAGAATCGATCAGTCAATTTTTTTCATAGTAAAAACCACATGGGCACAAGTAAAATACATGCAAAAAAAGATAAATCAAGATTTTTCCAAATAACTTTTCTAGAAGTACTTGAGTTTACTCAATACCTTGCTTGAAGTACATGTTTTTGTTTTCTACTTTGCCAGCACCTACTTTGTATGGTTCTCCTATTTAACAACATACATTTTTGTATCAGCGTTATTGTTAATGCCAAATTTTGATCCCATTAGAGATCGATATCAATTGCCAAGGAAATGTGATTGAATACTTTACCTTTTCAAAGAAAGTAGCGCGCTTGTATCTAGATGAAATCTTTGTTGTCCTAGAAGATCGTGGTTTTAGCATTATCTATGTAACATTCAACCATAGTGTAATGCATTAGTATTTCATGCTTTGGTCCATTTAAGCTCTCAAACACTCAAGCCATTTCAATGATAATCATATGCATAAAATGAGAGTAGAGAGAGAGGAAGGCCAAATTGTTTCTTGCAACTATAGATTTTTCATAAGGTCGTGTGTGTGTGTGTGTGTGTGTGTGTGTGTGTGTGTGTGTGTGTAGATAGAGAGAGAGAGAGAGAGAGAGAGAGAGAGAGGTCATATGTGTGAGTGTGTGTGTGTTTGTATAAATAGAGAAAAAGTGTAAATTTTAAAAAAAAATGTGTGTGTGATAGAGAAAGAGAGGGAGAGATCATCTTATTAGTGATTTAAGAGTACTTGAATCCATGTCCTTATTTTCTTCTCATCTCACAACATCATAGTTGCATGCATCCACATAGTCCTTGGTCTATTTCATTTCACATTAGCATGACAAGAAGATTGAATTTAATGAAGCTAAAATTGATTTTATCTTGGAGAAAAAATTAAGCGCATATGTACTATTTTGCTTGCTGCCTCCAATTTGCTAATATTGTCACAATCATTAAAGCAATGTGTCATTTAAATTTAAATGGTAAAGTAGTGCCATTTCATTTTTTTCCAACACTTTTGAACTTAAGATTTTCAATTTATGAAAATCATATCTCCAAAAGTAAGCAAACATAAGGTGGTAAATCTTAAATGAGATTTAGGTTCATTCAAGGTCATTGAGATGGATGACTCCTCCAAAGCATTGTCTCCTACTTTCTCTCCATGATCTTCTTTATGTATAGATACAAGGTCTTTGTGATTGTCAAGGGTTGTATCCTACCATTAAAATAACACAAATCAATATAAACTTAATCGATGGACTTAAGCATTCTGCAGGAAAATATAAACTCAAGAGAAGTATTACTAACAATCATGAGTTACTAAGTTCTAAAAATACTTCTAAATTTGCATCCAACAAAGAAAATATGAAAGTTTGAAGTGTTGTAAATAATGCAAGGTGACAATTTCAAAGATCAAATAACACCACCATAAACTCAAATGCTAAATGAATTGGAAATTGTTACAATATATGAGGATAACAATTCAAGACAAAAATGATTCACAGGCTACAAAGTGTTTATGAACTTGGCAGTTTCTAAATATGCATGACCACCACAATAGCTGTGAACTCAATTGAACTTGCATGTACAACAAAGCAAGCAAGGTATCTTCGAACATCTATACACCTTGGTCCAACATTGAACACTATCAAGACATTTGAAGAGGAACACAATGAAGTCACCTTCATACACTTGACTAGAATCACAGATGACATGAGGAGGATGGGATATGTGAGGGTGAAAGCACGAAATGGTGGCTCAATTGTTGGTGATAGGTTTCCATGGTCACTATGCTATTTAGTCAAATGGCTTGTATATTTTTAGCTTGGTGATACTTATAAAAATCTTCACATCAGATGACATGTTATGTCTAACTTATATATCCTAATCTCCTATGGGGTATGCTAAAAACTATTTAGCTTAGATAGTATTCCACCATTATTTGCTTTCACCCATGAGGGATTTGGTCAACAATGCAGGTCTCCACTAATATATCAAGAAGCTGGAAAAACAAGTAGATGACAAGAGGTGCCATCAATCTCTAGCTTCATACAACAAGGATGCTTGTACCAAACTTACAAGTTGGGACCATTATGGTGGTGGCTTTAGAGGGGATCCTCAAGCTATGGTTTTAAGTATGTTGTATATCTCAAAAGTAAATCTCTAGATAACAATTTCTTACAAAAAGGAAAAGAGCACATGTAAAGCATCTCCACACGAGAACTTTTGCACATAAAGACAATCCTTAGTGCAAATACAACATGCAATCGCATTGCAAGAAGCTTGCCATCATTGATGATGCCACACCTTATTGAACCAATCCACCAACTCAATAGTTAAGTCAAAACTCAATTCTTTTAGAATTAGGATGAGTAAAGAAGTCTCTATGGGGCAACACTAGCTTTGTAAAGATTTTAATGATCGATAATGGTTGAATTGTTGCATCAAAAGAAGATAAACAACCATGGCTATGGAGACCTTTATCTATAGTGTTCAAGCTAAGTCTCTCTCTCTCTCTCTCTCTCTCTCTCTCTCTCTCTCTCTCTCGCTCTCTCTCTCTCTCTCTCTCTCTCTCTCTCTCTCTCTCTCTCTCTCACACACACACACACACACACACACACACACAAAATCTAATCTCTTGTCCATCTCGCCCTCACTAGATAGGAGTGCACGACCATCTTGGGGTTGTGGGGCTATATCTGCACAGCTCGTTGGTGCGGTACTTTGAGCTTAAGGATCATCCATTAGTGTGACCACATTAGATATAGATCTTTTAGATGTAGTAATCATTGCACCATTATTCTGAGCAGGGGTGTTGAGAGCTTGCTAGCGATGGCGAGTCATGTGCACAAGGAGAGCATTGCTGCTTCTCCCTCTTGAGCTCAGTGTGTTGTATGGTTGTGCGGTACCTCGCAATCTTATTTTGCTTCGTTGGCTTCTCATCATCTTTTGGGTTGTCTCCATGCCTCCAAAATGCAAGTTGTCCAATTTGTGCAATCACTAAGCTGCAACATGCAATGAGCATTCAAGAAAATCCTTAGCCACCATGCATATAATAATTAACTACACAATGGGATAGCACATTTATAGATAGGATGCTGATGCATATCCCCCAAAATCTCTATTCAACCATCCAATCGCCCACTTGCTTGCGACATTCACAAGAGCGGCCATGATCACAAACATTGTCATGTGATGTACCCTCCCCTCCTCCTTGGGCATTGCTTGCCATTGTTGTAGTACTCTGGTCGTTATGCAATGCAAGGATAGAGCGTTCTTGATGATATTCCTATCCAAGAGTCTCTTTTAATGCATTCTATGATATGACAAGGCAAGAAGCCACAGAGGAATGACCATCTTGTAGGGGATCCTGACCATAGACAACCTCCTTAAACCACAACAACCGGTATGACCATCAAATGAGAGTGGTAGCAACACGAGTGACGGTAGCCTTTGTGAATGGTGTGTAACGATAGGTGATAGGTTAATTGTTTTATTGTGTACAAAAGCCATGTATTTATAGAAGTCATGATTTATTTACTTATTTGAGACCTATTCACAGAGCAAGAGCCAAGGTGTTGGTATAAGACGTCCAAAACTTATTACCCATCAAAATCAGCTGAAAATACTTCTGAGATAATCAAAAGAGTGGAGATCACAAGCTTGTCATCTTTGAAACGCGTTTTGATTTGCCTTTAAACAAATTAATAATGGATAGGGTTGTGATTCTTCATACTATTGTTTTTGGATCCTCGATGTGCCAAAAGATCACATTGTGCACTACTCTATTTATACTTGAAGTTCTTTCTCCTCATAAAGCAATGACATAATTAAGTTGCTTTCGCTCTCAATTTGGAAAGTAGAGTTTTTGCTTTATCAAAGGTACCAACAAGGGTTTTGTTTAATTAACTCTTCCAAGAAACTGGAATTTTCTCCTTGGCTCTGTAGAGCAAAGTTGATATTCTAAAATAATGTACGCTTATCTTGACCTGTGGTTTTGTGAAGTGCAAACATAAACACGTTCTACCAAAGTGATTCATTACCACATGCATTTCTATTTTTGCATGGACTACGTGCTCTCTTAGTGTATCTTTGTTTCTTCGTACAGAAATTGACTAACATAAATACAAACAAAAGTTACGGAGCTTCTACCATACATCGTTGATGCCCCACTCTTTCCCAAAAGTTGCAATGTGTCTCACAAAATATGTTCTTTATCGAAAGAACATTTTACTTTGTCAAATTTCTAAGCAAGCATCCATTGCTTGTGCAATCCCCCCCCCCATACACACACACATACAGACACACAATTTATCGCATTTGTACTCTCTCTTTTAGAGTTAAGGAGGGTGGACTAGTGTTGCATTCACGTTAATGGCATGGTTAGTAGGAGATTAGTAGAGAGCTTAATGAGGGACATCAATACACAATAATATATTCAATATAGGCTTGATTATATTTCATGCAAAAGAGATTACAAAACGCTACTTATATGCTAGCTTGTCACATGCACCTTGCCTGGTGCACATGCTACACACACACACACACACACACACAAGTTTCTTGCTTACGCACAAGCCTTGCCTTCATAAAGGCATACACATGCTCCACATGACTTCTAGACTAGGGGGCTTTCCTCTAGGTGTGAGGTGCGACAAAATCCACAACCCCAATGACCCTCCCCTTGTGGGTTTTGTAGTGTAGCACTCACATCTTACATACTCCCCTCAAAATATGCTAGGGGTAGGTACACAATTTTGCCTCCCCTTGATACGGAGGGTGTAGGCACACAAACCTCCCTTGGAAAAAAGTAGGGTATGGAACACAAAATCCCCCAAACACAAGGTGAGATCACACTAATCCTCCCCTACAACACAAATGAGGTATGAGGAAATACACAAATTGAGTGCACACATTCAGATGGTTATTCTTGTTTGTAGTTTGGAGGAATTTCCCCTACAAAAATCTACAATTGGTTGTTTGTTTATCTTCATTATTGTTGTTTGTTCGATTTTCGTCGTTGTTGTTGATGCCATGTGGTTAGTTGGTGGTGATTTTGTTCTTGAATTGCTTGACGTCGTTTGTTGTCTTTCTTTGTTTTGGTTGAAAGCCGCAGGTGATGGTATGAATGATCATGTGAGGTTTTTTGTAGATGAGTGATGCCTTCATGGTAGGTATGACACACAATTCAATAGTGCGTATGTGTTTTGATATCAAGAACGGTCTTATCGCCGTAACAATAGTAGTGTCTAGTCCTTCTTACGAGTGTGTGAGTCAAAGAGCTTTTGAGTGGTCATACAATTAGATGAGCATGTGCAAGGCTATTAGGGAAGTCACTCTTCACAAGAGGTTGTGCAAAAGAAAATTTATGGCACCAAATTGTTCATGTTCTCTTCTCCTCCCTCTCTCGCTCTTTGTCTCTCTCATAGTGGTCTTTTTCAGGGATTTTGTGTGTATACAATTTGAAGGTATGTGATTTGTGATTCAATTGCTATAGGCACTTTGCGCTCTTGTCTATTTTAATTGGCATATTGATACATTATAGACCTTAATTTTTTCCCCATAACCTCATCATGTTAATGAAAGAGGCTTTGAAAGACCCAAAAAATCCTCTCTCTCAGCATTTTCAAGATTTGGGTTTGTTTATTATAACAAAAAATTGGTCTAAGAACTAAGTTATGAAGCTTGGGTTCCTATTATAGCTTTTTCCTAAACATAAACCTTGAAATCTATAGAAAATCTCATTTTGATGAAATGCGATATTCAATTTATGAAAAGTTAGTAAGGTTGTACTAAATTT
Source organism: Adiantum capillus-veneris (assembly GCF_014529385.1). NCBI lineage: Eukaryota > Viridiplantae > Streptophyta > Polypodiopsida > Polypodiales > Pteridaceae > Adiantum > Adiantum capillus-veneris. The sequence goes on from NC_140936.1 coordinate 63,940,147, forward strand.
TTATGATTTTCCATTTTAAAACTTATCTGCATAATCTAATATGGTATTAATTTTGGCAAAATAAAAAATTTGGCTATGTTCTTCTCCTCATAACTGATCTAGGACATGAGCATGACCTATTAATCTTGTTTCTAGCTTCGATTAATAATTATGACAGGTTGCTGGAAAAACAGGACATTTTAGTGTTTCAGGACACTTGAGTGCCCAATTAGAGAACTAGTGCCATTTACCTCCAACCTACAAAAATGCCATGCCATAGCTTAACAACAAGGACGATAACTTTACTACAAAGAGGACTTTCTTTCTCTAAGAAAAATCAAGCCTCTAGCAAAAAGCAAACATGAGCCATATCGCATGATCAAAGGCACGTAATCCATTGAACCATTTTAGCATGACAAATTTCAATTTGGCCACAAAACCATACAAAATAAACAACAATAGAAAACAACTTAGCATGAACATTGAAAAGCTTCCAGAAAGCTCCAATAGTATGTAGGTGAGAAACAACATGAAAAGTGAAGCATATATGTTGCAATTTTGTGTGTCATCAGTAATCTTGAACCATAGCTTAAGCACTATATGACTCAAGAATTGCACATCCAAAATCCCATGTCCACCAATTTTTTTAGGCATACAAGCCTTTTCCATGCCAACTAAGACAAGCTTTTATGTTGCATATGCTACTTCGTAGGAAAAGACCTCAAACATTTCAAAAGCCTTTCCAAGTGGGTTTTGATATGTGAAGAGATGATAAGCAGAATTGCAAAGCAAGTTTAAATGGCACAAAATTGAAATTTGTACCTAAGCACAAGGTAGATCCACTCACTCCCAACATAACCACGACTAACAAAATTTGTCCAAAGCTAAGAAACAAAGCTTCTCTTTGTCAATGATCAAGGTACCATTCCATACATCAATGTATCTAAAAACAATGTACAACATGGCCCTACCATGCAAAAATACAAAAAACAACAATATTTGATACTTTAGGTAGCCTAGAAAAACCAAAAAAGCATATTAAATCAAGGATACTTCTCAAATTACCCACACAAGCTTACACATATGTATCAAATCATCAATGAACATCTTAAGCTAGAGTGAGGAATAACCAAGAATATGCACACTTTAAATCCTTCCCATGATAATTGTCTTTTGAAATGCAACACTCAAAGGATGAGCAGTAACCACAAATAAAAGGGGACCTGAAGGAAACACGTGTCTCTCAAATCTCAAATTTAGAGAAAAATCTCCAACTATAACTCCATTGAAAAGGAGTGCATTTGGTCATATTATGATGGAATCTCAAATACAAGAAACTATTCCATATCAGTCAGAAATTTTCACATTTCCTCCTTTTTTAGAAATAACAACTTTGAACTTCTAAGATGAGGTGGATGAGAGTATGAACATGGAGATCTCGTGGGATATTTGAAGAGGAAAATGAATGTTTTAGGCCCCTTGCCCATTCACATGCTTTTCTACCCACTTTGCCTTTTGTTCCTACCCTAGATAAGTCAATTTTTCATTAGGAAAAATATGAACTTTGCATGGGCCTTGTAAGAATCCTTAATTTTTTGGGACTAAGGCTAATTTTGTGTAGATTTTGGGGGACAAGTGCATTCAATAGGCTGCTTTTGAGTAGGATTCTCTACGCTTTTTTTTAGGGCCATGTAGGTTGTGGTCCTCCCAGAGGTCCCTTTGTCTCTCTAGGTCTTTGAAAGTGAAGGAAAAAAGGTGTTGCGGCATTAACTACTTCCTTTATAGCTATCAATAGATGGATCCGCAATGTGGCCTAAGACTTTTCTTTGTAGTTTTCAATTAAGAGGCTTGTGCTTTTCATTATGTAGCCTGGAGCTTGCCTCCCATGATATTAAGGCTAAAGGGTGCTAATTCTAGGCCACACATGATAAATGCTTTTTGGAATAACATATGTCCTTATCGCCTTGTGGTCATAGGGTGCTAATGCCATAGGTTCATATTACATCGCTTCCTATGACCACAATTCATAAAACTGTTGTAGAAGATGATATACCACCCTTGGGCCTTAGGGTCATAAAGTTTTTTGTGGAGAAACTCATGTGGAAATATGTATTAACATACAGTGCTTATAATGTGGCTTCATATGGCCACCCTTTGTTAAATTGTGGCAAAAGATCAAACCGATCCCTACGACCCAAAAGCCATAAGGTGCCATTTCTAGATAACATAAAGGCACTTTAAGAATGTCCAAAAGAATTTTATTTTTCCTAAAAGGCTTGAGAACACCCAAAATAAATTTAGCAAAAAGCATATCAACAATTAAATGCAAGGAAGTTACCACCAGATTCATCATAGACATGGGGAATAGGCAATGGTGAATTTTTGCAAACAAAATACTAAAAACTAGGTGGGCTGCCTGGTATGCCCATTGTGAAAAAAAAAAGATGCTACATTTAGCAGATGTCTACAAGGGAGCTACAACGCTACCAATTCAACTTTATTGCTAGCTTGTTCTTCTTCATTAAACACATTTCAAGTGGGAAATCAAAGACATCACTTGTTGACATTTGTGTGCGCTTTGAACTTGGTGCAGCCTTCTTTGGAGGTGGAGATATTGTCATTCAAGCATCATCTTTCATTATCTCCTCTAATGTCTCTGAAAACTACAATTCCATGCTCAACACTTCATTTTGTGGATGTCAAATAGGTGGCTTAGGTCTTGACAAACTCTTCTTAGAACTTGTACTTTGTTTTCAAGTCTTCCTTGGAGTAGAGCACTTGAAGGAGTGGCGCCACTCCACCACTACCTTGTGCATGCATGGCTATGGCTTTAAAAGAGGTGCCTTGTATGGACCCAGTGCAAGAAGAGACTTACTACATTCAAGTGCTAGTGTATGACAATATCACCTTTGGCTTCACAGAGCAGTTATTGGGCCCCTTTTCCTACATTCAACACAATCCAATAGCTATGGAGAGCATTACACAGGTGCCAGCCTCCTTTCATAAGGAGTTTCTCTTTGCATTGCATTTTTTGGTTGACATCTATAACACGTGGGGTTTTCTTTGTGACACATGTCTTCCACTGACTAATGGGATTTTTTCTTGTTGGCTGTCATGGTGACAGGTATAGAGGAAGCCCTTACCCTAAAAGCTTCTGCAAGAAAAATCTCTCTATGGTTTGGAAATGGCATACCTATGTATTATGGTTAATTCCTAGCTTTTTCATTAATCAAGAGATGGTAGCCTATTCTCTATCTATTAATTTTTTGATGAGCCTTGGTCTCTTGAAACCTACTTTAACTTATTGATTGCTTCTCTCTCAGCTCACTAAAAATGTTTTTCTACAAGCAAGCTTAAGTAGATGGGATAATGCACTTGCAACCCTTGGGTATGATGGTAGCCTACCGGCTCCTCCATCTATTGTGCAAGGTTTACTCCTCTGCATTAAGGATCCATCATTTCATAAAACTCTTATGGATGCAGACAAGGCTGCTCTGGCTTTGGATGACTCCACTGAGTTACTGGTTCTTGCTCAATTGGATATCCCGGCTTGGTTCAACATTTATGCATTGGCTAAAGATAACCATGTTGCTGTTGTGGCAAGGCTCATGGATATCGCTGCTAATCTTGGGAGTATCCAAGATGATGATGGCAGGGAACACGATGAATGGCTTGAAAACTCCCCTCATATCATGAGGAAGTTTATGGACATGCATGGAAAGAAGTTGCATAATGACCCCCTTATCAAGCAAAGGAAGAAACACCTTCTCCAAGGCGCCCCTTCCTTATCTATGTCACCCCCCACCGCATCTGCAAATTGGCTAATTCTTGATGGACTGGAGGGAGATGAGGTGGATATTACTACAAAACTTCTCCATCAATAGCCCCTCACTCGGTATTTCTAAGAAGCCCTTTGAAACCTATATTGATCCATATATCCCTGCTCGACTACTAGAAGTTTATTTGGGTGATGCTAATCACAAGCCATGGACACTTGGCAACTTTGCCTTACTTGCCCCCTCAACTGAAGGATTGTTGCTCACACTCATCAATGATAGGGACAAAGAAGCTGTGAAGATTGGGTTGCAGAAAATTCTGCATAATAATTGTTCCACTATTATTGAGTGTTATTTAATGGCTTGCCCTTTTTCTATGAACAGCTTTGAGAGTCAGAGATGTAATGCCACTGTGGGATGCCAACTTGGAGTAAAAGGCTTAATCAGTACTACTAGCCGGGATTCTAACTGCGCGACCCAACTTTGGAATGTGCATCACCCATTCATTAAATGTGGATGTGACCATGTGGGAGAAGGGGATTTTTGCAAAGATGCCAACATCTTATGGTTTGACCATGCCCTATGGATGATCATGCATAACCTATCAGTCTTCTTCCCTGCCTCTTCCCTTAAGAATTCCATGTTAACCTTCTTAAGGTGGATAGCAACTGAAGCTCAAGAGGCTATCAAAACCTTGTTAATCCATGTCTTCTATCGAGAAAATCTCAAGGACGCAATAAAGCAGGTGGCTTTATTTGGACAGTTGTATGCTTCTAGCAGTAACATCTCAAAAGTAGATGTCTTCATCAAAAAGGCTATCTCCCCTACCAAGGATTTGTTCCATGATGGCATGACTCCAAAACGAGCCCGAGGGGACTTTCACAAAAATAATCGTGGTAGGGGAAGGATTATGGGCTCTATTAGGATGGCATATTTTGCTCCTCCCCCTAATGAAAACTGGAATTCCACATCACCAATAGATTTTGTTGGTAGCTACATGACACCTACAACCTCTCATACCCCCAACTTCCCTGCAAACCTTGGACAGCCATCTGCCAACTCCAATGGACGTGTGCAACAGGCCTTTAAGCGAAGCTGTCTTCCTAGTGCTAAATCACTTCTCTATAGCTGATGTTTGATTATTGTTGCAAGTTTCAAAAGAAGTTATTGGATGGTTATTTCTAGCTCCCTTGCAAAGGAAAAAGGATCGCCTTTTTGTTAACATTTTGTACTACAACTCTCTGATGGACTTACCTAGTCTAAGATCTTTTTTTGGGGTGTTCTTTTTTGGATTAAACTTTGGGTTGTCCCCTTCTTGGGAAAAATGTATGTTCACCTGGAGCTTTAAACCTTCCCTAAAGCTTTTACTTTTTAACCAAAAGATTGTGTTTACCTCTACAACTGAGCCTTTCTCTTGTCCTTGTACCCCTACTGACCCTGGTTTTGTTATTAACATTGGTCATGTTTTGGCTAGTGTGGAGAATCTGCTTGTTCCCCCAAAGGATAAGAGGGTACTCATGTTGGGGTTAAACCACATACCTTATTGTCCCCCTGATCTACATGAGGCTTTTAATGAATTGTATTCGGTCTTGTTAAAACTTCTTTCTGACAAGATAGTCTTCTTACCTCCTAATCTGGATGTCAACTCGGTTAGGCAAGCTTTTTATGATTATTGTTTGGGCTGGCTACCCCAAAAGTTTGGTTATGATGTTGATGTAGATATGAATGTCATTTTTTCCTCTCTAAAGCATTGATACCTCATCACATATGTTGACAAGCCCCAAACAACACTCTTTTTATTTGTAAAGCACTGATACAAAAGGAAATTCAACAGAGACTCACCTGTAGTGACTTCTCTTATTGCTTAGAGGACCCTTCTAGGACTATCATGGATATGCTTAAAAGAATGAACTTACCATCCTCGGCACCTTTGCCCTTCCTAATGGCATCTTTCAAAATACACAAGAATGGTTTCTGATGGCTAACTTGTGGTGCTTCTAGTATTTACTTAGAAGCCTCGTTGCTTATGGCATGCCTCTTGAAATCTTGCCTGCCAAATCTAAAACAAAGAGCAAGGATGCTTAACCAAAAAACTCTTCTCTACCATAACTTAAGGATACAATCCTGGTGGATTATTGAATCCATCTATGATTGTGCAATTAACCTAGCAAAAAGGTGCTAGCATATTCTACTCAGCATACATTAAGAAATGTTATGAGAATATCCCCCATGATGGAGATATGGATCTAATTCCTCTCATTAATAACCTCATTACTTGTGCTTTCCATATAGCAAAAACCCCCTACATTTCTTTCCAAAACTTCCCAACTTTCTGTCAAGAAGGGACATGGTCAAAAACCAAATATAAGAATGGACTCTCCTTCTCCCTTGATGATGTAATTAAGATCAACACTTGGTTGATTAACCATATGTACATTCAATGATACCAAAAGTTCTACCAGCAAACTAATGGGATCCCCATGGGGCTTGCATGTTCACCTATATGGTGTAATCTTTATTTACATGCTTTGGAGTACAATTACTATGAAAAAATGATATTATCTCCAACCTCTAGGGAATTGTTAATTGAGCTAGATATCCTGTTTAGATATTTTGATGATTTCTTGTGGATAGATTGTCAAAAACCAGAATGGTTCATTGCTAACGAAGGCATTTACCCACCAGAACTCACCATTGAAGGAAAGAAAACTTTACAAACAACATTCCTAAATCTTTCCCTCTCCATAATTGATGGCAACAATCTCTAGTTAAAAACCATACATCCCTCCAAATTACTTCTATAAAATACATCCACAGAGTTAGCAATAGACCTAGCAATTGGGCACACAAAGTCATCCTATCACAGCTAAAACCTATTCTTTTATGTAACTCGGTTACACTAAATGCCTCTATGGACGTCCGCCAGCTAGTAGCTTCTTTTTTGTAGAAATGGTTTTGAAAAGACAAAATTGTGGAGATTGATCAGGCAGACCCACAGGGTTATTGTTCCTCCAATTTTACTTGTGATCCTAAAGCACTCCTACACATGCTATCTCTAAATGATGGGCACTAGGACCCCCATGAGAGGGGGCCTAGTGCCCCCTCTCTATCCCTAAGGCGGGATTGGAAGGAGGGATACACACATACTGCCTATAAAATATTTTGTTTATGACCACATGGGCAGGTGCACGAGTAATAAATCATTTTTTTACTCTCTTGGTCCATGGGATACTCCCCTTAACCCCCTTTAGAAATTTTGGAAAATCCTAGAAGGGGCTTAGTACATAATTATCTCATGCATGTCTATTCTACATGTGGAAACACCATCATTTTGGCACGATGAGCATTTGTTCCCATCACTTGGCAGATATGCCCTGCGCTTATATGGTTTCTCCTACATATGGTAGTCCCCCACAAAAAAATGTTTTTACTAGCCTGGCTAAGGAGTGGCACCACTCCATGACTACCTTGTTCATGCATGGCTATGGCTTTAAAAGAGGTGCCTTGTATGGACCCGGTGCAAGAAGAGACTTACTACATTCAAGTGCTAGTGTATGAATACCACCTTTGGATTCACATAGCAGTTATTGGGCCCCTTTTCCTACATTCAACACAATCCAATAGCTATGGAGAGCTTTACACAGGTGCCAGCCTCCTTTCATAAGGAATTTCACTTTGCATTGCATTTTTTGGTTGACATCTATAACATGTGGGTTTTTCTTTCTATTGAATATTTCTAATGTGTACTCTCTGGATCTAAAAACATCCACATCATCTTTAACCATCCAATGGATGATAACAACCTTTTAGATTCTTTAATTATCAAGGTGTAGATGCAAGCAACTGTGGGGGAGAGATGGGAGCCACAAGAGAAGGTGGTGAAAGAATCAAGGGATGGCATGTGCAAGGCATTTGAGGACTTGAAGGACATCCACATCTGCATGGTGTAAGGCACGTGGATGATAACAACCTTTTGGCTTCTTGAAATATCAACTTGCACCCACAAGCAACTGTGGGAGGCGAGACATGAGCACCAAGGGAAGGTGGTGGGAGGATCAAAAGATGGCTTGTGCATTGCATTTGAGATTGACAATAGACTATTGGTGACATTTGGCTTCAGCTAGTAGGCATGGAGGAGAAGGGGACGGAGGAGGTGATAGCTGCTAGGGACAGGAGGCAAAGCACTGACACTTACTAGGAAATATGCATACCATCTAGAAGTAGTGAAGGTGAGCATGATGTAGATGTGTCACAACTCTTTACATTATATAATGTGTTCATTACTATTGATATATATGCTGAGCGACAGTGCTGCAAGACCTCTTACTTACTTTGCCAGGAGTGAATGGTAGCCTTTCATAATTCATCTTGATCACCTCTAGGAATCTACTTGACTCTTCACACATGTTTCCTCTCTCTTCTATTCTTGCTCGTGTGCACTATCCATTAGAAGGCAAAGGTACAAAATTACTTAGAGGTGTTTCACACGCGAGGAGGTCAACCTCTGCAAGTGCAATTGTGGATGGTTTGGTGCGAATGGGTGGTGGGTCAACTCTGCCTAGTTTTGTAACTCCACCCAATTGGGTGGAGTTTGGAAAACCTTACTCGTTTGAGGAGTCAAGGACGCTCACTCATGAACATGCGCAAGCCAAGGTTGAAAAGGCGGAGGCTGCACGAATGGGCCATTGGGGACTGTTAGTTAACTACAGCACTTGCCCATGTGAAACACTTCTTAAATCATCTTTTGAAAAGCCAAAATCCCTTCAAATCAGTCCGTGGTGACACATATCGATTTTGGGGCTTTTTAGATCACACATTTAAAGTAATTGGCAACAAATTTTCTTGCATTTTTTTAAAGAATAATCTACAGAGTATACAAAAATCCCAAAGGTAAGTTACTTAAGTTGCACAAGGTAGATAAAACTATGTATAAGCGTTCAAATGGTACGCATTGACCGATGTGGCATTTGAATGTTTTTTTACAGGGATGGCACATTGGGGGGGGGGGGGGAGAGAGAGAGAGAGAGAGAGAGAGAGAGAGAGAGAGAGAGAGAGAGAGAGAGAGAGAGAGAGAGAGAGTGATGTCGTATGTCAAGACCAGCTGGAGAGATAGAAGGAGATTTTTGTGGCTAAGAGGTACCTCTTATATTATCTTTTTTGAGAAGACAAAACCCCTTCAAATCAGTCCGCGGCAACATGGATTGATTTGAGGGGTTCTTTAGATCCGGATTCTGATGGGTTGAACATTGCAAGGGAGGCAAGATGAGTTGCTATGCATGAGGACAGAGGAGGATGTTATGTGCATTTTTGGTCAAGCAAGGGAGGCAAGATGTCGACCTACTACGCACCAGGGCAAGGAGGGTGTTGTGTGCATTTTCTGCCGAGCAAGGTGGGCGAGGATTTTGCATGGTGAGAGAGAGGGTTGGCTGCATGTGGTGTACACACACACACACAGGGTCGTGCCGTGTCGTCTAAACTAAGCCTTACAACTTTGGCCTTGCTTTGTCTGGACGATTGAAACATAGCAAGTTGCGATCAATGGGAAAAGAGGAAGTGATAAGGAAGCCACACAATGAGAGTTATAAATTTTTTTGGAATTTTTTATAGACGGTTGAAATTGTAATTATGTAGAGAGTGTTGTTGGCAGGCATTGAACATGCTATATGCCTTATGAATCTCTCAGAATTCAATGTTGAGAAATTATTAAAAAAAACAAAAACGAGAGAGAGAGAGAGAGAAAGAGAGAGAGAGAGAGAGAGAGGGAGAGATGCCATCCGTGTTGGTGATAGGGCTCCACTTTTGCCCATACGCAATGGCTGGCGGGAAGGTTGTCTGCGCAGAAAGGACGATGGCAATAGGGCTCTTCTTTTGCCTTCAAATTGTGAGATTCTGTAGGGATTTTCAAGACAAAAGAATTGCCTTTTTTAGAAGTAATGAAAAGTATGTAGATGTCAATTATATTATTATGGTGCACAATGAGATCACATATGAATGTCCAATTGCTAGCCCGGTGGTGGGGCGTGGCAAAAAGTGACGACCGATGTTGATGGTTGGTAGACATAGGCGGGGAGGGGGGGTTTGGGGTGCACAACCAATCAGGTGGAGAGCAAAGGTCGCAAGCAAAAGAGAAAATGCAAGAGCGGGGCAAAGGAATATGATTGTTAAAATATGATTTTTTTAATAGGTAATTGCTACCTTTGATTTGCAAGCACCTACACATGCACTCCTCTCTCAAGGAGGCGACGATGACTCGATTTCTTGGCTTATGATGTGATGAGGTAGCTCAAAAGATTCCACTTGTTGGAAAACACTAAAAAAATGTTTGAATTTGAACCCAGAAACAATGAAATTTATGGGAACTTGAAGCTAGAAACAATGAAATTTGTGGGAATTGAAAGAGAAAGTGAGGAAAGAGGATGCAAAACCTTCAAGAATGGTATCTTATGACTTTTAAGGGTAGGTGGTAACAATTTTTCTTGCAAATAGGGTGGTTAAATTTTGTTTGATTAGGTCTGAAAGCGGATGAAAATGGGGAACAAAAGGAAATATAAAGGCTACCTCATGTCGCGCATGCACCTCACGGACGAGCACACGAAGAAGCAAACATCGGGATATGAAGGACGAAGACTGCATAAGAGTAGGTAGGCAAGAGGAAGATAAGTAGTTGGTGGGTTACTGCCACACAATCGTAGGAGGGTGTCGCAATTGGGGAGGACATACGAGAGTTTTTTTAAAAATTTATATTATGACTCAAATGACAAGCACGATGTGTTATCTAGATTCTGAGGTGCAAACCATGTCTTCTCTCTCGCTCTCTGGTGCTTGTGTGCATGACCTAGTACTAGAAGATGGAAGTGCACTCTCTCTCTCTCTCTCTCTCTCTCTCTCTCTCTCTCTCTCTCTCTCTCTCTCTCTCTCTCGTGCACGCACGCGTTTGTCTATAGCATAGATGCAGCAACCATGGAGATGATGATGAGTCAAGGCATTGTGCTAGAGTAGATCATCCTATAGGTGATGGTGATTAGATGACAAGTGGTGTGGGAGACAATAATTTTGGTGGTGATGGTGAGAAGTGGCATCGCTTAACAAAGCAGGCAGTGGAAGTGGGGCAGGGCGGCAAGAGGGTACAAACATTTTTGAGGTGCTTCTATTAGTAAGAATCTTCAAAGATGCTCGTAGATTCCCCCAGGGAAAAAGCTAGAGGATGGCACATGGAGAGAGAGAGAGAGAGAGAGAGAGAGAGAGAGAGAGAGAGAGAGATGTCATCTATGATGGTGGGGCAAGAGAGAGAGAGAGATGTAATTTTTATCATGGTCTACGTCGACTTTCTCTTTCCATTTTATCAATGCTTTGTGGCTTATGGGTCATTGCGTGGTTGATTGAATATGGCACTTTTTAGGACTGAAGGATATGCGTTACGGTGCAAGTAGGGCTACACAATGAGGGAACAAAAATGACAAATATCTACGCTAAGACAATATTTTATTATTATTATTACTATTTTTTGTTGGGGTGGGGGGAGGGGAGGGGGACAAAAAGAAAAAGGTTGCATTAGTTTGACAGTTAACGTCATTGCTCGGGAGTCTATAAAGCACCTTTGTTGCAGGTTGAGGGCCCTCCAAATCAGTATTTAGAGGGTTTATGGGGGATCCCTCTTAACAATTCTCTTCAACAAGCATCAACACACCCAAAATATTTACTTCGGAGTGGTAAGTGACCAAGGATTATCAACAATTGCACATGCGCAAGGACTACTCTCATCTCATGTCTTATAAAAGCACCTATCTTGGCATTAATCTAATGTGTCTTAGTTTTAGGGATTTTCTTATCCTTTACAAAAAAAGGGTATTCTAATAGCTCCAAATTTTTAATATATGTTCTCGATATATATATATTTAAATATTGTGACCTTGGTGTACATGGTTTTGGGTTTTTTTTTTGGGAGGGGGGCTTATGCATAAATTATGTATATCGTGTGCATTCAAGGACTATTTCTAAAATTTATTATTTGTAAAATTTTGACCAAATGATTATACCCTTTTTCTATTCAGTATGTAATTTTTTTTACAATTCCATTTTATGGTACCCTTTTTGTAAAAAAATTGGAATTAAATAACCCTTTCTGTTGCACTCACATTATAGTCACATAATTATAATTGCCTCCCCTTGGAGTAGGTTTTGGGATATTTGTATTAGAAGTTTGTGACCTCATATATGGACATGATCTTGTTTTGATGATCATTTTGTTTTATGGCCCTCACTATTGCCAACATCATTTTCCCTACATTATTTATGTCACTAGCTCTCTTTGTGGGCTCATTTTTCATCTTTGAGCTATGTCATGATAGATCTTACTACACTATCTTTTTCATATTTGAGCTATGTCATGATAGATCTTACTACACTATGTTAATTATTTGTTCACTTGCAATGCCCATGTAAGAAAGCTTGCACAATACTGTGTTGCTTCCACTTTGCCTCTCTTATTCATCGCTTGTCAAAAGTTTCACTTGCCTCTCTTATTCATCGCTTGCACAATACTGTGTTGCTTCCACTTGCCTCTCTTATTCATCGCTTGTCAAAAGTTTTCATTGAAAAAGTTGGCTTTCTTGTTGGTTGTTGCGATGAAAGACGATGTGCTATGTCATGATAGATCTTACTACACTATGTTTTTCATATTGAGCTATGTCATGATAGATCTTACTACACTATGTTAATTATTTGCTCACTTGCAATGCCCAGGTAAGAAAGATTGCACAATACTGTGTTGCTTCCACTTGCCTCTCTTTCTCATCATTAGTCAAAAGATTCATTGGAAAAAGTTGGCTTTCTTGTTGGTTGTTGCGATGCAAGAGGAGGTGCATAAACACCTCTAGAATCTGTGAGCTAGATTGTTTTTTTTGTTACTGAATTTTGTGTGTGTGTGTGTGTGTGTTAAGTAAAGGTGTTGCTTGGTTTTTTTACTTGCTTGAGAAACCTTGCTCGGTGAATGGTAACACTCCCAAATGGGAGAGCCTTCAAAAACAGGGGTCTATAGACTTTGCAAGCATCAATAGTGGAAAAAGGGTCCTATTAGAAAATTAATTTCACAAGGGATGTGGAAGATTGGTAGTTACAAATTTAGTAGAGGATATAATCGACAAATGCAAGAGATGGCTAGCCCTTGACTAAGGTAATCATCTTATTAGAGAACTTGGCAACCCAAACTTCAATAAGTAATTAAATGGAGCAAATGTGTTTGCAAATGAAAGAAGACTAGGGTTGTAGGACAACTAGTACATCATCTTCAATCATAACAAGTAATGGTCAATTGGCAAGCAACTTATTGCAAATAGTGTAGTTACTCGCTTTGTTGCTATGGTAATCAGGTCTATTGCTACCAAATTGTGTAGTTACTCGCTTTGTTGCTATGGTAATCAGGTCTGTTGCTACCAAATTTGATCGCACACTATATCTACTTTGGTGTGCAATGCGCACACACACAAAGGCCAACAATGAGCTCACCTTGTCTCAACTAGGTAGCTTGTACATGCACATATAGGAATTGGTGCTATATTTTTCAAATATGAAGATATCAAATATCACCTTTGTGCTAGTGGCCACACTTTTCAAATTTTACAATCTCAAAGACTTGATTACATCCTTCATTCAACAAAACAACCACATAAAGAAAAAAGGTGTTGTTGGGGCTAGAATAGAGAGTAACGACACAATATAAACAAAGCAAACTCATGTGCAAGTTGTGTTGGCTAGAGGGCATGACCAACCACCCATTTAAGACCCCGTATTTATTCTTTATCTATGATCTTAATTTACTAGATAATAAGGATCTACAGTGTTTGTTATTTTGTGATAGCAAGCATCTCCACCCCATCTATCATTTGGCTCGCCTCTTTCTCACTCTCTATGTGCACACTTCTAGCTCCAACAAGTGGTACCAAAGTTGTTGTTCACGTTGTACATGAAGATGCATTTGCGAGCTTCAAGTTTGAGGGAATCCTTTCAAAGGTGGATAGTTGAAGGGTTCAAAGTGTTGAAATAGAAGTGTCAAGCATAGTCCTCAAAGTGTTTTACTGGCTAGTCCAAACGGCTCTTCAATCAGAGCTACGTGGTGCAGCATATGACAGTTTGAAGGTGGAGGTGGTTTGTAGATCTCCAATGGGATGGATAAGTGCGATAAATCCTTGAAGTTTATGTGATGGTACTAGATCTAAAGTGCTTGCTTTATGGAGTATGTCAGCCTTTTTGGATCGACAATTGGAGTTCAAATACCAAGATATGAGCAGTTAAAGTTCTGTCGAGGGATTGGTCTGCTCTATTTTGGTTTCCTTGAGAAGTCTACCATCAAGAAGCTTTTTTTTAACTTGTTAGGATTTGTAGAGATGGTATGTAGCATATAGCTCAGAGTCTAGAGTGAATCTTGAGAGCGAAGCTTTAGCAAATGAGAGGTTGAGTAGATGCACCTCATGAAAGTACTCCCAATTTGATTAGGTAGCTAGTAACTTTGTTTTAGAGGAGAATAGATAAATTTGTTTAAACAAGGGAAGCAAACGTAGCTCTCTCTATTGAGAGAGGTAGAAACAAGCTTGGGGGGGAAACTCTCTTGAAGGAAGTAAACCTTGTCACAATGGAGAACACTATGTCATCATTGCAAGAAGAAAGGCCACATTGAGAGGAACAAAGAGAGGAAAAGAAGAGGAACACGCATGAGGTTGGTAAGAAAGAGGAAAAGGGTGAGGCTAAGTTTGAGCAGGTGAATGCAATCTCATGAGTGACAATGTGATATGTGATTTGTCTCTTTTTTTGCATGTTTCTTGATAGGAAAAGCGCTCTTGTTTTACAAAACCGGCACATCATTCATGTTACACCTCATAGAGAGTGGTTCTCTCAATATGATAGTAGCATATGTGAATGTGTACATTTGGAAAACAAGTTTTGTAGATGGCATACTTAGTGTAGGATAATGAAACTTCATTTGTTCACATGCATGTGACAATTCTCCCAAGGAGTTCTATTTCTAATGGGTGGTTAGATGATTATGTCTATCATACTTGCTTTGGCACTGGAGCATGAAAGATCCATAAGGGATCTTTGGTCTTTGCTAGTAGACATACATGGAACTCTTTATCCGATACACATTTCTACATTTCAACATCGTGTTCTAACATAATTGAGTAGCTGACTACCTCTTGTGGCATAGCCACTTAGGCCATTTGAGCCAAAGTAAAATTAAAGATCCACCTTGTCAAAATATGTGCCTATCTTCAATTTTTCAAGGTTTGAACTATGTGAAATTTTGTGCATCATAATCATGTTAGATCAGCATACACAAGTTTGTTAAGAAAAAATAAGCATAAGTTGTCAGACCGAATGCATTCAGATGTGTGTGGGCCTATGCCTACTAAGTCACGTGGTGGTGCTGCTTATTTTACTATATTCAAACATGATGCAAATCATAAGTCTTTGGCATACTTATCAATGCATAGGGATGATACATTTGTATAAATTAAAAATGGAATTTTTACATTTAGAATCAAATAGACAAGAAGCTTAAGTGTTTACTGATTGATAACTTTGGAGAGTATCCCTACATTGAGCCCCAATGTTTTTGTGATACAAATGTATAAGGAGAGAGCTTATTGTTTCTTGTACACCCTACCCAAAATGGATCCCTTGAGAGGATGAATTGCACAATTTAAGAATTTTTTTGTAAGATGTTGTATCATGCTAAGTTGTTAGATGTTTTCTAGAGTGATGCAATGGCCATTCTTGTGAATTAATAGATCCCCAATGAAGGCACAAGGTGTAAATTCTAGAAATGGACATAAACCTTAAAATGCTCATTTGAGGGTCTTTGGTTGTGAAGTGTTTGTGCATGTGCCAAAAGGTCTTAGAAGGAGTTTAAACCCAAGTTGTAGAAGTGCACTTTCTAGGGCTATACAAAAGATTGTGAGATGGGATTTTTTTTGTGAGATCCTTTGCCTGATAAGACTATTTGGAGAGCTTGAAAAGTGCTAATTTTTTATAAAGAAATTTTTGCAATCCAACATTGTATTAGTGAGATATGAACAATTTATTGAAGACTACTTTTTCCCCCCTTTTCAAAAATGGTAACTTTGAATTTCTAGGCTAAGGTGGAAGAGTCCAAATAATGGGAGTATAAATGTGAAGATTTAGTCTCTATTTGGATTTTTGAAGAGGCATATGAATGTTTTAGGCCCTCATGCCCTTTTATTCACTTTGCCTACGTTCCCACCCACTGTAAGCTATATTTAGTTGTTTTGAGACTTGTCAAATTCTTGTGAGATCTGTGCACTTATAAAGTGGCATTCATCTTCCAAGACTTCCTTAGCCATGAGTGCACTTCTTTGCAAGCCTTGTTGTCCCTCAACATGTTCTTTCTCTCTAGTATAATCATTTTGAGAAAGAGAAAGACCATCATAATGCTTGAAATACATCAAAATTAAATTTTGATGACAATGTAAGATTTGGGTTATGGAATGAGAGTCTCCACCCACCCATTAATTATATAGCCCTTGCTATTAAGTTCCCTTGCCATTATGCCACATAGCCTCATTGCCCCCTCCCTAGGACCCTTGTCCTCACATTTAGTATGCTTTTCCACATGTCTTTTGCAGGCATGAGCCTAGTCGCTAGGAGCCTTGGGACAAGGGCCTAGGAGTAGCCCTATTCTAGGAGATTCACATGTGGCAAGGAATTCTATGTATGGGAGCAAGGCTAACCTATGTAAGGAGTTGGTTGGATGGAGGTTCAATGTGCTTCTCCACATGTTTTCTTAGCCATGTTCATTGAAGCGTTTCAATACGAGGGGGGGAGGGGGAGTCAATCTCTACTCCATTTCCTCCGTATGTGAAAAGAGGATCATCCTATACCTAATGATGAAAGGGATGAGATGGCCAAGGGTTTTTATGAATTTGCTGCCAAATCTTGGAGGTATGTCTCATGCAGACATTGCATTTGTAGTGGGAATTGTTAGGAGAGAGCAATAAAAGGTGTAATGAGATATTTGAATGGTACAAATTTTTTTTCAATTTGCTTTGGAGGCAAGGACACATGTTTAGTTTGGCTACATAGTGAGGCGGTCCGGGGCGGGCAACAAGAAGAGCGG
Source organism: Adiantum capillus-veneris (assembly GCF_014529385.1). NCBI lineage: Eukaryota > Viridiplantae > Streptophyta > Polypodiopsida > Polypodiales > Pteridaceae > Adiantum > Adiantum capillus-veneris. Next base: position 63,957,031 of record NC_140936.1, read on the forward strand.
CCTCTAAACACCCTTCAAGGCTCTCGTGCTGCTCAAATGGGACTGGGGCAAGCACAATCGGAGACAACAACAACCCACAGCCAAAAACCAAACAAGAAAAGGGGCACCACCTAGTTGTAGATGCGAACTAGGACGCACGTGATATCTCCTTGTACTCAAACGCACAAAGAGAAGGGAATGCAAGATAGCCACACACACCAAACACAAACATTCACCACGCCAGAGAGAGGTAAAGAGCACAAATCAACTTGAGCAACTCAATCTTAGCCTTAAAGACAGATGCACACAAGCTTGATGAGAAATAGAGAGACAACACAAAACTTGACCTTGTTGCCAATACACGAATTGTCTTAGGGTCACGGGAGCCCTCTCACCGAGCACCCTCTTATAATTGACTTTTTAGGCAAACAATTCAACAAACCCTCAAACCAACAAGCATGAAATAGCACAACAGACTTCAAGGACAATATACCTTCAACCACCTGATAAGCCAACTTATCAAGTCAAGTTGGAGAGAAGAGTCGTAGTTGCAGCATACAATTGCACCCAACTCTATAAATCTTATTTGTGGACAAGAGTAGGCTACAAGTGTGATGCAGAGTATGGTATCACTCCACTCCTCTAGATGGCATAACTAATTTAAAGCTTCTCCATGCACCTATGTGTAGTGATGGAATAAAGCACTCACAATGCACACACTCTACACAACTAGGCTTGAAGAGTGGTGTGTTAGGTGTTGAGAATGGTGTGGTGTAGTGTGATCATGTGATGATTTACAAGGGAGATAAGGGCTCTATTTATAGGTTTTAGAAGCCCCGATTAAGATTAGACCTAATCAAGTTTATTTGAAGAAATAAAAGATTATGCATATTTTTATTTTTTTTATTTGAGGGTGGGTCTCTCTTGTCCTTTGAGTCACATGGACGTGGGCTCAAGGGAAGAGAATTATTGAGGATGAAATGAGAGAGGATTGGGTGAATAATTTGGGAGTGCCTACTCTAGTAGAGGGTGCATTTTACAATAAGGTTAGTGGTTAGTAGTTAGTAATTATCACTACAAAATATTTACAAAATCATTCACCAAATGGTGAGATATATGATGAAAAAAGTTAGAGAAGGGATAAGCTTGTAAAGCAAGGTTGAAGCTTTGAAGAAGTTGGCATTCACCTCGTTACAGCACCGGTAGAAGAAACGGTCAGCATGGCGAAATAGCGCGTGTCGATGAATCTATGTTATCTTCAAACCTTGGAAAATTCATGATAAAAGCCTTTATTTGCAGATGTTAACCTTGGATTTTTGCTGATTTTTTGAAGTTCTTTACAAAGCTGAAGAGAGTATGGTAATATGGACATATATGTAGAGAGAAAGGGGAGCACCTAGGGGGGTAGAAATGGAGGATGAAGGCTATGGAGGTGTGAGAGAAGTGGCAATGGTGAAGAGGGTGAATTAGGACATGGGAGTTGTAGGTTTGGGAGTGGGAAGGAGAGGGAGGAGTGTGTAAGAGTGAGTAGGTGTGTGGAAGGGTGAGAGAAATAGGAAGATTTTTTGGTGTATGAGGTGGCAGTTTTGAAGTCGGCCATAAATCTCATGTAAAATCGCCCTTGACTTCAAAATTTTTGAAAACATTATGAAAGATACTTCAGCTCACGAGCTACGTTTTGTCTTTTGGAAGTATCCTTAAATTCAGATCATAAGAAGGTGCCAAAATTCGAGCAAAAAGCTGTCCCTGCAGCACCTAATAAAGCTTGAAGTGGGCCACTATTTGATTCTTTTTCCTTTGTAGTCTTACAAGTGAGCCCCCCATACATCAACCATGACCTAGTATTGCCAAGGAGCTTGCACACATGTATGGTATAGGATAAGTATCAAATATAATATATACTTGTGGGGTAAGAAGATAGGCTAGCTAGTCATGAAAAATGGACACATGGGATGCATGGTGGCAAAAAATATATAAAACAAAAGGAGGAAAATCATGAGGGAAGGGACCCTCAGTTATTCTCTACTTTGTGTAATTCATGGAATTTATTTAAAGATAAAATCTACGTACTTGTGAATATTTAACTGGGAGGGATGGAAAATAAATAAATAAATAAATATGACGGAGCCGATAAGGTTATTGGTGAATTTTTACAATGAAGTCACATAAAGGTTTTTCAAGGCTTGTGTGAGTAGATCTTAAGGGATAGAATGATAGTAAAATATGTATAAGGAATGACACGAGATGGAAGCTAGCATACTTAGGCCTAATAACGCACACCTAGGAATATGTATTTATATAAATACAAATTTTTTGAAAAAAACCCTTTATACTTAGGTCCTTTATTTGATAGAAAATATTTACATATAAAGAGGACCGTAATATTATAAATTTATTTTTTGGTCTCCTAGCCCAATGACTCGCTCAATGATTTGATATATACAAAAATATGATAAAAACCTAAACGCACGCACACTATTTATAATGAAAAAGCGAGCCTAGTCATTGTGCTAGGGTGTTTTTGTGGGGTGAAGTGGCTTCTTAAAATTATTTTATGAGAGCCGAAAAACGGCTATCATTTAGCCCTCCCCTAGATGATGGTACATTCATGTACCATCAAAAGGCATATCTTCCAATGAGAGTGTTTTTCGATCCTTCATGATATTTGGTGGCTTAGTTGAATCTTCATCTTGTAGTACCAAGATCAAAGACTTACATGGTAGTGTAGTTGTTTCATTCTCTTGTAGATCCTCTAGTAGAACTCGACTCAAGTAAGGCTTTAATCGATACCCATTCACCTTCTTGGGGTGCTCCTTGCCATCCAAATCCATGAGTCACATCAAAGCGATTGTCAAGGTGATTATCGTACCTTAGCACCAAATCTCCTTCCTTGATCCCTTTGTCTTTCACCTTTTTGTTGAGCTTGTCCTTTATTTGCATAGCCTTTCTTTTATAGCACTCATAAGCCGCCTCCCGTTTCCATTCTAGTTCTGCGAGGGTGAGAAGTCGATCTTCCCATGCTGCTTCTTCTCCTTGTGCCACCTTTCCATGAAGTCGCATTGTTGGAATGTTGAGCTCGATGGGTTGCAAAGCTTCTTGACCATAGACTAGGTGGAAGGGTGTGAACTCTGTTGGTTCCTTGTAGGTAGTCCGATAGGCCCACAATGCTCCATCCAAGAAGTCATCCCATAGCTTTGTCTTGTTCTTTACCATCTTCCCGATGATTCCTGCAATGATACCATTAGCCTTCTCTACCAAACCATTTGACTGAGGGTAGTAGGGTGTGCTATGCCGATGTAGAATGTGAAGCTCATCACAAACTTCCGTGAGCAAGCCCTTCCTAAACCCTGGACCATTATCAGAAACAATCTCCAAAGGTGTGCCAAATCTGCAACAAATGTGAGTGTACACAAACTTGCTAACTATCCTCTCATTCACTCTTGCCACACTTTGAGCTTCTACCCACCTAGTCATGTAGTCTATAGCCACCAAGATATACAATTTTCCATTTTTAGTCCTGGGCAATGGACCCATAGCATCAATGCCCCATTTTTCAAATGGACCATTTGCAAGGACTAACTGACGTGGACCATGTAACAGACATTTGTTTCCATTAATCTGACAATTGTGACAGCTTTTACATCAATGTGCAAGCTTGGCCAAACATATCCAGCAAGCAAAATCTTTTTTGCAGTGAGTTCCTGTGCAAAATGACCACCACACGCTTCCTCATGCAAACCTTTAAGAATGGCTGGAATCTCCTTGGTTATTGCTATTCTCCTACAAACTTGATCTTTTCCCCTTTGGTAAAGGGCACCTTCCAAAAACAAATATGAACTCGCCTTCTTAATGAGCCTCCACTTTTGAGCCTTTGTGAAGCCCTCTGGAAACTCGCCCTCTAAAATGTAGCTCACAATGGGAGCCAATGAGTCCATCCCCTGGTACCTTGGTTGCTTTATCACTGTTGCTGCCATGATGACCTGCACTTCACTCTCAACGCATGCAATTGCTTTTTGTGCAAGTAAATATGCATCTTCATTTTGTTTCCTAGGGATATGATATAGTTGCAACTCTTGAAATTGATTAAACAACCTACGAATGGCATGAACTTTTGTCCTTAGGTTTTCATTCTTGCATGCCCAAATGCCTAAAATCTGCTTCACAATGAGAAGGGCATCTCCCTTTACCATGAAACGTCGTATACCTTGGCCAATGCACATCTTTAAACCATGAAGTAGTGTGTCGTATTCTACTTCATTGTTGCTAGTTGAACCTGGTAGATTGACCTTCTCTTTCATGACCACCTCTCCACTTGGGTTGAGCAATACTAGCCCTCCCCCTGCTTTTCCTGTGACTCGTCAAAAAGCTCCATCAAAGAACAAGGTGAAAGCATTAGGAATACTTTTAGGTGGTGGCAATGGTAAGGTCTTTACTTCAGGCACCTTAATTTCCTTCTCATGTACCTTATAAGTGAGAATCCCTTCCAATTGTGCACGCACACTATCTTCTACCTTGAAAGAGTATTGAAACTCTTGCAATTCTATAATCCTCTTTGAGATCCTAGTGCTAAGATTCATTTGAGATGACACCCAAGGAAACAAATTTTTTGCAGTGAGAATTACAAAAGGTTTTGGTAGCAAGTAGGATCTAAGCTTTCTCACCGCAAACATGAGGGAAAGCATCATGAGTTCTGCCTCCGTGTAGCCTCTCTCCAAAGCATTCATGACCCTACTAGCAAAGTAGATGGGTCGCATCCGGGTACTATGGGGATCTTGTTGTAGCAAAACCGCACCAATTGTTTCTTTCCCAACACTAGAGCTAACAAAGAATGTATACTCCCAACAAGGAGGCATGAGTATTGGTACCTCTGACAAAATGACTTTAATGTTACAAAAGTACTCTTCAAGATCATCAGACCATGCAAATTCTACTTGTTGTGTCAACTTTTGCAAAGGGTGAAGCAACTCCGAAGCTAAGTGAATAAAGCGTGACATATACTTCACCTTTTGAATGAATGAGATGACCTCTTTGAGATTCTTGGGTGATGGGAGCTCAATGAGAGCCTTTGCCTTTGAAGGATCCACCGCAATGCCTTTATAGGAAACCTTGTGACCAAGCAAGATCACTTCATCCTCACCTATGTGACATTTGTCGGGGTTGAGTTGACCTCCCATGTCATAGAGCTTCTTTAAACCTTCTTCTACCCTTTGTAGATGCAATGATTTTGAGCTATAAATGCAGAAATCATCAATGAACATCCTAATTGACTTTCCAAAGAATGCTTGAAACACCATGTTCATGAAACATTGGAATGTTGTAGGAGCATTTGTCAGACCAAATGGCATGACTCTAAAAGCATAACAACCCCAAGGAGTGATGAAGGTTGTTTTTAACTGATCTTCCAATGTGATACTTATTTGAAAGTAACATGAGTAGCCATCACACACAGTGTACTTCTCATGACCAGCTACCTCATTTAGTATCTCATCCTGAAATGGGAGGGGAAAGTGATCTCTTTTTGTTGCCTCATTGAGTGGACGGTAATCCACACACACCCTCCACTTGCCGTTTTTCTTAGGAGTGACAACAACGGGAGAGACCCACTCTGAATTCTCCACTGGATAAATGAAACCTGCTGCTAGAAGCTTTCTTACCTCCTTGAGTAGAGCCTGCTCCTTTATAACTCCTAGCCTTCGTAGCTTTTGAGCTTTAGGTGTGGCCTCAGGCTTCAACTCAATTTTGTGTTGAACAACATCTACTCCACGCACATCGGTGTAGTCTTTAGCAAAAAGCCTAGGAAATTTCCTTAGCACACATTTGAACTCCTCTCTTTCGTCCTTTGTAAGTGTTGTAGACAACATACCTTCTAACATTCCTTCATCTTGCACATTTTGGTTCTCTTGGGAACCTACCTCTTCCAAACTTGGGCAAGAGGTCTCTTGGTTGTTTGGCTTAAACCTTACCCCCATGACTTCGATGGAAGATTCCTCTTCAGTAATGCTGCTGCTACTTTCTCCTTTTGAAGTGCTATCGGTCCAGCCTTCCTCCGTCTCACTTTGAGATGATTCTTCATGGAGCTCCTCTTGGCGTTGCTCCTTCATGTCAAAGACAACCTTCTTATGATTGTCATTCCTGCAAATTAATTTTCCACTCTCCCAATCTTGCAAAGCTCGCATTTTCATTAGCCATGGTCTTCCTAGGATAAATGGGTAACCATTTCCCTTGGTCGACATAACATAAAAATCCACCACCTTCTTAATGCAAAAGGCCTCTACAAAAACATTTTTACAAATGCCTACACACCTAGCTTTGCTATTGTTTGCCATCTTCACTTTGATTTCAGGTGTCTCATGGATGTGCATGCCTAGTTTTTGCATGAGTCCCTCTGTCATGATGCAAATTTGTGCACCCCCATCCACTAGACCTTTCCTAACCAATCTTCCTTTGATGTAACAATCTAGCACAGGTGTAATATCCTCATTCATTTCAGCATGTGCAATTTTTACAACAGGCACACTCTCTTTTAACTTTCTCCTAGTGCTAACTGCCTTTGTTAAATCCCTCCTAACTTGTGGGCATAATGCAAGAAATTGAGGCCATGAGATATCAGGACCCTTACCTCTCATGTCTTCCAATAGGTTGTATGGAGCCATACCATGTCCAAGAGGGAAGTCTTGGAGGTTGATACGACGTCGAGTCCTCTTAGCTTCCTTGGTTTCCTTTGCCTTCGTTTCTCGTCCATGGTCACTTTGTGATGTAACCCCTTCTTTCTCCGTACCTTTTCCTCGGCCACGCTTAATGCCATTTGCTTCCATGTCGACCTCTCTTGAATTTGTCACCTCTACCACATGCACATTTGGGTCTGGCAAAGGTGGAACTCCTTCCACTCCTTGTGGAGGTGGTCTTGCTCCATTTGGCCTTTATAGAAGTCGTGGTTGCTTACTAGTTCCTTCACCTGCATTCATCACTGGGTAATTCAAATTAGGTCTCCCTAGCTCCCCACGGGGCCAAGGACAATTATACATCCCATGTCCAGACTCATCGCAATTCCAACATTGCAAGACTCTCCTAGGACGTGGATCTCGCTCTTCAGACTTCTTTGCTTGTCCCTTTGGACCTACAGCTTGTGCACGGTGAATTGACAGGCTACTTAAAGATTCATTTAACTTCTCAATCACTTCCGCCGTTACCTCAGGAAGCTCCTTAGATGTTGATGCTTGTGACTTACCTTTGGGTCTAAGACCTTCTATTGGAACCTCCCCCCTTAAGCACTTGAGTTTCCTATATTTCTCAGCAGCCCTAGTTTCAGCTGCATCAAAGGTAGCAAGTGCACCCGCCTCAACTTTTACCTTAAGGTCAGGAAAGAGTCCGGCTGTGAATCTCTCCTTCTTTAGAAATTCTGCACCATCACCAGGGTTAGCAACATTTCGTATCCATAGAGCCCAAAGACGTAGAAACTCTTGCTTGTGCAAGTAGTAGTCATCTAAGTCTTTTTGCTTATGAGAAACAATGTCTTGCCATAATTTCTGAGTGTTTTGGGGATCAAAGAAGTATTTCTTGAAACGATTCAACACTTCCGTGTAATTCTCCTTAACTTCCTCAAGCAAAGAGTCAAACCAAGTGCTAGCATCTTTCCTAAGGACTACCTCAAACATTTCTACACGTTCCTAATCAGTTACTATCCTCTTGATACGGCAAGACATTTTGAAATTTGCTAAGAATAATTCTGCATCCTCCCTAGGATCTCCAAAGAACAAGGGGTAGCCACTCATTTGCCTAGTTGTATCCATGTTGCTGGTTTTACTCAAAAAATTCTTTTTATTTTTTTATTTTTTGTGTTGCAAAATCAAATTTCAAAGTAGAATGAAAATATAAACATCAAAGATTAGATCGTAGCGAATCAATGGCAAAATGAACCGATTAATTGAGGCATTGATAGCCGCTACTTGCCTAGGTTCAAACATACGACGGAAAACACGTTGAAATTGTAACTTTGTGTCAACTATTACATGCACGTCTTGTCTAGCCAAAGGAATGAATGTACGATACAATTCCTCTTGATTCATTAACCTAGCTATAACAAGATAAACACATGTACATCAAAAGAGACATTATAGTCTACAAGTGGGAGTATAATAGGATTTGGAGATTGTAGAATATCTCTTAATGCTTCAGGACCAAAGAGGAATACAATACGTTGTTGAAAAAAGATTTTTCTATCAATGCGAACATTTATCCTAATCCCTTGCACCCAATGAAACTGATGAAATTGAATTGCATGAGCAGGATTAGGAGGTGGTGGATTGTTCATGTAAACACAACTAGTTTTTGAAGACTTACCCTGTGTATGCTAACACAACCGCTCGTCCTCCGTGGGGGCACCAATTTGAGGCTGTCAAGGGCGGGCAACAAGAAGAGCAGCCTCTAAACACCCTTCGAGGCTCCCGTGCTGCTCAAATGGGGTTGGGGCAAGCACAATCAGAGACAACAACAATCCACAGCCAGAAAACAAGCAAGAAAAGGGGCACCACCTAGTTGTAGATGCGAACTAGGACGCACGTGATATCTCCTTGTACTCAAACGCACAAAGAGAAGGGAATGCAAGATAGCCACACACACCAAACACAAACATTCACCACGCCAGAGAGAGGTAAAGAGCACAAATCAACTTGAGCAACTCAATCTTAGCCTTAAAGACAGATGCACACAAGCTTGATGAGAAATAGAGAGACAACACAAAACTTGACCTTGCTGCCAATACACAAATTGTCTTAGGGTCACGGGAGCCCTCTCACCGATCACCCTCTTACAATCGACTTTTTAGGCAAACAATTCAACAAACCCTCAAACCAACAAGCATGAAATAGCACAACAGACTTCAAGGACAATATACCTTCAACCACCTGATAAGCCAACTTATCAAGTCAAGTTGGAGAGAAGAGTCGTAGTTGCAGCATACAATTGCACCCAAAACTATAAATCTTATGTATGGACAAGAGTAGGCTACAAGTGTGATGCAGAGTATGGTATCACTCCACTCCTCTAGATGGCATAACTAACTTAAAGCTTCTCCATGCACCTATGTATAGTGATGGAATAGAGCACTCACAATGCACACACTCTACACAACTAGGCTTGAAGAGTGGTGTGTTATGTGTTGAGAATGGTGTGGTGTAGTGTGATCATGTGATGATTTACAAGGGAGAGAAGGGCTCTATTTATAGGTTTTAGAAGCCCCGATTAGGATTAGACCTAATCAAGTTTATTTGAAGAAATAAAAGATTATGCATATTTTTATTTTTTTTATTTGAGGGTGGGTCTCTCTTGTCCTTTGAGTCACATGGACGTGGGCTCAAGGGAAGAGAATTATTGAGGATGAAATGAGAGAGGATTGGGTGAATAATTTGGGAGTGCCTACTTTAGTAGAGGGTGCATTTTACAATAAGGTTAGTGGTTAGTAGTTAGTAATTATCACTACAAAATATTTACAAAATCATTCACCAAATGGTGAGATATATGATGAAAAAAGTTAGAGAAGGGATAAGCTTGTAAAGCAAGGTTGAAGCTTTGAAGAAGTTGGCATTCACCTCGTTACAGCACCGGTAGAAGAAACGGTCAGCATGGCGAAATAGCGCGTGTCGATGAATCTATGTTATCTTCAAACCTTGGAAAATTCATGATAAAAGCCTTTATTTGCAGATGTTAACCTTGGATTTTTGTTGATTTTTTGAAGTTCTTTACAAAGCTGAAGAGAGTATGGTAATATGGACATATATGTAGAGAGAAAGGCGAGCACCTAGGGGTGTAGAAATGGAGGATGAAGGCTATGGAGGTGTGAGAGAAGTGGCAATGGTGAAGAGGGTGAATTAGGACATGGGAGTTGCAGGTTTGGGAGTGGGAAGGAGAGGGAGGAGTGTGTAAGAGTGAGTAGGTGTGTGGAAGGGTGAGAGAAATAGGAAGATTTTTTGGTGTATGAGCTGGCAGTTTTGAAGTCGGCCATAAATCTCATGTAAAATTGCCCTTGACTTCAATTTTTTTGAAAACATTATGAAAGATACTTCAGCTCACGAGCTACGTTTTGTCTTTTGGAAGTATCCTCAAATTCAGATCATAAGAAGGTGCCAAAATTCGAGCAAAAAGCTGTCCCTGCAGCACCTAATAAATCTTGAAGTGGGCCACTATTTGATTCTTTTTCCTTTGTAGTCTTACAAGTGAGCCCCCCATACATCAACCATGACCTAATATTGCCAAGGAGCTTGCACACATGTATGGTATAGGATAAGTATCAAATATAATATATACTTGTGGGGTAAGAAGATAGGCTAGCTAGTCATGAAGGACACATGGGATGCATGGTGGCAAAAAATATATAAAACAAAAGGAGGAAAATCATGAGGGAAGGGACCCTCAGTTATTCTCTACTTTGTGTAATTCATGGAATTTATTCGAAGATAAAATCTACGTACTTGTGAATATTTAACTGGGAGGGATGGAAAATAAATAAATAAATAAATATGACGGAGCCGATAAGGTTATTGGTGAATTTTTTCAATGAAGTCACATAAAGGTTTTTCAAGGCTTGTGTGAGTAGAGCTTAAGGGATAGAATGATAGTAAAATATGTATAAGGAATGACACGAGATGGAAGCTAGCATACTTAGGCCTAATAACGCACACCTAGGAATATGTATTTATATAAATACACAATTTTTTTGAAAATAGCCCTTTATACTTAGGTCCTTTATTTGATAGAAAATATTTACATATAAAGAGGACCGTAATATTATAAATTTATTTTTTGGTCTCCTAGCCCAATGACTCGCTCAATGATTTGATATATAAAAAATATGATAAAACCCTAAACACACACACACTATTTACAATGAAAAAGCGAGCCTAATCATTGTGTTAGGGTGTTTTTGTGGGGTGAAGTGGCTTCTAAAAATTATTTTATGAGAGCCGAAAAACGGCTATCAATAGATGTAAATTATGTAGGTATTGTGGACAACAAATAGTCCATGTTAGGCCACGTCTTTACATTCATTAGTGGTGTAGTTTCATGGTGACTTTGTTTGCAAGGCTATATGTCTGAATCTACCATTGATGTTGAGCAGGTTGCTGGGTTCAATGTGAGCAAGGAAGTTATATGGCTCACACGTATTGTGGGAGTCTTGGCCATTAATGCAAAAGTTCTAGTTTTGCTTTGCAATTATCAAAATGCTACCCTAGCCAGCACAAATATATGGGGCTTCATGCAAAGATGAATCATATTGATGTGTGGCAGCACTGCATTCGCAAGTTGCTTGAGGACAAGCATATTGAGCTTTTCAAGATTCACACAAATGAAAACCTTGTAGATCTACTAAACAAAAGTCTACCCTTCGAATGGCTTGCACACTATCAAGTGCTTATGACCATTGGTTAGAGATACAAGGGAGATACATACTCCACATAGCTTACATATATGTGTACAACTTGCTTAAAGGCAACTTGGCATTTGAGTGGGGGGTTGTTGGGTCTAAAGGCCATATGGCTTGGATACCCATGTCCCAACTTGCCACCCAATACACTACTAGCTATCCTTATTCGTTATCTCTAATGTAGAAGGATAAGGTGCTACTCTCTGTCCTTTTCCATAGTAAGTCCATCTCTCGTGTGTCATTCTCTCTCTCTCTCTCTCTCTCTCTCTTTGTGTGTGTGTGTGCGCGCTAATAAAAATAGGAAAATGGTATAACCTTTTTATCATCCAAGTGTGATAGATTGGTTATGCCAATTGCTTCTTGAATAACAGGTCTTGAGTTCAACTCTCCTAGTCGGATGTATCTTTAAGGTCTCTTGGGATAGTTTCCTTTGACATTAAAAAACTCTTCTTCTTCTTCTTCTTCTTTCTCTCTCTCGCTCTTTGTCTTGCTTGTAGTGCTTCCAATAGATGTTCCACTCAATCATTTGCTGGGCAGTCCCATAGGTTATTCTCAGGCAAGTCGAGGAGTGTGCAAACTTTTCAAATTGCACATATAGATAAGGGTAACTTTTGGTTGGAGGTGAGAAGTTGTAATTGAATCGCTTTAGCAACTTAGTGAGCCTTCTATAATCTAGAGGGTGGCTCAAAGACCCTCTAAATTGGAGGTCCGTCTAGTATGTACATTAAATTTTATCTGGTGGTGGTGTTGTATGGGGGCATTGTTCCCGTATCAGGTGTTTAGGACTCTCTAAGAGCTGCATCTCACATGGTAATAATAGTATCTGTGGGATGGAAAAATTCATTCAAGTGTGGTCACATACATTGTGAATTGATTTAGTCATACTTTGGAAATAAGTTATAAACAATAGTGATCTTATTAGTACACTGTTTTTCTTTTGTATTCAATTTTCAACAAAACCACTGAATGAGAATTCAAGCTTCAAGAGTCTCCTTTCATGGATGAGTTTCATGTTCTAGCTTTTGGGTATTCTTAGAAAGAGTATCTTTTACTTCCTTTCAAGGGGACTACACATTAGGTGTTTCACCTTCTTAATACCTTTATATCTTTTGGTTCATTGGGAAACTCTTCTCTAAATGCATGTGCATAATACGAGTGGGGTTGCATGTGGAAAAGGGAAAATGTGAGTGCTCTCTCGCTTTTTCACATGGGTGTTTTTGCACACACATATATCAATATTAAGCATGCATGTATGTAACTTCTAGTCACCACCTCCAAATATACCAAGTTACACTTGCACTTGCTTTTTTGAGAATTTATAGCTGGTGCTAGTGGTTCGTTTACTCTTATCCACATCTCTGGCAATACCTTTGTCCACCGGACTCCGTGCTTATAGAAGCTCCAACTAGAAATTCAGAAGATAGAACTAGAACATTCGATAAATTTTCTTTGATATTGGGCAAATAATTCAACTTTTAAGTCCATGGACTTGCAAGAGTCTGGAGGCACTTTGACAACTGACCTGGGCATAATGTACATTTGACGACTGCCCAGGCGACTGCCCAACGCGGGCATCCATTAGAAGACGACGCTCCTGCTCCCTTTCCTCCCTCAGTTCCATTCCTTGAGTAATGGGTGCTACCTGGACTGGTACATTTCAATCTTGCCCTTTGCCGAGTTTTCTGGTTGGGTGTAAGGGGCTAGACAGAGCACTGCCAAAACATAAAACTATGGGAAGCGCTGTTTTTCTTTTTTTTCAAGATGAATGAAGCCATGAAGTGATTTTACCACTCAAGAACCCAATGCAGTGATATCTCATGGTGGAAGGAACACTCTCCGTCTAAGGATATTGGTGCCTGGCTGTATGGCATTTCCTAGATCACTGATTGTACATGTCGGTAATCATGTGATTAGGACAATAGTGTCTTTTTGGGCAAAAGATACACTGACATGTAGTGATGGGTGTTCACGTGTATGTATCAAATAAGTAGCAAATAAGAAGACAAATGTTGTTGATGAGGCACTAAGATGCCTCTCAAAAATGCTTCTCTGGGTCAAGCCGGTGTGTGGCATGATTGATGCCCATTACCATTGTTCTAGCCCTGATAAAGAGCGCTTCAAGTTTTCAAGTTGTTGACAACGTCTCTGGACCGGACCGTGCTCCTGGGTTTGGGGCCAATGCCAAACAATGTGTGGCCTTTTATGTCATATATTATAGCTTCACTTTATGCATCTCAAAGTGCATGTTGCCAACTTGTCCATAGCTGTTTTTTGGCCTGGGAGTACCATAAAAAATGCATATTGCTGAGTGGAGTTTTATATATTTAATGGTACTCCGAAACAAATTTGTTTGGATCATTGGATCTGATTGATGTTTAAGTACTTGAACTCCAATATTCATCCATATTTTAGCTGCTAATTTGACATCTCTAATGAGAATGTGGATAGTATAAACTGCAGAATCTTGCAATGTAGAATCGAGATGACGGAGGCAATGAGACTGGTGAAGAGAGTTCATGCTTTACAAGTTGGCCTTTAATATGCGGAAGTATCAGATTGCAGTAGCATTTATGTCTACATAATGCTTTAATGTCTACATATCAAGGGGAGCATTCTTAGGTGTGGAGATGCAATGCTCATCTTGGACCCTAACAATGTTCATACATCAGTAGACACCTAAGAACATGGAAAATATATGCCTACACTTGAGATGTAGATTAAGAAAACTGGAGTGATGAGACTGGTGGACATTTGTATGCTTAAGGTGTGCAGTGGAGTGCAGTGGAGTCAATAAGGACTGAATTGCAAGTTACATCACTTAATGTCTCTACAATGAATGGACCTGAATTGTATTAGATATGCTCTTATATTCCCTGGCTCACATTTATCTATCTTGAAAGAACAATGGGCTATAGTAATATCAACACAATACATGTAGATATTGATTGTAGCACCAGAAGTTGGCCTATACAGAAAAACCATGGGGGGACATTACACTCATTGTTTGGGCAAGTGCACATATGGATCCTGATTATGCTACGATGAACATTCTCTGTGACTCAAGTTCAAACTTATTACATTATATGTGGTTCTTTCTATAGACTATGGCAATGCACCTGAGTTCAAAGAAGGTGCAGAGTAAGCAAGAACACGGGGGTATACGTGCATCGATATCAGCATAGTGGATGCAGATATTGATTGTAGAGCTAGAAGTCGGCTTATACAGCAGAGTATTGAGGTACATCACACACGTGTTGTTTGTTTAATAGCTACCTAACTGGGTGGATTTGCCAACACAAGGTTTTTTATGTTGGTCCACCATGTTCACTGGGATGATTATCAAGTGGAGGCTTACTTTCCATAGTCGTCTATCTATGTTCGGCAGTGCTTTCTGTAATTTTGGCGTGAATGTGCTTACGTGAACATTTTCTGTAGTTCTTGGAAAGTTTTTCCTTTGTACGACAGCAAATGCCATAGCCAGCATCAGTAGGATACGTACTGTTTTTTCTGCAAGTTCTAAATGAAGTACAGAGAATAAACCTTCATTTTGCACTGCAGGTCTGGGTGATTGGAGTGTCAAAGAGTCATTGCAGCTTTGACTACTTGCAGACTAGATGCTTGAAGCATGCCTTGTTCTGTATACAGGCTTCTCCTCCTCCTGCGCTCAAGGGCAAGTGTACAATGAACATCTTACCATAATGACATAGTCCTTTTTGAATGAACAGACACTCTGGGGGCAAGGTCTCATGTTTACCAGAGACTGGAAGCAACTTCTTCTGTTGACTAATCTGGCATGCGTTTGATCAGAAAGTCTCTCTTTTCTCACCAGTCGGTTGAGGTTCCTTTTTGGAGCATGAGTACAAAGGATGGGTCTGACTGCATGAATACAAAGGATGGGTGTGACTGCATGGCAGATGATGGCTTTTCTTCTATATGCGCAATTTGCCATGATAGTGGTGATCTTTTCTGGTGTGGGCAGTCTGGTGAAGGCTTTCACATGCGCTGTTTAGATCTCCACACATTTCCAGAGCAGAATTTATGGCTGTGCCATAACTGTAAAGGCAACAAGGTGCAATATATGTGCCATTGCAAGTTGACATAAAAAAGAAAATTTACTTTCCACACATGATTGCTTTGTCTGATTAGATTCAATGATGGGGTATCGCTAAGTGTATGTCCCTTTGTTGCTTACCTAACAGGTGCAGTGTTTTGAGTGCAAAGAGATCGGAAATGCTGACAGAGAATTGTTTGTGAAGTGCACACGCCGAACATGTAAGAAGTTCTACCATCAACATTGTCTCTTGAAGTGGAGGAGACAGATCCACCCCAAAAGAGGGCTAGTTTGTCCTCAGCATGTTTGTGATGCTTGTGGGAGTGAGACTAACAGTGGGCAAAGGAAGTTGTTTCGCTGTTTAGAATGCCCAAGGGCATACCATGAGAGGTGTTGTCTGGAGGATTCATTGTTATTAGAGGACATCCCTGGATACATGATATGTTGGAGACATGAAAACTCCTCAAGATGTGAACCACATGTATGTGTTTCCTCTATGCTATCACTGTTGCTTAAGTATTTGCGTTAGGTTTAAAAAAAAAATAGAGAGCCTTTTTGAGGGATGCCTATGCCTGTGGAAATATATTTTGTTATTGAAATTGACGAGGGACCACCCACAATTCCATATCTTTTGGATCTTCTTTTGGTATATATTCGGTGAACATATTATTTTTTACATGTCTAAAATATTAAAATTCTAGAAGGCTTAATGTTTTGTAGGTTTATAGTAGTGTCAGTGTTGCTAGACGGATTTTTTAGGTTCAAGGTAGACCAGAAAAATCAGGAGATGACATAAGGTAAAACAAACATTTAGAAGAATTTTTCTATCTTGAGGGCAGAGGACACTTGAGGTGTCTAAATTTTATGTGGAGTGCATCTACTGATTTAACAGGAATAAGTGCAAAAGGTATGAGTTGCAAGGAGAAGGGAAAAAGGCAGCTACTCAAAGGGCCCATGGGGCAGCTTGAACGGGCAAAGAGTATTGATCCTGTTTGATCCAGTGTCCACCGACAACTTCATCTCTTTGGATACCTCAGAATCTCTTGGTCTCACTCCCAAGAGATTGGGAACTCCAATCAGTTCAGTGTGGCTTCCCTGAAAATATGGCAACAGAGTTTCTTCTTTTATGTGGCGGAGTCCATCTAGTGATTGTAACAGGAATAAGTGCAAAGCTATTAGGTGTTGTGGCTTCCCTAGTTGAACATACGTCAACAGGATTGCTTTGTACATTTTGACATTTGATGATTAGGCGTAGGTACTGTCCTTCAAGGTGCCTGGGATCTTGCTGGGGTCCAATGCCGATGTTTGGATGATCGTGCGGGCTTTGTTCATCCTTACAATGGTCTATGGCATTGGGTCTACCTTGTTTAGCAGTTGTCTGCACAATTTCTATTTTCAACCTTATCAAATCTATCTCTGGCCACCGATTACCCCTTTTCTAGCATTCACTCCTTGTGTTTGATATCGGTTTATCTTTCCAGCGCTGGAGGGACGACCTTTATATGAAATTAATGGACGAGTTATCAGTGATTTTGCTTGTCTACCTTTGGGCTTAAGTTGATTGGCTGAATGCTTGTTAATTCATTCAGTAATAACTTTCAACTTTCACTGCATGTCTCTGCAATGTAGACGAAGGGTTTGTTTTTTTCAGGGCGAAAAGTTGGCGAGTATTTCTGCTGTCTTTGACAGCCTACCAGTTGCAGACTGCTTTCGTGAATTTGAAGTGCCCCGCAATTATCACGACTATGTTAGAGACTTGAAGCTGAGGCCTCAACCTTTTGTCCATATAAGGCGCAGTATCCTATGCTGAATGTTTTTTTTCACAATTTTTTGACTCATAGATACACCCTCTAAGCAGGGTTTACACTTTTTACCAAGACTGCTGAGTGTAAAGATTTGAGCGTAGGCCTACTATGTTGATGAAACTGCAGTGGTAGAAGGTTTACTTGCTCAAGATCTGAATAGTGCAGTTGCCATGTCTTTTTGAGAACATTGCTTCAAGGCATAAATATGCTCTAGGAGGTTTGGCAGTTAAATAAGCAGATTGCACTTACATTCTGTGCCTTGAAATAGACACTTGCAACTCAAATTTTTAAAGGTTCACAATTTCTCAATTACTAGTCCCTTGACAACTATGCAGACATTTACTTAGTGAAGAAGCCAAAAAGGCGCTCAGAGGACGAATACATGCAGTGTGCATGTGCAAGCACAGGAGGCTCAAAGGCATTCTGTGAGAAAGATTGTATATGCAGGTGAGTTTTTACATCCCCAAAGCAAACAAAATCACTTTAAGGTTGTAAATTCTATGTGAGAAATTGACATCTGCAAGTGGTTGTTAGCATGCTGCAGTACAGCTGTTCAGCCAGTTGCGGGTGTGGATCTTCTTGCTCAAATCTTCCCTTTCAAAAACGTGTTGCAAAGAAACTAGATCTCACAAAGGTGATGATGTCACCCTTTAGAACTGCATGTCAAGTTTGAATCTAATGGAGCAGCATGCGATTGCTGAACTGACTGCTGAAACTCATGCCCTTGTAGACAGAGAGGTGTGGCTGGGGGCTACAAGCAGCTGAACCAATCAAAGCAGGAGATTTTCTTATTGAATATGTTGGTGAAGGTAATCATCACTTGTTCTGGCAAGTATTCAGGCATTTTTATGGTTGGTGAACACTTATCAGATATTCTCTTCTGGGTAGTTATTGATGATAAGACATGCGAGGCGAGATTGTGGGGCATGAAAGAGCGCGATGAGAGCAATTTTTACATGTGTGAAATCAATCGGGAGACGGTGGTTGATGCAACTTTGAAGGGAAACCTTTCAAGATTCATTAATCATAGCTGCAATCCCAACACAGAACTTCAAAAATGGTAACAATAATCGTTTCTTCTCCTCAATTTGTAAGATTCATTTTTCATTTCAGTTTGCAGCGAGTCGTGTCTTTACAGACCTTAGCCAGTTGAAAATAGTTGTAATAACACTCTGGCTTGGACGATTGTTTTGAGCTCAACCATGGGTGTTGAGGGGCATCAGTGAAGGCTTGGAATGCTCTTGGTTTGTAGGAATTACCAACAGTTTATTTGATCTCTTTCACTGAAGAGGAGAGAACTAAGTTTCATTGACTCAAGTGCGAAGTTGCATTTGAAATCCAGCAACAAATTTATCTGAGAAATATCCAATCAAGAGGAAAAATGCTAGTTCTCAAAAGCATTTCTCATGATCCTTGCACACATTGGTCCAACTCATGAGTATAAGACTCTATGGCTGATTTATTCCAGCAAGACCAAGGGCAAAGGGAAGTCGCACAAGCAAGAGCATGACCTCTCTAACCCAATAGTTTAGCCTGTCACCTTTTGACTGGTCACTTGATCCTTGTGGCTTAAATGCCTTAGGTATGCATTGCGGATGTTCAACAATGGTCCTTATGGTGTGCAACATCTTTCTAGGTGTTTCTGGACTATATGATCTATTGGCAGATAAAGCTAAATCTAGTCAGTGGCAATGAACTTTGATTATGGTTGGGAATGTTCGACACTCAACTCTGTACTATCCACAATGTAATGGTCTAGTGGAAAAGGTAAACGGCATGATCTATAAAATCATGTGTTTCATTGTACATACGAATACTACCACCTTGGCTTGTATACTTTTCTTGTGACGAGGATGTGGCAACTGCTAACCTTACTTGTTGGTTTCTTTCCGATGATTTTCATTAAATTTTTGAGACCCTCTTTTTGAAGTTGCAAATGGCCGGACATTGTATAGCCAATGTGAAATAGTAGTTTCAGTTGCAGATGGGAAGTTGGTCGGCACTGGAATTCCAGTAGTAAAAGGGTGTCTAGGCTCCGCTCATAGTCATCTAGGTCCCCTCGCCGCACTTAATAAGTTGGTGGATACTAGGACACTAACCAATGGAGGCACAATGCCAAGGTTGGGTCACCATGAGAAAATCACCCGTGAATTGGGCTACATTGCATGTTTGGACGTGGTACAAGTGGTGAAAGATGGTCAGATGATGAGTGAGAGTCCAATGGAAGCAATTTAGGGAAGTGCTATTTTGGGCCACGAAATCTGTTTGCGTCATTAGCTTCAGAATGACAAGGGGAACATTTTATTACTCTGCCACTAAGTCAACTGAGCAATTGATTGAGATATTTTTAGACCGAAAGGTACAAAACGAGAGAACCATGCATGAGTGCCACTTGACACATTTTTGGGCTTTTTCCACCTTGAGAGAGAGAGAAGCGTTGAAATAAACGTGGGGTTGCATTTTTCATCCATTGTTGCAGGTATAAGCTATTGTGTGTAAGCTTTCCCTCTCATGTACAGTGTAGTGCAAGAAGTGATGTCTTGCACACTCTACACTGCTCCCTCTCCCCCCTACGTGCAGTATCATGATGCCCCACAAGAGGGCTCTTCATTTGACCTATGTATAGTTTTGTGGTCTTATGCTTCTGTGCCGACTCCCGAGGCAAGAGCCTCTTTGAGCAGGAACAGGAGTAGCTAACCGTTACTCCAAAATCAGGCACTGGTGAGGGTGATAACCTCACCTTATAGGTGCATTTTCGGCGCTGGTTATGCACTGTTTTTGAACTATTTTGTAGCCGTATGGATGTCAGAAGCATTTGGAACAGTGCCCCACTGTTAGAGGACAGTTCTGATATTGTTTAGGGCTGAAACAGGGTAAAAACTAGTAAATACAGCGAGCTGTAATTGCTGTTTTTGGGCTGACATCAGAGGGTTTATGTCTTTGGAAGCGAGTTCCAGCAGCGGGATTTGTTCAGGGCGAGTTTTGGGCCCGTTATGTTGCTGAAATTTTGCTAGAACAGGTGTGATCTAGTTGGATATAGGTGCAGATCCCAAGGACTCTAGTTTTGTGACTTTACCCTCTGAAGGAATAAAGAAATACCGAAAGGGGCGCCAGTTTTTGAGGCCTACAGGTTGTCGGGGTTTGCTCGGAGCATTCTAGCTTCCGAGCCGTGTGTGCTTTGAAGTGTTAATTCATGTTACAAGTTCCTTCTGCAAAGTTTCTCTGTGTGCTAAAGCTTACAATAAAGTTTCAAGTAAAAGCCAAAGTCTACCGCCCTACAGGCCGGTTTCATGATTCCTTCGCCGAGACAGAATCACTTTTTCCTCAAGAAGTGGGCCTTGGTTGGTTTGGTAAAGATAGAGAGTACATGAACGTGGGATTACACTATGGTTGACAAAGGGAAGGGTATTATGGAAGAGGGTTCCTCTGTCACAAATGGGATGACATGGCAGTTGACCCGGACACACACAGACTGGCCGGACATGACACGTGGAAAACAGTACGGAAACCCCCGCTTTTACGCTAACTACTACTGACGTTGGAGAGGGGGAATGTGAGAACACGCCCGGCACAAACACAAGGGCCTCTCTACAGCTCAGGGTATCTACCACCCCTATCCTCTCAGAAAACACCTTTGAAAACACGCTTCACACTAGCAGACCACCGCCCACTCAATTTCCACTGCTCACACGCTCCACAAATCCACCACATAGCACTCACCTACTGCCACGGTCTGTCTCCACCCTTACACATGCACACAGCCGCTCAATCTCGTTCTCACACAAACAGTGTCGGTCCGGGGGGGCACACATCCACAATGCCGGCACCGAGGGGAAACACCAGAGTAGGAGAAAGAGAAACGACGCGAGAGCAAACACAAAGGAGGCTTCACCACTGCTCAAACACTCTTTACAACTCGTTTACATCAAACGACGCACCCACATGGTTGCCGGGCAAGAAAACACGCGCTTGGGGCTTTGCAGGCACACACCTCTGCACAAAAAAGCCAATCCAAGAACTCACACACACTCTCTATCTTGGCTCTCTGCAGGCTCACCGGCGCAAAGCCCTGGCAAGAAGCCTACTCTGGCAAAAAGCATGAAAAAAAATGGCGCAAAAATGGTTTTTATAGGGGTGCTTCTTTCAATTTGGACATCTGGGCTCTGATTGGTCCACTTTGCATCCACATTTGGTAACCTTGGCAGGAGGTAGCCGCCTTTCTTTCCTTTGCTCTCTCTTGCTCTTTTTGCACTTGAGGGGGGGGGGGGGGGGCATTAGCGAGGTCGCTATTGCCCCTTGGTATTTTTTATTTTTCCTTTTTTCCTTTATTTTTCACCTTTGGAAAGGCCTATCTTGCACTGTTCTTTGATTTCCCCCTTGACCAATCCGGCCCTTTCCTTGACCTATTCCCCACGAGTCCTCTTCTCTCTCTCTCTCTCTCTCTCTCTCTCTCTCTCCTCCTCCTCCCTTTTGGTCCCGGCCTCACTCTTTGCCCTTTACTTTTCCTTGCCCTTGCTTGTCCTTGCTTGGTCGGCCCCTTGCCTTTGCCTTGTTCACCTGGCGGCCCTCCTAGGTCTCTCTCTCTCTCTCTCTCTCTCTCTTCTTTTCACCCATGGGACTGCTCTTTATTTATGCCAGGGAGGGGGGCATTAGTGATGTCGCTATTGCCCTCCCCCCTTAACTCCAAAAGATGGGGCCTCCAATGGCCGTGGGAATGGGCACCTAACGGGCTGCCATGTCATTAGTTGACTGCCAACAACGGGCGTGCGCCATCGTCTACGGCCACTGCCGCGTCGTCTCCGACCACCACAAAACCGCCGCGTGTACGGCAACGCCGCCGCGCAAGGCACAACTAGCAGCGCCACAACACCCCTACCATCTCGCATCGCTGAGGAGCTCCAAGCTCACAAACTCATTGAGATACCCACAATGGGCGCCCGCCATGGCCCTTATACCCCCCACTCCCTCTAATGGACTGCTCATGTGGGTTATGCGGAGGCCACGTGGCAGCTCCTGGCCACTCTCCCTCGAGATGGGTTGGAAAAACCCTTAAAAAATCCCATTTTTTTCCTCTTGCTCCCCACAGCTGACACTCACTACTTACATACTCGATGGCCGAGCCGTAAAGCTGTGCCGGATCATCAATGAGTCGGCCCCCAGGCCATGCAAACCTCACCATCTCCTGACTTCTCTGAGCTAGTTGTCCGAGGCCACAAAAATAAAAAAAATCAACTGCATGCACCCCTCAAAAAGCAATCCCAGAATTTGACCTATGGTACCTCGCTAATTGGGCATCCAATTGACGTGGAGTCAGTTCCTGCCAACTCCACATGAAGCATACTATCACCGAGAACCTTGGCGAGGCCAAAAAAATACCAAATGGCACATCCTCTGATGCGGGCAAGTGGGCTCAAACATGGCCCCCGTAAAAACTTTTGATGGCCATAACTTACTATCCAGAGCTTCGATCTGCAATCCGAGAAGACAAGCATGCTCCATAATTCGAGCTCTACACATGCATCCACTAACATTAGCGTGGGCCACCTGTCCCCAGCTCCCCTGCCCGTCGGGGATCTACTAAACCTCCTAACTTTGTACTTCAATAACTTGCACACTGGGGCTCCATTTGACGAGCCGTCTGAACCGGCTTCTAGAGCACATCGAACACCACATTCTAGAGCATTGACTTGGCATTTCAGACACTTTCACCTGCTATCCCATCTGGGCTCATCTTGAAGCTTTTTTGGCCTAAAGAACCACATCAAACATTCCCGCTATCATTTGGCTGCCCAGGGACTCCATACCTGCCCTAACCTTCTGCACTACACCTGCCTGCACCCTTTGCTTGGCATAGACGATTTTCCAGCTCGGACCAACATTGGCTGCACCAACGTGGCATCCGTACGGAAATCCCGAATTTTTGCGGCGCAGATTCCAAAGCACCCCTTCAAGAAGAACCGATCTTGGCTCTCGAGCCTAGGTCCAAAGAACCCTCACTGGAAGTATTATGTGTACGAATGATTAGTCAGCACGCATTGTTCGAGTGTTTCATTCGCGATGCTTTCCTGTATTTTAGTTAGCGTCTCTATGTGATCCCTTTTCAAAGGCATGCCATATTGTACGATGAGCACGATTCACTCATGAATGAGCACGGATGTATGTGGATTTTTCATGAAAAGCTGAATTGTTTGCATTCAAGGAAGTCACATTTCATGTCCCTTCCTTGGCATGACACATTTGTAGAAAGAGCACATGAAAGTATGAGTAGTAAGCATGGGCATTTCCGTTGTGAATTGCGACAGTTGATTGCTTTAGATGAGAAAGACAAGATTCGCTCTCATTGTTTGCGTGTGTGTGGTGAACGGTTTGGCATTCCGTTTATGTGTTCATCTACATTGCATGCACAGTCTCTGAGGAAGACAATATTCTTTCCACTCACTTTACATGAAATAGGTATGTTCATGGTTTTGTGTTGGAAATGGTTTTAGGAATTTTCAGCCATGGAGATTCTTGAAGGCGAACAAAGAATGACTCTCGCCGAAGTTGAAGCATTGAAGGAGCCACATAAGACTTTGTGTCGCTTTCGGTGCGGCCCAAAGCAGCAAGCGTTGCAGACCTTTATGAAGTTCAAGTACCGCACGACCCACACATCAGAGTGGGCCGACAAAGAGTCCCTTCCAGGATTCCGGATGCTATTGGCGATCTCCCTCGACGCCATACAGTTCGGTACCAGTACCTCACTTAAAAAAGGAGGGGATGTCACGTGACACATCCAACCCTATGTGTCCGTGGACAAGCTACAACATGACAAGGGTTCATTCAGTCTAGATTTAGA
This sequence comes from Adiantum capillus-veneris, assembly GCF_014529385.1. NCBI lineage: Eukaryota > Viridiplantae > Streptophyta > Polypodiopsida > Polypodiales > Pteridaceae > Adiantum > Adiantum capillus-veneris. The sequence continues at coordinate 63,981,120 of NC_140936.1, forward strand.
AGTGTTATGGCACTTTTGTGAGTCTGTTCGTAGACCGTGCATGCCCAGGCACTTAGTGTAGATGCATATTCTTTGGTTGCACATAGCATGATCATAAGCATTCCCATTAGAATCCATCAGAATCCTTCAGGGGAATTTTCTAGTGCATTTAGCCTATTTTCCCTATTTTTGACATTTTTCACTTATTATTTTTAAGTGACTTTTGTTGAAAAGTAGGTAGGGCAAATTGAGTAAGTTTGTATACAAGCAAACCTAGACTAGCACTAATTGGCAGAAGAGGCAGCAGGAGCACCATCGCTCAACAGGCAACTTCTCAGCAAGAACCTCCCTTGGTGGCGTTTTCCCTCCAAGCAAGGTGGCGTTTTCCCTCCAAGCAAAGACTCCCCTAGCGCTAGGGTTTTCCATCAAGCACCCGTCGCAAGAAGACATCAGTCTTGGCGTTTTTAGCAAGCAACCGTTGCCATAGCCTCCCATGTTGCTAGCGTTTTTCCCCCAGGTCTGCATTGCAGCCTATCGTTTCTAGAACCCAAGTCGCCCCCCCATTTGCATGGCGATTTTCAGCAATAAGAACCAGCAGATTTTCAGCAGTAAGGACCAACAAACCTCCGTTTTCCCTAGCGTTTTCAGTAGTAGCAGAATTTAGCCAGCAACGTATTTGGAAAGCAGTGAATTTACATCAGATTTCAGCCCTTAGATCGGTCTCGTCATCCCCGTCGTCATCATCGATCTCGCCTAAACTTGCATCAGTCACATGCATTCACTTTGTACCAGTTTGTGTAATCAATCATAGACCACTCTCGCCAACTAGAGTGGGGGCTGCGGAGGAGGGTTTTAGAACATCTCTGGTGTCGTATTCTCTTCTCTCTCTGTCTCTCAGTCTCATACACTTGCACGCACAGTGTCCATTCACTTTGTTGTGATCATTGCACTCTCATTAAGAACGGAAGGCTCTCCCTTCCATAAGAACAAAAAGGAACCTTGAGCACATTATGGAGCACTCATCTTGAGAAAAGAACAACATTCATTCTGCTGCTCCTAACAGATGCATTCGTCAATTGACAAGGCACCTTTTGAGATTGTTGAAGGCAGCAAGAAAGTTCCTCCCATTTTGCATACAAAGGACAAGATCTTTGAGGCACATCGATATGTTGAGAACATGGATGAAATGTATAAGAAAATTAAAGTTTCCCTAGAGAAGACTCGGGCCAAACAGAAAAGGGCTGTTGATCGTCACCGTCGTGAACTGTTGTTCTCACCTGGTGATTGGGTACTTTTGCGATTTGAAAAGGCAAGGTTGAAGAAAGCGAAGGGCAACGAACGGTTGTTTCCGAAGCTCAGCATGCGTTACTATGGGCCTTTTCAAGTGCTTGATAAGATCAATGATGTTGCTTACAGACTGAAACTACCTGACGCTTGGAAGATTCATAATGCGTTTCACGTCTTCTAAGACCCTTCATGGGTGATGTGCCGGAAGATATGCCCGATGAGGACCAGCTAGAAGTTAAGGAACTTGATGAAATTGCGGTGCTTGAGCAAATTTTGGCACATAAGGAAAGAAAAGTTAAGGGACAGGTTGCAAGACGCTATTTGGTGAAGTTCAAGGACTATCCACCTATGGATGCAAAGAAGAGCATGAAGTTATGAACTGTTAAGAGTTACCAAATGGATTGCAGCTTTACCTTGAGGCCTTTGGGTTACAACCTACGCATGTCCCAACACAACGTGTGCAAAGGAGAGGTAATGACAGAGCTAGTACATCAAATATACATGTGGATTTACCGCAATACAAGTGTGCATCGCTCTTTAAGTGTTAAACGTATAATGTTCACTTCTATCATAGATGGAAATGACAAGGTATGAAGGTCTCATTAAGTCATTTGTATCTATGTCTTATGATCTCTCTTGCGGATACATCCGATGATAAAAGAGCGTTGGCAACACAAGGTCATCAATGGCATGTATTTATGGTATGCAATTGAGGACGTTTGCGATTTCAAGAGGGGGGTATGTTATGAGGACGTGGCAACTGCTAACCTTAGTTGGTTTCTTTTCGATGATTTTGGTTTAATTTTTGAGACCCTCTTTTTGAAGCTGCAAATGGCTGGACATTGTATGGCTAGTGTGAAACAGTAGTTTCACCCGCCGCAGAAGAGAAGTTGGTCGGCATTGGAATTCTAGTAGTAAAAGGGTGTCTAGGCTCAGTTCAAAGTCATCTAGGTCTCCTCGCCGCACTTAATAAGTTGGTGGATACTAGGAAACTAACTCAATGGAGGCATAGTGCCAAGGTGGGGTCACCAAGAGAAAATCACCTGAGAACTTGGCTACATTGCATTTTTGGACGTGGTCCCAGTGGTGAAAGATGGTCAGATGACAAGTGGGAGTCCAATGGAAGCATCTCCTAAAATTTAGGAAAGTGCTATTTGGGGCCACGAAATCTGTTCGCGTCATTAGCTGCAAAATGACAAGGGGAACATTTTATTACTCTGCCACTAAGTCAACTGAGCAACCGGTTGAGATATTTTTAGACCGGAAGGTACAAAACGGGAGAACCATGCATGAGTGCCACTTAACACATTTTTGGGCATTAAGAGGAGACACGACAAACTTATGACGGAGAGATGCTTGCTGAACAAAAACTAGCACACTTGGACATTCATGCGTAATTCAAGAGTCCATGTTGGGAGCGAATCCAGAAACCTGAATGGGAGTTGTTGGAATAGCTTCTAAGTGCGCCCTCTTTGCAAGAGAATCACTAACCACACTGCCAGAATCAACTAAGATCACAATACGTTGACCATTCACATGACCATGATACTTAATGAGAGACCTGTCAGGGTGATCCTCAGAAACTTGTGGCGCACTACCTTGCTCATTCATGACATTGACAGAAGATGTGGGTTCTTTCTTACTAGATCTTTTGGGACAATCTCGTTTCATGTGACCTTTAGTGTGACACTTAAAACATCGTCCTTCTTTACCATACGTGATTCGTTCTTCAAGACTTACCAACCTCCTACTACAATTTTTCATCAGGTGTCTACTTAGGGGGTTTCTTGAGTTTTAGCCTTCCCTTGTTATCACTATTAGGTGAAGAGTTCTGTGCTTTTGGTGTAGAGGAAGATTGAGAAGGAGAAGAATTACCGTTGTTCTAACCATTTTGTTGGTTCTCTTGAGGGCTCTGTGGGTTACTTGGAGATGACTTATTCTCCTTAGGCTTACATTTGTTGTGCTTCATTTCTTGTGCGAGACCATCCTAACGGCGACATTGTTGTCAGTAGGGTTGAAGGCTTGCACATCGCAACTGATGTACTCGTCCAAAACAAAGAGGAAAGCCTCCTTGCGATCTGCATCCGATTTATGCAATTGAACACCAATCTGGAAAATACGATTATAGTACTGCGGTGACATAAAACGAGCCTTGAGCTTGTCTTGGAAGTCGACTGAAGTGAAAGACACTGGCTCCCCAACTCCGACACGATCAAGGTGCTCGGCCATTTGTGCCTCTTGCCAGGCCTGATAACAAATTAATGGCATCACTCGACAAATACATGGCAACATTCAAAAATTTATTGTTACTGTTTTTCTTGCTAGTTGCAAAGTAAGCATTAATTTGATGCAATCGAGAATAATCCATCTTATCATTATACTTCCTGGAAGTCAACTTTTTAGTAGTTGTTGTCTCTACGTGGGCTACGTGATGACTCGTCCACCTACTTGAGTGGGTCGCTTTTTGAGGATAGCACTTGCAGGAGCAAGTCTTGCATGCGTTGGTCTCATAGCGTCTCACACACTAGCTCCATAGCTGCCCTCTTTTCGTTAGCCACTATGCGTTGAGCTTCGCGTGCCTGCTCCACCACGGCCCGTTGAGCCTCTTGGTGTAGCATCATCTTCATCATAGACATTACCAAAGTCTCCATAGAATTTGGTGCAATTTGTGGCATAGATGAAGACGGAGGAGGATCTGGAAATGGTCCTCCTGAGGTAGGGACTTTGTCACAAATTGCTGACGTGTCAAGCCACTAAAGAACGGAGCTAACCTGCAGATCTCGGCCAAGGAGCCTAAAACCCCAGAAGGAGCAGAAGCAGCAGAAGAAGAAGTTTTACCAACTTACAAAGTCTTGCCAAGAGGCCTATTTTTTAAGAGAAGTTCCTGCCAACTTCTGGGACCCCGTCCGTTGGGGCCCAAGTGACCGGTGGGCCGTGGCGCTTCCAAAATTTACTCGAAATTCTATGAAAGAATCTTCGGTCCCGACCCCGGACTTATTAGTCACTCCCACCCTTACTCCATTGCGCATCGGGCGCGCTCCCGTCTTCACCGCTCTGTCTTACAAGGCATAAGCCATAAAGATCACTTGCAAGAGAAGGATCAAAGATTTTTCGAGCCGTTGTTTTTTCTCAGAGGCAGTGCCATGAAGTGGTGGATGTATATAGCTACCAAGCCGCACACTCCAAAGACTTGGTAAGCTTTCAGAAAATTTTTGCCCGAAGCTACATGCCTTCAAACATCTTTCTTCGGAGTGTAGCTTCTAGCAGAGTGGGGTATCTTGAAATTCTTGCCATGGAAACCTAGCAGATTACAAGTTTAAGTTTCTCGACGTCTCTCAACAGGTGTCTCTTCTCGAGTTGATAACCTTGGAGATCGAGTCTGATTGCTATGTCTTGAGACTACCATCACCGCTATAGGAGCACTATTTGTCCAAGAGCTTATAGAACATGGTGCAGTCGGCTACAACCTTATGGAAGAAATCTAACCCTAATTTTGGTGCAGGTTTCAGGATGGAAAGCGTGTCGTCTTTTTGAGCTTGACTGATGTCGAGATTGCTTTTTAAGTTTGAATTTTGTCTGAAAATCTGTTTGAGAACTTGTTTGGTGATCGTGTTTGGAATTTGTTTGAAATGGATGGTATCTGTTTTGAACGTGTCTTGGTGTTGATTTGAACTGTTTGACTCTGGTTTTAATACTGGTTTCAATGATTGGTGATTTACTCCCCGGTGGAGTAGTGAGAGATGCTATTTTGGTATTGTCTGAACCTCGGAATGACGTAAATGGGACGTTTGGGGAGCGTTTCGTTGTATGCTTAAAAACCTCGGAACGATGCTGATGGGATGCTTGGGGAGCGTTTCGTTGTATGTTGGAAAACCTTGGAAACGACGCAGACGAGATGTTTGGGGAGTGTTTGGTTGTATTCTTGAACCTCAAAGTGACGCAGGTTGCGGTCTGGGGAGCGTTTGGTTGTACTAGTCCTCTGAACTCATGGCCCGTACCTTTTAAGGTTATTTACGGGGGAAGTGGCGAGGTAGTTGCTGGGTAGATTCATACTGCATGCCATGTGTCTTGGGGGAGTGCTCAATGGTGCTGCTCGTTGCGTCTTGTAACATGCATATGTGAGCATTTGTGTTGCATTGTGGTGCCAACCACTGAATATTCCTTATTGGATGAGATACTTCTAGGAAACTGACAACCCAAGATATCAAGAGCTCCAATCTGGAACGAGGCGCCTTATTGGATGAGATTCTTCTAGGAAGCCAACGACCCAAGAAATCAAGAGCTCTGATTTGGAATGAGAAAACTGAATGTCCCTCAAATTTTTTTGAGCTAACTTGAGTTTTTTTGCAGATATGCTGTAATCGTAGACGATTACTTTCTTTCAAGAAGAGGATGTCACAAACTGCTGACGTGTCAAGCCACTGAATAACGGAGCTAACCTGCAAATCTCGGCCAAGGAGCCTAAACCCCATAAGAAGCAATAGAAGAAGTAGAAGCAACAGAAGAAGTTTTACCAACTTACAAAGTCTTGCCGAGAGGCCTATTTTTAAAGAGAAGTTTCCGCCAACTTATGGGACCCCATCTGTTGGAGCCAAAGTGACCTAGAGAGAATAAACTAACGCGGAACCAACACACACACACACACGCACACACCCCCCTAAAAAAAAAAGCGTAGAAGATGATGATGTTGCAGCTGTACGGACGTCTGCAGTTTGCGATGACAGTGCCACGTGGCAGACAATACGGATTTCCACGATTTGCGTTGCTGACGTGGCAGTTGTACGGATTCCCGTGAAATGCGTTGGTAGCTTTTTAAGCCAGTTTTTGGGATCAGATGCTTTCGAGTTTGAAAGCTTTTCATGGCCAAGGGCCTTCAAATATGATCTAAGGGCTCATTCTTTGGCATGCATCAATACGAAGGTGCAGAGGGTGGAGTACCGACAATGTACTGAGTTCTAGCAATATAAAGAAATACCGAAAGGAGTGCCAATGTTTGGGGCCAGTGCTCTCTTGGGGTGGAATTCTACCACTCCCAGTCCCGTGTCGCGCATCTCTTTCAGTTCAGTTGTTATTTGAAGTGCTTAAAGTTGTTCAATCTGTTCTTTTCTGTTGGCATGTGGTGCCCGTCCCTTTGAGCTTCAAGCGTGTGCTTTTCTGAAAGCATACCGGTCCTACCAAAGAGCAGACATAGCAAGGTGGTGCTTCCAAAGTTTCCTGGAAATTCTATAAAAGAATCTTCGGTCCTTACCCCTATTAGCCACTCCCACCCTTACTCCATCGTGCATCGAGCACGCTCCCGTCTTCACGGCTCTGTCTTACAGGGCATAAGCCATAAAGATCACTTGCAAGAGAAGGATCAAAGATTTTTTGAGCCGTTGTTTCTTCTCTGAGGTAGTGCCATGAAGTGGTGGATGTATATAGCTACCAAGCTGCACACTTCAAGGACTTGGCAAGCTTTCAAGAAATTTTTTTCCTGAAGCTACATGCCTAAAGTGATTTACTTTTTGTTCTTCTCCTTTCTTTTCTTGAGTCCCTTTGCTTTTATAGTTTTATGAGTGCTTTATTCCATCTTATAATTTGTGAGTTCAGACTATCGTGAACTTATGAAGGTATATCTTTCTTCGGAGTGCAGTGGAATCGATTGATGGTGCATGCTCAGGATGAGTACTTAGTGTGTACTCAAGGTTCCTTTTACTTTATGAAAGAGTTTCTTTTATTTCATGAGAGAGATGCAATGACTAGAGAGAGAAGAGAATGATACTGTGAATGAAGGTTCTATGAGCGAGAAGAGAGAGAGAAGACTAACACCAGATGGGGTCCCAAACCCCCCTCCAAAGGCACCCTCTCTATCGCTAAAGAGATATTTGCTTTAGATTGCACAAATGCTGATACAATGGTCCTAGATGTTGAGATGCTGATGGGATCTTGCGGTAGATGCTTGGATCTACGAGCCTAAGGGCTGGAAACTGAAAAGGCTAGGGTTGATTTGGCGTGGAACTGCGATTCGATGATGAGGTTAGGGCTGAAATTTGCGAGCTGAAAATGCTGGGGTGGTTCTGCTGCAAATGCTGGCGATGGGCTGATGGCTGAAAAACGCTGAAGATCCTTGTGCTGAGTACTGTGGGTACTAGATATATGGAGAGGTGGTCCCTATGGCTTCCTATATAGGTGCAAAATTTTGGGTTGAGCAGTGTTAGATTGAGCCCCAGGACTTTATAAAATGATGCTAAAATGTCACTTATTAATAAGTTGATGAACTACTAATAAGAGATGCTTCTTATGCTGTTATTACCTAGGCTTGGTACTAATGGTGCTGTATGGGAACACTCCCCATTGCCTACACCTTGCAGATGCTAGTTGTTCTCATGTGCAATCAGAGGGTATGCAGCTACTCTAAAGTGCCTGGACATGCACGTCCTACGTACAAGCTCATAAGGGTGTCCGAACACTTCCTAGGTTGTCCTAAAACCTAGAAATAGGAGTTACATCTTGTCCACATGCACATAGGGTTAGCTATTCACGTGACAAATTCAGCCCCAAATATACCCCTCTGCGGCCATCCACAATCCCACATCGAGAAGGATGCAAAGGTGCTTCAAATCATCACCAGAGGTGCCTCGTCTTGAGGAGTTACTGTCGCGACATTCACCATTCAAGTGAGTAGAGTCTGTACTTGAGGTATTGCATGTGTGTACATTCCATTTACGCAATCAAAAGCAAATACCACATCAGCAACGGTGTGGGGAGCCCTTGAGAGGGTTGGTTGAGACCCCATCGGGTGTCATTCTTCTCTCTCTCTCTCTCTCTACACATCTCTACCGCTCTCTTTCATTCCCTCTCTTCAGGGAAAGTAAAAGCCACCATCATGCAAGCTAAAAGAAATCACTAACGCAAGGAAAGAAGTAAAAGATTTGTGGAAGTGTGAAATCTAGATCTTCACCATTTTAATTCCGCCGCACCTGGCACCAATTGATATATATAGAGAGAGAAACAAGATCGACACACTACTAGGGACCAGAAGATGGGTTGGCTCTCCTCGTAAAGAGTATCTTTATTACTAGGGAGAAGTCTTTATACAAGCACTTGAACCGTACGTATTACTACGTCTGTTCTAGATCAGATTTGATGGTATTCGGAAGCCTCGGCTTAACCCTATTACTAGGAACCTCTGTTCCTCACTGAGAATCCTCAAGAACCAAGGTTCTCACCTCTAGAACTCACCTTGTAGACTTAGGACATGGCATCCCTCAACTCTTTTCCGACTCTATTCTCAGAGTCCTCTTCCATAGAAATCTTAGCGTCAACTCAACTATATTGGACACAAAGTCCCTTCTCGGGAATCTCTACTCCTTGATTCCAAATTGAGAGTCTACCAGTCTCATATTCGTGGATCTACTCACGAACTTAAGGTGTGAAACCCTTGGGCCATAGAGTGCTTTTCTCCTGCAGAGGCTCATGCCTTCCTCTACTCCTAATGGCTTGTGAAGAGGAAGTGCACCTGCAAACAAACACTGATAGGTCAAAACAAGAAAAGCATCACTTGCAAAGACTTGAAACTCGGAACGCAACTCGCTTCTTGGAAAATAATTCCCCAAAAGAGATCTATATGGTGATAATCCTCTCTTCCAATTCTACACATAGAAGAGGTGTGATCTCGGGTTTCCTTCTCGTAAATCAGCCTCTTGAAAACAGAGAAAAACAGCAATTTGTTGCGATGAAAACAATCTTCAAAGGCACTTCTTTGCGATGGAAAGAGCCTTCTTGGCCGCCACATCAACTAATGCGCTTTGGGCAGCCATAGGGGTCGTTGGCAACTTCAACTTGGCAGCTGAAATCTTCTGCAGCATGCAGGGAACATTGGCGTCCTTCATTCCTAATCCTAGAGAGTGAGAGAGAGAGAGTGTTTTTATAGTTCCTAGAAGCCCCATAAAATGGTGAAAACCTGCCAAAAAGTCAATAAAACCTTATAAGCTGAAAACCATGCTCACACAATCACAACCTAGGCTATTGAGCAATCTCTACTCCTTGATTCCAACTTGAGAGTCTTACCACTCTCAGATCCGTGGATCTACTCACTAACTCAGGGTGCGAAACCCTTGGGCATAGAGCCCTTTTCTCCTGCAAAGGCTCATGCCTTCCTTCACTCCTACTGGCTCGTGAAGAGGAAGTGCACTTGAAAACAAACACTCATAAATCAAAACATGAAAAGCATCACCTGCAAAGACTTGAAACTCGGAATGCAACTCGGCTCTTGGAAAATATTTCGCTAGAAGAAATCTCTATGCTAAGAATCCTCTCTTCCAAATCTACACACAACAGAGGTGTGCTCTCGGGTTTCCTTCTCGTAAATCAGCCTCGTCTACGACGTATATGGGCTGAAAACAGAGAAAAACAGCAACTTGTTGCGATGGAAACAATCTTCAAAGGCACTTCCTCGCAATGAAACTTGCCTACTTGGCCTCCGCATCAACTGATGCACTTGGGGCAGCCATAGGGGATCGTGGGCAACTTCAACTTGGCAGCTGAAATCTGCTGCAGCGGGTAAGAATTATTGGCGCCTTCCTTTCGTGATCGTAGAGAGTGAGAGAGAGAGATCGTTTTTATAGCTCTTGGCAGCTCGACAAAAATAGGGGCTTTTACCCCCCTGCAGGAATAGAGGAGAGGAGGGTCCTTGGCTTGCTGCCCAAAGCCAGAAAGAGGGGAGAAAGAGATCGCTTCATGCCAGATATAGCCAAAAAGAGGGGACACTAGCTTTTTTGGCTTCTAATTTTGCAACCAGTTGCCCACTTATTAACTGGGCAGCCGGACAATTTCAAAAATGGTATGAACCTGCCAAAAACTCAATGAAACCTTATTAGCTGAAAACCATGCTCACACAAAGACGTCCTTGGATGGAGTCTCATGCATAGATGCAATGCTAACATAGACTCCTTTACAAAAAAGCATCTGCTTTCCTGAAAAGCAACTCGCTTTTTAAGAAAGTCACTCCATTTCCTCAAAGCTTACTCTAAATCCATCTTCATTCAAGTGCTTGTGTAACAAACTGCTGACGTGTCAAAGCCTAAAGAATGGAGCCAACTTACAGATGTGGCGGAGGGGCCTAAACTGTCACAAAGTGATGACGTGGCTGCTCAAGAGCAAAAACCCTAACCCTAATTTTTGCAAGAAATCCTAACTGTTGAAACCCTAAATTTGGAAACCCTAACCCTAAAACCTGCAAACCCTAATTTTGTTGCCAAAAACCCTAAAACTGCAGAAACCCTAACCCTAACCCTAAGGGTAGCAGGGAGATTTTCGTGTTTTGCGCTAGCGGATGACGTGGCAAGCTGTACGGATTTCCGTGATTTACGTTGGCAGCTTTTTGGCTTTGCTTTTGGACCAGAAGCTTTTGAGTTTTGAAGGCTTTTCACTGTAATTGCTTTTTAGGCCAAGGGCCTTTAAATATGAGGTTAGGGCTCATTCTCTGGCATGCTTCCTGGAGAAGGTGCAAAGTCTGGAGTACTGGCTTGTACTTTGATGATGCAATAAAGAAATACAGAAAGGGGCGTCAAGGTTTGCGGCCAATACTCTCTGGGGTGGAATTTCGCCACTCCGTGTCGCGTGTCGTCTCTCTTTTTCAGTTCAGTTGTTATTGAAGTGCTAAAAGTTTGTTCAGTTTGCTCTTTTCTATTGGCATGTGGTGCCCATCTTGTGAGAGTGGTATCGGAGCATCAGGCGTGTGCTTTTCTCAAAGCATACCGGTCCTACAAAAGAGCAGACAGAGCTATTGGAATTTTATATGAGGCACTTAATAGCCACTCCCACCCTTACTTCATCGCGCATCGGGCGCGCTCCCGTCTGCACCGCTCATGTCTTACAAGGCATAAGCCAATTAAGATCACTTGCAAGTGAAGGATCCAGATTTGTTTCAAGTCACTGTTTTTCTCAGAAGCAGTGCCATGCAAATGTTGATGTCTACAGCTACCAAGCAACACACTCCAAGTACTTGGTAAGCTTTCAAGGCAATTTTTTTTTTTTTGCCCGAAGTTATATGGTTTCTGATCCGGAGTGCAACTTTTGGCAGAGTGGGGTATCCTGAAGTGCTTGCCATGGAAACCCTAGCAGATCATAACTTGAAATTTCTCGACATCTCTCAGTAGATGTCTCTTCACGAGCAGATGACCTTGGAGGTTTAGTGCGATTGCTATCTTGGGACTACCATCGCCGCCAAAGCAACACTATTTGTCCAAGAGCTGATGGACCATGCTGTGCTCGGCTACGACCTCATGGAAGGAACCTAACCCTAATTTTTGGTGCAGGTTTCAAGATGGAACGTCGGTCGACTTTTCGAGCTCGACTGATGTCGAGATTGCTTTTTAAGTTTGAGTTCTGTTTGATCTTGTTTGGAATTTGTTTGAAATGGATGGTATCTGTTTTGAACCTGTTTTGGTGCCGAATTGTTTGACTCTGGTTTGATATTGGTTTCAATGATTGGTGATTTTACTCCCGGGTGGAGAAGTGAGGAATATTGTTTTGGTATTGTTTGAACCTCGGAACGACGTAGGCCGATGCCTGGGGAGTGTTTCATTGTAGGTTTGAAAACCTCCGAACGACGCAGGCCGATGCTTGGGGAGCGTTTGTTTGTATGCTTGTAAAATAATTGTTGTTTTGACTCTTGGCCCGGACCTGGATTGTTATGCGGGAGGAGTATTAAGAAGTCTGAGCTGTGGTTACTCTCAGCACCTCCAAACGACGCATGCTGCGGTGTGGGGGCGTTTGGTTGTAAAAGGCCTCTATATCTCTCGGCCCGGACCTTTTTAGGTTATGGGGGAGGGGCGATGAGGGAGTCTTTAAATATCTCCCGGCCCGGACCTTGTTAGGTTATGCGAGAGGAGTGTTCATTGGCGGCTTTATGTATCTGTCTAGTAACATGCATATGTAAGCATTTGTGCTGCATTGTGATGTGCCAACTGAAACCGGCCTGTACTTTCAAAAAGGGCGGTAGACTTTAGACTTAAACCTTATTTGCTTTCACCCATTTAATTTGTCGTCCACTTTACCTGTTCTTTCAAGACACAACAGAGGGGAAAGGGATACAGGCTGCTAGATTGCACCTGTATGAGAAGACCGACACCAGATTGGCCCCTAACTTAGGCGCCCCTTTCGGTATTTCTTTATTGTTTATAAGAGGGAATAAACGCTGTGGTTCCCTACAAGTTGCCCCGCACAAACTTGGCTGAATTTCAACTGTTCCGGCCCGATTTCGGCAGCATAATTGTACTAGGACCCTTCACAGTCAGTATTCCCACGCATTGAATGACTTTCCCGATGCATACGGGCACTTTGCAAAACCTGGCGAGAATCTGCAGCACGCTGAATTCTCTGTTTTCATCCCCGAAAATGCGCCAGATCACCTGTACAACGGTCCCCTCGCGTCCCTGAACCTCCTGGGGGTATTAGGGACCGTTTAGGGCCAAAACCCTAAACCTGCAAAAATACACAGCAGATTGTAATTTACTGTTTCGGGCTCCGTTTCGCGTGCCGGTCGCATCCGTAACAAGTCCTCGAGCTCCCGCACCTGTAGGGCTACTTGCCCTTTGAATTGGATGAGATATTTGGCGTGAACCTCTCCGAATTCACCTGTACCTGCGGGGGATTAGCCGCTAGCTAATCTAGTACCTGTGCAAGAGGCTCTTGCCTCGGCAATCGCGCATGAACCCACACAACTGTACATTGGTCAATTGAAGAGCCCACTAGAGGGGCATAACATACTGCCATAGAGGAGAGAAAGGGCAGTGCGTAGCGTGCATGGCATCACTCCTGGCACCGCACTGTACATAAGAGGGAAAGAGGGAAAGGAAGCACTCCATAGCTCTTAACCTGTGACAGGAACTTGCAGAATGAGCCTCCCAGCTATAAATTCAGCGCCACTCCTTCTTGCATGAGGAAAGTGCACAGAAATGTGCCACTTGGCACATTTACAGCCTATTTCCCGTTTCGGGGTTGCCGCCTAAAAATCTCCCAACCGGTTGCCCAGTTGACTTCACGGCAGAGTACTAAAATGTTCCCCTTGTCATTCCGGAGGTAATGACGCAAACACATTTTCAGGTCCCAATAGCAGTTCCCTAAATTTTAGGAGATGCTGCCATTGTATCTTTCTAGGTCATCTGACCCCCTTTGTACACTGCAGCCACACCCAGAATTGAAATGTAGCCTCTGTAGCAAAGGATTCCACTTTGGTTAGTCAATGACCCCACTTTGGCTAACCATAGTCCTTGTCCAACCTTAGTGCTCTCTTGCCCTCAGGCTTGGACTCCTCTGAACAGTTCCACACTAGCTATGCAATGCAGGGCAGTTAAATTTCCCGAGGGGTGTTTCCAAAAAGTGAAAGTAAATAAATAATAAGAAAGAAATCAACAAAAAGGATAGATAGTAGTCACACGCTGGTGACATACCTCCCTCTTGAAATCTCAAACGTCCTCGTTTGCATCTATGTCGTACATGCTCACAGTCAACACTGATGTATTCAACACCTTGCGACACATGTACGACACATACATGCTCATTGTCAACCCTGGTGTATTCCGGCAATGGAACCATGAAACCAGCCTGCACTTTCAAAAAGGGCGGTAGACTTTAGACTTAAACCTTATTTGCTCTCACCCATTTAATTTATCGCCCACTTTACCTGTTCTTTCAAGACACAACAAAGGGGAAATGGATACAGGCTGCTAGATTGCACCTGTATGAGAAGACCGATACCAGATTGGCCCCTAACATAGGTGCCCCTTTCGGTATTTCTTTATTGTTTAAAAGAGGGAATAAATGCTGTGGTTCCCTACAAGTTGCCCCGCACAAACTTGGCTGAATTTCAATTGCTCCGGCCCGATTTCGGCAGCATAACTGTACTAGGACCCTTCACAGTCAGTATTCCCACGCATTGAATGACTTTCCCGATGCATACGGGCACTTTGCAAAACCTGGCGAGAATCTGCAGCACGCTGAATTCTCTGTTTTCATCCCCGAAAATGCGCCAGATCACCTGTACAACGGTCCCCTCGCGTCCCTGAACCTCCTGGGAGTATTAGGGACCGTTTAGGGCCAAAACCCTAAACCTGCAAAAATACACAGCAGACTGTAATTTACTGTTTCGGGCTCCGTTTCGCGTGCCGGTCGCATCCGTAACAAGTCCTCGAGCTCCCGCACCTGTAGGGCTACTTGCCCTTTGAATTGGATGAGATATTTGGCGTGAACCTCTCCGAATTCACCTATACCTGCGGGGGATTAGCCGCTAGCTAATCTAGTACCTGTGCAAGAGGCTCTTGCCTCGGCAATCGCGCATGAACCCACACAACTGTACATTGGTCAATTGAAAAGCCCACTAGAGGGGCATAACATACTGCCATAGAGGAGAGAAAGGGCAGTGCGTAGCGTGCATGGCATCACTCCTGGCACCGCACTGTACATAAGAGGGAAAGAGGGAAAGGAAGCACTCCATAGCTCTTAACTTGTGACAGGAACTTGCAGAATGAGCCTCCCAGCTATAAATTCAGCGCCACTCCTTCTTGCATGAGGAAAGTGCACAGAAATGTGCCACTTGGCACATTTACAGCCTATTTCCCGTTTCGGGGTTGCCGCCTAAAAATCTCCCAACCGGTTGCCCAGTTGACTTCACGGCAGAGTACTAAAATGTTCCCCTTGTCATTCCGGAGGTAATGACGCAAACACATTTTCAGGTCCCAATAGCAGTTCCCTAAATTTTAGGAGATTCTGCCATTGTATCTTTCTAGGTCATCTGACCCCCTTTGTACACTGCAGCCACACCCAGAATTGAAATGTAGCCTCTGTAGCAAAGGATTCCACTTTGGTTAGTCAATGACCCCACTTTGGCTAACCATAGTCCTTGTCCAACCTTAGTGCTCTCTTGCCCTCAGGCTTGGACTCCTCTGAACAGTTCCACACTAGCTATGCAATGCAGGGCAGTTAAATTTCCCGAGGGGTGTTTCCAAAAAGTGAAAGTAAATAAATAATAAGAAAGAAATCAACAAAAAGGATAGATAGTAGTCACATGCTGGTGACACCAACTACTGAATATTCCTAATTGGATGAGATTGCTTGGGTATGTAATTTTAGTGCATCAAGACACCCGTGGAAGATCAATACGGTCTGGGTGTGATGGTAATTTTACTACGCCGGAATATCAAGAGTTCCGATCTGGACGAAAGGAGAAGCTAACTCCTTGATCAAAAGAGCAGAAAGGAGAAGCTAACTCCTTGATCAAAACAGCCAAAAGGAGAAGCTAACTCCTTGATCAATAGAGCAAACTGATTGTCCCTCGGAATGACCCTCGAAAATTTTTGAGCTAACTTGAGTTGTTTTGCAGATATGCTGTAATCGCGGACGATTACTCTCTTTCAAGAAGGGGAGATGTAACAAATTGTTGACGTGTCAAAGCCTAAAGAATGGAGCCAACTTACAGATGTGGCCGAGGGGCCTAAACTGTCACAAAGTGATGACGTGGCTGCTTGAGAGCAAAAACCCTAACCCTAATTTTTGCTAGAAACCCTAATTGTTGAAACCCTAATTCTAGAAACCCTAACCCTAAAACGTGCAAACCCTAATTCTGCTGCCAGAAACCCTAAAACTGCAAAAACCCCTAAGGGCAGTAGGGAGGTTTCCGCGTTTTGCGTTGACTGATGACATGGCAAGCTGTACGGATTTCCGTGATTTACGCTGGTAGCTTTTTGGCTTTGCTTTTGGACCAGAAGCTTTTGAGTTTCGAAGGCTTTTCACTGTAATTGCTTTTTAGGCCCCAAGGGCCCTTAAATATGAGGTTAGGGCTCATTCTCTGGCATGCTTCTTGGAGAAGGTGCAGAGTTTGGAGCATCGGCTTGTACTTTGATGATGCAATATAAAGAAATACCGAAAGGGGCGCCAAGGTTTGGGGCCAATACTCTCTGGGGTGGAATTTCGCCACTCCGTGTCGCGTGTTGTCTCTCTTTTTTTCAGTTGTTATTGAAGTGCTAAAAGCCTGTTCAGTCTGCTCTTTTCTATTGGCACGTGGTGCCCGTCTTGTGACAGCTTGCCTTATTTCTTGTGCACAATTCTAGCTCAGTTCGGAATACCTCGCGGCTATGGAATATTCCCTTTTCGATGCTCCTGTCATCCACCGTGTGACACATTAGGAATATCCAACACCTAGTCCTTTCTCACCGTAGTTACGAAACAACTCCTTCGTGATGCTCTTTGTCACCCATCCCATGACGCATCAGAGATGTCTGTTCCGGATGGTCAAGTACTTATTCTCGATGCTCTGTCACCCATCCGATGTGATGCATCAGAAGTACCCGTTCTTGGTGGCCCTACAGATGTTTCCATTCACAGTGTTCCTTTCATTTTGTTGAATGATACACTAGAAATATTTGTACTCGGATGTCTCAAGCAAGAAAACCCTCACTTATAATTTCCATAATTCATTTAGAATTATTGTCCTTTCAGATAAAACTAATTTACCAACAGAGGTTGCCTGTAGCCTTGATTCTCGGTTTGTACTTGTCTACAAAGGATTGCTTTGCGAACTTGACATGTCTTGACGATGGCACCGAAACAAAGAATGTTGCAGAAAGTTCTCACAATGTGGATGGTGAAGAAGAAGTATATTAAGACACAATGGATGATGCTTTGGAGCATTTGTGAAGTCTACTCATAGTAAGGACTTACAAAAGTTACCTGAGAGGAAGATTCCGGTGCTGCCACAGGATCAAAAGCTGGATACAACCAATTGGAAGGTGTTTATGGAGGTGGTACTGGACACCGAAGATCTTATCTTTATAGTGCTTGAGTGGTGAAAGGCTCCTATATATTTGGACCTTTCGTCAAGGAGTTGGAGAGCTTGCAGAGCTTCAATGGGCTTGTGATTGGCTTAATGCAAGGATCCGGTCTTTTATGTTTAAAAATTGTACGCGGCTGGCACTTGGACATCCGGACCAATGGAGACAGCACAATATGTGTTGCCAAGCCAAAATCAAAGCGGTGGCATATGGGCAACAAGGTGGCAGGTATATGACCAAAAGAGATCCATGTAGTCGAGGATGCATTGACCATAAGCACTAACTCTCTTATGTCCATACAAGGCTGCTAACATCTAGTCCAAAGTTGTTGTTGAAAAAATGTAGGGAGTAACGAGGTCCCTCAAACAAGCATGTGGTAATTATCACAATAATATTGAGGTCTTCATGCTTCTTACTTGAACTTTGAAGTTCTTTTAGGCAAATGCAAACCCGTGCATTGCAAATCATTTAATGGCCTTGACACACACACACACACACACACACACACACACACACACACACTTTTTTTTTGTTGTAAATCTGCTTTGATTCATTTACAAATGGGAAACCTCAAAGCGAGGAAAACCCACGAAAAGAAAAGGATACAAAACACGGAGCCCTATGAGGCTCCGAAGGCTAGAAACAGTCAAAATAAATCTTGTAAGTATCAAGAGTGATGTCTATAACGTCATAGGCAAAATGCAACGCTTGACCAAGAGATAATTTGAAATAGGGAAAGGGGTCAACAAAAGTGCCCTGGAACATTACGGAGTTCCTATGATGCCAGATGGCCCACATAGTCCAAAATATGACCCAGGTGAAGAACACTGCAAACTGAGATTGTGGTGATTGAAGCACCCCAAAAAGCCAAAATCGTCTGTGAAAAGAGCCGGAAGGAAAACGCAGCCAAAGAGCAGTCGGCACTTGCCGAATGAAGGCTCTGGAGTGACGACAACACCACAGTAAGTGTGGCACAGTCTCCTCAGCTTCAAGGCATCTGGGGCAGCGGGAAGGCGCAATATGCCGAGCATGCAACACACTGCCAACAGGTAGAGCTCCCACCAAGCACCGCCACAAAAAAACACGTTCCTTCAAAGGCAGACGACTCTGCCAAATGCGAGACAATGTGTGTTGCCACCACAAGGATGACTCGGAAAGCGACCACAGCTGATTACCCCGATGCACGATCCATACATCAGACTGGAGGATGGCATAGACACTGGCAGCTGAGATGCAGTCCAATCTAGTAGTAGCCAGATTCCAATCAGAGAAGCGAGAGTCCACATCCAGAGGAAGAATGGGTGAATGAGAAGCAAGCATCCTTTGAATCTCCCGCCAGAGAGGAGAATAGTGAAGGCCCAACCGAAAGCGGAGACGGCATCAGTAAAAGAAAGAACATAACCCGAGTCATCAACCACCTGATGCACCTGACAGATTCCTTTTTGGGAAAGAAAATACGCTTGGCGAGGAGACCGTTGAACCAAAGTCGAAGCAAAAACCCCTGCTCCAATGCAGACTCTCCAAGCGAAGAGAGTTATCCCCAGAGGATTGTCGACCATTGCAAGCCAAATGCGAAGTGACAACCTTCCAATCAACAATTAGAGAAGAAGTAAAGGGACATCCAGGAATGTGTCCTTCAAGCTTCCCAAATACAACATCCCAATAAGTCGGTTTCCAACGACCAAAAGAAGGGGTGACAATGTGCGCACACAAATGTGTGACCATGAGAGCCCAGGGTTGCTGCTGCTCCACCAAGACTGGCAACAACATAGCTTTCCGAGCCAGAAGATGACGTCTCAAGTCCAAAATATTTAACCCTCCAAGTCGCTTGGGAGAACACAGCTTGTCCATAGATAGAAGCCGAAGGCCCCTCTTGCTAGACGAGGTCTGCCAAAAATGCTCTAAAATATTGGACATGAGAGACTGCAATCGCAATTGAGGCCAAGATAACAAAGGCAAGTAAAACTGCACATAAGCCACAAGGATGCATTGGACAATCCTGAGACGCACATGAAGTGGCCACGTGGACAATTTCCAAAAATTCATCTTGGAATGCAAACGTTGGAGCACCCAATCCTGTTTCTACATAGCCGATACATTCCAACCTAGCGGATAACCCAAATGGCGAACCGGAACATGTGGAGGAACGATCTCCCCAGGCCACAATATCTTATGCCAGTCACACTCTTTCAGAGGCAATAGCTTGGATTTGCAAAAGTTAACTTTGAGACCTACTGCCAATCCAAACAAGTGAAGAGTATGCATAATCTGCTGTACATCATCATAGTTATTACGAGGCATGAACAAAGAGTCATCCGCATAAGCTTGACTAGCAAACTGTCGACTAGAAGGTAAAGTCAAGCCATGTAGCCTACCAGTGGAGGTCAAGGAATCCAAATACATAAACAAGGGATGAGTAGCGATCGCATAAAGCAAAGCACTCAGAGGGCAGCCCTGCCTTACCGACCGTCCCAAAGGCCAAGATTCTGTGAGAGAACCATCCAGCAAGCCTGCAGAAGTACTGTATGCATACAAGAAAAGCACGACACGGGATAGCCTAGGCCCAAAGCCCAAATGTCGCATGGTATCCGCAATGTAATCCCAAAGAACAGTATCAAATGCCTTTTCAATGTCGACCTGCATGACTAAGACATCCCGTCGAGTATATTTTGCATATTCCATACCAATGATGACATTCGCGAGGTTATCAGTAATTTGACGTCGCGGAATGAAGCCGTATTGAGATTGATGCAAGCCTTCATGCAGAAAGCACTTGAATCGGTTAGCAAGCATTTTTGCCATCAATTTATATACCACAGGCATAAGTGTAATCGGCCACCAATGTGAGAATTCTTCACACAATGCATGCTTAGGTATCAGCTTGAGCAAACCTTCTTTCCAAGAGGAGGGCAATTCCTGTTGTTCCCCAGCTGTATTCATCATGAACAATAAAGGCAACTTCAAATAATCCCAGAAAGACAAGAAGAATTCCACAGAGAGACCATCCCAACCAGAAGCTCTCCATCGACCCAAATCAAGCAAGCTAGCATACAATTCCGACTCAGTGAAAACAGCTTCCAAGTCTTGAGCTTACCGCATCGAAAGAATGGAAGTAACATGCGATAGAAACATGTGACGCGCTTGGCGAGCTTCTCTTGTGGGAGAAGAAGGGGCCTCAAAAATCTTGCCATAATGAGAGTGTAGGGCTAGTGCTAGCTCTCGGAAAGTGGAAGTCCACTCCCCTGACGGTAATTTAACTCTCCGTATAGCTTGAGACTACCTCGAGTGATGCAAATGCTAAAAAAATTGTTTAGAAGCACATCCTTTATCTGCAAAAGCCTGTTGACGAGCACGAGTCTGCCATTTGGCCAATTTCCTCTCATCATTGTGCCTTTATATTGCGCGAGCAGAAAACAACTCAGTCATTTGAGCGTCAGTAAGAGAAGAATGATTAGCCAAGTGCATTAATCGGCTACAAGCATCCTTTGCCTGGTTAACCTGTTCCCTTAATTGTGACAAATAATCCCTACCGTAATCCTGTATAACTGATTGAATACGCATAACAAAACGGAACCAGGCTATGTCCATGTCAACATACATCTGGGAGAGCAAAGGCGGGATGATATTCACAATCATAGTGCGAGAAGGCTCATGCTTGAGATAAGCATTATTGACATGCAAAAGTCTCTTCTTGGGTAGGCGATCATTGACATCAAAAGAGCCAAAACGAAGTTTCAAACATATGGGAAAATGATCCGAGAGACACATAGCATAATCAATCCTCATCTCGCATACAAAGTCATCATACTGTTGCATGTGAAAAAGATACCAGCGATCTAGCCGAGCGCGATACATAGATTGAGCATTATGCTGAAAAGTGAAGCTTGGATCAGTCGCATGCAAAAAGGGCCACAAATCAAGCCCATTACAGGTGGACATAAATTGGTCCCATGATTGCCGTTCCATATGAAGCATGTGAGAATGGCCAGTAGTATTATCCGCAAGGTTTGGTGCATTATTAAAATCCCCGCAGAGAAAGGCATTGGAACGCCAACAATAAGAAGAGAAAGCACTCCACAACTGTGCCCTATCTGCAGAAGCTGTGTATGCATATAATCCTCCAAATTCGAAAACTTCCCCATTAACAATACATTGAATGACCATCCATCGGGTCATTAAAAACCAAGGTCGGGGAGAGTTCATGTCGAACAAGCAAAAGCACTTCGGAATGGCCAGCTGATCCCGCATAAGCTATCCAGTAGCCCGCAAAGTAAGAAGTCTGTCCTGCAAATTGATGCTGGTTATGCTCTTGAAGAACCACAATGTCTGCTTTACATGTATGTACATAGTGCCAGGTAAGCCGCCACTTGTCGTGATTGCATAACCCACGCACATTATAGGAGATGCAATTCAAAGAACTATGCATTCGATATGGTATATACAGTGGACAAGGAAACATGAGAAGAAAGGGGGGAGAAAACTCAAGTACCAGTGCCCATCGACACATCCTCCCCAGCTGTAGGTGCCTGAGAAGGTGGGTCAAGACTTGGACGTGGATAATTGAAAGTAAATGCACCTTGCGAGACGAAGAAGCTTCTCCGGTAACAACTTCCTTGTAAGAACGAACCACCTTGTCCCAAGCTTTAGCCAAAGAAGTGTTGTCATTACAAGGGAGTTTTTTCTGAGCAACATTCTTCAAAGGAGGCACATAATTACGAGAAGATGTCGGAGCACGAACTGTAGCAACTTTGGCAGGTTTCTTGGGCACTGTCCAAGTTTGAGAGGTCGAAACCTGTTCTTTTCCTTTGTCTTTAATATTTGTAGAAGCAGAAAGTACAGACAATTGTAATTGTTTCCCCTTGCCTTTAATCGCCCCAGCTGTGGGAAAGGAGGTTGAAACTCGTTTAGTTTGAACCTCAGTAGAAGATTTCGGAGGCGAGCGAGGTTGAGGAGCAGGGACAGCTGAAGGAGGTGGTTGCAGATTTGGTTCCGGACATTTGGACTGCATATGACCAAATTTGCCACAGCGAAAGCAAGAATTTGCAAACTTGTCCCATTTAAGCTTAAATGGGCACTTTCCAACCAGTGCATCCGCAGAATCGATCGAAATACCTGCTGGTGTGGGGATATCCGTGTCCCACATAATACAAAAAACGGTTTGTATTTGCATCCAGCTTAGGAGGGCAAATGACTTTGCCGAGTTGAGCAACCAACAAAGGAAGAAAATGACGCCAAGTGCGAGGAAAGTCGACCACCTCAACCCAGACGGGACACTTGTGACGAATGAGACTCTGATAGTCCTTAGTAAGAGCCCAGGGCAGCACATGAGTGATCTGCGAATTGAAGAAAAGAGAAGACATTTGAAGCAGAGCATCCCGAGCATCCATGTCAGCCAGTAAGACTTCGTAGAACCCTCGCGCGCCAAAGTAAACCCCTCGGATTGCTTGCCGTTTGAGTAGGAAATCAACCCATTGGCCTACATCCTGAGCCGTAGGCATTCTACCCGGGAAAAAAAGAATCACCACGTTAAGTGCATACTGAGCAACAGGATCCATAAGCTCCTGTATAGGGATGCGCACTTCCATGACATGAGCGGATCCTTCCCAGGCTTGACGTGCATCCTCGAAATCCTCATGCAAACATTCTTTGATAAGGCTCAAAGCATCCATCTCCGAAGTTTCCATGGCTTTCCGACGCTTATATATAGATTGATCAGTCGAATCCATGTGAAGCTCTCACACACACACACACTCTCTTTTTTTTGGGAGGTTTTGATATACGACTGCTATAGACACAAGCAGACACACACACCCGCTAGCTGTACAGAAACACACCCCTCTCTCTCACACAAGGACCGCGTGAAGGCGAAATCAAACTTCAACCCCCGACGCGCTGTGAAGGGCCCACACAGGGTAGATGTTGTGCAAAACAAAGTCGTGCGACCGACGAGGCCGAAGGATTCACCACACCCCCAAATCCCCCACAAGCATACACATACACGCACTCGACATAGACACACACACACGCAGGCAGGCTGTGATGCTGTTGGCCTCTCACACACACCACTCACCACACACGCGCGCGCACACACACACACACACGACATAGACACACACACACACAGGCTGGCTGTACAAAAAACCTGCTGCTGGAAAACTTTCGGACACACACACACACACACACACACACACACACACACACACACACACACACACAGACAGTGCGCACACAGTTCGAAGGTTAATAACTATCTTGCGAGCATTGCTAGTTTTGTGCACACATTGGTGGCAAATAGAAGCTCTGTGCTGTCACACACACACACACACACACACACACACACAAACCACCAGCACCACCACTACCTCCACCATGTCTGCCCCAACAATGATGGATGCATGCATGCATGCGAGCTACACTTGAAAAGATCTTTTCTCAGCTGCTTAACATTCTCTTACAGTGGTCAATGAGATGTGTGTTGGCATGCAACATTTAATGCACATTCAACCATTTGCTTAAGTACATGGAATTTCTAGTTGACACTATGGTCATTTCAACTCAGGCAGATTGACGAGGAGTTGAGGATTGGGGTGTTTGCCATTTCAGATATACAGGAGGGTGAAGCTATTTCATATGATTATCAGTAAGAGTTCAAAGTGTGCATGCATTTGTTTTCCATTTTCATATTTCAGGCCTCCAGTTCTAAATTTTCTTTTGGGGTGTGTGTGTTATGTTGACTGTTTGATAGATTCATTCCATTTGGCCAAGAGCAAGATTGCTTGTGTGGTGCCTCAGGATGTCGAGGTAAGCTTGGCCGCAAACTGAGCAAGCAGAAGGTTTCAGCCCTTTTGGCCCTTAAAGTGGTTCAGAGAGAGCTTTTTATGGTGAGGCAAACAAAGAGGTCCAAGTTTTGTGGTGTTGGTATGGAACGTGATCACAATACTGTAAGTGATATTACACTAATAAGGCTTGTTTGAGGTGTCTTGTGGCTACTAGAGGTCACAACTGTCTTTGCATTTTGGATTGAGGCATTTATTCATTTGCTTCTAGATCGATCAGTATTTTTCAAAGCGAAAGCTAAAGTTTCCTTCGTCGAGCCAGTCTGAAGGTTGCATGTCTATCATTCTGGAATACATTTTGATGCAAGGGTCCTCCTAGAGTATAGTTCTTCATCACAGTAATATAGCCATTGTCTGTTTAGCAGATAAGGTGATGACTCCCACATTTCCTTGCATTGGGCGCAGAGTACGGATATGGTGGCAACTTGATCAGAAGTAAGTTTTTGATTTTCTCTTTTTTCATTTTTTGTACTGATAATTCTTATTTAACTAGTTGATGTAGGACAGTTGTTGATGAATGATCCTAGTCTTATGATTATGAGAAATCCAGCAACATATTAAGATTTCACAATGTTTCTAAAGATTCTGAAAGTCGTCTTTTCTTTGGTTTCAGCACGTTTGGCGTTTATTTGTGTTTTATTTTATATTGTACTGTTTGTGTGACTGAGAAACATATTCCGTTATTTCAAACATATGTCAAGAGTTTGTGCATATGCATGATAATTTTAAGAAATAATACGAGAAAAATTATTTGTGACTGACGGAAGTGGGAGATGGGGGTCTCTTAGGTGGTTTTACTTCTGGCATTCCTCCTCTCCCAAAACTTGGGACGTGTAAACTAAGTTGAAGATAAATTTCTCCTCTGATCCCTTGCTCTAAAGGTACGAGAGTGACTAAACAATTTTACTCTCCCCTCTGTCATTGATGATGCCATGTTGCTAAGGAAGGAAGCTCCCTGAAGAGTTATGATGAGAACTATGCAATAACCCAAGATCAATTTTACCATAATCAAGAGTGGAGCTCAAGAGAGTCAGTGTAAACAAGGACAAAGCAGTTCTTGTCTTTATGGGGAGTAGCATAGAAATGCTATTTCGAAGCAGTTCTTGTATTTGTGGGAAGCACCATAGAGATGCTATGCCAAAGCGTTTCACATCAATCCATGTGGACCTTTGTAGACTTCAGTGTTCATCCCTTGGCAGAGCTTTGTATTTTATGCTGCTGCTAGATGACCCCAATTGTTACACTTATATTTATTTTTGCTCAGCACAGGACAGTGGCGTACATTAGTGGAGCAGAAGGAAACAAGAAATTAGTTGAAGGTTATTTATGCCGATAGGTTTGGTGAGTTTACCTGCTTTTGCAAATTACGTGCAGACACCGGCATTGAACTTGAGCTTGCAAATACTGAACCTCCAAAGAAAGGAAAATTGGAACGCAAGAATAGGGGTGTTGTTGAGACGGCATGGACTATGTCTGAGGATCGTGAGCTTACCAAGGTCATTGTGGCTGTCGCTGAATGATGTGGCAACGTTGATGGCACAACGGAGGCTTCATGGTAGCTGATGACTTGATAGTTATGCATCTCTTGTGAATGTGCCCCGTTTATAACCTATTTATTGAGTTAGTCATTTTATGTATTTGACATCATTTATTTGGGCTGGGTCGGACAACTTTATGGGAACTATATAAGGGCCCTTGGGCTATCATTTTGTATCCATTTGGTCAGACTTAATTGGAGCCATCCCCCCCAAGGGCCCCCCCTCCCCCCCCGCCCCCGCGGGCCATCTCTGTGTGTGTGTGTGTTTGATGCCCCTTGTCACCCTCCTTGCATGTTTTTGCTTTTACTAGTTCTTAGTTCATCTTTTATTTACTTTTGTTCCCAAGAAGCAGAGAGGGCTGTGTGAGAGGACCACATTGGCTGTGGTGCGATTGAGCTGCCTGTTTGATGGCTGAGGAAGGATGCAACCATGGCCAGCAGGAGAGCACTTGATTGGTGCGGAGAGAGAACACGTGAGAGCTGTTTGTTTGTTTGTGCGACAGGGCATCAGCGATTTCAAGGTTCTAGAGTTGCAGCCAGCTAGCTGTATACAGGAGGATGTGGATTGGGCCTATGACGGTAATCGGATCATAGAAAGTCCTGATAAGAGGAGGTCATATTTTCTTTGATGGTGCTTTGACGGTGGATTTGATGCGATTCATCCTCGAGCCAGACTGGATTCTCGACATGTTGATGACTGCGGGAGGATTTGGACTGAGCTGCAATCAGTTGTGCGTGAGGAGGGCATGTGATGGTGATCAGACCACAGAGTTCTGATACTAGCAGGCCAAATTTCCTTTGATGGTGCTGTGACTATGGATTTGATGCGAGTCTTCATCCAGACCTGATTCTTGACATTGCTGACTTCTGTGTATGAGACACCTGGATGGCTGGTCGATTGCAGTTCTTCACGGACAAGGAAGAATTTGTCACTTTGTCTTCCTCGTGCTACTGATGCAGAGGGGAATGCGGGGGTGATTCTTCCCAAATAACCATAATGTATAACCCTCTCGCATGCTTTTGCCAGTTCGGCAAGCGAGAGGCTAAGGGGCCAACCTGTTGCTCCAACTGAGTTCCTTGAGTACTATGTGTTGGTGAGAGACAACTAGCTTGGCAACCAAGACTGGTGAGTATCTTGTGCAACGTGCTGGAAGTCTTTGATACAGGGCTTAAAAAGAGCTTGAGAAAGCATGGTCATGATGTGTTTGTGAGTCAACGGTGGATGGCTTGGGCATGATGGGTCCATGGTCCCCATTATTAAATTGCTAGGAGCTGGATGTGTTGACTGTTCCAGTTTAAAGGTAACAGGATGTCTTCACTACTCGAGGATAAAGGAAACAGGATGTGTTGACTGTTTGGGAAAGTGGAGTCTTGGTTTGGGAGGTGTCTATGAGCCTTGTTTTATTATCAGCCAGTGTAGACATAAGTGACAGTTTGTTTGAAGAATGCATAGCCACATGGAACACAGAACAGGAGATGGGGAACATGGAACCAGGAAGGACCGAAAACAGGGAATGGGGGATCAGAACGGGGAAGGGGTTAGGATGGGGAGTGCTTGCCAAATCGATATATACTTTATCCTGAAGGCTTTGGTATAATAGACATATACCTAGCATCTCTTTGTACATCTATACATATTAAGATAAAATGTGTGGGCAGCACTCGGCTACCGAATGCAATGGAAGGCCCACTCCAATGCCCATTGTCACCTTATGTACGCAACTACAATGGTAACTAGTGGTATGTTCTAATTGCGAGGGTTCTCAATCTTCTTTTGTACTCCCTAGTATGTGCGTCATTCTCATTGGCACTTGCCTAGTGTTAAGAGAGAGCAGAGCAAGTTTAATAAACTCAATGAGCTAGTAGATGAGCTGTTCTATATGCCCACAACGTGGAGTGCTGGATGAAGTGTGGGCATTGCTTTCATTGTTTTTGAAGCTCTCTTTAGCAAAGGCATGCTTATGGAGGCAAGTGACTTGCAGCATTAGCTAGCTTTTGTTACCATATACATGTGGTAGTGATGTGTGAACACACTTAGGACCGGCCGGGCATTTTTTCCCTCTCTAAGAGGTTTTTTCCCCGTGCATTGTATATGCGCCCATCACTCTATGGCTATCTTATTTTTCCATTGCACACTAAACAATACACTCTATGTTGTGTGCCTTGAGCTTCCTTCGTCTTCTCCAAGCTGTGTGTGTTTTCCTGCAACCCTAATTCCAACAATTGGTATCTGAGCAGGTTGCATCCTCTCGAACTTAGTCGCCAGTAGCTCCATCACATGCCTGCTCACTTTCTTCGATTTTTGTGAGCTTTGGCGAGCATCAGCAGGTCGACAAATATTTCGGGCTGCTCATAATTTTCATTAGGGCTTTTTTTTATCTCCGTTTTCACTACAGGCAGTACTGCACAAGGTATTTTGTCATTTTGTGCAAGATTTTTGTTAGTGTCATTTTCTGCATAACAGGTCCCTTACAATCTTCTACGGTTTGTCCTATCCCGCTTCGTTTCTCCTCTTTTTGGGTAGTTTTCACATCAGGTGCAAGTATTCGCCATGGCTGACAACAACACAGATGTGTTCAAGATGTTTGCTGTTGAGGATAGATTCGATGGGACAATTACCCTATGTGGTTTTATATGATGCAACATGTCCTTGTGTCAAAGGGTGTTTAGAATATTGTGCAGGGCATTGATGTACGTCCTGGTTCTGAGGATGTAGGCGATGTTAAGGATGTTGCAGGTTTTGGTGGTAGGATTGCTACTGCCAGAGCTGTTTTTCCTACGGCTGAGCAAACTCGTTGGGATGTAAAAGATACGTAGGCTCGTGATTGATTGCGTTGTCTGTCAAGCGCTCTATTACTCCTCACATTCGTTCAACGAAATCTACAAAACAGACTTGGGATATTATGGCTGGTCTTTATGCAAGTTGCAATGAGGCAAAAATTGCATTGTTGTGTAAAGAGCTGGAGTCGAAGATTATGCATGAGGAAGATGATATGGACACTTTCTTTGATGGTGTCAAGGATATCAATGAGCAACTTATTTCTGCAGGTGAAGTCATTTTTGACAGTTTCCTTGTGCGGACTGTTCGTGATGCTTTGCCAGATTCTTACTGGACTTTTGCTAGTACTTGGAGACTTATGACCCAAGGAAATCCAGAAGTTGTCAAGTTTAATGTATTATGCACATTGCTGTTGCAAGTCACTTTCCAGAAAAAATAGGACTAGACAGCGTGCAGTTGAACATGCATTTATTGCTGTTAAAAAAAAAGGTGGTAACAACAATGTAGCCACTTCTCATCATTTTTCTAGGAGTGCTAAATCACATGTTCCTAATGCTTCTGCTGGCAGCAATTCATCTAGGAATTCTGATGAAAAGGGCAAAAAGAAGATGCGTTGCCATTATGTTGATGCGGAATGGAATTTTAGTGCAGAGTGCACTTATGATCCTTCTGTCCATGATGCATGCTTGTCAGTTGCTACAAAAGCTCATCTGTGGTACTTTGACAATGGTGCTACAAGGCACATTACCTCTCATCCTGACTTGTTTACCTCTCTCGAGGATGTGTTTGATGGGAATTCAGTCACTTGTGCCAACAATGCCTCTTATCTGATCAAGGGAGTTGAAAAGATTGTGCTGATTGCTGCGAATGGCAGTTCTTTCACACATGTTGATGCACTTTATGTATCTGGGATCAAGAAGAATCTTTTGTTTGTATTTGCACTTGCTAGACTTGGTCTTGTAGTCAAATTTGTGGATGACAGATGTATAGTACAAGATCTCAATTTTGGTGATGAAATTGTTGCATCTGGCATTTTATATTGTGGGTTGTATAAGCTCACTTTGAATGACAAGCGTGGACAGAATTTTGCAAATGCTGTTATGGATTCAAAGGCTATTTTAGGTACAAAACTTTGGCATGCACATTTTGAACATTTGAATTTGTTGCATTTGTAGAAATCTGATATGGTTGCTTCTTTGCCGCCTCTTGAAGCACTTGTCAAATATGTTCATGAAGGCTATATTTTGGGTAAGATGCAGCGTTCGAAGTTTTCAAAGGATGGCTCAGTTAGGGCCACATACAGGTTGCAGCTTGTGCATAGCGATGTTTGTGGACCCATGCAAACTCCGTCCTTGGGCAATCACCTTTACTTCGTGATTTCATTGATGATTACTCCAGGCATGCATGGGTGTGTCCACTTAAGGCAAAGTCCAAAGTGTTTTTGTGCTTCAAGCAATTTTTGGCTATGGCTGAAAATGTCTCAAAATGTACTGTTCAGATCGCAAAGAGGAGTAGATGTCTCATGAATTTAATGTATTTCTGGCAAGTCGTGGGATAAAACACCAATGTACAGTGCCATATACTCAACAAAATGGTGTTGCTGAGAGAAAAAATAGGTCTTTTACAAAAATGGCACGATGTATGGTCAAAAGTCAAGCTTTATCACATTCGTTTTGACTTGAGGCTATTATGTGTGTCACTTATGTACGTAACATGTGTCCTACGAAAGCTTTGCAGTCTATGACTCCATATGAAGCATGGCATGATAGAAAGCCTTCTATTGAGCACATGCATGTTTTTGGCTGTTTGGTATATGAAAATTGGATAATAAGATTGTCAAATGTATTTTTGTCGGTTATAGTGCTGAAAGCAAAGTTTACAGGTTGTATCATCCGCGAACAAAGCGTATCTTGGATGCATCATATTATTATGCTTTGGCTTTGTCTAGTTTGTGTGATGTTTGAGGAACCTCTATCTTTTGATGAAGCACATAATTCAAAAAATTGGATGGATGCCATGCAATCAGAATATGATGCACTTATAAAAAATGACACATGGACTTTATGTTATTTGCCTCCTGGCAAAAAGGCTATTGGTACGAAGTGGGTTTACAAGTTGAAACGCAAGCCCAATGGTGAAATTGATTGCTATAAGGCTCGACTTGTAGCAAAGGGTTATGCACAACAAAAAGGCATAGATTATGAAGAGACTTTTGCTCCCACTTGTCGTATGACTATGGTGCGTTTTCTATGTGCATTGGCAACTCATTTTGGTTGGGATGTACATCAGTTAGACATTGTTACTACTTTCTTGAATAGTGACATATTTGAGGAAGTTTATATAATGCAGCCTCGCCGTTTTGTCAAGAAAGGACAAGAGGATAAGTGTGCAAATGTAAGAAAGCTTTTTATGGGCTGAAGCAATCTCCTCGTGCTTGGTATGAGAAGGCTGACACTCCTTTGGTCAAACGAAGCTTTCGTAACAGTCCAACAGAAAGCACATTATATGTAAAGCGTGAGGGTGATGTACTTCTCATTGTGGTTCTCTATGTGGATGATTTGCTGATCACTGGACCAACTGAGAGTCATATTGCTGAATTTAAGGCTGATTTGAATGCTACTTTCAAGATGAAAGATTTGGGGCTGTTGCATCATTACTTGGGAATACAATTTAAGCAGTGTGATGGTGGTGGTATTGCCTTGTGTCAAACAAGTTACATAGAGACATTGCTATGTAAGTTTGGACTTGAGGATTGCAAACCTATTGCCACTCCCATGGAAACAAGTTTGAAATTGAGTCTTCACGATGTTGATGATCCTGCCGATGTCATTCTTTATCAAACTGTTGTTGGCTTCCTTATTTATGTATGCAACACGAGGCCGGATGTTGAGTTTGCAGTCTCACAGGTCAGTAGATTCATGCATAGCCCAAGGTCTAAGCATTGGCAGGTTGGCAAGAGGATTTTTCGCTACTTGAGTGACACTTTACATCTTGCCTTGTTTTATCCCAAGGGGGATCATTGCCGCCACTGACTTACATGCTTTTTCGGACTCAGATTGGGCTGGTTGTTTTGACACGCGAGTGTCCACAAGTGGTTTTTGTTTCATGCTCGACAGTTCATGTATCTCATGGTTGAGCAAGAAGCAACCTACTGTGGCCACTTCTAGTTGTGAGGCTGAGTACAGGGCAGTCTTCACAGCAATGGTTGAGTGTGTATGGCTTAGATGCCTTATGGCTGATTTGGGTGTTGGACAGGACACTACCAACACTATCTACATTGATAGTCAGAGCGCATTGCCAGTTGCGAGGAACCCAGTTTTTCATGCTCGCACAAAGCACATTGAGGTGCATTACGACTATGTCAAGGAGAGGCTCTCAGTGAAAGCGCGAAGGAGAGGCTATCGGGAGATGCGCTAGGTGAAGGAGTGCAGAGCCGGGTGTAGCCAAGCGTGAGTGGAGGAGAGTAGTAGCGCTGTAGATCAAAATCACAGAGAGAGAGAGAGAGAGAGAGAGAGAGAGAGAGAGAGAGAGAGAGAGAGAGAGAGAGAGAGAGCTCGCACGATTTGGGGAAATCTCACTTAGTTTTTGAGCTTTCCCACTTTTATTATAAGTGACCTTTAAAAAACATGTGTCCAGGTTCAATGTGAACCTGGACAATGTGTAAAAAATGTACAAAAAGGGGTTATTTAGGCCTTTAATCCAACAACCTTTCACTTAAAGGCATAAATGACGCCTTTAAGTTAACCAACTCCCACCCGTGGTATGCAATGCTCATGTTGAGCCTTAGCAAGACTCTTGGTGAGAACATCTGCAGGGTTATCGTGTGTATTGATCTTAGTCAAGGTGACTAGACCATCCTCCAATACCTGACGTATGAAGTGGTACCGCACATCTATGTGTTTGGTACGCGCATGAAACATGGCATTTTTGGCTAAATAGACAGCACTCTGGCTGTCACAACCCAACACTGGAGTATGAGCAGGCATGCCAAGTTCTTTTGCAAGTCTGCCCAACCAAATGGCTTCCTTTGAAGCCTCTGTGGCTGAAATGTATTCAGCCTCAGTAGTACTCAGTGCCACAATTTTCTGCAACTTAGAACACCAAGAGAGTGCACCACCAACAATAGCAAATGCATATCCACTGGTAGATTTCGTGGTATCCATGTCACCTGCCATGTTTGCATGACAATATCCCTGCAACTTTAAGTCACTTTTGCCATAACAAATACACTTTGATTGTGTACCTTGCAAATATCTCATAATGCATTTGACAGCTTCCCGATGCGCTTTTCCATGATTCGACATATATCGACTAACAACTCCCACTGCATAAGCAATGTTGGGACGAGTGGCAACCATAGCATACATAAGAGAACCACAAGCTGATGCATAAGGGATTCCCTTCGTTGCTTTCAATGCCACCTCATCCTTTGGGCAATCTGCTTTGCTAAGCTTGGTGTATGGAGGTAAAGGTACTCCAAGAGGCTTAGCATCAACCATATTAAATCTGTTAAGTACTTTTGCAATGTACTTTTCTTGATAAAAACAACAATTTCAGCTTTCTATATCTTTTAATACGCATGCCCAAAATATGCTCTGCATCACCCAAATCCTTCATAGCAAATGCTGAATTTAGCTTACGTTTCAGAGCATAGAGATTAGTCTTATGTTTCCCGGCAAACAGCATGTCATCAACATAGAGAACAAGTATGATGGGACTACCATCTTCATTCCTTTTCGTATACAAACAATGATCTTCATGGTTGCGTTTAAAGCCTTGGGACAACGTAAAAGTGTCAAACTTCTTATACCACTGTCGTGATGATTGTCTCAAACCATACAGAGCCCTTTTCAGTTTGCATATTAGTTCCTCGTGTGTAGGAACCACAAAACCCTTAGGTTGTTTCATGTATATGTCCTCCTCAATGTCACCATGCAAAAACGCTGTCTTTACATCCATTTGATTCAATTCCAAATCAAGCACCGCAATGAGAACAAAAAGGACACATAACGTTGGGGAAAAGATTTCTTGAAAATCAATTCCTTCTTTCTGTGCATATCCTTGTGTAACCAATCTTGCCTTGTACTTGGGTTTTTTATCCACGATCTTAATCTTGTACACCCATTTGTTAGGAAGAGCCTTTCTTCCTTTAGGCAATGGCACAAGATCCCAAGTATCATTTGCATACAAGGATTTCATTTCCTCTTGCATTGTAAGCTCCCACTTTATAAGTAAGAGGTTCACCCTCATCTGTCAACATTACATGATGCAAAGAGGGATTAAATCTCTGCAGTTGCCTTCTCAAATGAGTTGACCTGCGTACCCAATGATCTACATTCTCAGACAACGGTTCTAGCAACTCATTTTTAGCTCTATCATGCTACTGAAAATAATTTTCAGCTAATTCAGGTGGCTATCCATTCTCACTAGGAGCATCAATTTCATGTCCTACCTCTTCTGGTGCAAGGTTAACCGGTTGATTATCAATTTTAGCTTGCGGTAATTCATCATGAGGCTCTTTTTCAACATCAATGGGTGGCACGAGAGACTGAAATCTGATTGTTTTCTTGTCAGAATCAGATTTTGTGGCATTCTTAAGCAATTTTGCCTCATTGAACATTGCATCTCGGCTACGAATTACCTTTCTAAATTGTGGTAACCACATTCTATAGCCCATTTCACCTTCTTCCCCATAACCTAGGAAGACTTCCTTAATGGACTTCATATCAAGCTTTGTTCTCAAGTCTTTGCATACATGAACAAAAGCTTCGCAGTCAAATACTCTCAAATGATCATAAGAGGCAGGTTTGCCAGACCAAACCTCCTCTGGAATGTCATTTTTCAGCGTACTATTCGGAGAGCGATTGCAAATATGAACTGCAGTTTTTAATGCCTCTCCCCAAAACTTTTGGGAAAGATTAGCGGTGGACAACATGCAACGCACTCTCTCACATAAAGTACGGTTGTATCTCTCAGCCACACCATTAGACGACGGATTATAAGGGGCTGTCAACTCCCTTTTGATCCCATTATCATCACAAAAACGTTGAAATTCAGCAGATACATATTCTCTTCCATTGTCCGACCTGAAAAATTTAAGCTTAGCACTCTTTTGAGTAGTGACAAAAGCATGAAACATCTTAAAAGCATTAAAAGACTCACTCTTACTTTTCAACAAATGTACCCATCCTTTCCTAGTACAGTCATCAATAAATGCAACAAAATACAATGCACCACCAAAAGACTTAACAGGCATAGTGTATACATCGGAGTGAATAAGATCAAGAGGATTAGCTTTGCGAGAGACACCAAGAGTAATAAGAAGCTTTCTTTTGTTTTCCATAAAGACAATCGTTACAAAAATCCAAGTTTTTACATTTTACATCAACCCTTTTCAAAGAGGAAAGCACATCAATATCCCTTTGGCTCATATGGCCAAGTCTCTTATGCCACAATTCCGTATGTGAAGCAACTTCAGCAACAACAAGAAACTTGCCAGGCAAAGCTTTGTATCGAAGATAGTACAAAGTACCTCTTTTAGACCCTTTTGCAACAAGCATAGAGCCCTTAAGCAACTTCCATGAACCCCCCAGCAAAGATGGTAGTAAAACCATGTGTATCTAAGTGGTCAACTGATAGCAAACTTTTCTTAATACCTGTTACAAACCTGGCATCATTCAATAAAAGCTCTTGACCATTGTTAAGAGCCAAGCGCATGGTACCCATTCTCTCAATATGCAAGAAAAGTTATCACCAAGTACACCTTGCCATAATTGCTTGCAACATATGTAGCAAAACACTCCAAAGATGGAGTCACATGGAAAGAAGCACGAGAATCTACTAATCAAGATTAGGATAGGCCATTCTTAGCACTAAGCAATGCATCAATGACATCTTTCTTTGAGATAAGCATGTCTTCTGCATTAGCTATTACCAAATCTGAGGGGCATGAAGCCGCAACTAAAATTTTCTTAATGTCTGACAACTCCTCAATTATCACACTAGAGGATATATTTGCATTTTCAATATCCTTAGAGGAATCACCTGTTGATTTTTCCCCTTTCTTCTCATCTTTCTTCTTCTTCTCTTGTGCTTCCTTCTTCCTATCCTACTCTTTATTGAAATACTTGCGGTCGGGTTTCTTGTGACCCTTTCTGCCACATTGATAGCAAGTGACATCCTTATCCTTTGCTTGCTCTTACTTCTATTTTGAGTCCCGTTGCCCGCATTACGCTTTTGATTTTTACCTCTTGCATTGTAGGTAGAATTGCCACCTTCCTCGCTAGACTTGCGTCTAATCTCTTCATTGAGAATAGACCCTCTCACACCGTCATACGTGAGGGTGGGACTGTTACTCAAAGAGACAACCAATGTTTCCCAAGTATCTGGTAATGTCATAAGCAAGAAAATAGCTTTCAGCTTATCATCAAATTGCTGAAGTCCACTGTCCTGCAACGAGTGTTGCCAAGAAACGCGTTTGTTCACTCATGAAACGTACGAAATGTTTCAGAAACGTTTTTGTATGAGTTTGGACGTTTCAAAGGTAAAGTAAAGGCTCGTAAGTTTTCGCACGTCAGGCTGTATCCATGATTTTTTTATCGTTTAAAAAAGTTCTGTATTCTGTTTTGCATGGCCCAATTTGTTGTATTCTGTTTTGCGTGGCCCAGCTTGTTGTATTCTGTTTGTTGTATCTTAGCTTATACCACTTAAACTTACGTACATTTCGTTAGTTTACACGAAACTTTTGTTTTGGTGTTTCTTTCTCAGACGAAACTGTTTCGAAACTTCTGAAACTTGATTCAAACGAAACGTTTCGAAACTCCGTGGCAACTATGCCTGCAACTGACTCAACACATGTATAAAAGCACTCAAATGCTCAGAAGGTGACTTCGAGTCATCAAGCTGCATATTCACCAACTTTTGCATCAAATGCACTTGGTTCATAGGCGTTGTGTTCTCATAATTGGACTTTAGCTTTTGCCATATTGCATAAGGAGAGTCCAAACGCTTGATGTCCGTCAAAATGTCATCATTGATAGCCATTTTTATGTAGGCCATGGCCTTCTTATTCAACCTGGCCCACTCTAAGTCAGGCAAACCTTGCGGCTTATTCTCTTCCAATGCATCTTCACAATCCTTTAAGAAAAGGATACCTTGTATGCGTTCTTGCCAAAGGTCGAAGCCTTGACCATCAGACCGTTTGATTTCCATAAAACTTTCAGTGTCAGATGCGGAAGAGATAGCAGCCAGCGTAACTCAACCACAAGTGTGTATACGAGATAGATGCAATAGGCTGAAAATTTCAACAAATAGGAGAAACCACAAGACTTTGTATACAAAAGACCACAATTTCTTTACATGAAACTGTCCAAATCTGAATTTTCAAATGAACATGCGATTTAAATCACCTGTACTCAGCTTTTCACTCAAATCCTCACACTAAACATCAATACATGTGATCCCATAAATTTGGTACACGTGCGTATTGCTGTTATAACCTGTAATAAGCTGGAAATCACCTGTTTTGACCTTAAAACAGCCTGTTTTGGCAGTTTCAGTGACCTTCTTGACCCGGAAGCAAGGGGCTTCTCTATGGAAGCGAAAATCGTGGCAGAAAAGCAATATAGCTTGCTGTCTAGCAGCCTGTGCAGGTCCTGTTTCGGCCCCTAGGGCTCTAATACCAGTTGAAAGCGCGAAGGAGAGGCTACCGGGAGATGCGCGAGGTGAAGGAGTGCAAGTTTGGACCGGGTGTAGCAAAGCGTGAATGCAAGAGAGCAGTAGCGCTGCAGATGAAATCAAAGAGTCAGAGAGAGAGAGAGAGAGAGAGAGAGAGAGAGAGAGAGAGAGAGAGAGAGAGAGAGAGAGAGCACGATTTGGGGAAAACTCACTTCTTGAGTTTTTGGGCTTTCCCACTTTTATTATAAGTGACCTCTAAAACAAATGTGTCCAGGTTCAAATGTGAACCTGGACAAAGTAGAAAAAATGTACAGAAGGGGTTATTTAGGCCTTTAACCCAACACTCAGCAGGAGAGATCAACTTGGCTTATGTGCCAACACAGGACAACCTTGCAGATCTTTTCAC
The DNA here is from genome assembly GCF_014529385.1 of Adiantum capillus-veneris. NCBI lineage: Eukaryota > Viridiplantae > Streptophyta > Polypodiopsida > Polypodiales > Pteridaceae > Adiantum > Adiantum capillus-veneris. The sequence goes on from NC_140936.1 coordinate 64,018,429, forward strand.
AAAGGCATTGTCTCGTGAGAAGTTCGAAGCTTTCCGCAAAGCTTTGGGCTTACTCTCCTTTGTGGATTGATCAAGTAATCAGGGCATGGCACTTCCCTATACTCTATGTGCCAGCTCTCGTTCACCGATCACTCCTAGGGGAGATTTGTTACCATATACATGTGGTAGTGATGTGTGAGAACACACTTACGACCGCCGGGGCATTTTTCTCCTCTCTAGGAGGTTTTTTCCCCGTGCATTGTATATACGCCCATCACTCTAGGGCTATCTTATCTTTCCATTGGACACTAAGCAATATACTCTGTGTTCTGTGCCTTGAGCCTCCTTCGTCTTTTCCAAGCTGTGTGTTTTCCTACATTGTAGATCTGCTAGTACTGAAGCCTTCTCCTCCCTTGTGCACCTCATAATGTTTGTCATGCTATCATGAAATCTATTTTTTCAGACTCATTTTTATGTGGAAAATTTTGCGGCTATGACGAGTGGAATGGGGTTTAACGTATGAATGTGGAAGCTCTGATATAGCGAACAATCTCTTCAGAGTCGTCGCTGGGTCAAATTTAAAATATTTTTCCAAGTAAAAGTTTGTTTGTTTTTCTTAATCTGCAAGACAAACATCTGAAATAGTGTTGATGTCAGATATCACAATGCAACAATTACTGAGTTTGACAATCAAACGAAGACACACAAGGTTGGTTGGTTTGATCAGTAGAAAATTGTCTATGTCACTGTTCTTTTAAGATGGTTTTTAATTCTGGATTTTTTATTTTTTATCTTGGATTCGGTAGGTGGCTTACAATGATGGCCAGACAGAGGCTCTTAACATGGAGAAGGAAATTTGGGAACTGGACAATTCAGGAATTCAAATGGTATTATTAAGACTCCTCGGAGGAGTTCCATGTCTGCTTTATCTGCACAGGCACTACATGTGCTTGTGCTACATGCATGCATGTATCCATTTTGCAACTTGTAAATGTATGCGGCTTGCTTTTGGGGTTCACTGTATGTAAACCTTTCACTGCACATGCGTTCAAGGCCTAATTCAAAAACCCCCTATCTGTAGATTTTTCATGAATATAATATGCCCTTTTCTAGTTCAATCTGTCTATGTCCGCTTCTGAATGTCAAAAATGGATTTAAAAATTTGGGGCTAACGTGCTATGTTTACATAATTGCAAGTGAAACAAACCCCCTCCCCCCCCCCCCCAAACACTCCAACACACACCCACCCAACAACTTTGAGGTGGCTTGTCTCTGTTTATTTCTTCTAACCGTGTGTTTGAACAGAGCCAAAGATCCCTTGATGGGACAAATGTTTGCGCTTCTGAGGAGAGGTATGCAACGGATTCTCACAATCAGATTACAATGTTTGGTATTGCGGTTCTAAGCTTTACTGAAAATCTTGCTTGCAGCTTTGCAGCAAAATGATACGCCATATGGAACAACCCATTGGTGCGTAGGCTGTAAAGTACAACAAACAAGTTATTGTGAAGAATGCCTTCATGGGGTACCATACTAGTATTTTCTTTTTTGGAATCTGCTAGTATATATGAAGAGGCCATGGATCCAAGATCTCAGCTGTCCTATAAATATTCTTTTTATTAGAAATTTTTGATCATTCGATCCGAGTTATCTCAATGGCAAAAAGTACAATAACCTCTTTTTTGTTTCAACATGCGACGACAGGCACTCAACGGGTCTGTCTCTATACTTAAAACACCGGCTAAGTATACATCGATTTATGCCACTGCGAAAGGGCTTTGAACGCCCCTCAAGATTTTGAACTTCTACACAAATACCAGAAATAAATGCAGTATGGCCTAAATGCTATATGGCCATATATGGGCATCTTCTGGTCGTCATGAAGATTGGGGCTCCCCTGAGCTTGTAATACCTGGATACACATATTTTGTGTAAAATATAAAGAGCTCTAGTTTTATGCCTACATCAAGTGGATTATCTCATGGAGCCCGGACTTTGCTTGTATAACTAGACTTCATCATGCTAATTTTAGAACTTATTAATGAGGGCGGTAGGACCATAAAATGTGAGTTTTAATGGTTACATTATAGAAGATATGATCTTGGATGGACTCATTGACTTCGATATATGAACAATATCATATAGTGAAGTGGAACAGGGAATTCTTGTTGTCTTCCAGGGGGGGGATTTGAGTATGCTGCAGAGCATGACATGGCCTCGTCTTACTAGTTGTCAAAACGTACCTCAAAAGGTGCCTGATCTTGCATGTTGGTGCAGCTTGATCCCATTTATACTCAGTAGCTTTGCATGTGGGAGATTACAATACTTATCAATTTATCAATTGGGCTCGACAAATGCATTCTGTTTGGCCTTCTTGTTTCATTTCTTTTTTCAAAGATTGTGTCCAAAATATCACCCTTCTTTTCAACAATGCAGTTGAAAGATTCTCATGTTGAGGTTGGGTGCAAGTACAATGCTAATCACAGAAGTAACAACTGGTTGTTAGGTTTAGGGTGGATGAAATAGAGAAGCATTCATACTAATAGCATGCTAATTACAATGTTAAGCAAACAATGGAAAATTGGCTAGAGCATAGACATAGCATGCAATTCAAAGGAGGTAGCATTTGTTGACCTCATGCATGACAACTTGGAATAACTTATTCTAAGAGCCAAACTTGAATTTGCATATTTAAGGGGGTTTTATTTATGCCTATTTGACTCCTACATGTGATTTTATGCTCTAGAAATGCTCCATATGTGATAGCCTATGGCCAAGGCCTTTTTTGGCAATGCTATATATGCAATATGTCACTTAAGATGCCCAATAGACTACGGACATACTCCATGGTGACTCTAGGATAAAACCCATGAAACTTTTAATCCTCCCCTTGCGGTTTGGACTAGACTAATAGACTGAAGATACAACTTAATATCTACACAAGATGACACTATTCACATAGGATGACAATGTCCACACAGGATGACAAAGCTTGCTCATAAATTAATGCATGTACACACCTTCATAAAACATGTGACATAAATGCCATAGTCTTCGTCGCCATGAATTTGTTTTCGTATTTTTCTTCTATTTCTATATGTGTTGCTCCTTTCATTGGTTTCTTGCCATTGGTGCTATTGCTACTACTGCTTTGATCCTTTGAATACCATTTGGAAGGAGGATGGCCCTTCTTCCCACATTTGCTACAGAATTTGTTGATGTAACAATCCCTTGCTACATGCCTTGTTCTTCCACAATCGTAGCATTTTCTCACATTGGATGATGATGCAAAATCGAAGGATGGTGGTGATGGTTCTTCTCTCCTAGAGGGTGATGTTGGGTTTCAGGTCCTGTGGTTGGGTTGTGACCGGGCGTCCGTCCACTTTTTCATTCTTTGGCTATAATGGAAATAAGGAATAGAGAGTTTACTCTCTATAGCTCCACCGAAAACAAGACCGTGTTCTCTTCATCCCCTTCTCCTTCTCTCCTTCCCTTGCACTCACGGATCTCTGCATCCATCAAGTGGTATTAGAGCCCAGAAGGTAGCCCCGGCATCTCTTGCTTCCATCCTTGTGATTCGGCACCGACACCTCTCCTTATGGGCGGATTTCGACATCCGACCCGATGTCGGTCTTTGTGCTTGTGACGTGCACGGGTGAGGTACCTCTACCATAGACGGGTGAAACCAAGCACCGGCATTGAGAGCATCTTATACCCAATCCTTGTAAACATACTTCCACCTTATTATCATCATCACAAATACAACACCGATACTAGTCTTGAATTGCTTGTATTCTAGACCCAATCCTTGTAAAAATACTTCCATATCATCATTATCAACTAAAACACCAATTGATGCAAGGAACACACTTATATTATTCATCTTCAATGAATCATCATTGATAGACATGCTTTTCTTCTGTACTATATTCACCCGAGTATTTAACTATAACTTCCTTGCTTTTGTGTTGGTTACATTCAACAATCATAAAGTTTTCCAAGCTTCCTTAGGGTGTGAGCATCTTGTATGTGCCCAATCATAGTGTCCCACTCATACATAGACAATACATGAATTTTGAGCTCTTTGGTTCCAATCTTTGGATGCCTTTATTTGCACAGTAGTTGCACCTTTCTTTGGTAACATTGGTGATATCTCATGCTCTCCATCAATGTACTCCCATTAACCTTTACTCATAAGAAAGTTGGTCATTTTGAACTTCCAAGTGTGAAAGTTGTTCTTGTCTAGCTTCTTGCTAACAATCTAGTTAAGTCCATTATTGTTGGATGACATGTTTCCAATACTTCACCAAGTCTATGAGCAGCTTACTACTAAAAATAGCCACTTACGACATGCAACCATAGTATGTGTGCATACACTTGTTTTCATAGTTCTCAATAGTGGTATCAGAGCTTCAGGTTTGAGGAACATCGACACTTGAATTCAAATTTTAAGGAGCAAATTACGAGTTTGATGTATTGAGTTTGCAGAATCAAGACTTTCCTCATGATTAATTGGCAAATTGGCTAATTATTTCCACTTATCGATGATTGAGATTTGGTATATCAAGTTTAAAATTTAATATGATGGCTAACTCTTGTAGATTGTGAAGGTGTAATAGTGAGAGTTGAAGAAGCAAGAGATTTTGGATTGGGCATCGAATTTGAAAAGATTAATTGGAAATTAATCAAAATTAATCAGCAATTCTTGCTTATCTATAGTCAAAACCAAGCATGTGCAACATTAGTTTCTAAGAAATAACTAAATTCCCTTGTATTTGTGAAGTTACCACATTCGATTGTGTTGACTGCTACTCAACGCATAATCCACGCAATGTACATTTTTGGACGCTGCCATACTTTTGTGATCCATGCGTGAATGGGTAGTGGAGGAGATGCAATTAATAAGCAGCACATTGAAGAATGGAAATATGTCTCCATCGAGCTATTGATAGAGTTGGTACAAGCAAATAGTGATGAGGATAAGGATGATGAGTAGAACTACATGTATCTATTTTCCTTCCAAATGAGTTAGGATTTAAGCGTGCCTATGTATGAAGGAGACCATGAGGTGTTGAGCTAATTACTGTCCATTGGGGATAACTTTGCATGCCTATGTATGAAGGAGACCATGAGTTGTTGAGCCACTTATTGTCCATTGGGGATAACTTTGTAGTGAAGGTAGTCAAGGAGAAAGAGGAATTCTACCTCTAAAGTGGACAAAAACTATGTACCAGGTACTAAGAGTACTGAAGGACCTTTGGTATGACAAGATCATAAAAGGTGGAATTCTAGTTGAAGGTTTGTACTATGCCTAGGTTGATGGCAAACTTGATACGTATACCCTATTGAATCAAAAACCACCAGTGATGATCTACTCCCATCTAGCTAGAGCCATATGATTCCCCATGGAGGCTATCCATGCCTTGCATAACCACTTCAACCTATCCTCAAAGATATATGAAAATATCAACAATATTATGCCATATGAAGAAGGAAGTGGGCAGGGAAGGGCCGGAGGGGACCAACTACTTGGTATTGAAACTAAAATCGAGCGAGAGAGGGAGGGGAAGGAAAGCGCCTCCCTTTTTTTTCGGCCCCCCCCAATTTGGGGGTACCCAGCTGAAAGAGACCCGAGCTAAATTCTTTACCGCTCCTCTTTACTTTACTCGGGGGTAGTTGTTCCCTCGGAGAGCACGGTACGATGAAAGTCGTAGGCCGTGTTCGGGGGGGGGGAGTCATTGTCTATCGCCGGCCTGCGTGGTAGAATCTCTCGGGTAGGACTGAAAGACGGTAGCTTACCCCGTGGCGGATGCCAGCGGTTCGAGTCCACTTATCTCCAACCTGTGATTCAAGTCGATGGAATCTCACACACTAGTATTAGTATTAGGAGGGGAGCCATACAGTGTTTACTCCAACTACAATTCTAACTACAACTAACAGTTGTTGTTCTCGTGAATTGAATCTTACTTGAGATCAACACTATCTAATATCATTGCTATGTTATCAATCTGGTACTCTACAATACCAAACTTTGGTACTCCACAGTACCAAGGTTGGTACTCTACAATACAAAATTTGGTGATGTGCACATTGTGTTAATGTAGCACTCAATTTTGGTACTGTGTTTTTTTGTGTTCAACTGACTGCTATAGTACCAAATTTGATACTCTATGTGTTGTAGTACCAATAAACTATATCCCTTGCTTCTAACTATCAACTCATCTCGCCATCTATCCCTTTAGCCTCTCCGTGGCCAATTGACTCGCCCTCGACATCCCCAAACCCTTCCCTTCACCCTCTCACCCTGGTTGCCTTATCCAATCTGCCCTCTTGTCCCATTGCTACCCTACCCGTGGCCTGCTTGCTTTCCCATCCTACCCGCACTAGAAACAGGTGATAGCATTGACTCAGTCGTCCTCTCTCAACTCTTCAATGTGAAATCTAGAAAGCATCCCGTTGGTCGTTGCCTCAAGCCACGAACCTGCAAGAATTAGCTGTTGTGACGTCATTTTATACTTGCTTGTGGCTTAATATGAAATACCAACCCATTTTGCTTGTGTCAATGTGTCTATAAATTGTCATGTCTGACTGTCATGTCCTAGTGTAAAAAATTGGTAAACTTTTATGGTGCCTATTTGTCCAATTTTGCTATTGCAAAAAGACTGTGTTCTTCTACTCATATGGGGCAAGGCAAGAGGGGAAAGCAAGGGCGACCTTTGCTGAGAGGGTAAGGATCAAGGTGTGGAGAAAAGAGGGTGGGGCGGTGTTAAGTATGGAGCCTGATTTACCCCTTGTAATTTTTAATATTACATACGCACATTTGTAAGGCCCCCGGTATGAGGAGAAGCCATCGTACGTGAAGAAAAATCACTCGCCAAAAACCCAAAAACACTGGAATATCCCTTTTCATTGGAATATTATGGCTGGACGAGGGCCGAAAAGTGGTAAAAAACGGTCGATCGATTGATCGGTGGTGGCTGGTAGCCAATGGTCGGTGGCTTGTGGTTGGAAGTCAATGGCCGGTGGGCCAATGACCAAATTCAATGGCCGGTGACCGATTTCAAGGCGGCTCTTCTCAAGGACGGCCACACATGGGCACATTGGAGAGTCCAATTGTCTACACAAGGGCGCCTACACTCGGTTGCCTCTCATGAGAGAGGGCGGCCCTTTTGGCCTATAAAAGAAGGCCTCTTCTACACACAAAAATGCATTGGGTAGCATTGTGAAGTTGATGCAACAAAGTGGGTGTGAGGTGGTGAGAGTGAAGTAAGGTGGGAGCTCTATTAAAGGTGTAATCTCTTTGTAACCTACTTCTTATTTGAAGTATTAAAGCCATCAAGTGACTGCTTTCCCATGGGTATAGCCCACATTGGGTGAACCACGTATATTGTGTGTGCTCTCTCTCTCTCTCTCTACACTCTATAATCTCTTGTGTGTGAAAAACTGTCTCTCTTTATTAAGTAAGCTACTCTACTATCTACTTGACTACGTCCTATTTCCTAACAACTGGTATCAAAGCAAGGTTTGCTTGTAACTTAAGTGTCTCAAGGAAAGGATTCCTTGAATTGAGTGGGAGTAATGGCGGAGGACAGGAAGCTCAAGATCAAGAAGTTCAACAGAAAAACTACCAACATTGAAAGATGAAAATTGAAGACTATCTCCCCAGAAGGACTTTTATTTGCCACTAGGCGGTCTTGCAAAGAAGCCCGCAACAATGGCAGATGAAGCATGGATTGTCCTTGACCAAAATGAATTAGAAACAATCCGGCTAAGCTTGGCGTCAATGGTGGCCTTCAATGTTTTGGAGATGAAGACCACAGAGGACTTAATAAAGTCACCTGACGGCCTCTACGAGAAACCATCGGCATCCAATAAGGTATATCTCATAAAGCGCTTGTTCGATCTAAAGATGGTAGAGAATGGTTCAATTCCAGAACACCTAAATGAATGTAACACCAACATAAGTGAACTTCAATCGGTAAAGTGCAAGCTCTCCTTATACTATCGTCTCTACCGGATAGTTAGGACAGCTTTGTGATGGCTATAGGTAACACTATCTCTGGCACAAATACTCTTAAGTTTGCTGATGTTGTGGATGTTCTTCTAAGCAAGGAAATGCGAAGGATAAGCACATGTGAATTATCAAGTGCTGCACTGTTAGTGGAAACAAGAGGAAGGCTTGAAGAGAGGCTCAGAAACCAAAAGGGTCGTGATCACCGAGGCGAAGCAAGTCACGCACAAAGATAGTTCTTGAATGTTGGAACTGTGGCAAGAAGGGCCACACCAAGAAGGATTGTTGGTCCAAGAAGAATAAGGAGTCGAAGTCTCAAGACAACAAGCCAACATCGGAGTCCATCATCCTAATGTTGTATGTTGATGACATGCTGATTGCAAGTGCTAACATGCAGGATATCAAAGACCTAAACGAGGATTTGTTTAAATATTTTTCAATGAAATATTTAGGTGCTGCAAAACAGATACTTGGTCTGAAGATATCAAGGGACAAGACGAAAAAGATAGTAAATCTATCTCAAGAGGATTACATCAAGAAGATACTAGAAAGGTTTGCAATGCAAGATGCAAAATTGGTTTCTACAACTTTGGCTAGTCACTTTAAACTAACCAAGCATATGTGTCCAAAGACACAAAAGGAGATAGCATATATGTCTAAAGTTCCATATGTTGCCAGTGATAGGTTCTCTAATATATGTTATGGTCTGGACAAGACCAGACATTGCACATGCAGTGGCATTCATGGACAATCTAGGTAAAGAGCACTGGCAAGCTATGAAGTGGATACTTAGGTATCTAAAAGGGACAACAACAAATACTTTGTATTTTGGAGTTACTGTCATTTTCTTGCAAGGGTATGTTGATGCAGATATGGTAGGTGACAAAGATACTTGAAGGAGTACTATTGGCTATGTCTTCACCGTTGGAGGTACAATAAGACGTTGGGCTTCAAAGATGTAGAAAGTGGTCTCACTTTCTACCACGGAAGCAGAATATGTAGGAATGATGGAGGCAAGAGAAGAGATTCTATGGCTTCATAGATCTTTGGAGGAGCTTTGATAGAAGCAAGACAATCGTGTCTTGTACAATGATAGTCAAAGCGCCATTCATCTTACAAAGAATTCAGCCTTTCACTCAAGGAAAAAGCACATTGAGGTGAGATATCACTTCATACGTACTCTTTTGGAAGATGGAAGAGGGACAACTAAAGCTAGAAAAGGTACACACAAGTGAAAATCTTGCAGACATGTTTATAAAGGTAGTCAACAAGGAGAAGTTGAGCTTTTGATCATCTTCAATTGGCATTCAAGGATAAGAATCCAGGATGAAAAGCAATGACAGGTTTGGTGTGGAGATTGGTCTCCAAGTGGGAGATTGTTAAGTATGGAGCGTGATTTACCCCTTGTAATTTTCAGATATTAAAAATGCACATTTATAAGGCCCCCGTTATGAGAAGAAACCATCGTGTATGAGGAAAAAGCACTCATCGAGAAAACCAAAAATACCAAAATATTCCTTTTTGTCGAAATATTATGATCGGACGGTAGCCGAAAAGTGGTAAAAAAACATCCGGTTAGTTGGCTGGTGGTCAAAAGTCAATGGCTGGTGGCCGATTTCAAGGCGGACTTGTCTTCTCAAGGGCGGCCATACATGGGCACATCGGAGAGTCCAACTTGGACTTGTCTACACAAGGGCAGCTACACACGGCTGCCTCTCATGAGAGAGGGCAATCCTTTTGGCATATAAAAGAAGGCCTCGTCTACACACAAAAATGCATTGGGTAGCATTGTGTTGCATTGTAAAGTTGACGCAACAAGGTGGGTGTGAGGTGGTGAGAGTGAAGCAAGGTCGGAGCTCATTAAGGGTATAATCCCTTTGTAACCTACTTCTTGTTTGAAGAACTAAAGCCATTGAGTGGCTGCTTTCCCATGGATGTAGCCCACATTGGGTGAATCACATATATCGTGTGTGCTCTCTCTCTCTCTCTCTCTCTCTCTCTCTCTCTACTCTATAATCTCTCGTGTGTGAAAAATTGTCTCTCTCCATTAAGTAAGCTACTCTACTATCTACTTAGCTTCGTCTTATTTCCTAATAGCCGGGCAAGTGAGGTTCAAAGCTAGAGCTGGGGGAGATAATGGGGAGGCAAGAGAGAAAATTGAGGGTTAAGATAGGCAGGCTAGCTAGCAAGCCTTGAGAACAGAGCAAGAGAGGAGGTGTTTAAGGGAGAGAGGAGAAGTAGTACAACAAGAGAGAGTAGGGTCAAAGGGCCAACAGAAAGTCTTAGAGAGCAACCCTTGCCAAAGACAAACAAAGAATTCAAGGACTATAGGGATATGAGAGGTGTTGGCCATGTACCATTATAGAGCGGAATTGTAGTGGTACAAGAAGAGAAAAGTTCTCACATGATGTATATGGAAAATAGGTTTTTTCTACAAGTTTTGTAGGATTAATAGACTATGAATCTATCACTTTTACAAAGTGTGAGGACTTGAACAGGTTTGAGGATGAATGGTTTGTTAGAAAATTATGAATGCATTGCTGGTGTGTTTAATGAGTGTTCATTTGTGGATACCATGCAAGACTTGAAGCCTTTAGTGGACTGCAAGTTGCATATGGGAAGTGATGTTGTGAAAGTATGCTCAATAGAAATGTACAAAGTCATTAAGGATTTTGAAAATACTGAAGATGTTGAAGTACTAGTGGAGACTAAGTATAAATCTATGGCAAAGAAAGTAAAAATAGTGTCATTACCTCTACTGAAAGACTACATGGATAAGATGGAACAAGCTATTTTGCAACCTATTCTTCATGACCCGAGCAAGATTGGGCATAAGTTTACAAAGGATTCTTTGAAGGAGCTAAAGATTGGTTGCAAGGAAAATTTGAAAGAATATGCTTGCCAAACATGGAAAGGCTTTTGCATTTGAGCCACATGAGACAGGGTGTGTTGATCCTTCCATTTTTGCTCATATGGTGATCTTCACTATCCCTCATGTACCTTGAACTTGTGGCCTATTCGAGTTCCAAAGGCCCATTTACAAAAACTCATTGAGTTTCTTAGTGAAAAGATCAAGATGGGTATTTTGGAGTCTTCTTGTGCTGCATATTCAAACGAGCGATTCACAGTTCCAAAGGAAAATGGTTCTTTATGCTTTAATCATGATATGCAACATATGAACAAGGTCACAATTAGAAATGTGGGTATAGGTCCTTTGAGTTTGCAGAGGCATTTTCCAGGAAGGGCGATATATTCTATGGAGGAGTTGTATTCACGGTACGATTAGTTCTAATTGGCAATGGAAAGAAGGGATTTGACTACCATGAGGATGCATTTGGGATTGGTAAGGATGTACACCTTACCTCAAGGAGAAACTAATTCAATTGTGCGTACGATGAATGGTATGAACAAAGTCCTACATGAATTCATACCTCAAACTATGATGCCCTTTTTGATGAAGTGCCAATCAAAGGATGTGATGTAAGTGCGCTTGATGTGGCTCTGGCTTTGAGGGGGTGCCACAAAGTATGTGGCAAATCATATCAATGATTGTGATGAGATATTGTCAAGGTTGGAAGAAGTGAACCTTACCTTGTTTGGGCAAAAGTCAGTGTTTGGTGTGAATGAAGTTCTTATTGTGGGACACATGTGTAGGCCATATAGTAGATGGCCTTGTGCGACAAATATTGATGTGATTCAAAGAATGAAAGTGACATGTATTAATGCGACCCAGGTTCGATGGTTCTTGGGTGCATGTTAGTTTTATATTATCTGGATTCCACATTATGCGCATGTGTCAAAACTTTTGTATCAACTTTTGAGAAAGAACCAAGAATTGCAATGGGAAGAAATGCATACAACGCCATTAGAAAATTAAAGAAGTTGTTTCTTATGTCTCAAAATTTTAGAAAAATAAATTATGAATGTGAAAGACATGTGATTGTGATAGTGGATACTAGCCCCACAGAAATTGGATGGGCGATTGTGCAAGATGATGATGATGGAAAGCGATATGTAGTAAGATTTGGAGCAAAGGTCCTAAGTGCTTTTGTCAACACAATTATCCACAGGTGGAAAGGGAATTCTGGGGAGTAGTCACAGTACTGAAATCTCGGGGGGTGCACTATGTAATCATGTTAATGTATAACATGAGTTTGAAAGAAGGGGTTTTAAATGCAAAAAAATTAGGCAATTTAAAAGAGATACATTAAAATAAGGGGTTTTTATATTCAATTTTGAAAAAAAATTCCTAAAATAAGGGGTCATTTTATTCATTTAGACATGTTAAAAGAGGGGGTTTTCAATACCCCGCGAACACACGTTATATAGGGGATACTGAATGGTGAACCCCCCGAGACTAAAATGTGACCAAGAGTATTTGATAGGAGCAAATGGAATAGTGGAGACTGATTGTCTACCCCTTCTTGGAATGATCCACAAGCTGCTCAACTCTTGACATTGCTATGTTGAGATGGATTGTGTACATGAAGTCCTTAAATTCAGAACTTAAGCATATTACAGGGAAAGATAATCCAGTTGTGGGTATGCTTTCAAGAGGAAGGTATGAAAATGAAGAAGATATGGTTGTCGAGGGTAATGATGTAGGCATGAGGTTCTATAGTTGTTCTCATGCAAATGGTGATCATGTTTGCCTATCAAATGCATGTGAGTCATTTATAGAGGACCTATATGAATGTGATTGGTTTCCCATTGAAGTCTATTTGAGCACTTTGAGAAGGCAAGAAGTGTGGATTGATCAAGATTTCAAAAGAATACAAAGAAAGGCCTATGGATACTTTTTGAAAGATGGGTACTTATGGAAGCATCCAAAACAAAGAAATGGAATGCCATTGAGAGTCGTGAATGATAAGGATTCTCATAATGAGCTTCTGAAAAATTTTCATGAGAGTCTTTATGCTGGGCACAGAGGTATATCGGCCACCTTTACTAAAATAAAAGAGAGGTATATTTGGAAAGGTATGTATGTATAAAGATGTATCTCACTTTGTGGAGTCTTATGAAACCTGTCAAATGTATTCAATTGTGCATCATCATGATGGGTTGCACCCTACTTAGCCATTGGTCATGCACTATAAGTGGGTAGTAGGTCTGGTTATAATGCCATTGGGCTTATGGAAAATGAGATACACAGTGCTTGCACGAGAAGACTTAACCAACCAAGTTGAAGGTCGTACTCTAAGAACAGAAAGCAGAGAAGGGATATGTAAGTTCCTCTTGGATGATGTAATTAGTCGTTATGGTTGCATTGGGCATATAACATCAAATAGGGGTGAGTTGGATGCCGAAAAATCCAAGTAGTTTTTCTCGAGGTTGGGCATTTAAACTTGCTTTCAGTACTGCATAAAATCTTGAAGGAAATGAAAAATTAGAGCATGGGTATCCTCCTATCATTAAATCTTTGGCTAAGGCCTGCAAAGGCAAACTGGGAGAGGTTGGCCTAGGTTACTGCCTTATGCTTTATGGCTTGATCGTACAACTCATAGCTCACTTATTGGTTATATGAGTTTTGAGTTGATGTATGGTCAGAAACCTATAATTCCAATTGAGGATGTAATTCCCACATGGAATGTATTGGCTTGAGAGGATTGGAATGAGTAGGGAAGACCTTCTTGCTTTTCACATACAACAATTAGAAAGAAGAAAGATTCCCATTGTAGGGAAAAGAATCAAGTTATTCAAAAGAAGGGTGATACATATCTCTTTGATTCATAGGAAAGTCAAAATGAAAGCTCTGATGAGAATGTTATGGGTGAGGATGAGGAAAGAGAGAACAATGCATTATATTTTGTTTAGAGTGATGATGAAATTGACATGTTTGACATGTATGTTGACTTAAATGAAGATTGAACCTGCTACAAAAAGATATGTGTGGCACATGCCAATGGAGGATGTGCAGGTTTAGAGGGAATGGATGTCATGACATGACATATGCATAATATGAAATTAAAAATATCTATTCACTCTTAATGTTTTTGATGTGTGGACCAAATGCTACAGCGGACAGATGAGAATGTTATGGGTGAGGATGAGGAAAGAGAGAACAATGCATTATATTTTGTTTAGAGTGATGATGAAATTGACATGTTTGACATGTATGTTGACTTAAATGAAGATTGAACCTGCTACAAAAAGATATGTGTGGCACATGCCAATGGAGGATGTGCAGGTTTAGAGGGAATGGATGTCATGACATGACATATGCATAATATGAAATTAAAAATATCTATTCACTCTTAATGTTTTTGATGTGTGAACCAAATGCTACAGCGGACATAGTGTGATATATGCAAAAATGGATGTCACGATTGCAGTCGTGCACATACCTTGCCAAGTAGGCAAGGCCCGTGATGTGGCATTGTTGCACGTTTTATCACATCAAAAAATGTTTAATTTGATTTATTAATAAACAAATATCAAGTGTTTTGAAGTGGCACACTCGTTTTGCCTAGAAAGCTCAATGCAGACTATCTTGGCTAAAAATAGCAAATATCATGCGTGGCCATAAAAGACGCATCCAAAGTGCTTTCCAAGTACATAAACGAGGTTCAATATGAAGCTTTAGCCTAATGGTCTTTTTCCATAAATTTAGGGATTTTCCCTAGCTCGTTTGGGCATTTTATAGACAAAAAGGGACATAAAAATGGCCATAAAATGGTAAAAAATAGCCCAAAAATAGAAAAACTAGGCTCAACTGCCACATAAGCTATGGTGTCACGGTTTTTAAAGCTGTGTGTGAGTTTTTAGAGCCAAGAAGGAGCTCTTTTGGACTCATAACAAGGGAGATACAACTGCTCTAAGGGAGGGTCCTAGTGCAATCCCGTGTTGTTTCCACTATATGTTCAAGGCTGTGGGGCTACCAATTAGGGTTTTCCCTCTTCAAATAATCACTTGGGCTTGTGTAACAAAGCTCTTTAGCTTCCATGAAATGGCTATGATGAAGAATTGAAGCGTTCATTTAGGGTTTTTATCAAAGCGAAAGAGCACTGCATCTGTATAATTAGGAGCGAGGCTACACCAAATCATCACACACACAAGAGTTTTGAGTTGATCTTAGTTCTTTTTCAAAGTGAATCTTTCATGGCTGGAATTTTTTCCTTTTTGAGTGTGTCTTTAGCTTCAAATCAAATCTTTTATTAAGATGTTTTGAAAGGCTTTTCATTTTTTCGAGATCGGGAGATCTAATATATTGATATTTAATTACCTTTATTTGAATTGCAATCTATCATATTGTGTGATCATACACATGCTTGAACTACATATAGATAAGTGATTAAAAATCTATGGTGGAGTGTGAAACTTCATGTTTGCACTTCAAATAGATATGGTAATCATGAAGGTCTACGATTGATTATCCTTTAACAATGTCATTTGTAGCTTTTGTAGCTTGTGCATTTCATAATGATAGTTATTTTCAACACTTGATTAATATTATCAATTATCATAATGTGTGAAAGCAGCAAGATAGTGTCAACGGCTCTTGTCTAATTAATTCATTTTCTACCAATTACCAAATAGACCAAGATTGGTGCATATTTTGAGGTGCGACAATGCACCCTTCATTTCACTTTAATAGCAAGATATCTTAAGGCCTTATTCATCAATGGTGTAAACTAGATTTGGTTGTCTCAATTTGATATACTAATCATCATTGGACTCTTGTGGAAAGAATATATTACAATTTTGAGTATGTAATGAGACCATTTCTTTCATCCACACAATGTGGATTGATATTTTCTTGATTTTGTATTCCCAATTTCATAAGGATGTGATTCTTTTGCAAAAGAAAAATGTCTCATAGATGGTGATCTAAAGAGTGGCTAGATTTTGGTGGTAAGCATCCTCTTTCTTTGTATTTACAATGCATATTGCAAACAAAATCGATGCAATACCTATGATTCTATACATAATTTTCTGGTTTGTAGAACAAATCTGTAGATGGATAATTTTGCAATGCAATGTGGATTTTAATGTATTAAAAAAAGGCTATATCATTTTGTTAAATATTGTCAACTATTTCAAGAACTTAAAGAGTCGAAGAGCAAGCATGCATTATTGCTGGTAAGTATGCAACATTCTTATCTTCCCAAATTCAAACCAAGATAACTTCACATGCATTCTTAGATACAGACTTTCAACACAACAAAGGCCATGGACATGAAGTTAAAAGTATAGGTAGCATAAAGGTCAAGAGATTGTTTGTATGCATGACAAGGCTCCTCTCTTAAAAAACAAGGCTTGATTGGTAGCAGTCAACTTCATACATTTGATGCATGTGTGAGCTATAGCATCTTTGTCTTTAGTTTATAGCTCTATGTACAAAAAGTTACGTACAATTTTTTGTCTTTCTATTTCTTTATTATGATACTAAAATGATGTATGAACTAAGTAAAATGAAATGATTAATTACCACATTTTTTGTTGTACTTAATTAATTCACTAGACTAATTGAACTTTTGCTAGAAAAAAGAATATTAAGGAAAGTATACACTTGCTATGCTAAGAGATGGCATACCCTATATTAAGTGGAAGCCTAGCAGATTAAACACACCCTTGCTATCTACGAGTTGAGAAACTACTAGATGAGAATGCCCAAGAGCAAGCTGCTACCAAGAAGTTTATGTCTTAATGAAAGAAGTTTCTCTATATTAAGTGGAAGATTACTTGATGAAACATAGCCTTGATACATAGGAGTTTGAGAAACTACTAGATGAGGACATCCAAGGTCAAGCTCTTATATAGGACGCATAAACTTACTAGATGAACAAGAAAATTATTGGCTCAATTTATAGATAAAATGATTAAAATCCTATTTGTATCTAGATGGAGCAGCTAATCAAACTACCCATACATTAAAATGTCCAAAGTTCCTTGTGGTGAGGTTTGGCAATGAAGATGTAGTGGAGAGGGGAAGAAAAGTAGGGGGCAAAGAGGATTGTGAAATTTGGATGTTGGCAAGACCAATGAGACCAAGGAGAGGGAGAAGTACAGGAAAATCAATTGCATACGCCTTGAAGACAAGGGAGTGGAGGTGGGAGAGGTGAGAGAGGAAGGGTAAGATGGAGGTGTCTAAATGCAAGGATTGGGTGGGGTTCTTTGTAGACTAAATAAAAGGTAGGAAAATTTTCTAGGAGTGTGAAATGGATGCCGATACAATTGGCAATGGGGATGCGGTAAAGGCCAACATCAAAATTGCCATGGAAACATAGGCTAAGATTAGAGAGATCAGAAATATTTCACAAGCTGGGGGAGCAGAAAAATATATTAGCAAGTGCAGGTAGTTGAAAGAACATTCAATTTGATGTAGGTATTTGAAGAGCATCCACTTTGAATATCGAGCTCGGCGATGCAACATGATGAACCGGAATTGCAGCAAGAAAATTCCTCCCATGATCGCAATCACAACACCAAGGTTGTAGAGTTTTGAGCGTCATGAGCAAAGGCGAGAAGGAGTAAAGAAGATAAGCATAATTATTAACAAACAAGCTGCTAGCATCATAATATGATGAGGCTCTAACAAAGAGAAGGTGGGAGAAACTAGCAAGCTCTAGTAGATGTCCTACTCTTGTTGATCTCAATAGAGACAATGTCTATGAATTCATCATTCAAAGCTAGAGGCTCACTTTGGTCAAAGCTACCAACAACATCCATTCAAAATTTGGGTTTACTTTGACCCCATTCTTGAGAGAGAGAGAGAGAGAGAGAGAGAGAGAGAGAGAGAGAGAGAGAGAGAGTATTCTCACATCAAATATCATGTACCTTGATTCATATTGAATTTCTCTTGGCATACAAAATTTCTAACAAGTACATAAAAAATGCATAGCGTCATTGGAAAATCAACTTGAAAACTTCATTGGTAAACAAAAAGAAGACAAGACTTGTACTTGGATGTTTCTTGATGTTCTAAAACTCTAAAAGGCAACTGCCTACTATGAGGTGTTTTTGTTGGATTACTTGATAATGGAATCAATAGTTTATGAAATACATTGTTGCAAACAAAGAATTGGAAAGAAAGGAGAAAGAAATAGAGCTAAAACCGAGATCTTATGTGAGGGTGGGAGAGAAAGAGTGAAATTTTCTATCAGAAATCACGCTTTAAGCTTATGTTAAGTTGCTAGTATAGAGAGAATAATAGCCAACTTTTGTGTTAGTACAAACATAAAAGGTGGTTTGTATTATGTGGGAACTATGCCTATGTTGACTCCCTACATTCAACATAATCTATGAGGTCACTATCTCCTACTTATGATACGATTACTAAGGTCATTTGGATTATCATCATGCTATATAATTCTTTGCTTGTACATTCTTATTCCATTTCCAACATGATATCAAACAAGATTAGTAAATAATTAGTATTTTCTTAATATTCTAGTTAGCTTTAACCCTATTATTCAATATAATTAGATAAACCTTATGCTTTAGTGGATTTATTTTGGGCTTCCAAGAACTTTCCTTACTACCTTTTCATTAACAATTCCAAAAGCTTTAACAATTCCAAAAGCTGATATGAAGTGATTTTTTTTGAATAGCCATCATTGGTAAACAATGTCATGTTCAAAGAGCTTCAAAATGAAATGGTCGATAGGATTTTTGGAGAGTAGTACTATCATATATTGATTTCAAGATAGCCAAAAACGACTAATCATAAAACTTAGCGAGCGATAAAGAACCATTTGCCAAAAATAGAAGAGGTGAGAGAGAGGGGGAGCACCAAAGTAGGGAGGAGGAGGGAAAGGGGAAACTTTGCAAATGCAGTTTACACCAAACACGTTTTGCAATTAAGCTCTTCAATGATGTAAACCTTACAGGAGGTGCAAGAGGGTTTATATAGGTGCCACATGGAGGGTTTCCCAAGATAATAAGTACAAAGCAAAAGAGGAGGAGGTCTCTTTAATGGGGAATAATTAACTCTTAAATGGGTAGGAAAAGGAGGGAAAAGGGGAGGCTTTAAGATTGTTTTTAAGAGGGTACCAAAGATGGTGACTTTGACAAAGAATTTGGAGAACAAAGAGGGTAGTACAAAAAAGGGGTAGCAAAAATTCCTTTTGTTGTAGTCTTGGTAAAGGACAGTAAAAAATCCCTTTTGTTGTAGTCTTGGTAAAGGTCAGTAGAAACATTTTTTGGCAAGAAACCTTGGTGAAGGGCAAGGGACCATGGTTAAGCCATAGGAAGAGGGAGATGAGGGTGAAGCTGTTTATTCCAAAAGGGGGGCGGGGAAGGGGGGGGGGGGGGGGGGGGTGCCGAATTACAGAAATGAGGGGGAGGCAAGCGGTGTGGGAGGGAGGCTTCTTAGAGAGAATTTTTCCAAGATTGGGTGCATTAAGCCAACAAATGACCGGTTTGGAATACAGTGGGGGTTTGGAGTTGCTTTCTAACACTTTAGAAAGAGGTTGGTTAATGGAACGGGCTAAGTTGAGAGTGCGGTTAAAGGGTGAGAAGGGGATTTTGACAATGGAAGGTGGGGTTTCTTGTGGTTGACCTCTTGAAGGAGGGAGGGCCTAGAGGCATAGGTAACGTAGAGAAAGCACGCCTTCAAAAAGGGTGAAGGGTAGCCTTTAGCCCTAAGCCTAGAGAAAAGGAGTTTGTGAATAGAGATAAAACCCTCAAACGAACTTTCCCTAATGATATACCGCTTGAGTTATGACAAAATAAAAGCAATTTTTTGGTGGGTAGGGTGCCACGAGTGCCATGGGATATAATTGTACGAGTTAAGAATTTTTTGGTGGCAATGTGTGTCCAAAATACCCCTAGAGTAGAAAGAGGGGCCTTTGAAGAAATGAATGTCCAAATTAAAGGCTTCTTGCGAGGAGATGAAGGGATTTTTATATGATCTTGGAGAGGATGCCGATATGCATGGAGGAGCTTTTCCAAGTTGGAGGGGGGACCATCCCAAACTCCAAAGGAGTCGTTTATGAACCCTTTAAAGTATAGGAGGGAAGGGGAAAAGACAAGGCTACCACCCTCCTCCAAGGAGCAAAGAAAAAGACATGCATACACTACCACAAAGTTGGACCCCATGGCGGTGCCTTTAACCTGATGCCAGGACTTGCCTTTGAATGAGATATAATGGTGGGTAAGAATGAGTGAAGCTAGGGATATGATTAAGTTGACCTTAGGATAGGGAAAGAGACCTTGGATATAATTTTTATGTACGCAGAGTCCTTCAGGGATAGGAATGCTAGGGTAAAGCGACTCTAAGTCAAAGGTAAAGAGAGTAACATGGAGAGAAAAAGGGATGGAGGCAAGGTCTAGGATAAGAGAATGTGGATCCTTGAGGTGTTTTTTTTTTGCCACGATAATGGGGAAGAGTTGCACATGTGACCACTTAGAGGAATTTTCTAAGATATAACCCTTGTAGGAACAAATGGGATGGCCTACAAGGGTAGGTTTGTGGATCTTGGGTAGGAGAAAAAAGGGGCAAGGTTTGGGCAAAGATTGAGAGGAGGAGAGGATGAACGATCTCTCTTTGGAAGGGAGGAGATGAAAGTGAGAAACAATGGAGAGAAGAGTGGATTGGACAAAAGGTAACGGAGGTGTAGAGATAGGAGAGTAGGTGAGAGGGTCCAAGAGATGGCGTAGTGCTTCTTTAGTGTACCAAGCTTGAGAGACAATGATAGGGCCAAGTTTTTTATCGGCCGGCTTGATTATGATATTATGATCTTCTTTAAGGGAAGAAATGGCGTCTAACAAGAAGGTTTTAGAAAGAAATGGTGGAGAACGATTAAGAGGGGTTTTAAAAGGGAAAAAGCAAAATCAAAAGCATGCTTAAGTGAGGTGGAGTGATAAGGAGGGTTCCGAGAGGGATGGGGAAGAAAAAAAGAAGAAAAGGAAGGGAGTAAATTATTGAAAAAGAGCTTGATTTGTAGGCTCCTTTCGAGATTGGAATAAGCCTTCAAGATAGAGGAGGAAAGTGGAGGCGGGGACGGGGGTATGTAGTTAAGTCCAAGGCATAGAAGTTTGTGTTTGGAGGAGGAGAGAGCGCGATTGGCTAAGTTGTGAAAGGAGAAGTTGGTTATCTTATGCTCAAGGGCAAAAATTGTTTGCTTACCCAAGGCTAAGATTTTGTAGAGATGTGGGTTGGTGAGGAGGAGCCAATATCTTGACCTCTTTCTACAATTGAGGTAAGGGAGGGGAAGAAAAAAAGAGGTTACACGGAGGAGGGGTCCAAAGGTGAGGAAAGAGAGGGGCTCGGGAGAAGAGCAAGTGGACCCAAGAAGAAGGATGCTCTAAAACTACTTCTTCCTCCTCCATTGCAAGTTTTTTGACATTCTAGGATTTTTAGGGAGGCTATGCTTTGGATAGGGATGTTGAGGGTGAGTAAAAGGGGTGGAAGGAGAGATAGGGTCCAAAGGATAATTGGGTGTTTTCAAGAGAGGAGGAACAAAGGAGGGGTTGGGAGAGGGGACGGGAAATTAGTGGTTCTTGAGGGAGGAAGTATTGGGAGGTTTACAAGAGGGGACGAGAAAGAAAAGGGGATTCCCGGGGGGGGGGGGGGGGGGGGGAGGATTTCGGTTTCTTGAAAGGTTGATGCATGGCCTCTTTAAGAGAGGCACTTGCCAAAGGGGGGTTTTTTGATTGAGGACTACACGATGGGAAGTTTTATGGTGATGAGATCTCTTAGGGGGCGGTGAGAGAAGGTTCTTCATTTGTGTGGTGACCTCATGATGAACCAATACACCTACCGTCTCTTCTTTGGGTAGATACTCCGCTTCCTCCAAAATGGTAGCTTGCACCCTTTTCCTTGCATTGTGAGCTGCCGTGTTCAAGGAAGAGGCCAAATGGGCGTGGAGAATTACATTTTGAAGTTGAGCATCAAAGTCATGAAGCGAGGAAAGCTTCCAAGAGAGGAGTTGATTGGTCCATGCCAATGGTTGCAAGCTTATTTCTGAGGTCCAAGAGCCTTTCCTCTACAATGTCGTGGTAAGAATCAAAGCTTTTTTGAAGGTTATTGATAAGCACACTTTGGGCAAGGATGTAAGCTTGGGTGCAATAAAATTGAAATTGGATATTAAGGGCTTCGATTTTGGCAGCAAGAAAATTCCTCCCATGGTCTCAATCACAACACCAAGGTTGTAGAGCTTTGAGCGTCATGAGCAAAGGCAAGAAGGAGTAAAGAAGATAAGCATAATTATCAACAAACAAGCTGCTAGCATCATAATATGATGAGGCTCTAACAAAGAGAAGGTGGGAGAAACTAGCAAGCTCTAGTAGATGTCCTACTCTTGTTGATCTCAATAGGGACAATGTCTACGACTTCATCATCCAAACTTAGAGGCTCACTTTGGTCAAAGCTACCAACAACATCCATTCAACATTTGGGTTTACTTTGACCCCAGTCTTGAGAGAGAGAGAGAGAGAGAGAGAGAGAGAGAGAGAGAGAGAGAGAGAGAGAGAGAGAGAGAGAGAAAGAGAATATTCTCACATCAAATATCATGTACCTTGATTCATATTGAATTTCTCTTGGCATACAAAATTTCTAACAAGTACATAAAAAATGCATAGCATCATTGGATAATCAACTTGAAAACTTCATTGGTAAACAAAAAGAAGACAAGACTTGTACTTGGATGTTTCTTGATGTTCTAAAACTCTAAAAGGCAACTGCCTACTATGAGGTGTTTTTGTTGGATTACTTGATAATGGAGTCAATAGTTTATGAAATACATTGTTGCAAACAAAGAATTGGAAAGAAAGGAGAAAGAAATAGAGCTAAAACCTAGATCTTATGTGAGGGTGGGAGAGAAAGCGCGAAATTTTCTATCAGAAATCAAGCTTTAACCTTATGTTATGTTGCTAGTATAGAGAGAATAATACCCAACTTTTGTGTTAGTACAAACATAAAAGGTGGTTTGTATTATGTGGGAACTATGCCTATGTTGGCTCCCTACATTCGACCTAAGCTCTGAGGTCACTATCTCCTACTTATGATACAATTACTAAGGTAATTTGGATTATCATCATGCTATATAATTCTTTGCTTGTACATTCTTATTCCATTTCCAACATGATATCAAGCAAGATTAGTAAATAATTAGTATTTTCTTAATATTCTAGTTAGTTTTAATCCTAATAGTTTTAATTCTTTGCTTGTACATTCTTATTCCATTTCCAACATGATATCAAGCAAGATTAGTAAATAATTAGTATTTTCTTAATATTCTAGTTAGTTTTAATCCTAATATTCAATAGAATTAGGTAAACCTTATGCTTTAGTGGATTTATTTTGGGCTTCCAAGAACTTTCCTTACTACTTTTTCACCAAGAATTCCAAAAGCTGATATGAAGTGATTTTTTTGAATAGTCATCATTGGTAAACGATGTCATGTTCAAAGAGATTCAAAATGAAATGTTCGATAGGATTTTTGGAGAGTAGTACTATCATATCCATGCACTATTAATCACTTGAGTCCTTGAAGCTATAACTTTATATGCCCTAAGGCGGGGCCCTCAAGCAGCTTCTTTCACTAGTCTCAAGCAACTCCTCTCACCTACCATCAAGCAGCTCCTAGCTAGCTACTATTGCCTTTTCTTGACATTCTCATGGTAGCTATTATGGTGCCAAAGGCCATAGGTATGCATCACACTCTTTGTGTTGTGGGTGCTTACAACAATAGCCTCCCTTGGCACCCGCTCATAGCTCTCATTTGATCACTCTCTGCTTTGTGTGTTGATTAAAAATATTATTTTTGTAAGAAATTATTTAAATTTTCCTTTTTTCAATTAGCTTATTAAGGGCTTGTTCACACACGCCACTTTCATATCTCAAAATGACCGATATTGATTCGTCCTAACAAAATTGAGAAGCTTTTCAACACTCATTTTTCACTTTTCAAAACAAAGATACAACTTTGTATTATGCAAGAAGAGACTTCAGTCATGATGAACTAGAGTATGTCCATTAACTCATTACACAAACGATCTTCTTAATCATCTTGATCTCACAAAGATAGCTAAAGAAGTCTGTACAGTTTAGAGACTACTTTTGGAGGTAACATCAATAGTTGTATGATGTATCTCAAGATGTAGCTATACAATTCATAATTTTAGTTAGGTGATTCTCAAGAGGCATTTGAAGAATGTTAGTCTATTGTTTCAACACCTTGCTACTCTAAAGGATTCTCAAGATGATAATGAGAAGAAGGTTGTGCTCTTGAACATTCTTGTGAAAGAAGACAATTTCATAAAGATGGTAACTACACTCAAGGTAGGCAAAGAAATGAGTGCTATCCTCATGGATGAAGACAGGAGAAAAGCGTCAAATTTTGACTATTCCACAAAGGCTTTCCTTATCAAAGGCAAAGTTAAAAAGTGTACATATTGAATGAGACTTGGTCATATAGCTGATTACTACTTCAAAAATCTCAAAAAGCAACAAGATCAAAATCATTTTCAAGTTGATTCTACCCAACTTCAAGGAGAAAATGGGGACCCCTTTGCAAAAAATCCATGTAGTCATAGAAGACTCACTTGATACTGAGAATTCTTGCGCTTTCTAGGTCTTTCATTAAGCTTTTAATAGCATGAATAAAATTCAAAGGGTTTTTCCCAATGTGGTTTTTCCTTTAATTAAGCATGTATCTTAGGTCTATACACTAGCCATGCTCTTAGAGAATGTGATAAGGACAACCATTGCATTTTTCCTTTACAGTAGAATTAAGCATGTGTCTTAGGTCTAGACACTATCCATGCTCTTAGAGAATGTGATAAGGACAACCATTGCATTTTCCTTAGCATTTGCATGAAATATTTAACCTAAGACAACTTTGCACTCTTTTTGGATAGTACTACCCTTAAAGGAAGGAATGCTTGGCCTCTGAGTCATCTAAAGGTTATGTGTGTCTCTGACCTTAGGATGCATGCCTCTGAGCTAAGCTAGCTTTTGTTTAACCTTTGAGACATGCATGATTAATTTAACTAGGGTGATGTTGATGTAGTTCATCTTTGAACCTTTTTTAGAGTCCATATTAGCTTCCATTCTATTTATTGAATCCTTTTTTAGCATATTGTTATCTTCTAGGTTAGATCCACCTATGAGGTGAAGGGGGAATGTTACAAGGGAACTATTCCTATTGTACCTTCCTAACTTTTACTTGAGCTATGAAGTTACTACCTCCTACTAACTATGACCTGGTGAGTAAGGTCACTTGTATTAGCATTAGGCTATAGAAGACTTTGTACATTCGGATTGAGTTGATTGAGTTACTTGTTTTGTTGCTCCATCTTGTGGTTCCTTTTCTTGCAACTAGGCTAATGCAAAGTATACAAGATTGTTAATCCCCGTGTGGAAAGTATCTCCTAACATTTTTTTAAAGACTCTTATTATAAATTTATAGTAATTTCATACTCGTATATTAATAGTATGATATGCGCATGATATGACTAAACATACTTGGGTTTATCTATGACGTGAGTTGAAAAAGTATCTAATTTTTTTCTTTCTCAATAGTCAAAGGCAAGTTTAGGTATGCAAGTGATAGAGGAAATGAAACATTTTGAAGGGCTAGGGAGGATAATTGAGAGTTGCATTCACGTCACTGTCGTGCTTAGTTAGCTCACTATTCTAAAAAAAGGAGCAAGACAATACAAGGTGTAGACAAAAGATAGTTTATTTATCGACTCAAAAAGAGAGTACACAGAGCTCAATATATAGGCACTAAAAGAGCATATAATCTAAAAACATCAATGATTAAATCATAGAGGTGGGTATCACCCATTTTATATAGACCTAGCTAAGCATGCAGGTGGAGGAAAATCCTATGGTGGACAAGTTACAATGTGGAATATGGAATACACACCAACAAACCTCCCCTTGTACGTTATGTGTAGCACCTTACAAAACCATATAGATCAAATATCCTTCCCAAGAAAATTTATCAATAGGGAATAAAATCAAATGCCTCCCCTAGAGAATTTTACAATAGGTAGTAGTCCAAATATCAAATACACCCCTTGATGCATGTAAATTGTAAGTTGCAAATATTAACTATCATATCAGTTGCACTAAACATTAGACATTGACACAACGTAGAGGGTCTGATTTTTTGAGGCCAACCCCCCTCCAACAAAATTTTCCATTATGATGAGAATTGCAAGTAGATACAATAAGAAATACTAATCTATCAAGCTCTTTGTTAATTATCACAAAATCTATGAATGCTTAGAACTTCACAAATCAAGGAATTAATAGCTCAATTTCACCTGCTTTGTAGTTACAATATTGGCCAACCTCTCAAAGGCATCAAATGTGGAAGCTAAGTACATAATCGTGATCATGTGACTTAAACAAGAAGCTTTCAAAAGTAAGAAAATCCCTACGGGTCTTCATCGTGTCATGATATAGATTCACCAACAAGCAAGTGTAAGAGAAGATTAAATATGATTTGCATTTGGAATATATCCACTTTAATTTTTTACCGACTCTTAGATATAGAAACCCTAGGGATGATAGTTAAGATGAAGCCATAAATTTTTGCTCCCTCTTTGTAGTCATTTACTCAGATGGCCACTTTCAACATATGATGTCCGAAGTGTGAACCCCATTAAAGGATTTCATGCATCTATAAAAGTGACTTTCATGAAAGAATTAGAGTCCTTCATTTTTTTTCTAAGGTGCAAATTTTGAAAGCAAGAAGAGAACTAAGGGATTAGAGCTCCATCTCCACTTTCACCCCTCCCAAGAAGTCTATTGTATCTATGTCTCCTTCAAGATTCTCCATGCTTGAGACATGGTGGCTCTTCATTATTTAATCTCATCATTTTCACTCTTTGCTCTCAATATATTTGCTTGTCTTGAATGAATGGATGATTTATCAAGTGATTTATATATTAAGTATGTTGTTGCAATGATCAATCTTAGTGCTTGTTACTTAACTATCCTAGTGTATGTAATATATGTATGATTGGTTGAAGATTAAGTGGTTAGAGTGTAGGATTAGAGAAGATTCCTCTTCTTTCTCATGAAGGTGCTACATCACAAGTACACCACCTTGCTCAAAGTATGGTTGAAGCTTATTCATGCTTCTTGCACTTAGCATTAGGGAAATTGAGTAGGTAGAGAGGAGTGATTAGGAGTGAGTAGTTGGGGATATGTGAATGCACATTTGATTTGAGCTAATCCCTGACAATTTTCTATGATGCATAGGAGAAGACTCACTAGAGTTAGTCTTGGGTCACTACAATAATTTGGGTCAGATCCATTGGATCTATGCTACATTAGTGGCGACCCACATATCTAAGCTATATCTAATGCACCTTCAAGGCCCTTGCCACGTAGCATAAAGAGAGTAATTGGAGGTTAGAGTGGAGGCCAAGGAAAACAAACAAAGAGAAAGAGGTCATGATGGGGACTGGGTGCCAAGGAAAGTCTCTCTCTCTCTCTCTCTCTCTCTCGCTCTCTCTCTCTCTCTCTCTCTCTCTCTCTCTCTCTCTCTCTCCCCCCCCCCCCCCCCCCCCCCCCCATAGGATGGGCCACACACTAGTACAATATTAAATAGTCTTTTTCATCAAGGTGGTACCCATGAAAAATCAACATACATAAAACAATAACTGGTGCTACATGAGAGCTACTAGCTTACCAGAATATACTAGCACATATTTAGGTATATTCCCTATCTTATTTTGTGAGATGGTACTAAATTTTCTTATTTTGAAGATTTGAATGGCACACTAATCACTTAAAATATCTCTTTTTGCGAGTCCCAAAGCAGTCATTGAAAGGACTTGATTTTGAATGAAGAGCCCATAATGTGCCTACAAAGCCAATCACAATACCCAAGCATAGACCACGTAATTCAACCCAATTTGAAATTCTTATAAATAGAAAATGCATATCATCTTGCACATTACCTTCTTTACTGTTATAAGCACTACTTCTAGGACTAGGATTCTCCTTGATGATGTTGTCATATGGTTTAAGAATGGGATGCCCACAAAGACGAGGATCACCTTTGTAGCTTATGTTGGACTGAAATGCAGGCCCAATTGGAATGGGCCCTTGTAGATCTTTGTTGAATGATGCATCAAAAAATGCAAGACTCGTCAATTCAGAGATTTTTTTGGGAATTTGACCTTGTAGTTTATTGAAAGATAAATCCATTGATTCTAGCACGTGTAGCTTTGATAGTATACAATCATTGCGCTACTCTTTTAGTGCCATGGAATTCCCAATAGGAAATCATGTCACAAAATTATGACGTGGCATGACCAATTGATAAGACCTAAAGCTATAAGTTCTTCCAACTTATAGGGTCACATCCGATGGGGCCCTAGGGACAACTAGAGAATAAGAGGAGAGAGAAATTGCATAAAACGTGTTGATGTGGTAGTTGTATAGACCCTCCACAAATAACGCTGGTTGCTGACATGGAAAATCGTATGGATGCTCCATGTTTTACAACAGGTTTGTATGGAATTTCCGCATGAACCACTGGCAGCTTTCTAAAACTAGTGCTTTTGAGTTTGAAGCTTTTCATGTAACAACTTTTTGAGAGCCCTCAGGGCCATTAAATTGAACCCCGAGGCCACTCTCTAGCTCATATTTTTGACGAGCTTCAAAGAAGAGAGACCCGCGGGCATTGTAAATTTTGCTCAAGATATAAAAATAAATACCAAAAGGGGTGCTAGTCTTTGGGGACAATGTCTCTAGGCATGGAACTATGTCGGGCCGTGTCGACTCAATTGATGTGTGAAGTATTTTTAAGTGTTTTATCTCATGTTTTGTGTCAGATTATTGACTTGGGGTGCCCAAGTCTACTACACATCACATCCTACACGGGGCATAATGAAAAAATCCTCTTGTGGAACATACCCTTGGACGTGCAACCAAAGTTTGCATATCAAAGGGGTAACTACAACTTCTTTGTCAAGTGCTGCCATCGAAGCATCCATCTAGGGACCCATCTCCTTTGGCTTCACCCCAATCTAGCTGCCAACTACGTCAAAATGAAGCTAGCCTTGGCTCCGCTGTCGAAAAAGATAAGGGCCTCCTGATCTCTGACTTTTCCCCAAACTCTACAAAGCTCAGAGGACTCATCTTCTATTTGCAATCCCATCATATCTACTACCAGACCAACATCTTTCTTTCCTTCCTTTGACTTGTTGTGATCATTTGTTTTGTTATCAATTTCGTGACCTCTTTCCTAAATCTTGAAGAAACTACGTTCACAAAGCTAGCCATGCTTGCCTAGGCTCTCCATCGAGTGTACCATACCATGCTCTTGCTTTATCCATCATCACTAGAGCCTAGTTTGTAACTTTCTTTTATCATCATGCATAGGGATACCATGTATAGCTCAAAATCATCCATCCATTCATCTAGATTCTCTTCACCAATCCAGATAGATCCATAGGTTCTTGTTGCCATCTCTGCAAGCTTAAAAAATGATTCCTATTTGACTAGTGAGCAATCAAATAATTTTTCTTAGTAGCGGGAGCACCATAAGATGGAAAGAGGGATTAGAAAACATGGCCATGGTACACACAATTGCCTCTCTATAGCTTAGGGTGTACACTACCCTCTGACCCACTTGAAAACACACATTGAACTACACAATTTCTTTCACCTAATACAAAAGCACTAGCAGTTATGCAACCTAACATCACCAAGCAATGACAATTCCATCTCTATACTCTTTTGGTCTCAAAACCTCTCTCTTTTTTGTGCACACTAGATCGATGCCGGGGGTTACACCCACACAACCCGTTGCCTTACACAAAATAAGAAAGAGAAGGGAACCGAGATGACTTAAGAAAAACAAAATGGACCGCTATGACAAGCTTGTTTGCATTAACTAAGGATGTACAATGATGGGGCAGTTCTCCCTTCCCAAAAAATATTCTTGCTCTCCCTCCTTCTCCTCTCTCCCTTGTTCTAAAATATTTGTAAAAAAAACTCAATTCTTTTTTGAGCTTCTTGTTTCTAGAATTACAACCTCATGCACACATCCTTGACCTTATGTTTTTTCCCAAGTTTACTTGTTCCCCGAGGCTCATGGGAACACCCACATAAAATATTTGTATTTATTGTACACGGTCACAAGGGTGCCCAACATGGGCTGTGTATGAACACCACCATGCTAAAATGCCATGACAGACGACACCACTAGAGAGGACCACCACAATAGTGACAAACAATGCTAACAAAGCCACATAGAAACCATGTGCGTCCGTGCATGAGGTGAGGACACCCTCCATAGCTCACGCAAGGGGAGATCCTTCCTTTTGGAGGGAGCCCCTTTGAGTTGCTTGTGATATGAACTCAAGGCTATATATATAGGTTTAGGTCCACCATAAAAGCATTGTATGTGGAAAAAAATGGCATGAACTGCTCAAATAACTGTCAAATGATTGCCAACTCGGGGTCGAAGAACCTATACCCGTTTATACATAACCTATGGCGAGGCCGTGAAAGGGATTTGCACCAACTAATCCACCTCACACTTGGTAACCCAGTCCCCCAGTGCTCAGCTTCAAAAAACCCCACACAACAACCCTCACAAAAGGCTATGTTGACTCAAAGACTATCCACAATCTTAGATTGGGCTCTTTCGGACCGAGTCTCAAAAACGGTCGGATAATTGCCAAGAACAAGCCAAAAAATGGCTCCACAACGTTGTACCAAGAGGCAGTATCACAACTCAAAGTACATTTGACGAAAGTCTCTGGTAGTGTAGCAAAATTGCGCACAAACAGGTGCTGAAATAGATACAAGCAAATTTGTACACATGTCTCTCCCTGCAAGAGAAAAAAACCGTTCTCAATAGAGCTCATTAGCATTTTTTCATAAAACTCCACTAGAGCAAGAATCTGCCAATCCAAGACGAATTTGTCAATGGCATAAAGAGGTAGACAATAGATGCAAATTTTGGCAGAATTTTGAGAACATAACGGCATAAAAATGGCTCACAAAACCAAAAGACCAGCCATAATGAGAAACAATCTGGGAGTACCTCTCGACCAAAATCTCAAACGTACTGTACAATTGTATGCTACCACATATGTCATACATGTGTCAGAAGTGGTGTATCAAAAACAGATCTCTCTAAAAACTACAGAGAAGAAAGTAGATCTGTAGCAAACAAACTCATGCGAACCTGTATTTGGAAGCTGATGCGGCTATGGCAAAACACTCAGAGAAAATAGGTCTCTGAACCACATAATACATACATCATTGTGTACTCCTGTGTATGTGAAAAAACCTACTCGTCAATGCCAAAAAAGTGTCGAAAGTTGAAAATCAATGTCGATGTTGATGTCAAAGACATCGAAATCGATGCTGATGTCGATGTCAAAAAAGATGCCAAGTGTGTGTGAGAAGAGCATTGGGCTGATTTGTATTCGTGCCGAAATCAGCACCTCTTCTCTCTTTTCAATGCCGACACTGAGAGAAAAATAGGTTGAGAGCTTCTTCTCTCTACTTTCGCTTCTCTTCCTTGCTGCTGCATAAATTTCAGAGGTCAAAATCAGCCCAAATGGGAATCACCATTGCAAGCCCTAGGTTACACCGTGACCTTGCATAAACCACATTCCATATGCAAAAAACATTGTTTTGAATCCCAAAAAATGATCTGCAAGAAATCAAATCTACATTTTTTCTGCAAATACAACTGCAAAAAAGCATACACTCCTGCAATACCTCTCCTCTCAAGCTTGGGAATATCCCTTAAGCTTTCATGAGCACATATTTTGTTGTTGCTCGCCGAAAGCAAGTTGACCATAGCCAAAATCTCACTTCTTTGTAGTACTCCATCCTTCATGAAGCCAAAGCTCTGGTACCACTTGTGAGTGTGCACAGAAGTGCGTGTGTGTGAGTGCAAGAGAGACACGATGTGGTGGAGCTCCCATTGATGAGAAGATAATACTCATTGCTCCTTATTGTTCTATATGTCCAAAAGAAAAAGTCAGTGGTGGTTAGTGATGGGCGGGTGGCCACTTGGCTTGAACCCTAATTGTAGGGATCGGAGAGCACACACACAGAGAGCCAACACGAAGAAGGAGATAGACACAGTGTGTGGCGGGGCGGTACTCACACTACAATGTGTAGTTATGAGTATAGTTATTATGAATGAGTAAATGAATGGCTGTACATGGGCGGCTGAACAACGGGCAGCCGGGCACACGGGCCTTTAACCCAACAATCTCCCACTTAAAGGCAGTGTGCCTTTAAAGTGGCCAAAGTACAGCAAAAGAAGTCAAGCCATACCCATCAGCGATCTACAGTGTGCAAACCGCTGTGAGGCTAACGACTTCGTGAGTAGATCAGCAGGGTTATCGTCAGTGTGTACCTTGACAAGCTCTATACGCTTGTCCTCTAGCACCTCTCGTATGAAGTGATACCTCACCTCAATGTGCTTTGTCTTCGCATGGAAGACAGGATTCCGTGCCAACGCTATGGCACTCTGGCTATCACAATGTAGAATCGGAGCATCACAAGCCATACCAAGATCTCCCACTAGTCGTGAGAGCCATACGGCCTCCTTGGCAGCCTCAGTGGCAGCCATATATTCAGCCTCTGTAGTGCTCAAAGCAACGCATGGCTGTAAACGTGATGCCCACGAAACCGGTCCACCTGCAACTGTGAACACATAGCCGCTAGTAGACTTCCTCGAGTCCACTGACCCTGCATAGTCTGAATCTGTATATCCGCAAACAGACATATCCTTCTCACCATAACATAGGGACAACTCTGAAGTCCCTCTCAAGTATCTGAGAATACCTCTCACTGCATCCCAATGACGCTTGCCCGGGTTAGACATGTACCTGCTAACCACACCAACTGCATGAGCAAGATCTGGACGCGTAGCCACCATGGCATACATCAAGGAACCAACAGCTGACGCATAGGGAATCTGAGACATCTCTGTAGTCTCCAAATCTGTCTGAGGGCAGTCATCATGGCTGAGTTTTACATATGGAGGCAACGGGGTACTAATGGCCTTCCCCCCTTCCATATGAAAACGCTCAAGCACCCTGTCAATGTACTCTTTCTGACTAAGAAAGAGCATCTTGCGAGAACGATCACGAGTGATCCGCATACCCAAAATATGACTGGCATCCCCAAGATCCTTCATGGAAAAGGTCTCATGTAGCCTATGTTTCAAGGCATCCACATCAGAAATACACTTCCCTGCGATTAGCATGTCATCCACATACAAAACCAAAACAATAAGACTACCATCTGCAGCCTTGCGAGTATAGAGGTATGGGTCCTCATAACTGCGTACATAACCCAATGAACTCATGAATGCATCAAACTTACGATACCATTCACGAGATGATTGCTTCAGCCCATACAAGGTCTTGAGAAGCCGGCATACCATCTTCTTTGAACCATGAATAACAAACCCACTTGGTTGCTCCATGTACAAATCCTCGTGCAAGTCCGGATGTAAGAAAGCTGTCTTTACATCCATTTGCTTCAACTCCATGTCTTCTGTAGCTACTAAGGCAAACAACATACGCAAAGTAGACATCTTCACCACTGGGGAGAAGATCTCGTCAAAATCAATGCCCTTCTGTTGCTTGAATCCTTTAGCCACAAGCCTTGCTTTGTACCTAGGCTTTGCATCCATTGAACACAATTTTATCTTGTAAACCCACTTGCATGGTAGTGCCTTCTTACCCTTTGGCAAAGGAGTAAGCTCCCACGTTTTATTTTGGATCAACGAATCCATCTCTGACTGCATAGCCTGCTCCCACTTGAGCTTGTCAACACTAGACATGGCCTCATCATAACATGATGGCTCCCCGCAATCAGTCAACAATACATAATCCATAGAAGGCACAAAACGCTGAGGCTGTCTTGCACGCCGCTCTGAACGCCTCAAAGACTGTGCAGGAGGTGCATCTGGCTGTCCCACATCTACATGATCTCCCAACAAGGGCTGATCTGGCTGTCCCACATCTACATGATCTCCCAACAAGGGCTGATCTCCCACTTGAGGGTCAATGGGCTGCCCACGAGCAGCCATGGGACCATCATACCGATGACCATCCTCCTCAAATATCACACGCCGAACCTCAACCGTTCGCGGTGATGCTCTATACATAGAGTCCTCATGAAAAACAACATCATGGCTGCGCACAATCTTCCTGTCAATAGGATCCCACAATCGATAACCCATCTCACCAGAGCTACCATAACCCAAGAAGATACATCTCTTGCTCTTTGGATCCAATTTGCTGCGTTTTGCCTTAGGTACATGTACATAAGCTTCACAGCCAAAAACACGAAGGTGACCATACGAAGGTGGCAAACCTGTCCATACCTCTTCAGGCACTTTGAAGCCCAAAGGAACACTAGGTGAACGATTTATCAAATGCACAGAAGTGGCAACAGCTTCAGCCCAAAATCCATTTGACAAACCAGCCATAGAAAGCATACTACGGACTTTTTCCTGTATAGTCCTGTTCATGCGCTCTGCCACACCATTTTGAGGAGGTGTATAGGGAGCACTAAGCTCGCGCCGTATACCCTTCTCAACACATAATGTTGTGAAAGCATGAGACATAAATTCACCCCCATTGTCCGTACGTAAGCACTTCAACTTACAACCTGATTGGTTCTCAACAAGAGCCAACCATTGCTTAAATATATCAAACACCATATCCTTCTTACGAATGGGGTATGCCCATACCTTCCTGCTAGCATCATCAATGAACGTAACAAAGTACATAGCACCTCCAAGAGAAGCATTGGGCATCGGACCACATACATCACTATGCACCAAAGCTAGCTTTTCCAAAGATCTGTGTGGAACACTTTTCTTATGAGAAGACCGAGCATGTCGACCATAAAGGCAATGCTCACAAAACTCAAAACCACCAAAATCTGAAACGGGAATGTAATCCGCACGTGCCAACAACTTCAAACCTTTTAGTGACATATGCCCCAAACGCTGATGCCATAAAGAAGCACGAGGTTGCTCAGTGATCCCCACAATGTGATCAGCCACACTAGCTACACAAAGGGAATACAACGTATTCCTCTTAGCACCTTTAACCAAAACAAGGCTGCCCTTAGTGATCTTCCAACCTCCATCACCAAAAGATACATTGAAACCAAGTGAATCCAACTGACCCACACTAATCAAGCTTTTTGCAAGAGCCGGCACATGACGCACACGCTGCAAGACAAACGTAGTAGAGTTTGGCATAGCCAAATGAATATCCCCAATGCCATGAATCTGCATAGAACGCCCATCGGCAATCCTGACAGTACCTGTGCTCAAAGCATCGTAGTCATGAAACCACGACCTATGAGGCGTAACGTGAAAAGAAGCACCACTGTCAATGACCCAATCCATAGGCATACTACGCTCATGAGTGAGAAGAAAAGCATCATCAAAATAGGATGCAAGCAACACATCACCAAGCTCTTCACTAGTAGCACTAGTCGGAGCACATACATGGTCATCTTGAGAGCTACACTCTCCCTGTGTTGCATTTAACTCCTCAATCTTGACATTGGATTTAGGCTTGTCCTTAGCATCATGGTCTTTCTTCTTACCATCTCCATTTTCCCTTTTCCACTTGTAACAATCCTTTTTGAAATGGCCTTTTCTACCACAATGAAAACATTCCACATCCTTTTTACTTATGCCTGCACGGGACTTGCTTCTAGATTTACCCCTGTTGGACTTATACTTGTCCATAGTCCTGCCTCTGACAACCATTGCACTAGAAGACTTACTACCTGCATTATTCTTTCGATTAATCTCTTCCGTGAGAAGACTAGACTCCACATTAGTACTTGTCAACTCATTCGCAGGAACTGAGTTACTTATGGCTGTCCTAAATGTGTCCCATGACTTAGGCAACGTGACAAGTAAAAACATAGCTTTTACATTTTCCTCAAACGTAATTTCCTGCGTAGCAAGTTGGCTGAAAATTGTATTGAACTCATTCAAATGCGCATTCATGGAAGCACCTTCCTCCATTCGCAAATCAATAAGCTTTTTAATCCAATACACCATAGAAGCAGCCGAATGCTTATCATACATATCGCAAATCCGCTGCCATAGCTCATAAGCTCCACCCTGTGCATCTTTCACATTGTAATAAACAGACTTTGAAAGGGAAAGCCTAATGGTAGACCTGCACATCTCATCCAACTCCTCCCAATCATCCCTCTCCATGTTCTCTGGCTTAACTCCCTGCAACTTTAGAGGTCGAATCTGTTTCTTCTGCACCAAGACATCCCAAATCTGATCTTTCCAATATGAGAAGTTAGCACCATCCAACTTCTCAATATTGAAAACTGTGTCCTCTTTAGTGCCCATTACAACAAGAATGCAACAATGAGAAACCTGTAACCAACCAACAAACTGCCACAACAAAGTAGTGTTGCAAATCTGACAACACCTGCTGCTCAATCAAAGAGCAAACGCATAGAGTATAAATCAGCCCATAATATGGTCAAAAAACGTACGTAGAAATCCACAAACAAATGCATAAACCCGTGACACCTGTAACTCAACCGGCCTAGGCAAACTGTGCCACAAAATGCATCAACAATGAGCTGTCATAGAGGCATAAACATACTCCATGTCTGAATAACCACAATAGAGACATAAGCTGACCAAGCTTACAGAAATCCATGAGCATAAATGGATCCAAGTGAGCATATAACCAATGCACAAGCTCAACGAAGTCCAATCTCTACTGTCAACCAAGTACCTATCCGTACTCAAACCGCAACACTGCAAGCAAGAGCAAACCCGCTCTATATATAAGTGAACCAAATCTCCACAATATCATGCATAAAGAGTGTCTGTCAAACTGCCATATCCACATCCATCAACATACATAGATGATGTAAACCTGTAGCTCAAGAACACGCATAAACAGACTGCCGAGAAGAGTAGAAGCTCCCACTCAAACCACAACCATATACATGGCTGTCCCACAGTCAAAATACATGTTTTGTAACCACAGAAGAGACCTGTATCCAAAGCTCCCTGTAACCTGTAACCTGTACCCGTACCTGTACCTGTACCTGTACCTGTAGTCGAAGAAGACAATGTCGCCAAAACTCCCACTCTTTCTGTGTGTATGAGGCCACTCCAAGAAGAGGCTACACACTCTCAAATGAGCTGTGGGCTCACGTAAGTGGAAGACACTATAACAATGGCACCTGTAATGGCTATGGAAGCTCTGGCAGCAGAAAACTACCAAAGAGAGCTGAAAAACGCAGCTCCTAGTCTGTAGCTCGGATGGGATTTCTGATGGCACGAATGGCTCCGAAAGGGGGGTTAAACCCCAGGACGCCTACTGAAAATACTCGCGGAGTGCTGAACCTTCCAATGCCAAGCTCAGAAAAACCTTCTGCTCTTTAGAAATGCGCGCGTGCGCGAAACCGAAAAACGGCAATGAAACAGCAGCAAGTTTCAACACACTCAACAATGATGATGAAGCTCTCAATGCTCTCACTACCAAGCTTTGATACCACTTGTAGGGATCGGAGAGCACACACACAGAGAGCCAACACGAAGAAGGAGATAGACACAGTGTGTGGCGGGGCGGTACTCACACTACAATGTGTAGTTATGAGTATAGTTATTATGAATGAGTAAATGAATGGCTGTACATGGGCGGCTGAACAACGGGCAGCCGGGCACACGGCCCTTTAACCCAACACTAACAACTTGTATGAACCCTAACAACTTGTAGAGAGCTTGTGTTACTTCAGGACTATTAGCCCTTTGAAGTGTACATTTCATTCAAAAAGGGAACATTTAAGTCAACCTATAATCATACAAAAATAAATATAGCTTACCCAATGAATTTAAACATAATGCATCCACAAGTAAGCCGTAGAAAAATCTGCAAAAATCAATCAAGTAACCTCTAACATGGCACACCATCCTTCCTATATAAAGACTAACCCTTTGTGCTTTGGAGAATGTTTGTTGTACTAGAATTGTGGCCCGTAATAAAGGGAACTAACATCTTGATGGAAGAGTTTTCCATGCTAAAAGAGGCTAGATTCTAGATTGCACATTTGACCACACGTGTACTAGCCGCAAACATGAAACCTCATGCATTTGGAGAGGAAGGATCCAGTAGTAGAAGGTGAAAGTGGAGGCATGGGATTTCAAAAAAAGCACAAAAAGGATTGGAGGCAGCTACTAGTAGCATGATTTTGACCTTCATGGAGGAGGTTACAATAACACAAAGGCTACGTGTTGTGTTTTGACTACTCACGGAGAACCCTTATGATGTTCACATCAACGAAGAGCTTAGATGCACATGTCTTGATTTTCAAAATGAGAAATTTCTCAAAAAGCATTTGTTGCATGTAAACACATGTATTACATGTACATGCATATTCTTGGTCTTCATCTCAAGAAACACATGGTCATACATCAGTTGACACTAACATCCACAGATCTTAACTTTTCGTTGGGTCAACCATGTAAGGTGAAAGATGCTCTATGAATGGAAGTAACACAATCTTGAACATTTGCTATTTTTTAGCGTTGTCTATGTAGTCATGGATATGGCAATTAGCATCGAACCAAAACGAGAGCATGGAAATTTTGTTCAAAGGATGGCTCTTTGGTCAATGCCCTGTAGATAATTTTTTTTGGATATTGTATTAGTTTTTGATGGGTTTTCCACACTTTAGTGAGATGCAATTCTTTTTGCAATTTGCTAGTACTAATTTTTTCATATGTCACCACATGGACATTGTCCATTTTTAAATAATTGTGTAAGTAGGCCATCAATCAATGTGTAGCCTTGATGCAATGAAACAAGTGGAAAAAAGCTCGAAAAAATAGTTTCAATTGCAAAAGCTCAAAAACAAAAGCTCACAAATAAAATACACTTCCCAATCCAATTATGAGAAAGCATGTAAATCTTGTGGCAATGGTTTCCCCTTGGGATAAAACAACCCAAGGTGTACCTTGCCACTCAAGTAGCAAAAGATTCTCTTAACTGTCATCCAATGTATAGACCCTAAGGAGCTATGCATATATTTACATGTGAGATTGCATATTGAACATTTGGCCTAGTAATGCAAACATAAATGAGGTAGCTTCTAGTTTGTTGATAGAGTGTGACATCAAAGTAACCTCTAGAGTCATGAAGACTAAGCTTCAAACCCGTCTCCATATAATTAGCAATAAACTTGAAATCTGCAAGATTGGAATTTACAAACAATGTCTCAATATACTTGTTTGATACAAAGCAATACCTCCATTAACTTGGATAAATTGTATGCCCAAATAATGATGAAAAATGCCCAAATCTAACATTTTAAAAGAGACATTCAAATCAGTCCTAAAATTAGCAATATGTCCCTCATTTGGTCCAATGAGCAACATGTCATGAACATACAGCAAAAGGATAAAAAAATATGTAATTCACATGCTTGACATACAAAGTGCTCCCACTTGAACCTTTTTCAAAACTATTTGTATGCAAATTAGCATGAATTTTCTCAGACCAAGCACGTGGAGCTTACTCTAAACCAAACAATGCCTCTTTAAGCATGCACACCCTATTTTCCTACCCTTTTTTTGACACAACCATGAGCTACAATTCATAAACTTCCTCATGCAAATCGCCACTCAAAAACGCAGTCTTTATATCCAATTGATGTACATTCTAGTCATTAAGAGCTACCATTGCACAAATGCTATACGAATGGTAAAGCCTCGTCAAAATCAATGCCCTTTTGTGAGCATACCCTTTTGCCACAAGTTTATACTTATATTAGTAATTGACACTATCATCAAGATTATATTTCGACTTGAAAACCCATTTTGTATCGATGGCCAAGAGGAAAGTCACACAAAGACCGTATGCCATTCTTTGCAATAGAATCATACATACATTGCATTGCATCCAGCCAAAGTTCTAAGTTTTGTGCTTCATTAGATAATAGAGGCTCTTCCTCATCAAGCCAAAACATAACAATCTCATGGATAAGAGGCATGCTAAAAACTTGAATAAGTATTACTAGACAAAGATTCACCCAATTTACTGTTATGCAAAGTTTGCGCCAACCATCTTGGCATATATCTAGCATGTTTGTTTTCAACCCTATCCTCATCAATTACATCTTGTAAATGTGCATCAAAAAAATGGTTGATCTGGAATTTCGTTCAAACCTACAAAGGTTGCGCATGAGGACTTGCATTCATATCTACATCACTGAATAGAGGCAACAACATATCATATACATTTTGTGAGCTCATATCTATCTCCTTGGTACATGACAACAAAAATTGAACTATATTTTCAGAAAAAAAGCCATGGAATTCCCATAAACGGTCATATCCAAATAATGGAATGAGTATGAATCTACCCTTCAATGTCATTTCTAATGTCTAGAAAGAAGTTGTTTTTGTTGAAGGGCCCCTTATTCCTCAAGAAAAACACGCAATTCAACAAATGAATTGTTATTTTGGGGGGTCTTCCTTTGTCCCTATAGGACCATACCCTCATCTCTTGGATATACTACCTTAGCCCATATGTGTCACCTCTTTAGAGCAACACAATTTCACTAAAAAAAATAGGACCATGCTCATGCCCAAGAAATGCACGGTAGTTTGGAGAGGGATTTGAATCCCCATTATTATGCTTCAGTTTTCAAGAACGACTCTTTCAACAACTTAAACATTTATCATTTTCTTGATAGGATCATAAGCATCCACGTCAAATTTCAAACAACATCTTTAGAGGACATGGGCAAGGATAAGGCTTAATAAACCCTCCCAAGTATTGGGGATGAAGGAGCCATTTCAATTGGCCATTACAACCTTGGTAGTTTACTTGCAAGACATAGTCGTGTTTATGGTCTGTGTTATGGGGTAGTTTAGGATTACTTTTATGGCTAGTTTAGTGGTTGACTATGATCATTAATTTGAGCTAAAATTCCCATTACTAGAACTCAATTAAAGCATTGGGGGCTTTCAAAAGGATAAAGAGGCTACCAAGGTTTTGTTGTTTGCCTTGAAGATTTGAATATTTTCCTTTCCCGTCCAAATTAATTGTGTATGCTTCCACTCAACATTGAAAATTTCAATACAATCTCTAGTGTGGCCTTTGAGGGGGGGCTAATGTATAATGCAATATAGACTATTCAGTGTGCTCCCTATGTTTGAGAAGAACTCTCTCTCTCTCCCAACTTATCCTCTCTTTGGTGTGTGTGTGTGTGTGTGTGTGTGTGTGTGAAAGAGAGAGAGAGAGAGAGAGAGAGAGAGAGATTTTAACATCATAGGAAAAACACTATATATATATTTATGAAACAAGAGAAGTGTGTGTGTGTGTGTGTGTGTCAAGTCTTGTTAGATAGATATGAGGCCTCTTCTACTGTTTATGTGATGCTAAACTCTCTCTCTCTCTCTCTCTCTCTCTCTCTCATAGCAAGAACTAGGAGTTTATGAGAGTACCTTGAATGGAACAAAGTGAGGCACTCACAAGGGCTTGCCTGTGTGTGTGTGTGTGTGTGTGTGTGGGGAACGAAGTGAGGCACTCACAAGGGTTTGCCCCTGAGTATGTAATCTTGGCTATGAGAGAGAGAGAGAGAGAGAGAGAGAGAGAGAGAGCACTTACAAGGCTTCATGGAGAAAAGCCATCATCATGGACGTGCAAGGGCCGTAAGTTTTGGCAACACCTTGTTTGAGCATGTTTTTTTTCAAAGAAAGTGTTTGTGTAAATTGTGCTTGTTCATCTCATTTAATCTAAAGCCATGTATAGTTGTGGATTTTTTTGCATTTCAGACTATACAAGAACAATTTTAAACACAGGACACCAAGCAATCTATTAATTTATGAAAAATTTGTTGTAAAGCTACCAATGTATGCCAGTGCTTGGATATTCATGGGTCCTTGTAACTCATTGTCATGCTTATGTTATAATCCTATCATGATATAGTACCCATTTTATGTGCTAAAGGCTCCAATTTGGTGCATTTATAAGTAGGTGCTTAGGCAATCCTTGAATATGTAGGATATGGGACTCTCCATCGATTCTATTTAGCTAAAAGTCAAACTTTTCCACAGGCACATTTCAAGTAAACAAGATTTTCTTAAGGTGTGCAACCTTCACGTGGCGTGTATATGACATGTAAAGTGAAGAGATCAAGGCTTGAGGTGGAGAGAGTGGTTGAAAAATTATCAATTTCTGTGAGCCATGTGATTATTTTTTAACCCCCCAGAAAACATTTTTTCCTTTGAATCCATGACCTACAAAAGAGTCCCACAATACCTAATTTGTCACATCAGCGAGAACCGAGTCACTTCCATGCATTGCTATGACACTAGTCTCCTTCTTCCATATACTGGTATAGTGGAAGAGGACATCGTCCACTTGCGAGCTCTCGTGCATGCCACATATCATTCACATAATCCACTGGCAAAGGTTGTTCAGTCTATTTAAATACATTGTTTGAACATTGTCTGTTTATACATAGTTTTAACAATGAACATGGATAGCTTGATGGGCTTCATACCTTACACACGACATCTTGGCAAATCCTGACCAACAATCAAACCAATCAGCTATCAGCAACAAAATTGTGTCTGCTAGCAGATGGCATTACTTGATAAAAACTCCGACCAATCACCGTAGAATTTGTTCTCCCCTGACCTTACCAGACCGTCTGTTTTTTACACTAAAATGTGTAAAATTTAGCCAATTTCCTTCAAAATGACCTTCGCTTGCTGGGACTTTTGCATAATGAGCATGAGGAGCACG
The DNA here is from genome assembly GCF_014529385.1 of Adiantum capillus-veneris. Classification (NCBI taxonomy): domain Eukaryota; kingdom Viridiplantae; phylum Streptophyta; class Polypodiopsida; order Polypodiales; family Pteridaceae; genus Adiantum; species Adiantum capillus-veneris. The sequence continues at coordinate 64,061,144 of NC_140936.1, forward strand.
GAAAGTGCCCTTTGCCTTCACAAAAGATGCAAGGGGAGGATGGTGACTCTGCAATTGTTTTTCTATTCCATGCTGCTATTAAACTAGAGGTCCAATCTGGGAGCTCTCGCCCTCGGCCTTTGCATTTGACACAGTGCACCCTCCTCAAACCACCACACACCAGGCACAATTTGAGGCTTCTGCATGCAAATATTAAACAAATTAAAGTCAAATTGACAAGAACTCTCTCTCTCTCTCTCTCTCTCTCTCTCTCTCTCTCTGCAAGGCAAGGAGGCTGATCCTATTACTTGAAAATCTCCCAGAATGCCCCAATGGTGCCTATTCTGAAAGCAAGTACATCAACGTTTACATAGCAGGCCCGTAGGTATCAAACAGAAAACTGTAAAAATGAGATACAACTAGGCACATGGCCCAACAGAAAAGACTTGAGGGCTAGGGTAAAACACCTCTCCTAAAGAGAGTAAAAAGTGCCTTGGCAAGCTAAGTGGAGAGGGGATGTCAGTAGCCTATGAAAGATATGCACTTCAACCAAAAGCCCATTAAGCAACTGTAAATCAAGGACCGAGCCACCAAAAGCCACGAGCGGTGAAGATGATAGTAGCAGCTACGAGAAGCTGAGTGTTGGACCGATGTCCGTCAACTGGTAAAATCTGACAACAAGGCGTAACGGAGGAACAAAAGGGAAAGAGCAGTTGGTGATGAAGATGGGGGTGAAGAGGCAACTGACATCACCAAAGATACTTCAGGAGGATGTCACAAGGTGGGTAACAAACCACTTCACTAGAGCTGACAAGGAACTTTCTTCCAGAAGATCAAGCAGTCCACTTGCTAAAGTTGGCTCCCAAGACCATTGCTGGAGATGGAACTTCCGGGAGACGAGTGTAGGAGGCTTAAACACAGCATCCAGGAGAAAATATGCCGAAGAAGCTTGGTAGAGAGAGCAGAGATGAAAGCAGCTAGCCGACCCTAAACAAACCAATTACCAACAAGCAACAACAAAAACCAAAACCCCAAAAACAACAACCCAAGCCCACCAAAATAAGAGGAAGGAAAACAAGACAAACAAAAACAACAGAAAAGCAGACAAAACAGACCAGAAGGACAAGCATTCACGCACGCACGAAAGCAAGCCTGAGAGGCCAACAAGTAACACACATACACAAAGACTAAGTGCAAGCTTCCACACACACGTACGCATGCACCCACGACACAGAAGCAAGCGAAGAGAGAAACACACCGACCAACACAAAAAGCAAAAGCAAAAACAAAACAAGAACCAAAGAGGAAAGACCAAACCGGAACCTGGAGAGCACCAACAAACCGGTAGGATCAACATAGGGAGAAATGCCCGAACAAGTGGCAGGGAGTCTGCAACACAAGGTGAGGAAGCTGGTGGGGGAGCAAAGTGTAACAAACTGCTGACCTCTCAAGCCACTGAAGAACGGAGCCAACTGCAAATCCAGCCTAAACCCTAAGAAGAAAAAGCAGCATAAGAAGTTTTACCCACTCACAGAGTCTTGCCGAGTGGGACCCCGTCCGATGGGGCCCCAAGTGACCTAAAGAGATTAAATAATGTAGGACCAGCAGGCGCGTGCACACACACACACACACACACACACCAGAAACTCTTGCGTGGAGAACTGCAGCAACAGTACGGACAGCCCGCAATTTGCACTGACATGATGACGTGGCAGCTGTACGGACAGTCTTGGATTTCGCGTTCACAGGCTGTACGGATTTTTCCAAATCCGTGCTAACAGCTTTTGGGCACCAGTTTTTGGGCCAGATGCTTTTAGAACTTGAATCTTTTCATGTAACTGCTTTTCATCGGCAAGGGCCTTTAAATATGAGCTAAGGGCTCATTCTCTGGCACGTCTCCGTGTGGGAGTGCAGAGGATAGAGTAACGGCGATGTACTGAGTTCAAGCAATATAAAGAAATACCAAAAGGGGCACCACAAGGGATTGGGGCCAGTGCTCTCTTAGGGTGGAGCTCCACGTCACTCGTCTCGTGTGTCGTGCATCTCTGAGTTCAATTGTTATTTAAAGTGCTTAAAGTTGTTCACCCGTTGTTCAGTCTGTTCTTTTTCGCTGGCAAGTGGTTTCTGTTCCCATTAAAGTGGTATCAGAGCTTCACATGTGTTCTTTTCTGAAAGCGTACCAGTCCTACAAAAGAGCGGACAGAGCAAGATGGCGCTTCCAAGTTGCACAAGGAATTTTATCAAAGAATCTTCGTGTCAAAACCCTAGCAAATAATCTTGGAGGCCCAGCGTGATTGCTATATCTTGGGGCTACCATCACCGCCACAGGAACACTAGCTATCAAGGCCTGTTTCGACTATTCAAGAGCTTATGGACCATGCTACGGTCGGCTATGACCTTATGGAAGAAATCTAACCCTAATTTTGGTGCAATTTTCAAGATGGAAAGCTAGTTGTTTTTTTTCAAGCTCGATTGATGTCGGGAATGCTTTTTCAGTTTAATTTAGCAGTTTTATGAATTTTGTTTGAGAACTTGTTTGGTGAGTTTTTTGGAGCAAGGGATTGCGCATATGTACATATACATGGTGTATCAAAGAAAGAATTGCCCATTTTTCAGAGCCAGGTGGTTACGTGGGGCCCACATGTCTACAGGTAGGGCAGCATGTACATAGTGCATCGATTTTCACTATTACTAGTACCAGTGTGTTTTTTCTATAATAATGAGGAGTTGGTAGCACGTAAAACTTCTCGAGGAAGCTATCTGCGGGCCGATGACATGAGGTAAGCAGGTGCGTCATATGGCATCAAGTGGCGTCAGGACGGCGAATGGGGTCAATACTTGCACGTGGAGAAGTACGGACACACCGTGGATGTTTTCTTGTGATAATTATGCAGAAAGGTCATCATGAGGACCATCTTTTGGGGCCACTTCACGTGGTTGCGGGATGCATTATTGAAAAGAAATGAGTGCCAGGTGTGCGGATGATGCAAAAAGGTGACAACTATGCACTGCGAGGTCAGTTTTTGGCCTGTTCAGGGTCCGTTTGAGGTCATCTAAAAGGCCAAGGGTGCCCAAGTAATAAAGCTAAGTGTGGGAACTGAAAAAACTGAGAGAAGACCAGAAAAAACGTGGAGAGAAGAGGAGGATTAGCCGCAACTGTGTTTTTGGGGTTTTTGGAGCCTGTTTTGGCCGTAAACTGCTCATCTAAGGTTGGATTTGAGCACTTTGACATTGTAGACTGGGGTTTTGGGCCGTTCCGGACGCGATGGCGCTATCCATTTTGCCAAATTCCTCACTCTTTTTCTGTTGTTTTGGCTGTGTAAGTTTCTCTTATGAGTGAAGCTGCTGCTCGAGTTTGTGATTGTATCTGGTACATTTTACCCATATTGTGTGAGCTGTTTGCCCCATTGGTGTTGGCCCAAGCTCATTTGTATCTAATTATCAGAAGTTCTCCCCTTTTGAGCTGAGTTTTCTGGGTGTGTGTGTGTGTGTGTGTCTCTGTGTGGAGTGGGCAAGTGGATAGTCTCTCTCCTCGCACTCCATCGGTGTGTTCCCTGTCTCGGCCAGGTGTGTTGTGTAAGCCAAGTGGTGCCCCATAGTGTGTGTGTGTATCTTCCCAAGAGTGTGTGTCGGGTCGTTATAGAGGCGTTCTGTGTGTTTCCATCCCGCTCACAACGCGTATTTTATTTAGAATACGGGACATCCCGTATTGAAACGTACAGTACGTCTCGTAATGTTTTCTATTCTAGCATTTTTTTTTCTCAAAATGTATTCTATTCTATTGCTTTTTGCTAGTTGATAAAGTGTGTTTTAGAGCTTCATGGGGCTTATTTATGTATGCTATGATTAAACATTGAAGACTCATTGAGGAGGTGCATGACCCGCTTCATTTGTCCTTATTAAAATATCATATCTAAAAAAGTTGATGTATTTTATTTTTGATTCTCAAACATACGTCTAGTACGTGTATTGTACACCGCGTATTAAATGTCACGTCCCGTATCGTGGCTGCTATGGTTTGGAATTTGTTTGAAATAGATGGTAATTGTTTTAAACCTCTCTTGGTGCCAATTTGAATCAGGTTTTAATACCGCTTTCAACGCTTGGTGATTTACTCCCGGGTGGTGTAGTGAGAAATCTTGTTTTTGTATTGTCTGAACCTCGGAACGACACAGATGAGATCTGGGGATCGTTTCGTTGCGTGCTTGTAAACGACGTAGACAAGATGTCTGGGGAGCATTTTGTTGTATGCTTGAAACCTCCAAGCGACGCAGGCTGTGGTCTTGGGAGCGTTTGGTTGTATCAGTTCTCTGAGCTCATGACCCGGACCTTTTCAGGTTATTTGCGGAGGGAGCGAACGAGGTAGTCATTGAGTAGCTTCATACCGCAGACCGTCTGTCTCAAGGGAGTGCTTAGCGGCGTTGTTCGTTGCGTCTTGTAACATGCATATGTGAGCATTTCTGTTGCATTGTGATGTGCCAACCACTGAATATTCCTAATTGGGTGAGATTGCCTAGGTATGTAATTTTAGTGCATCAAGACACCCGTTACAGATCAGCGCGGTCTGGGTGTGATGGCATATACTCCTTATTGGATGAGATTTTTCTCGGAAGCCAACAACCCAAGATATCAAGAGTTCCAATTTGGAGTGAGAAAATTGATTGTCCCTCGAAATGACCCTCGGAAATTTTTGAGCTAACTTGAGTTGTTTTGCAGATATGCTGTAACCACAGATGATTACTTTTTTTCAAAAAGGGGGGATGTCACAGACTGCTAACATGTCAAGCCACTGAAGAACGGAGCCAACCTGCAGATCCCGGCCTAGGGGCCTAAATTCTAAGAAGCAACAGAAGAAATTTTACCAGCTTGCAAAGTCTTGCCGAGTGGCCTAATCTTAAAGAAAAGTTCCCACCGATGTATAGGACCCCGTCTGATGGGCCCAAGTGACCTAAAGCAAGACCAACACACACACACCCCAAAACTCTTGCATGGAGAAAGCAGGACCAGCACACACATACCGAAACTCTTGCATGGAGAACTGATGACATGGCAGCAGCTATACGAACAACTCGCAATTTGCGCTGACATGCTGACGTAGCAGTTGTACGCACAATCTCAAATTTCGAGCTGACAAGCTGTACGGATTTCCGCAAATCGCGCTGATTGCTTTTGGGTGCCAGTTTTTGGCCCAGATGCTTTTAGAACTTGAAGCTTTTCATGTAAGTACTTTTAATGGCCAAAAGCCTTTAAATATGAGCCAAGGGCTCATTCTTTGGCACGTCTCCGCGTGGGAGTGCAAAGGATAGAGTACCGGTGATGTATTGAGTTCAAGCAATATAAAGAAATACCGAAAGGGGCGCCAGGATTTGGGGCCGGTGCTCTCTTGGGGTGGAACTCCGCCACTCCAAGAGTCCCCGTCTCGTATGTCGTGCATCTCTTTCACTTCAGTTGTTATTTGAAGTGCTTAAAGTTGTTCAGTCTGTTCTTTTCCATTGGCAACTGGTGCCCGTTCCCGTTACACAAAGCCGTAGAGGTAACCTTCTCCAGGCAGAGACATTTGTCTTGACAAGCTCCGTGTTGAGGAAGGTGGGGTGGTAGCTTTGAGAAGACGGAGAAGCTGAGGAAGAGGCCACGAAGCAAATCATTGCAAAGGCCAATGGCAAAACGATGATAGCCGGTAGGGGCAGCGCTGCTGGTTGAAGAGCTCGCAAAGCCTGGATCTGTGAAGGAGAGTTGCTGCGGCAGAGGGAAAGGGAACCTGCCTGCAAGGGAGTAGAGGGTAGCAAGGTCACGGCGGAGGAGAGGGGACCAGGCCGCATGGGAGGGGCAGGGGTAGATGGCGACAAGGTCTCCGGGAGCAGCCTTCGCGAGGGGTAGCAGATTCAGCCATTGTTAGGACTCGCGCTGCTCTCTCTCTCTCTCTCTCTCTCGCAAGGAAAGAAAGAAAGGAAGTGGACAATATGCAGAGAATGAAAGGTGATCATCCGAGAGTTCACGGACCCTATGCCCAAAGGGGATATCTTAAACCTACCTCTTCTCTTTTTAGTCCTATGGATTACCCATAAGAATGAGCTCTTATGAGTCATAAAAGCTTTTGAAGTTGCCTTTTTTTAGTTTCTGTCATTTGATTTTCAAATGATACCCGAAGTGGAATGTAAATCTGGGATGCCTCTCATTGGCCCTATAGGTCACCTCCAAAGGATCTTAACAGGATTTCTTTATTTTTCTCTTTGGGAAAAGTCAGGGCTTTATTATTGAGAGCTGTAGGTAATTCAAGATACTCGGACCAGCTTGTCCTCAAGAAGCCGTACAACTCATCACAAATGTACAATTACTACTAGATCATGGTGGCCTGTAGGAGCCATACGAAATGAACCAAGATGGTGACGAATAGTGCTAGGTAATCCTGCCCTCTGGTATTGTAAGGAACGTAGAAGTGTGTGCCCACCATCTGAAGAAATCGTGACAATGCTCCTTGACTTCCAGAAGAATCCAACTAAGGCATCAGACCTTCCAAATCATCTACAAAGTGATTGAAACAATGAAAATGATCTTGTAAGGGTGTGCCTCAAAATAACCAGCTAGGACATCCAAGTCAGGAATCTTCACCAACGCATGAGCAAAACTGAAACAACTTTACCACGTGAACTAAAGAAGATGAGAGAAGATGACATGAAGCAGCGGAGTTCCGCTTCCAAATGCGCTGGCCCCTAAGTCTGCGCCCCTTTCAATATTTATTATTGTATTGATAATCACATAGTAAAACTGCCAGAGGAGTAACTTTGCAGCCCTCTGAATGGAGTCATACCTTATCTGCAAACAATACCGTTGAATCTCTTTTGGCAATCCACAATAAAACTGCTCAATCTGGTTCTTAAAAGTGATCCTTCGAAACAAGGACACTGAAAAAAAGGTATCCCAAAACCTTTGGCAATAGTCATCCAAAGTGTCTTCCTTCTTCATTCTCAGATAATGCCAAGCCGTGATGACATCTTCTTCATATTCTTCCGTTATCCAGGCAGAAGTGAAAACTCTCTTGAATTTTACCCAGTTCTTAGGTGCTTCTCTGTGCGTAGACCACCATGTTTGTGCGTTTCCTTTCAAGTAGAATGCTACCCTCTGTACCTTGGAGCGTTCCAAGCAACAACCTCCCGAGAAGGAGATGTCAATCGTTCTATGAATTCAAGGGCTCGATGGGTGTCCTGATAGCCTGAAAACGTGTCAAACTTGACTGCTTCACCCCCATCCTTGAACTCCTTAGTCTTCTTTCTCTCTTTCTCACTGTCTGAACTGTGAGAAGAGGACGAGATCTCCTACTCTGAACTACTATACTGTTTCTTGTGCTTTCTAGACTTTTTCAAGAATTTGCTTTCTTGCTTTTTATCCGCTTCCACTTTTTCTCATCTTCACTAGAGCTAGAGGACAACGAATCTCTGAAGACAGAAAAATTCCACTATGCACAAGCCAGCTCCCAACTGCTGTAGCTCTGTGTGCGACCAGCCACTGAAACAAGGTGACTCGCCTCGGCAGTCTGGAGTCCCACAACCTCTCCCAAAAAGCTGCCAAGAACTCAGCTGTGAGACCCTCCTCCTGCCAATGAGGTGCTGCAGCAAGGCGAGCCTCTCTCTGTGCTACCAGTATGCGATGTCCCAATTGAACAGTGTATTGAAAGAAAGGGACACCTGGGTGGTCTCCAGAAGAGAAAGGGTCCCTCCAAAGCCACTCTCCAGGATCCCATTGTACTCGTGCCAGTGAACAGCACTCCCAAGCCCACAATCTCCAATGTCCAGTCTCAAGAGCTGATGGGTCAGGATCGATGACACAAGTCCTCCCACAAATGCCCACCACTCGGATCCTCAGAAAACAGCACTCTGCCACCTGCGGGGCCTCTACTGCAACTCGCTGTAAGCGTCCCTCGCCCTGTAACTCGAAAAGCAGGGAGGGAACAGTCTCTAAGCAGGCCCGAACTGAGATGAGAACCTCCAGTCGCATGAAGGCTCCCATCCATCTGGGTGCTACTGGCTCGAGAGGTGTGAGCCACTCATCTAGTACTGCCTCTGAGATGTCCTGGCACATGCTCTGCACCCCTCTCATGCCCTGTAGGCTGGAAACCCTGCAGCTCCTCTGACAAGCCTGAAAACTCTAACCAGTCACCTAAAGAGCGTGCTGGATCCGCTGCCATGGGACCCCAGGAAACATGAGGCCAACTACCAACCAAGTGGCCTCTCTGAGTGCTAACAATGGGGTTCCAAACAAGGGGCTGTCGTAGGCGCTCCTCCGTGCAAGTAGGCTGACGCTGCTTCAAGCCTCGCCGCAAATGCTCCCAAGATCGAAGCAAACTCACAGCAAAGCGGTCCTCCAGTCTCCTGCTCAAACCAACTCTACGCATCTCTGTGAAGATCCATCTGGTCGAAGGTCGCCAGGGGCCTCCTGCATGAGGCACCCTAGCACGAAAGCTGTTGTAGCAAGAACTCCTTCTAGGGCTCCTCACCTGGAAGAAGTCCTCTGACTATGAACTTCCCAAGAAGAGCTCTGCTCTGCTGTGCTGGGTCTATGATCCCAAGCCCTCCCTGTGAACAAGGAAGAGTGATGACCTGCCAAGCCACTTTGGCCCAGGCTATCTGAGTGTCACGTCCTGACCAAAGGAAGTTCCTGTTCAGCCTCTCTACCTGGCTGATACAAGAACTCGAGAAGATCCAGCAAGAAGTGATGTACCACATAGTCGCCAACAACACTTGGTTGGCCACTACAACTCTGCCAGCGAAAGAAAGTCGTGCGGAGCTCCAATGTAACAACTTCCTCCTGATAGACAGGAGGAGGGGAGCAATCTGCTGCTCGCGAGACAAGTCCAGACCAACATAACAGCCCAAGTACCGAACTGCAGTCCCTGGGGAAATCCACCTAAAACCCTCACCTGGCATCCAATCGGGCAAAGGAGCACTACCAACCGAGAAAGCCACAGTCTTGATCAGTGCGCCAGATGCACAACAGAAGGTCTCAAGAACTTGCGCACACCTGTGAAGGTTGGCCTCCTGGCCATCCAAGTACAAGCTGAATCGTCAGCAAACTCAGCGTCCAGTAGCTCATCTCCCCGAATAGGAAGTGCTAAGCCCCGCAAACCAACCTGCTACAATACCAAAAACCTACTTGCCTTAGCATAGAACAGAAAGAGGAAGGGGGCAAGAGGGCAGCCCTGTTTGACCGAATGTGTGAGCATGAAACGATCACCTCTACCTCCTGACAAAAGTACCTGATTGTGTGCCCGTCTGTACAAAGCTGACACCCCTCTGATCCAAGCATATGAGAAGCCCATCCGGCGTAGAGTGCCCTCCAGAAAGTCCCAGTCAACTCTGTCGTAGGCCTTCTCAAAATCGAGAAGAAAAATCACCAGATCCTCACCACCGAGCCTCGCTAGGGTAGAAGCCTCCCAAAAAGTAAAGATGTTGTCAAGGATTCTACGCTCCTTGACAAAACCGATCTAAGTCCCATGTATAAGGCTCTCTAGAAGTGGCTGGATCCTCAAACTCAGAGCCTTGGCAAGAATTTTGTAGGCTGAGTTGAGGATGGTGATGGGGCGCCACTGTTGAATCTCATCCAAGGAGCCACCCTCCTTGGGAATGAGGTAGATTAGTGTAACAGACTTGGACACTCCAAGTCAAGAATCAATCGCGACGGCACCAAATAACCACTTCAAACAATTCACAGATCACAATAGATTTGCACTGGCCCGGCGGAGTTCCGTGCCTAGAGATATTGGCCCCAAAGACTGGCGCCCCTTTCGGTATTTCTTTATGTATTAAATCAATTGTCAAAGTACAAAGAGCGGTTAGGGTTTCACTCTCAGACTCTGCGTCCAGATGCTCTGAGAAGTGAGGCCCTCACCGCGTATAAAAAGATTACAAGGGATGCCCAAAAGCAGAGCCCCAAAAGCTTTCAGTCAAAAGCAATTTCTCTCTCTCTATCTCAAGAGAGGGCAAAATAAAGCAATTCAACTCTCTCTCTCTCTCTCTCTCCAAATCCTTGCGGGGCAAAAAGCCAGCAAAATTGCGTCGCTAGTTGCTTTTCCCCAGCTTCCGTAATTTCCGGAAAAAGCGGTACACTGCTGCCATGTGGCACTGGCGCCAAAAATTAGGGTTTCCAGCCACTTAGGGTTTCAGCCAGCAGTTAGGGTTAGGGTTTTCAGAAATTAGGGTTTCTGTAAAATTAGGGTCTCTAGCAGAAATTAGGGTCTGCAGGATTTTTTAGGGTTTCTGGCAGAAATTAGGGTCTCTGCTGTCGGTTATCACCAGGAGATGTTTTTTTCCTGTTGCCTTCCGTAAATAAGTACTATATATTTTTATTTATTTTTATTTATTTTTATTTTTACTTGTTTTCCCCGGAACCCTTGAAAAGGTGCAAGTGGACATTGCATGGCCAGTGTGCAACGGCTGCGGCCGAATAGGTTTCTCACAGCGGGAGTCTGGGTCGGTCAGTCTGGGACTGGTCGGGCCAGTTAGCACTGAATTCTGATAAGTATGGAAGCCTGTGTGCGCCAAATGAAGTCTGGCCACTCGGAAAGTCACTTATAACTTTATAAGTCAGTGGGAACTAGAGAATTAACTCAAAAGGGGCAAACTGGACACATGGTGGCTCCAGGCAGTTTTGCCACTTCCAGCATGAAGAGGGGGCGCCCAATTTGAGAGAGGAGGCTGATTTTTGAACACAAGTGACCTACAGTGTGTGTGTGAGTAGTGGATGCAGGTCTACAGCTTTAATGGAAAGCTTGCCTTCTCCTCTGTCTCATGTAGCGCGATGACTTGCTCTCGTGCATCTCTCTCTCCCCTTTGGCACATATGGTAATGCCCCACTAGTTGGGCTACTCAGATGAACATGTACAGTTCTGGGGGTTTATGCGCGTTTGCCAAGGCAAGAGCCTTTTGAACAAGAACCGGAGTAGCTAATTGCTAATCTCCCAAAGGTACGGACAGTTCCATCGCGAAAGATTGCGAGTTCGGAGAGTTTTCTTGCGTGAAAACTCGTCCAATTCACAGGGGAACTGTCCCATTGCGTGCGGGAGCCCTTGGGACACGCGTAGGCGTGTTCGCTCCGCTAAAAACGATCCGAAACAGCGAATTACAGCCTGCTGTGTTTTTCTGCAGGTTTAGGGTTTCGCACCTAAACTGCAAGGGAATCCCGGGGGAGCCTTGTGAGAGCCTTGGGATGCATGTACAGGCTTTTGGGCACCCGGCAGTGAAAAACACGGAATTACAGCCCGCTGAATTTCTGTGACAGCTCACCAGATAGTGAGGGAATCCGTCCTAGACAGGTGCTTTTGACCTACAGGAGTTTTTGCGCCGTTATGCTGCCAGGGAAGCAGGTTTGGCATGCCCAGGTCATTCAAAGCCCGTTACTCCCATTTTGGGGAAGCTTCGTCTGCACATTCAGGGATATGTGGATGCGGAAGAGTTTCATACTATGCCACTTGAGGACTGTGATGTGTTACTGGGTATCCCATGGTGTTACAGGTTGCATGCTACGGTGGATACTTACAACAAAAAGATTACCCTTGTACATAGAGGAAAGACTCATGTCCTTGATGTAAAGCTTAAAGGCGAGTCTGTTCCAGTTGTTTCTGCTTCTGCTATTTCATCTGTAATAAAGAATCATCTTTCTGCGTACTTGATCTTTGCAAAAGAAGTACCTCAAGTTGTATCTAATTTGTCTACCTTAGATAAAGACAGGTCAACTTTTTTGAGTGGTTTCAGTGATTGTTTTTTGGACTCTTTGCCGGGGGAGTCACCTCCTGAGAGACCTGAGGATCATACCATAGATCTTGTGCCAGGTTCTAGTCCACCGAATAGACCACCATACAGGGTTAGTGCAGCCCAACAGAAAGAGATTATGAGTCAGGTCAACGAGCTTTTAGAGAAGGGGCTGATTCAGCCCAGTTCATCCCCTTTTAGTGCAGAAGAAGGATGGCCCTTGAATAAGAATACCATCAAGAACAGGTTCCCCATACCGAGGATAGATGACATTCTTGATAGGCTTGAGGGAGCGTCATTGTTTACAAGAATAGACCTAAAGAGTGGGTATCATCAGGTACACATTAGGCCAGAAGATGTCCATAAGGCTGCGTTCAGGACAACATTTGGTCTCTATGAGTTTCTTGTTATGCCATTTGGTCTCACAAATGCTCCTGCCACGTTTAATAGAAAGATGGACAGAATTTTTAGACCACATAGAAACTTCGTGGGTACCTTCTTTGATGACATGATTGTCTATTCGAAGTTTGAAGAGGAGCATAGGGATCACTTGACTGCAGTTTTCAATGAGTTACGTACGAACAGGCTACTCATTAATGCGAAGAAGAGTGAATTCTTTTTGCAAGAGATTCACTTCCTTGGGCACATTGTTTCAAAGGATGGGGTACGCATGGATCTCGCTAAAGTGGAAGCAATTAGGTCATGGCCAGACTTGAAGTCCGTACATGACATTCGAAGCTTTCTAGGCTTATGTTCCTACTATAGGAGGTTCATCCGAAATTTTGCTGAGATTGCTTCTCCACTCCATGCACTACAAGGAAAAGGAGTTACTTTCAAGTGGACAGCCAAGGAAATTTTAGCGTTCAAACACTTGAAAGAGAAGCTGACTTCAGATCCGATAATCATTTTGCCATATCTTTCGAAACCTTTTGTGGTTTAGTGTGATGTGTGTGTCCATAGTCTTGGTGCACTTCTAATGCAGAATGGCCGAGTAGTCGCGTATGAGAGCAAAATTCTTTTGAAGACTGAAAGGAACTTGCAAGTCTATGAGAAAGAATTGCTGGCAGTAATTCATGCTCTCACTAGTTGGAAACACTATCTGCTAGGGGCTGATTTTGTTGTCCAAACGGATCATCAAACCTTGCGATATTTTCTCACACAGACGAAGTTGTCTGAGAAGCACATGCGATGGGCAAACATCTTGTCAATGTTCCATTTTCAGATTGTGCATGTGCAAGGGAAAAAGAACGTGGTGGCTGATGCGTTGTCACGAAAGCCCCAAATTTCAGCAGTGTCAATTCCATACCATTGTGAACTAGACGAAATGAAGACACAATATGCTGAAGATTCAGATTTTGCAAGGATCTATGACCAGCTTGTTGATGGGCAACATCATGAGCACTATATGCTTAAGAATGACTTTCTCATGATGCATGGAAAGTTATGCATTACTAAACAGTTACGGCCAAAGATTTTGATGGAAAGTCATGCTCCACCTTATGCTGGGCATCGTGGAATTGATGCAACAGTGAAAGGGGTTGAGGCATTCTTCTATTGGCCAGCTTTGCGTCAAGATGTTGACACATTTGTAAGATCATGCTTAGTATGCCAAAAAGTCAAATTTGACAGACAAAAGCAACCGGGATTGTTGCAGCCATTGCCGATCCCAGATAGGCCATGGGAAAGCATAGCAATGGACTTTATCTTTGATCTTCCAAGGACGCAAACAGGCAATGATGGGATTTGGACTATCATTTGTAGGTTCAGTAAGCAGGCCCATTTCATTCCTGTGAGGAAGAAGATAAAGCCAGAACACATGGTCAAGATATTCATGAGCAATATCTTTAAATATCACGGGATTCCTCAGTCAATTGTCAGGGACAGGGATCCACGTATGACGAGTCTTTTCTGGAAGGCATTGTTTGAGAACATGGGCACTACGCTAAAGTTCTCTTCTTCGTTTCATCCGCAAACTGATGGACAGTCAGAAGAGGCAAATTCTACTGTTCTAGACCTGCTCAAATGTTATGTGTCAAAGCACAAGGCAACCTGGGAACACCATCTTCCATTGGTTGAATATGCTTACAATAACACTGTGCATACATCAACAGGTAAGGCACCATTTGAGATAGTGGAAGGAGGGAAGAAAGTCCCGCCCATTTTGCAGACTAAGGACAAGATTTTTGAGGCAGACAAGTATGTGCAAGATATGGATGAAACATACAGGAAGATAAAGATTGCTCTTGAGAAGACTCAGGCTAAGCCAAAGAAAGCTGCTAATCGTCACCGTCATGAACTTGTATTTTCACTTGGTGATTGGGTGCTTTTGCGCTTTGAAAAGGCCAGGTTAAGGAAAAGGAAAGGCAAGGAACGCTTGTTTCCTAAGCTCAGTATGCGATATTATGGTCCTTTTCAGATTTCAGAAAAGATAAGCGATGTAGCTTACAGGTTAAAGCTACCAGAAGGCTGGAAAATACATAATGCTTTTTATGTCAGCCTTCTAAGACCCTTTGTTGGTGATGTGCCAGAGAATATGCTTGATGAGGAACAACCCGAAGTGGAAGAATTGGATGAAACCCTTGTTCCTGAACAAATATTGCCACATAAAGAAAGAAAGGTTAGAGGAAAGGTTGCAAGACGCTATTTGGTGAAGTTCGAGAACTATCCATCGTTGGATACCAAATGAATGGAAGAGTCTGAATTGCTTGATTCACCTCAGCTATTGCAATTGTATCTTGAAGCCTTTCAGATGGAACCCACAGTGACTTGATGTAGCCTTTTTGGAGCAAGGCAAGAGCATGGTTCATGATGCTCAAGAGAGTAGTTAAGCAATTGTATCTACTCTTTCCATACAGAATTTAGCTAGAGAAGTTTGTGCTTTAGAGTACACTAGAAGGCTTCTATGCTTGATATATGTGTCGTAGCTAGGTTGGTGGGATTGTTTAATCATCCAACGCTACATTTTCGGAAGCATGTATATCTTGGATTCCCATCATAGAATATGTGTGATATCAACAGATACCGCATGTATTATTGGCATGCAAGCGAGGTCGCTTGCAGTATTTCAAGGGTGGGGTGTGTCACCAGGAGGTGTATTTTTCCTGTTGCCTTCCGTAAATAAGTACTAGATATTTTTATTTAGTTTTATTTTTACTTGTTTTCCCCGGAACCCTTGAAAAGGTGCAAGTGGACATTGCATGGCCAGTGTGAAACGGTTGCGGCCGAATAGGTTTCTCACAACGGGAGTCTGTGTTGGTCAGTCTAGGACTGGTCGGGCCAGTTAGCACTGAATTCTGATGAGTATGGAAGCCTGTGTGCGCCAAATGAAGTCTGGGCCACTCGGAAAGTCACTTATAACTTTATAAGTCAGTGGGAACTAGAGAATTAACTCAAAAGGGGCAAACTGGACATATGGCGGCTCCAGGCAGTTTTGCCACTTCTAGCATGAAGAGTGGGCGCCCAATTTGAGAGAGGAGGCTGATTTTTGAACACAAGTGACCTACAGTGTGTGTGTGAGTAGTGGGTGCAGGTCTACAGCTTTAATGGAAAGCTTGCCTTCTCCTCTGTCTCATGTAGCGCGATGACTTGCTCTCGTGCATCTCTCTCTACCCTTTGGCACATATGGTAATGCCCCACTAGTTGGGCTACTCAGATGAACATGTACAGTTCTAGGGGTTTATGCGCGTTTGCCAAGGCAAGAGCCTTCTGAACAGGAACCGGATTAGCTAATTGCTAATCCCCCACAGGTACGCACAGTTCCATCGCGAAAGATTGCGAGTTCGGAGTGTTTTCTCACGTGAAAACTCGTCCAATTCACAGGGGAACTGTCCCATTGCGTGTGGGAGCCCTTGGGACACACGTAGGCGTGTTCACTCTGCTAAAAACGATCCGAAACAGCGAATTACAGCCTGCTGTGTTTTTCTGCAGGTTTAGGGTTTCGCACCTAAACTACAAGGGAACCCCGGGGGAGCCTCGTGAGAGCCTTGGGATGCGTGTACAGGCTTTTGGGCACCCGGCAGTGAAAAACAGGGAATTACAGCCCGCTGAATTTCTGTGACAGCTCACCAGAAAGCTTCCAGATAGCGAGGGAATCCGTCCTAGACAAGTGCTTTTGACCTACAGGGGTTTTTGCGCCGTTATGCTGCCAAAATCAGGTCGAAAACCTGCGTTTTCAGCCCTCGCCAGGTTTGGACAGCTTTGTGAAAGCTTGTGCTAAGTGGTCGGATCGTCTACCTTAATTTGAATAAAGAAATACCGAAAGGGGCGCCAGTCTTTGGGGCCTACAGGGTGTCGGTCTCGTGTGCGCAGTGACATTCTAGTCGCTGGACGCAATTGTGTTCTCTTCCCTTTTCAGTGCTCTGTGTAAAGTTAACAGGTAATTGAAATAGTACCGCCCTCTACGTTGTACAGGCAGGTTTTATCGGTAGCCACGTCATCACTTTGTGACATACCCCCCTCTTGAAAGCATTGTAATCGACCGCAATTACGCCTGCAAAACCGACAAAAGCCATAAACCGTCTTAGCAGACATTGACTGTTAGTACCTAGGTACTAGGAACACACATCTAGCACATGTACTAAATCGACAATCACATCACACGACATCACTAGACATCGTAGGACATCACATGACAATCAACATTCATTCGGATCTTAGAGCATGATTTATCGGCAATGTAGCTAGCAATCACATCTAGGTCCAATCGGAACCTCATCGATGTCCGATTGACTAACCCCTATTGCAACCATGTCTATTCGAGATCAATCAGACCAAAATGCTACAGTCATTTCGTCTATCAATTCCTGCACTTAAGAGAAGTCAAGAACAAATCAGTATCATAATCAGGAATTCCATTTCATTAAAGTCATACAACAGAATACTGTCAGCTTTCAGTATCCCTGAAGCTCAAAGAGACATCAGTGACTCTAGTATCTAAATCAAGGCATCTGTTGACAAAGGAGCGGAGCGACTCCTCTCTTGTGCATCCCACTGCACCAGATCTCCGGCCAAGCTGAATTCTGGGTTCCGTTTGGAATAGACTATGCTAAACCAAAAGCATCGAGGTAAATTTTCACAATCTGAGAGTATCTGCTAGGTCCTCCTCCTCCATCCACTTCGCATCCAATGCAGGATAGTTCTTGAACTTAACCAAGGACCGCCTTCGGACTTTACCTTTATTCTTCGTATCCTTATGTGCCAAAATCTGTTCAGGAACAAGGATCTCCTCGTTTTCTTCCACTTCGGGTTGCTCATCAAGCTCCCCATCATCAGGCACATTACCCTTAAAAGGTTTCAAGAGACTCACATGGAATCCATTGTGAATCCTCCAAGTATCTAGCAGTTTCAATCGAAAGGAGACATCATTGATCTTTTCAGTGATCTGGAAAGGTCCATAGTATCGCATACTAAGCTTTGGAAAAAGTCTCTCCTTTCTTTTTTCTTTCGTAGGCGTGCCTTCTCAAAACGTAAGAGCACCCAATCATCCTCCTTCAATTTCATGTCGCGATGATGGCGATCCGCTGCCTTTTTCTGTCGTTCTTGAGACTTCTGCAAAGTCTCGTGAACCTTGGCAAAAGCCGTATCCAAATCTCGCGTATATTCATCCGCTTCAAAGATCTTATCTTTCGTGCTTAGGAAGGGTGGAACCTTTGCAGCATCTTCAACAATCTCAAATGGCGCCTTCCCCGTCGAAGAGTGTATCGTGTTATTGTAGGCAAATTCCACCAAAGGTAAGTACTTTTCCCATTGAGTCTTCTGATCAGAGATATAAGACTTCAATAAATCTAGAACCACTGAATTTGCAATCTCACATTGCCCATCAATCTGCGGGTGGAACGATGACGAGAACTGCAACCGCGTGCCAATGTTCTCCCAAATTGCCTTCCAAAACCAACTCGTGAATCTGGGGTCTCTGTCGGAGACAATCGTCTCAGGCATGCCATGTAATCTGAAGATCTGGGCCACAAACAGTCTCACTAAGTGATCCGGCTTGACTGTTTTCTTCACTGGAATGAAATGAGCCTGTTTGCTAAATCTGTCAATAACAGTCCAGATACCATCGTGACCACTCTGTGTTCTCGGGAGATCAAAAATGAAATCCATTGCAATACTTTCCCAGGGGCGGGTGGGTATGGGTAAAGGCTGTAACAATCCCTGTGCCTTATGCCTGTCAAAATTGACCTTCTGTCATACTACGCAACTGCGCACAAACTCTTCCACATCCTTTTTGAGTCTCGGCCAAAAGAAGTATCTCTCTACCCCCTTCATGGTGGTAGCAATGTTGCGGTGACCCGTAAAAGGTGGACAGTGGCATTCAGTCATAACCTTTTCCCTCAACGGCTGTGTAACGCACAACATAGTCTTTCTCATCAAGTAGCCTTCCCGAAGAGAGTATCCAGCTACTGTCTCCCCATCCCGTATCCGTGTGAAATATCTGCAAAATCTGTATCTGTGGCATACTGATCGACCATATCCTCGAAGTTCCTATGATGTATCGTGGAAATAGCCAGAACCAACGGCTTCCGAGACAAATCATCTGCCACCACATTCTTCTGTCCCTGAACATGGACAATCTGGAAATGAAACTGTGGTCGTAGCGCAAACTCTGATGGTCTGTGAAGATAGGAAAATCCACTCCGAGAAGGTAATGTCGCCACTGAGTAAAAGCATGGATAACCGCCAAAAGCTCTTTCTCATATATTTGTGCTGTCATCTCCGGCCTAGAGAACAATCGGCTCTCGTAAGCAATGACATGGCCTTCTTGCATCAAGACCACACCCAGACTACAACCACAAGTATCACAATATACTTCGAATGACTTCTGCAAGTCCAGCAAAGTCAAAACTGGTCCCGTAGTCAATTTCTCTTTCAATGTCTAAAAGGCAGTCACCTTTGTGGATCCCCACAAGAAAGGGACTCCTTTCTGTGTCAAGGCATGCAAAGGGGAAGCAACCTCTGCAAACTTTCGTATGAACCGCTTGTAGTACAAACACAGTCCCAAGAAGCTTCTCACTTCATGGACATTCTTCAAATCGGGCCAATCACGTATAGTCTCTATCTTGGCCGGGTCCATTTGCACTCCAGTTGCTGAGACAATGTGTCCCAAAAAGTGTATCTCTGGTAGGAAAAATCACTTTTCTTTGCATTTATCACTAACTTGTGATCTCGTAAATGCCTGAAAGACCTGAAGCAGATGATCTCTGTGCTCTGCCTCATTCTTGGAGAAAACAATGATGTCGTCAAAGAAAGTGCCAACAAATAGTCTGTACTCTCGAAAAATCATGTCCATCATCCGGTTAAATGTCGCAGGAGCATTGGTTAAGCCAAAAGGCATCACTAAAAGCTCAAATAACCCAAAAGTCGTCTGAAAGGCTGTCTTGTAGACGTCTTCCGGCGCGATTCGAATCTGATGATATCCACTCTTCAAGTCAATCCTGCTAAAGCAAAAGGATCCCTGTAACCTGTCGAGTATATCATCGATCCTAGGAATCGGAAATCTGTTCTTGATGGTGATTTTGTTGAGAGCTCTATAATCGATGCACATCCTCCAAGATCTGTCTTTCTTCAAAACCAACAACACTGGAGAGCAATACGGTGAAGTACTTGGACAAGACCCTTTTCCAAGAGATCTTTCACTTGGTTCATAATCTCTTCATTCTGTGCTTGGCTCACACGATAAGGTGGCCGGTTCGGTGGTGTGCTTCCAGGTATCATATCAATGGTATGATCTTCAGGACGAGCAGGTGGTAACTCTCCTGGTAGGCCCTCTGAGAGGCAATCAGCGTGAGAGTGGAGAAAATCTTGGCGTTCTTTATCAAGTTTAGACATATTTGTCCTATCCTTATCGCTCAATTCTTTCATAAAGATCGAGTAAGCAAACAGACTGGATTTCATTAATTTTGAAATGGCCGAAGCCGATACAATAGGTACAGACTCGCCCTTCAGTTTGATATCAAGTACAATTGTTTTTCCCTTTTCTGTAGTCAAAGTCGCTTTTCTTGCCCAATAGTCGACCACGGCGATGTTCTTGTGGTATCAAGGAATCCCTAAGAGAACATCACAACCCTCCAAAGGCATTATGAAGAAGTCCTCATGCCCCAAATACCCCTGAGCAACCGAAGTTTGCCAATGACAGTTGTAATGGCTACGTCCCTGCCAGGTGCTGCTAGAACTACCTCCGCAAGTGGTCCCATCCGATCGGGAGTAATCTCGAGCCGCGTCGCCAATTCTGGTGAAATGAAGTTGGCCTTGGCTCCTCCATCAAAGAAAATCAGGGCCTCTTGATCTTTCACTTTGCCCCAAGCTCGGCAAAGTTCTGTACTCTCATCCATGGTGTCAGGATCGGTACCCACACAATCTGGAAGCAGTCCTGTTTTCATCTTGCCTTTTCATCCACGTTCCTCAGCTGCTGTCGAACTCTCAGGCCTGTCGTCGTCCTTATCATTCTGTTCTTTCTTTGCCTTTTTAGGGCACTTCGCGGAGATGTGTCCATGTTCTCCGCATCCAAAGCACTTCCCCTCCTTGATGAATCAAGCTCGCTCCTGAGGAGTAAGCTTGGGTCGTGCATCCTTTTTCTCTGGGTTTCTCTTTTTCTTTCTACTTTCATTCCCAGAAGTCTGTTCGGCTCGTTGTGTCATGGCCTCATCTGTGGTGTAGGTGAGACTGCCAGAGTGAATGGCAAAGCCCCGCTTCGCACGACTCATCAACTCCTGAATAGAAGCTGACTTCTACTCCAAGCAGTGATCTCGGATCTCTGTAGGTAGACCCAAGGTGAACCGCTCAATCTGTTCTCTGAACGAGATCTTCTTGAATGAAGAGGCGGGTAGAAAAGAGCTCCAGAATCTTTCACAGTAAGCATTGATTGTATCTTTCTTGTTCATCCGAAGATGGTTCCAAGCAGCTCGTATATCTCGTTCATATTCTTGGGTCAACCAAGAAGAAATAAAAAGCTTTTTAAATTTCAGCCATTTAATTGGCGCAGTCTTGTTTAAAAGAAGCGTGGACCACCAAGTACGAGCATTCCCCTTAAGGTAAGAGGCAGCTCTCCGAATCTTGGAGTGCTCTGAATAGCGTCCTCCCGCGAAAGCGATGTCAAACTGCTGTATAAAAGACAAAGCCTTCGAAGCATCTGAGTATCATGAAAAAGTATCAAACTTGATCGAGTGGCCACCTTCCTTAAACTCTCGGACTTTCTTGCTTTTATCTTCGAGAAAGTCATACTGGTTGGCTTTCTAAAAATTCTTCTTGTTCGCATAAGAGTTTCCATCATCAGAATCTCAACTGTCTGTAGACGAGTCCTCAATAGAACTGTCAGTCTCGGGGCAAGATTTAGCCTTCTTTGCCTTTTTCTTGCCCTTTCCGAAGCTTCGTTTCTTGCTTCGCCTTTTACCTTTTCTGTCTTCTTCGCTCGAATCTGAAGAGCTAGAAGAACTGTCAAAAGAAGAAGAAGCAGAAGAACTGGGTACTCCTTCAAATCGAACACGCTTCTTCTGTTTCTTTGCCTTGTCAAAAGTCGACTGACGACCCAAATATCCCGGGAAGTCAGTGCTTTTCTTCTGCTTTTTGCCATGTTTTTTGGCTTTCTTTTGCGCGTCAAAAAGCTGAGCAATCCGTGCATCAACCACCTCTTGTAATTCCTTCTCTGAATAATGTTTTTGATCAGAAGGTTTCTTGAGAGCGGGTTTTAGGGGTGGTAGTGGTTTTCTGCCACTGTGCATGCACTTCCTGAAAAGAAGTCTCGCTCATATATTTTGCCAATTTCGGATCCTTCTCAAAACTGAGCATCATCTTTGTTACATTGCCGATCAATTGACGACGCTTCATCTCTCTTTGCTCCGCCTCAGTAGGCCGAGGCGGGCCATACTCTCTACCGGAATCTTCGTTGTGATCACTGCCCGCATCTCCACATGCAGAGGGAGTCGACTGATCCTTGCGTGAAGCCATAGGTGCCGCGGATCTCGCAGAGGTGGGCAAGATCTTGGACGTTCAGATCCTCGGACGAGGCTACTATCAGATCGAGTTTGAGACTTCCGAGATGGCGTCCAAGGTCATCGCCATGAGTCCCTTGACCATCCGAGCAGTTCGAGCCCACTTTCGACAGTGGAGACATGGTTTTGACCCTGCTTCAGATATTCTGGTAGAGGAGGCAGACATCCATCTCCGTCTGCTTTCCTGGTTTACGGAGGGAGTACCTACCACTTTTGTCCAGGATAGACTCAGTGATTGGGATTGTCCTGGAGACACCTCGCACGGCAGCCTCAGTAGCTGCCAAGGTGGCCGGCATTCCCTCAGTTCGCGTTCTGGTTAGGGATACTCACACTCTCCCGAAGGTCATCCTACTTCCTCGGGTGAGTGGGGGTTGGTTTAGACAGAGTGTGGACTATTCGGGCCTCCCGAATCAATGCTTCATTTGTCGACAGATGGGCCATCTTGCGAAGGCCTGTCCACGGAGGAGGCCTCCACCTACACCATAGGCCCAGGCCCAGGCCCAGCCTGCAAGGGCTGGCCAGCAGCCCCACAGGCAGAGACAAAGCACACAAGCAGAGCCACCCTCCGAGTCTGGGGCTCCAGTGGAGGAGGGATGGCAGCAGGTTCGTGGTCGACGACGGCAGTGGCCACAACGATAGCCTGGCACTCAGGGTGGTTCTCAAGCGCCTGCCCAGCAGTAGTGGGTTCCCACGGGGAACCGATTCGGTCCTCTTGAGCAGGACGAGGTCCCTACTCCAACCCCCACCTCAGCTTCACCCTCGACAGCCCCCCCTCCCCCCGAGCTCCCCCCCTCCTCATGAGCCTCCCCCCTGCCTCTTGCTCCCGCCGCCTCTCCTCCTCGCCCCTCTACCTTTGCCGATCCCCCTCGCTCCTCTTCTCCCCAATTCCCCCTCCCCCTGCTCCTACACCCCCCTCCCGCTCCAGTTCCACAGTCGACCCAGGGGGCAGGGCCATCCCCGGCTGCTAGGAGATCTCTTGGCAGCGCCTTTGCCACGAGTCGCTTGGCGAGAGAGGGACGGCCTTTCTTGCGACCCTTTCTACAGGTACAAACGTCTCCCTTTGCAGCAGTCCCTCGTGGTTTGATCAGCTTCGACATTCGGCGCCGATTGGACTTCTTTGACTACGACTTTACACACTTTCTTGGCGACTCCTCAGCAGACCATGAGGCAGCCTGCTGCTGCAGGGTTCATGTTCTGTTCCTTGCAGCTAGGGGGATAAAGGCCTTGGACTCAGCGATTGGCTTCTCTTTTCCCCTTTGCGGTAGGGACCAGAGTGAGTGGACTCTCGACTCAGTGTTGGAGTGGCTCCAAACACAGGCCCTAGAGTTCTCTCACCACATGGGAGACCTAGGAGTTCCAGACATGCTTCAGACTCTGTGGCCATTGGCCAAGTTTGTTGTGACCCCTCTAGATGCAGCAGGATGTAGACACGTTGTGGTTCACTTCTTTGCTGATACGCAGTGCCCGCCATGCTATGTACACATTCATGAGGACTCCTGGACAGAGGAGGTTGCTTTACGCATGGCTCGGTCTACTTGGGCTTGGGCCAGGCACTCTTTGCAGTCACGCCTATCTAGAGGACGCTCAGATGCGGATTACTCCCCATCCAAGCCAGCCTCGAAGATAGCGCGTTTAGCTGCTACGGCAGCATCTGTTCTCTCTCGCTCCCCATGAGGATCGTCTCATGGAACGTGCAGGGATAAAGTGGGCCCCAATTTCAACGTCAGAGGGGCCGATTGCGTTAGGAGCTTCAGCGTTGCCTTGTGGGAGGAGAGATTGATCTCCTTATGCTACAGGAGCATCATCTGCGTGAGAGCCGCATTAGACGATGTGGTCAGCTCTTGCGTGGACGATATGATACTTTTTGGTCAGTTGTTTTTGGACCTGGAGGCATCCAAGGTGGGGTATGTATGACTATTGCGGAGTCTTTACATCAGGCCATTGTGGACAGAAGGATTATTGTGCCAGGCAGGGTTCAATGGATCACTATGCAGGTTCAGGGTTGCCTTGTGGGCTTCCTGAACATATATGCGCCCAATGTGGCAAGTGTACGAGCAGAGTTTTGGTCATAGATTGTTGAGTCTCTGCCGCCGCAGGCAGAGCAGTGGTGCATAGGGGGTGACTTCAACATGTTGGAGGACCCTTCTGACAGGATTGGTGGTAGCTGCACTATTGTGCATGGAGTTGAGATGGTAGCTTGGGAGAAGTTTTGTATGACTCTGAGGGTTTTGGATGTGTGGCAGCACTCTAGCTTTGTGAGGCTCCCAGACAGCCTGGCCTTCTCTCGTTCAGACCGCACAGTGGGAGGAGTGAATCTATCGCAGATAGATTGCTTCTACACTAGTGACCTTTTTTGTGACTTGGGTGGGACAATTGGCATTCTGGCAGGGACTTCCTTCTCGGACCATGCACCAATGATCCTCACAGTGGCAGATAGGCAGAGTAGGGGGAGCACGATGCTTCGCATCCCTGAGAGGGTCTTGCTGGACTCTGCACTCAGAGAGCAAGTGGAGGCTCTTTGGTTAGAGAGCTTGGACATGCATGATTCTCCTGCTGACAGAGTGGCATCAGGACTAGCTCAGCTTAGTCGTTTCTTTCTCCAGGAGTCTTTGGCTCGCCTGGCTGCAGCGAGAGAGGAGCAGCAGCGTCTCAGACAGGGCGTTGCTTCCTTGCAGATGATGCAGGAGCAGCATCCAGACAGTCCTTGGTTGGAGGAGCAGTTATAGCAGGCTCGCCAGGAGCTTGTTAGCACAGAGGAGCGGCGCCATGAGTTTGCTTTCCATCGACAGGCATCTCAGTGGACGCAGGTGGGTGAGAGAGTGACTGGTGCTTTCTTCGAGGCAGTGGGACCTCGGCATACGCATGTTAAGGTTAGTCAGTTGGGGAGGCCCGACGGTTCAGTTGCTTCTAAGCCAGAGGACGGCTGATTTCTCTTCTACGGGAAATCCGATCCCCAATTTTTTTTCCAAGGTCACGCAGCTCTCCTCTGCTGGGTCGGGTGCCGAGAATCTTGCAGATAATGGAGGTTGCCTGGAGGCGCTCCACCTCTGCTGCGAGGCTCGCTTACTCAGTCGGTGAAAGAGCAAGTCTAATGGTGGGCTCTGCAGGGTCGGGCGAGGGGGCTTCTGAGGAGTCCCTCTGGGACGGAGCATGAGCCTCCATTTGTGTCTGCTGCTGTGCAGGAGAGGGGGGGTGTGAAGACAAGCACCAGAGAGCTCGGCGGGTAAAATCCCATAGAAGACTCTACTGCAGAGCTGAACAAGTGAGGCCTTCGGGCAAGGGGGGTGTGTGTGTGTGGAGGAGAAGGGCTGCGACAGCAGGATGGGGAGGAAGCAGGCTGGCAGAGACAGGCTGGGGCAGCAAGGGCAGAGGACAAGGGCAGCGGGATGGAGGGGGGGGAGCGGGCTGGTGCGCAGGGGCAAGCAGAGGCAGCGGGATGGAGGGGGAGGCGACAAGTGCGAGGTGCACGCTGCAGGGTAGGGGCGAAGCAAGGGGGGAACGCACAGTAGCGACGAGCCAATTCCCACTCTTCGCTTCTTGGATATACTTACCACCTCAAAAGTCGATTTCCGGCCCAAATAACCGGGGACATTACCTGATTTTCTCTTCTTTTGAGAGTGCTTTAAGCTTTTCATCAATTGGTTTGTCTTCTTTTCAAGAGCTTTGTCAAACTCTTTTTGTGAGTACAGTTTTTGCTTATCTGCACTCGCTTCATTACCGACTTAAGGAGAATCGACAGCCTCTCGCCATCTAAAGGGAATCTTGTCAAGCTTGTAATTCTTGAGGTGGATCCACATAATCTAGGTCCTTGGAGGACTTGATCAATCTTTTCATGCAAGTGTCAACCTACAGTTGACTTGTACTCCGCTCTATCAAGATTCCCCGTCGGAAATTTATCAAACTCTACTGACTCCTCGAAAAATTTGCCAAAATCTTCGTTGGTTTCCACTGTTCCCCTATTGAAATTTTTCTTTTCTTCATCTCCCCGTAGACCAACAATCCGAGGGGTGTCGTCTTTGTTGGATTCTTTGCGAGAACCCATGTGTGCTGCACAAAGGATCGGATTCTTCATAGAAGAAGAAGCGTTTGAGCTTTAATACCACTCTCGTAGGCTTGGACACTCCAAGTAAGAAATCAATAGCAGCACACAAACAAATAATTGAACTATATATATATATATATATATATATATATATATATATATATATATATATATATATATATATATATATATATATATATATATATATATATATATATATATATATATATATATATATATACGACAAAGTTCCGTCCCCAGATGCACTAGCCCCAAAGACTAGCGCCCCTTCCGGTATTTCTTTATTATTGCTTCACAAAGGTACAACACCTCGAGGGTCTAACTCTCTCAAAGACTCTCCGTCCAGAAGCTCTCTAAAGACTGGCCCTCTGGGCAAGCACTTATAAGCATTACAAGGGATGCCCAAAAGTAGAGCCCTAAGAGCTATCTTCCAAAAGCTTCAATTCTAGAAGCAGATAGTTCCAAAAGAATCTGCTTCATAAAGCATGCGTCAAAGCTAGCAACAATCAACCATAGTTACCCGGAACACGGAATGGGAACGGAATGAGAACGGCGTGGAACGGGAGGCATAAAAACACCCAAATAATGAATTTTTAGCGTTGTGTGTTTAATTACAAGTAGTGTTAAGAGTCCTTTGACTCTAATACTCACAAAAAACACGATTTGAAGACCATTCGACCTTATTATGATTTGATCGCGTCGTGTGGTGATGCGCGGCACTGCGGTCTTAGTACATACGCAATAGAGTCTTGACTCCTTGAGAGCTTGAGAATCGAGATAGAGAGCTTGAGAGAGAGGCTTCACAATAGAGTCTTGACTCCTTGAGAGCTTGAGAGAGAAGCTTCACTCCTTGAGAGCAAGGGAGAGAGAGCTTGAGAGCTTGAGCCTTGAGGGTAGACCATAGAGCAATGGAGAGAGAGAGCTTGAAACTTGAAAGGCTAGAGCTTTGGTTGAGCGTAAGAGCATGAGACTTGAGTGAAGGAAAGGAGTGAGGAGGGGTGCATTTTATAAGCTTTGCTCCCCTCTAAGGCTCCCATATTTCAAACTTTGAACTTGATAAAAATTGCTAATTCTGCCCGTTCCCCAACCGTTCCGGTACCAACATTGCATCCGGAACGCCCAGCCGTTCCAAACCGTTCCACGTCACCTTGCATGTTCGGAACGCCGTTCCAGCATTCCATGTCTCCAAGAATGCGTTCCCCGGTAACTATGCAATCAACCCAACATAAAATGCAAAAATCCGTAGAACATGCCACATCAACACATCAGCGCAATTTACAAAAATCTGGGACAACAGAGTCAGCCCTCACGCTTTTGTCTGTTTACAGGGTTTTAGGCCTCTCAGGCGGTGCTCTTCAAGTTGATTGGGTTAGGTTTTTAAAAAAAAAAACCTAACCCCTTCTATGTGGGCCCCTTGGCGACACCTAGGTCCCTTAAGATAGAGCGATGAAGGCGGGAGAGCGCCCAATGTGCGATGAACTAAGGGTGGGAGTGGCTAATAAGTCCGAGGTCGGGACACGAAGATTCTTTGAGATAAAATATGAGAGAGACTCTTTAGCTTCTTTTCTTGAGTGATGATACCGAACACTGCCAACGAGCTCTGATACCAATGTTATGTGCAGTGGAAGTGATATATGGTGTGTGCTCAAGATGAGTACTCAATACGTACTGAAGGTTCCTTTTAATGATTGAAAGACTTCCTTTGAGTTGTGCAATAGACTAGAAAGAAAAAGAGAATGATACTGTGAGAGAAGGTGTTGTAAGTGATAGAGGGAGAGAGAGAGAGAGAAGACTGACACCAGATGAGGTCCCAAACCCCCCTCCAAGGGCCTCCCTCTCTATCACTAGAGAGGTATTTGCTTTAGATTGCACAAATGTTGATACAATGGTACTAGATGCTAAGATGCTAGTGGAAAGATGCTTGCATCTGCGAGGCTAAAGATCGGAATGCAAAAACGCTAGGGTTTCTGACTGGGATCTGCAATGGCGATGAGGCTATGGGCTGATCTGCCATCGCCAATGGCGGCATGGGCTCAAAACTAAAAAACACTGGCTGATCTAAGGGCTAAATCTGAAAATGCTGGCTGATCTGATGCGGAAATCTGAAAACGCTAATGTTAATGGATGGATCTGCGACGATGCGACAAGGATATGGCTGAAAACTGAAAACGCTGATGCTGATGGGCTGATATGGTGCAAAAACGCTAGAGAGGCTGAGGTATTGCGGGTACTTGGTGCTGGTACTGAGGGTACTGACTTATGCTTGAGAAGTGACCCTATATTTGGGGTAAAAGCTGGTCAGGCAATCCAACTTAAAAATCCCACAATTCTAAAAATGATGCAAAAATGTCACTTATTAATAAGTTGGTGAACTATTAATAAGAGGTGCTTCATATGCGGTTCTTGCCTAGGCTTGGTACTAGTGGTGCTATATGGAATGTGCAATCAGAGGATCTGCAGTTACTCTAAAGTGCCTCGACATGCACATCCTGCGTACAGGCTTACAAGGGTGCCAAAAGTTAAAACACTTCCTACATTGTCCTAAACCCTAGAAATAGGAGGTATAGTTTGTCCACATGCACATAGGGTTCGATGTGCACGTGACTCTCTCTCTCTCTCTCTCTCTCTCTCTCTCTCTCTCTCCTTCCTTCCTTTTTTCTTAAATATATAGCCTTTCTTAAAGATATAGCCATTTTGTTGTAACCACATTCCTCTTATGAGTCATAAGAGTTGTGAGAAGCTAGTTGTACGTTTTTTCCTCCCTTGTTTTTATGCCTTCCAAGGCATACCCAGAGTGGAATGTAAACCCAAATGTACTTGATCTCTCCAGCAGGCCCCCTTTGGCCTCTAAAGGACATTAATATAACCCCTCTCTCTCTCTCTCTCTCTCTCTCTCTCTCTCTCTCTCATGTGTGTGTGTGTGTGTGTGTGTGTGTACGAGGATGTGAGCACATCAACATGTGTTGTGTTTTGAAATGTCAAAAAAAAGAGAAAGGGGGAAGCTTGGAGGGAGGGAAGTGGAGGGATACACAGGTCGAAACTTACCTCCGTTGACTTTGAGCAATATATAGGTCCACCCGTGGAGCCGCAGGAGCTGCCGGAACGATGACAGCACCCACACAAAAGCCGGCAATCTCATTGGGCGTTGCACTCTCCATTGGCTACAAAAAATAAAAAATTCACATTCATAACCCAAAACAATATGGAGATATAAATACTAGATTTTTCAAGCTCCTCTCTCTCTCTCTCTCTCTCTCTCCCTCAAATGGTGCCGATTCCGAGAGAAAGTACATTGATTACAAAGCAGTCCCAAAGGCAATAATCTAGAAATTGTAAATACTGGAAATAACTAGCCACATGGCAACTGTAAAAACCGAAAACCAAGGTAAAAACCTCTCCTAAAAAGAGTAAAAAGTGTCCCCGCAAGCTCAATGGAGTGAGGATGACAGCAGCCTCTAAAAGATAGGCACTTCCATGCAAATTCCTCCAATGCAAATCAAAAATCGGAACCATCAAAAGGTAGCAGCAGTGAAAAGGACAAGGAACATCTGCAATGGCAAGAGAGTTGTCGGTGATGAAGATGAGAGGAGATATCCGACATCACCAAGAAACTGCAAGAGGATGCCACAAAATGTGCAACAAAGCACTGCATTGGAGCATGTGTAACAAATCACTGCACTGGAGCCAACAAAGAGCTATCACCCAAGGTAGAAACCAGCCCACTCATTGAAGGTGGCTCCTGAAAGTGAGAGCTAAAGGGAACTTAAGGAAGACAGTGAAGGAGGCTCGAGGACAACAGCTTTGAAAACCTGATGTAGAAACCTCGTAATCTCTCTTAGAGAAAAATAATTGTTCTCTATTACATCTGCAAAACAGCTAAAGGACAAAAAAATTCTTCAATAGACACTGACTCTATGTACCCATGTACTAGAGATAGTACATTCAGAGAACATGCAGTTCACAACTCATACACTCATTGTGTTTCAATCATTCAATCTAGTCATCTCATCCATCGAGAACTCTTGATGCACCTAGATCCCTGTGTAGCCATCTCATCCTTCAGGAACTTTTGATGCGCTCACAACATTATCCGGTGATCTCATCCAGATAGGAATCTTGCCGCACTAGAATCTCATTTTATCATTCATCATTCCTCATCATCATACATTCGATCAAATTTCAGAAAACAAAACACAATTCATGGTTCTTATCATCAATCAAAACATTATCGGGTTCATTGCTAGGCCGTCGTCGCTCCCAATTGCTTTCACATGCATGTTCCTCGCTCCTATTACCATTTATCTGTACACAAATAACAAGAGCTTCCAAACATAGTAATTTGACACATGTTAAAATTTTCTACAGAAGCCCATATTTACTGCTGAAAACCCTAATTTTTCAAAGTTATCGGAATCAAAATCCGTTTGTGTCAATGTGTAGGGCTCATAGAGAGGATCAACTTTTACTTCTATTGCATATTCAAATTTTTAACCATTGAAGAGAGTTTTAGAGGCCTTTGCAACACTGAAAAACCTGAAGAGACATTTTTTAAGAGCTTTTTAGGGCAAAAACGAACTTATGTTTCTTCTCCTCCTCCTATTATTGTTTCTTCTTCATCCAGCTCTATAGCTTTCATCTGTAGGTTGCTAAAGAACCGGTTTCTCTCCTTTAAAAAAGAAAATTATGTACAATCTCCATGTTCCCAATCCATATTGTTAGGATCGTGCTTTGATTTGCAAAAGGCCAAGCAAGCAAGTTGAGCTCTGATACTACTGCAATCACTTCTGGCGAGTGATCGGATGGAAACAAAAAGATAACTACAATTTGCAAAACTTTGTAGCACTTTATCACTTCGAAACAACTTGAATAATTTTTTTATTTTTTATTTTTGTGTGTGTGTGTGTGTGTGTGTGTGTGTGTGTGAGAGAGAGAGAGAGAGAGAGAGAGAGAGAGAGAGAGAGAGAGAGAGAGAGAGAGAGAGAGAGAGAGAGAGAGACAGAGTTCCATCTCTAGACGGCTGCCACATGTGCACTACACCTGTGCCAGGTGGACAAGCTACTGCTACAGTCTAGCATCAATCGTAGACTAGCTTAGGACCTAGCCTGGCACTTTGTGAGTCTCTAACAGGACGTGCATGCCTAGGCAGGTCATAGTTGCATACCCTCTCTTGCACAGTACAGTCATTTCGACATATAGGCATGTGAGCATGTGAACTGTCTCTTAACCATTAATAAAAATAAGTACCATTTCAGCCTATTCTATCAAAATCGTGGAGTCTCCTTAGTGGCTGCTCGACCTAGCATTATTTGAACACATAAGTGACCTGGGGTCATCGCTTAAGGAAGGAGAAGCAGAAGTCAGGACCGCAGCACCAAGTACCAAAGGACCCGTAGGACTCAGCGTTTTGTAGCCTCTCCCTCCAGCGTTCTTCAGCCTAGATCGCCCTCAGTCTCATCACCAACGTTTTTCAGCCCTGAGCACCATCAATCTCAGCCTTCAGCATCTACAGATTTCAGCCCCATTATCGCTATTAGTAGCAGATCACCAACACAAGATTATTACCATTTTCAGTACTCAGCCTCAGCCTTGCAATATCAAGCATCCCTAGCAAGTACCCACTAGCATCCTAGCAGTACCAAGCACCTGCATCAAGTTCCCGTCAGCATTCCAACATTTAGCCATTGTATCAACATTGTGCAAGTAATAAAAGAAAGTACTTGCTCTGGCAACAGAGTAAGGAGGTCCTTCAGGTTGGTTGGGACCCGACATGCCGTGTCGTCTCTCTTTTCTCTCTCTGTGCGCCTCTCTCGTTCATTGTGTTCAGTTCAGTTTCTCTTTCAAGTGACGTGATGTAACCTTGTGTTTGTGCATAATACTAGATCCGAGCTAAATCCTTAAACTCTTCTACTGCACCTGCGGTATATTGGTATCAGAGCTCTGTGTGTGCTTCGTCTTCGCGAACTCAAGGAAAGAACCATCAAGAACTTCAACAGAACCAAGAATCCAAGAACCTCTCAGCTTTTTTCTGCCCAAAGAATCTTTGTATCCCTACCCCGAACTTATTAGCCCTCCCTTGGTCGATCGCGCATCGAGCGCGCTCCTGTCTTCATCGCTATGTCTTTGAACGAGGATCGACATCGATCCACGAAAATCCAGATTTTGAGTACCAAGATCTACTTGCCTCCTATGCAGATATGGAAGGAGTTGGAGAAAGGATACCCCTAACCCTCTTCAGCATTCGCATTCGCATTCGCATGTAGCATGCATCTACTTCTGTCGACAAGGAACCATTGGAAATACCTCCAAGCACCTCACCTTTCATCTTCACCCGCAATGTTTCATGACAAGACTATTCGCGCACACACATATAGCAAAGCAAGAATTCCAAGCTCAAAGAAAACTAAACAGCAAAACAAAACAAAAGGCAAACAAAGAAACCAGACAAGCCTTGTAGCTTTTGCCATATGGCAAGAAACTTCCATTTCTCCACGGATACCACTCGATGTAGGGTCTTGCACTTGCAAAGTTCGCTGCAAGCTTAGCTAAAGCAGGACCGGGGAGGAGGGGGGAGGCCTACGACGCAACCTAATGCTCATGTTTGACAGCAAACATGAGCATGCGTTGCGGGATAAAGGTCTTTAACCAAGACAGAAGACATCCAGTGAAAGAAGCCAAGTAGAGCTCTATAAACCTTAAGCAGCCACCGTAGTTGAGACAAGTCACTGGCGTGGCACCATCAAGTTCCGACCAAGGGAATAGAACCTTGCCGATGGCCTAAAGCCAAGAAGAAGAAGAAACACAAGAATTCCCAACTTATGAAGTCTTACCGAGTGGATAGGATTGATAATCCTAACCCCCAACCAACTTACAGAACCTTTACCGAGGTGCCTAAAACATAAATAAAGCAGATGCTTTTAGGCTTAAGTGCTTTTCATATTTAGCTTTTGATTTTGGCTAAGGGCCTTTAAATATGTAAGTAGAAGTCTCTCTCTAGCATTCTACTGCGTGGAGAAGCATAGGAGAGACCAAAGCTTTGTAACATTGCGAATCAATAATAAAGAAATACCAAAAGGGGCGCCAGTCTTTGGGGCAAGTGCCGTTGTCGGGTGCAACGGAAGAGTTTTAAGGATTTAGATCGGATCTAGTACTCTGCACAAACACAAGGTTACTTCACTTCACTTGAAAGAGAAACTGAACTAAACACAATGTGTGTGTGTGTGTGTGTGTGTGTGTGTGAGAGAGAGAGAGAGAGAGAGAGAGAGAGAGAGAGAGAGAGAGAGAGAGAGAGAGAGAGAGAGAGAGAGAGAGAGAGAGAGCATGTCGGGTCCCCACCACCCTCAAGGGCCCCCTTGCTCAATTTCCAAAAGCAAGTACTTGCACAATGCTGATGGGAACTTGATGCAGGTGCTTGGTACTGCTAGAATGTTGGTGGGTACTTGCTAGGGATGCCTGATACTGCAAGGCTAAGGCTGAGTACTGAAAACACTAACAATCCTGTGTTGGTGATCTGCTCTACTGACGGCGATAATGGGGCTAAAATTTGTAAATGCTGATCTGTGATGCTGAAGGCTGAAATTGATGGTGCTTAGGGCTGAAAAACGCTGGCGATGAGGCTAAGAAAAGCTTGTGATCTAGGCTGAAAAACCATGGAGGGAGAGGCTACAAAATGCTGAGTCTTGCGGATTCTTTGGTACTTGGTGTTGTGGTCCTGACTTCTTTTCTGCTTCTCCTTCCTTAAGCGATGACCCCCAAGTCACTTATCTACTCAAATTATGCATGGTGAAGCGCCTCTTAAGAATTAATAATAATAAGTGACATTTTAGCCTATTCCATCAAAATCGTAGGAGTCTCCTTTATGGCCACGCAGAGGCTACAACTTGCGTACGCCAAGATCAACGTTGCAACTCACCACCACACCAAGCGGAAATCATCTCGCTGACTGCAGGAATTGCAGACTGCCAGTCATTTTATAACACCACGGTCCTCCTCAAAAGTACATTTAAGAGCGCGTCCGCACGCTGGGGTAGAACCCCCACCGGCTCAACTCCAGTCCAACCCCCATCACCCCCGCTGCCTGACTTTTGCACAGCGTTCGCACGCTCGTTAGCAAACCGCCACGTGGACGCTGTTGACGCTCGGCTGACCGGGTCCAGCCAGTGGCGCTCCACAACAGAAAAATCAAATTTGATTTTGAACTGCCCCGCCATCCCGCGTCCATAAAATTAGATGGCCATAAGTTCACAGCAGCCCCTCAAACCTGCAATTCATCTCTCTCGCTCTCTCACTCTCTCACACAAACACACAGCAGCCCCAAACAGTCAACTATTCACCCTCTTTCTCTCTCTTTCTCTCTCTCTCTCTCTCTCTCTTTCGTTTACAGGCCATGGCCACTCATGATGAAATAGTAGTAGCTCTTGCAGCCATGTTGGCAAGCATTCAACACTGCCGTATTCAGTTGCAGGCTCATCTGCAAAGCTCGCAACAATCCACCCAACTATTGCATTCACTACTGTTACATTTGGATGAAGGGGAAGACGAAGACATGCATGTTGCAGTCATCACAACTTTCCTTGGAGTGGCCGGCAACCTATTCTTGCAAGCAACCCGTCTTCCATGGGGTGATATTTCCCCTTGCATGTGGTATGTGAAACCGCGGTCTTTGCACTGGTTTTCTAATTACAATCGGTGGTGTCTGCTCGACAACGAGCGTTTTCAGTCATATATTCGTTTTCCGCAAACACTCTTTAACCAGCTAGCTGAGCTTTTGCACGATGACCTAGTGCAAGGAGAAATCCCGCCGTCGCTACTCATGGTTAAAGGTCGGTACTTCTCGGTGGAGAGGAAGGTTGCGATAGCACTCATGTGGCTAGCTACGGGGGCCTCATTGCGTATTGTTTCAGAGCAATTTGGATGCGGTGTGTCAACAGTTTCAGAAATTGTGGATGCATTTGTGGATTCATTATATCGACGACTGCATGAGTTCGTGCGGTGGCCATCCACTCCACTTGATATGCAAACAATGAAGGGATTGGGATACAGCATTAGGGAGTATATTATAGGAGATGGAGGGTACTACCAACTTCCTTGGTTACTTATACCCTTCCAAGCCCCACTATCTCCCTCCCAAGCAAGGTACAATACTTGACACGCACCTACTCGCTCTGTGGTGGAACGTGCATTTGGGCGCATGAAGACCACATGGAGAATCTTGCATGGCACAATTCGACAACCTGACATCAATAAAGTACCTAGGATTATCTCCGCGTGCTGCATTTTTCACAACATGGCTATGGAACATGGGCTACTGGCAGTTGATGTTGTGGACAAGGCACTACAAGCTTATCATGTCGACAATGAAGATGGTGTTGCGGAAGCAAATGATATTAATATGGAAAGTGTGGCTATGTGCTTGGATGAACTCCATGGCACTGTACTCTCTTAAATCTATTGAATTCTCCATCTATCTTAGATTCTCATGGTTCTTAGATTTATGTAATTGGAAACATGTTATTTGTTTTGAAATATTTAGAATTGCTCACTTTCCAGGACTGTCTGCCTTTAGCATCTTGAAGAAATGTGATGTTACATCAATGAGCTAACAATTGTAGTATTGCAAATTGGAAATCCAAAAAGGCAATTGACAATAGAGCCACCAGTTAACTAACTGAGTATTGAGTGGGTGGGGGGGCGGGGGGGGGGGGGGGGGGGGGACCCAATTTTTAATAATTTTGTATCTTCAACTACAAGCATAGTAGAATGACATAGGCAGACCAAATGAGCCTTAATGAAATGAACATGCATAAGGCAAACACAGAGAATCAACTACTATGAGAGATGAGATCTCATCCTTGGCGAGCCAAGTAGGCTGCGAAGAGGTCGTCAAACCTATTCATCGACGTCTGCAAGCCCTACACTTGCTCTTCGGCCGCTTTCATCTGCCTCTCTTGAATCATTAGCATAGCCCGAACTTGTTCCGCATGTGCTTTGGTTCGCTCCATTGCAGTTTTGCTCATTTGGTCCATTAAATTGCGACTGATGTCAGTAAAATCTCACCTAAGAGCTGACTGACGAGCTTCTTTGCCTCGACGTTTCTTGCCAGTGGAGCTACCGTCTTGCTCTATGGGTCCGTCTCCTTCTCCTTGAGTTCCGCTAGCTTCATTGCCTCCTTTGCGAGCAATGGAGTTGCCTGTAGACAAAGGTAATCAGTGTTCACTAAATGAAAACCGGCAAAAGGATAGTGAGACGAGTAGGATTAACAACAACCTGCTTCTTGTGCCGAGCTATCGCACAAGACATCGCCTGGATTGACTAGAATGTCACGTCCAAAGTTGGCTTCGAGAATGTCGAACATAGTCTTGTCAAATGATGGTGGCAAGCTATGTGTTTTCCGCTCTTGCAAATCCATTTGCCAGTAGGAGTCACCCCACTTGGTGGTTCTCTATCCCAATCAGCCACCTTCTTGTACTTGGGGAAGTGATTTTCCCACTTGTCTCGACATTGCAGGGCGGTACAGATCACCCCCTTCTCTCGCACCCAAGTCGAAACACGACGCCACCTCTCATCCAAACTTCGGATTTTATTCCTACCCTTTGCCACGGCCATCTCCTCGTCCAAACGACGCTTTGACTCAGTGAGAGTTCGAAACTCCTCTAAGGACCAATTGTCCCGCATTGTAGAAGGTTCTTGTGCTGCCATTTTCGCCCGACGTGCTCTCTCCGAAGCTTGCTTTCGTTGGCGCTTTTGAGCCGGTTCAAGAGGCTCGATGGAAGCTCTATTGGTAGCGGGTGTAGAGCTTGGGACTTGCACTGGAAGGTATCCCGCTGGAGCCACGCCGACCAAAGTAGGCGGAGCTCTTGCGAGACATGGCATTGGAGGCTGCTATCCACCTAAGGCGGATATAGAGGACATGACGAACGGAGCCGCATTACCGGATGGCATGGACGGCACACGGATGGGGCTCGCGGCCACTGCATAGGAACCACTAATTGGAAACTGGGTTGACAACATTTGTGACATGCTGTTCCAACTCATTCCATCAAAATCATCTTCCTGGGAATCGAAGGCTAGTGAGTTAAGGTCAAATCCTTGAGCCATTAGGAGGAGGTGCGAGAGAGAGAATCTCTGCAAAGAAGGTCGAGGCCTGCGGGAGTGATGGAGAGAGGTCCTTAAGAGAGAGTTGATCTGATGGAGAGCTCAATAGGTTGAACTACAGAGGGACATGGCGAATTAGGATACTGCTGTAGAGTGAGAGAGAGAGATGGGAGCTGTTTGTTCCGTCTATTCTTTTTATGGATAGGCTCATGCCGTGTGTATGTGTGTGTGTGTGTGTGTGTGTGTGTGTGTGTGTGTGAGAGAGAGAGAGAGAGAGAGAGAGAGAGAGAGAGAGAGATGAGAATCGGCACCTAAGCCAAATTTGAGTTGTCCCTGTTGACGCCCACGTGCTCAAATGAATGCGCCGCTAGTTAACTATGCTGAGGATGGCCAACTCTGCCGTTTTCGGCAGAATTGAGATTGCCACTTCTTTGTTCAACGATGCCTATTAACTACGCCGCGTGCGAATCCCACTCACCCCCGCTAGGCTGGAGTCAACCCCTGCTCGTGCAAAAGTGCCCTAAATTTGAAGGTTTTGTAGCATAAAGGTTCCATGTGTCTTCGCTTCGCATCTGCTAAAGGCTTCTTGGCCCTACCACATTTGTCATACATGTCGACCAAGACAATGCCAATATTAACATTTTTTTTCAACAGCCCCTGACTAACGAGCGAGTTCTTTTGTCCATCCTAGCATCTTCCAAATTGCCATGTGCCTTCAAGATGAAAGCATAGGTGATTGCACATTTGGAGATATGCACTCACTTTGCATCAGCTGAAAACTCACGGGGTTCATCGTTCAACACCCCCCTATACAATGTGCGTTCGTTGTGAGTTAAAAAAGCCCCTCTCTTAATATGTCTGAATGAACAAAATGACCCCTTATTTTTGGATTTTTTTCCAAAATTGAATATAAAAACTCCTTATTTTAATGTATCTCTGTTAAATTGTGTAAATATTTTGCATTTTAAAACCCCTCTTTCGAACTCACGTTATACATTAACATGATTACATAGTGCACCCCCCGAGGCTGAAAACAGCCCATAACTTCTTGGCTCCGGGCGTGTTCGACATATCCCACATTCGGTGCAATCCAAGGGATAACATTCTGGACAGGTAGCTCCTAAAGAACTTTTTGTGCTTTGTATACCACATTTGGCATACATGTCAACCAAGGCAATATCAAGCACGATGTTTTGTTTCAACAGCCCCTAACGAACAGCCATGAAGACGGCCTAGAGCTTTCTTGACCTACTCTTGTCGCGCACATCACGCAATTAACGCATTCCAAGAAGAAACATATTCCAAAGAGGAAGCTCCTCAATAACTTTTTGTGCTTTCTCAAGTGCACCATATTTGGCATACATATTGACCAAGACAATGCGAAGACCGACATCTTTTTTCAACATTAGCATCTTTGTGAATTTTTGTGCCCATATGGCATCTTGTGTAGAGTCACATGCCTTCAAGATACATGCGTAGGTGATTGCATCTGGAGAGAGGCCCTCGCTTCACATCTACTGAAAACATACTAGAGCTTTCTGGCTTGCCCCTATGCGGAAAATCTTGCAAACGGTGCATTCCAAGAGTCCACACCCCGGATAGGAAGCTAAACATGGCCTAGAGCTTTCTGGCCTTGCTCCTGTGGTGCGTATTTCACGACCAATGCATTCCAAGACATGTTATTCCCATTCAATGCATCTGACATGCAACAGTTTGAGAAAAATGGTCATCAGGAACATGCCCAAGTCGTATTGCATCTAAGAAAAACATTTTTAGAGCTTCCTAGCATGCCCTTGCTTGGCATATCTACATATAAAAGCACTCTAAGAGACTTCATCTAGTCAAAACATCGTTAAGCATGGCATTCCCTTCCAACATCCCATGACTAGCAATTTCATCATGAATTCTCAAACCCATCGTGTTGCATAAGGAAACCAACTTTCAAGGTGCAAGCATGGATAAATGCATTTGGAAGAAGGCCTTCCCTTTGCATCTTGTTAAAATAGCCCAGAGCTTCCTTGCCACTCCCATGTTGGTAGTATCATGATTGCAGTTGGGGAGGTGCCCTCATATTGAATCCAACAAAAGGTATCCAGCCATTGTATTCCATCCAACTATTGTGGAGCTCTGACCTGGTACAAATCCTTCTTCTCATCACATGCTTTTAGTCCAGATAGAAAAGAAAAACTCCTTGCTTTGACTCCTCATCATACCCTTCATGCCTATGCTTGACTTGTGTACCAAATATTGCATCTTTCCTGGATTTGCCAATAGATTTCCTATCCTTGATTTGTGGATATAAAATAGGTGTTGCTTACAAGATATTCAGCAAGCCATGGAAATGGAGACCAAGAACTATGTGCGCTCCGTATATTGTATACAATATAAGTTGTACACGAAGAGAGAGAGAGAGAGAGAGAGAGAGAGAGAGAGAGAGAGAGAGAGAGAGAGAGAGAGAGAGAGAGAGAGAGAGCTGCTTAGCACCATCATGAGTGCTTTGAGTACAAAGTGCATGTGAGCTATATTAAACAAATCCTACCATTTTAAAAGCTACTAACCACGTGGAATGGCATTGAGCTTCCTAACTTTTGACTACTTTGTCACAAATTAACTCACCAGCAATATTCATACTATTCTTTCCCCTAAGAGTAGGACTACAAACAAGGTACAAGGAAGGATATGTGAAGTGAATCCACTAGGTTAAGCTCCATAATGGGATTGCAATAACTAGATAACGATGTGTGTTTTTGAGAATTTTGAATAAATATACCCATAAGTCACAACTTAGGTATACATACACCCCTTCTGTCTTTGGAAAACTTAAGCAAAGGGAGTAAAAATACCCTTCCTTTGAACTAAGTGCATCCCTCGAGCTAAAATATGCTCAACATGGTTGTTGTCAAACAAATAACCTATTTTTAAACTTATCGAGATTTCTTTTATAAAATTCTTAGCCAAGAAAAACAATATGTAGTCTGCAATTTTTGATTACAAATTTCAAAAGCTAGAGTTGTAGTCATTTGAAAGTATTTTCCTTTATCTAATTAGGAAATATTACAAAGTACAACCTTTAATTTATGTTTAAGAAGACACTTCAACTTTATCTCCAAACAATTATCAATCCCATTTAAAAATGTCATCAACCCAGCATATTCTACAATTAAGCTAATCCAAGATCACTACACTTGGCATGCATATGACCATCACACCTTGATTGTGTTCCATCCCTAAGCGAATCATATTTTTTGAGATCTTTCTCAATGGCCAAATGCATATGACTACCTTAAATCCTTTTGTCCCTACCCAACCTGGCATATCACCTCAATCCTCATGGCCCTACCCAACATGGCATATCATGCAATCAAGTTCAAGATACAACAACCGAGATGAAAACTTCCTCAAAGATTTCAAGATGCAAGCATAGGCGAAGACACTTGAGAGAGGTCGTCATTGCACATCCGATAAAAATAGCCTAGAGTCTCTTTGTCGGCAACCCACCCAACCTTAAGTTCCCATAACACTTGAATGCTTACATGAAGTCCACACTTCTTCTCTACAATTATCAAGCCTCATAAAGGAATCCTTGCTTAGTGGATCTTAGTTTCTCCGCAATCTTCTTTAGCATTTTCTTATCAAATCCAATGGCAACTTTTCTTCTCAACCGTTAGCAGTAGATGCTTCATCTTGTGTACATCGAGTCACTTTTTGAGTGTCGATGCTTTTCAACTTAATAATTGTTCAAACTCATTGATTGTCACTGCTTATTTAACACCTTCTCATGCTCATTGATTGTATATTGCTTCCACAAGACTACATAAGGCACTCCACAACTTGGTATACATGTCAACCAAGGAAATTCTCTAGCTTCTCTCTTGTTTGAGTGATTCTTCTTCCGCTCTATGATCCTTTTTAGTAGAATTCCAACGTTATTAATTACAAATAGTAAAATGTGTGGTGCTCCTCTCTCGGAACGCTATCCCTGAGTTACGCTTGCACTGAAAAGCACTAGGGTTGCATTGCAGTAACGCACCAAATCTCTCTATTATTAACTATGTAACCCCTGGTGACACGTGGATCACTCAACTTCTAGCACTCATGGTAACAAGTCCTCTACTAGAGGTCACTCCTCCCAAAGAAATATAAAAGTACTTAGTGGAGCTCTCACTAGATTTACATCTGTAAATTCGGCTAACGTCAATGTTGAGCCTCACATCACCTGTCATCTAGTACCATCACCACCACTACATCTCACGCCTTGTTGGTCCTCTCATTCCCAAAGAAAGTCTTGGAAGGCTCTTTGTCATTGCTGTTGTGTTTGTATTGGTTCAATATTTTATCGGTTTTCCATGGTTTGCAACAACAAGCTTGTCTCGGGTTCAACCAGCACGGGGCTAAGCTGAGGCATACCTTTTTCAAACATTGGGCTATGGGTGGGTACAAAACAACTCTTACAAGACTTTCATTGAAGATGATGTTGAAATTAAAGATTACTCTCGTCCATGATGCACCGATCTTCTCTCCCCTATCTTTTCCCACAATATCGCCACAAATCCACGTGCATGTGGTGCCTATCACCACTGGCCTCTCTCTCTCTCTCTCTATATATATATATATATTTTTTTGACCATCATCTCCCTGGTTCTCCTGCGCGTGCCACTGCACACAAAGTTTGGGTGACTAACTAGTTATCAAGCCAGGTGTTGATCATCCATTGTGGGATTAATTATTGGCCGTGTTGCACGATGTTGTTAGCTTCTCAATGGTCAGGTCATGTGCATGTGGAGTCACCTCTACTAGTCCACAGCCCCCTGCATGCACCATTGTCCACCGCCACCAATTGCTGCAATACAGGCCCTGCCCACCAAGCGCCTAGCTCAGACAGGTTGTCGTGCTATGTCCCAAGCGTAGCAACTGAATGGCACTGACCCTTTGAGTATTAAATGCCAACCTCCTTCAATTGTGTTGATCGATCATGATCACCTTTTCCAACAAAATGAGGGTGGCACACAATAACTTATTCTCGGCTATCCATTCTCCATAGTTGTGGTGGACCACCCTTAATGAAGCTCCTGGAGAATTGGATTCATCTTCCAGCCACACACAGTCCCTAGGTGACTTCACTAGAGATTGTTATGGCAGAGAGGTGATTATAGTAAATCAACCATTGCATGAGCTCATTAAAAATTAAACAGGTTAATGCAAAAGAGAGAGAGAGAGAGGGAGAGAGGGGGGGGGGGGGGACAATTAAATTATTTTTATTGTTCCTATGTTTGCAAGTTGGAAAATGTTGAGGATGCCATGCAATCATGGTATGGGAAAACTCAAAAGTAGTGCAATTTGTAGAGGAGTTTTGCACATGAACCGTTACTCTAAAATGATTTCTTCTAGTGGCATCAATGGTAAAAGCACTTTTGTATATGGCTTCTTTTGAAGGTTGGAAAGAGCTTGGCATAATGTCTTTCTCATATCAAAATATCCTTTTGGGGTGGAGAAAATACATTTGAAACTTGAAAAGACTCCTTCACAACCAATAATTGGACCAATGGTGAGAAGAGGACATAAAAAAAGCAATGCACATTCAACAAGCAACAAGGCATATTCCAAACAAGTACATCCAGATCCCATTCCGGTAACCTATGAACCCATTTTTCATCCATCAAGTGTAAAGCATTTATTTTCAATTAGAGGAAAAGATTTCTTAACACTAGAATGGTAACAGGACACTTTTAAGTCCTTGGACACTTTTGTGTCCTGTTAAGTGACCATTTTGCTTGAATTATTTGAAGAGTATGAAAATGAATTTCTAGGTGCTATATATCCACAAAGTTGCCTTATCATGAGCTGAAAAAAACTTAGCATTTTTTTTTGAGTATCGATCTCACCAATAACCTTACTCTTGCACAATATTTTTGAACCTAAACTGTGTGAAAAAACGGGTCCTGTTTTTGGTTTTTTTTTCAATTTTTGGCAACTATACCACTCTAAACTTCATGTTTGTGAGGTTTAGATGGCTAGAGGTTAGGCCTTCATAGTTCTCAACATGTTTTGATGCTTCTAGAGAGAGCTAAGTGTTAAAATTGAAAGTTATGACCAATTTACAAGAATTGCATTATCTTGTTTTTTTGGCCAAAATTAGCACTTTTATAAATTTTTTGGTGGCTTTCTTGATATCCAAATTCAATTTTGATTGTGTAAGTGTAATGTATAACATAAAGCTAATCTTCCTTGAGTTTTGGGGGACCTAATATGCTATATAGCATAGTATATGATGATGGTTGAGTTTTTTGATTGCTGAAGAATACGATACATTTTAGAGTAGCAAGTATAACTTTCTCAATATTGCTAGTTTCTTAGGCCAATTGTGTGTATTTTGTAGGTAGTGACCATATCTAATCATGACTACAAACTTGGCTAGATATTGAGTAGTTTCTATGGGTTTCTAGAGGTCATAATGCTAAACCCAATTTTTTCACGTTTGCTGTATTTAGCACTTTATCATTGCCCCCAAGGTTCCAATTGTAAGAGATCCATTATCCTTTTGATGCTCCATGGCTCCTTTTGAATCCAGAGGCCCAAAGGGAACTAAGAAAACATGTATATAGTATCTGTATTGAGCGTGACTATAGAAACTTTGATGATAGGTCCGCAGAATGGCAAAAATGCAACGTTTTTGTACCTATTTTTTTTGCCCCAAAAAAAAAAAGTGAGGTAAAAGCAACCATATGTTTTGGTCACCAACCCATTGAAGTTAACGGGGAAGTTTATCTCATGTTTTACAAAAATCTCCACTCTTATTTATATGCAATCAACCGTAAGAAATTGCTGTTTTGGGCAAAATGCACTGGTCCATCAACTTTGGAGGCTTGTAGTGACCAAGGGATGAGAAAAATTACAAGTTTCTCATTTTTTCCATATGTAGTAGTTATTGAACTATAAGCTCATGAAAGGATTTTTCAAAATGAGTGGATCTACTATGGTTTTGAAATTTTTTCCCAAAACCCTGAAAGGACACTTTTATGTCCTGTTAGGTTACCATTCTAGTGTTAAAGATCTTTTGGGAGGAGCAATACAAATCATGTAATGATAGCCTGCATGAGATTAGGAAATGGTTTGAAGATGGGTTTGGAGAGCTTAAGAGGGTTAATTTGCCCAAATCAATCTTTGTAAAAGTCTCAAAGATGCAAAAGCTTTGCTTGAACAAATCGAAAAAAAATGTGAAATTATTACTTCCCTTGAAATTTGGGGAATATGGAGATTTGGCATGGGAGGCAAAAGATGTTTATGAAAAGGTCTTGGAATGGCGCCATGCACAAAGGAATCCAAAATATAATTCCCATTTGCATGTTGAAAGGTCTTCTTTTCATGGTGCGTTCATGAAGGGTAACATATCTTTAGATGCAAATCGACAAAGACATTATCCATCACATGTGGAGTTGTATGGAAGCATCCATGAAGTTCTTTCACAAGTTGTAGAATGAGATTCCAATATGGTTGAAAGTCCTAATCTATATGAAGACTTCACACTTTTTGGCATTGGAACCTATCTAAAAGTTTTCTCAACACCATCATTTGACCTATGGGAAGTTGAAGTAGTTGATTTGCAAAAGGAGAACCCCTTCTTTTCATGCTTGCTACTTTCGAGTCAAAGCAACAACGTGTTTGTAATATCAAAATTGTAAGTATGGGAACCTATGTTTTTTATTCTTGAATGTTTTTTCTAGACTTATGTTTTAACTTTATGCAAGTGATGTGTAGGGTGACATTATATCCATTCCATCTATATATGCTATATGAAGAAAGGAAAGCTTTATGGGGTGCGGAATGGTAAACGCAAGAGAATTGTTCTTTGGAATTTTGGTTTTTGTAAGGTCATTATATGTTACTATTATGTTGCATTGATTTCACATATGAATTTTGACGTCAAATTACCGGCGTCAATGGCGAGCGTTGGTATATGTGTAGGTAAGTCTAGAGGGAGACCAAGTTTTAAAAAAATTCAAAATTTGAATTTTCGGCACTCATACCGACGGCCATACCGGTGCCTATATAGATGTTTGTATTGGTGCGTATAGCAGTGCTCATACCGATACGTA
This sequence comes from Adiantum capillus-veneris, assembly GCF_014529385.1. NCBI lineage: Eukaryota > Viridiplantae > Streptophyta > Polypodiopsida > Polypodiales > Pteridaceae > Adiantum > Adiantum capillus-veneris. The sequence continues at coordinate 64,106,097 of NC_140936.1, forward strand.
TACCAGTACCTGTATCGGTGGACCCTGCAAAAAACAAAACAATAGATCTTTCCTGCGTATTTTCCTTTTTTCTTTGCTTCTTCTTTTGTCCTCCTCCTCCTCACTTGCTGCAGATCTGCTGCCTTACGACTTGCTGGAGGTGAGATTCTCACTCGTGGACTACTCCCCATCATCAAGGTGAGATTCTTTTCAAGTTTCCTTGTATGTTTGTGCAATTTAGTGTATGTGTGTGTAACATAGCGTGTGTGTGTGTGTGTGTGTGTGTGTGTGTGTGCATTTTTGCAAGTTTGAGGACGTTTTTAAGACTCTTTCTTGCTCAAATAAGCCGCATGTGAGTGCTCTAAATTTTTATGCAATTTTATTTTAAACTTATGTTGTACTTAAAATTGTGGCGTATTGTAGGTGTTATGAATGTTAATGTACATAAAAATGTTGAAGTTATAAAGATGGTTTTAGTGTTGATTATTTTTTATTACATTTGATTATTTTCATATGTTTGGCCGTTTTAAGTTTAGCGGTTTAGTGGTTTAGGTTTAGGTTATAGGTTATAGGTTAGCGGTTTTTGATTTGGGCACTTTAAATCCGCTTATTGTTGTATTAGTTTCAGTAATCCGCTTAGGGTTAGCTACTTATGTAAAGCGACGTTTGCTATTTTAGTCCGGTTACGGTTTGAAACTTAGGTTTTAATTGTTTGCAATTTGGTTGTAGGGTAAGCGATTGAGCTATTTCAACTCCCTTAGGATAAGCAGTTGGGCTATTTCAACCCACTTAGGGTTAATTGTTCGGCTATTTCAAACTTCAAAAAGAACACAAACAAACTTCAAAAACCGCTTGTGCACTTGGGGCAAGCAATAGGCAAAGTGGCTAGAAGAAATGGCAAGTGTGCAAGCCATTTTTGAATTTCGGCTACGTTTTTTAGAGAAAAAGCACAAGCGGACTTCATAAATGCCTTGCACACTTGCCATATTTTCTTGCTACTTTGCATATGGCTTGCCCATTTGCTTGTTTTTGGTTTGGGCAAGCCGTATGTGTTCTTGTTAGCAAAAACGAAAAGATAGAAAGACGTTCTTGAAGTCTATATGCAAACGAAAAGATAGAAAGACGTTTTTAAGGAAAAATGCAAATGGACTTTAAAAACGAATTGCTCTCTTGTCGTTTGTGCTAACAAGAACGCATATGGCTTGCCCAAACCATCAATAGGAAAATGAAAAATCCATATGCAAAGTAGCAAGCAAATATGGAAAGCCGTGTACAGAACAACGAAGCAAAAATTATAGGTGCACAAGTCTTTTCTGAAGTCCATTTGCATTCTTATTAAAATGCAAACGGGCTTCAAAAATGGCATGTGCACTTGTCTTAACCATCCATCTGGTGCAAGGGCAAGTAGTGTGCAAAGTGGTAATAAAAATGGCAAGTGTACAAGCCATTTTTGAAGTTCGGTTGCCTTTTTTAGAGAAAAATGCAAACGAACTTCAGAAACGCCTTGTTAGCACAAATAGAAAGATAGAAAGCCATTCTTGAAGTTCGTATGCATTTTTTTATAGAAAAGTGCAAACGGACTTCAAAAATGGCTCGTTCGTTTATTGTTTCTGCTAACACGAACGCATATGGATTGCCCAAACCATCAATAGGCAAATGGGCAGGCCATACTCAAAGTAACAAGAAAATATGGCAAGCCGTGTGCAATCCATATGCATTCTTAGGGTTAGCAGCTTAGGTTTAGGTGGCTCTTGAAACCCTCTACATGCATTGTTATGTAGACGTGTGTGTATGTGTGTGTGTGTGTGTAGTGTGTGTGTGTGTGTGTGTGTGTGTGTGTGTGTGTGTTGCATCCATGAATATAGAGACGAGATTATTACCCTGTGGTCCTAATCTTTGCCTCACGACCGAAGTGTGCGGGGATCGGGTAGGGCTAGAGAATGTGAGGTTGTTAGAGCTAGCGGAAAATAGTAGAAAAAACACAAATAGACTTCGAAAATGACTTGTGTACTTCAAAAACGCGAACGAACTTTGATAAACAAAGTAAAATAACGCATTTGGACTTCAATAACGCACACAAACTTCAAAAACCCTAATATATAGTCATTAAACAATAAAGACGAGATTATTACCATGTGGTCCTAATCTTCGTGCACCTCTAGACCGAGGTGTGCGGGGATCGACCATGGCTAGAGAATGTGAGGTTGCTAGAGCTGGCGGAAAATAGTAGAAAAAATGCAAATGGGCTTCATAAATGACTTGTGTACTTCAAAAACCCAAACGGACTTTGATAGATGAAGTAAAATAACGCAATCGAACTTCAAAAACCCTAATATATAGTCCTTGACCAATAAAGACAAGATTATTACCCTGTGGTCCTAATCTTGTGCACCTCTAGACTGAGGTGTGCGAGGATCGGACATGGCTAGAGAATGTGAGGTTGTTAGAGCTAGCGGTAAATAGTAGAAAAAATGCAAACGAACTTTGATAAACAAAGTAAAACAATGCAATTGGACTTCAAAAGTGCACACAGACTTCAAAAACCCTAATATATAGTCATTGACCAATAAAGACGAGATTATTACCCTATGGTCCTAATCTTCGTGCACCTCTAGACCGAGGTGTGCAGGGATCAAGCATGGCTAGAGAATGTGAGGTTGTTATGTATTATCATGTATTTAGTAGTGCGTAGTTATAACAAGAGTGATTTAATTATTTGTTGCATCATTGGTAGATAAAGTATGGATGATAGGATGGCATGTCATTGTGCGCATTGCAAGCATCAGATCTTTCAAAAACAAAAAATCTGCGATCAGCACATACGCAATAACGGTCTCTTTCCCATAGAGCAACTACAAGACCTGCGTTATCGATTTCATGGTCTGGAGACAGTAGATCAACCTTCGCAAGTAGATATTTCTCCAACTTCATCCCAGAGAAGACGATTTTCAAACGAACAGCCATTGACTGAGTCCACCCAATTAATACCTGATATGGCATTTCAAGAAGTAGAGATGGAGTAGATGTTAGACGTGTTCTTTGACATGGATCCCATCAGAAGATGACAACATTCAAGGCAATACTACCAACCAACCTTAGTCATCCCGTCCATATCGACGGCATGATAGCAATAATAAAGAGGGCGAGATGATGCAAACTCTTGCACGTATGCCACTTTACAATGGTGCAAAAATCTCAGTTCTTCGTACCGCTTTGGTGATGATTAATTTGTGGTCTGTCTACGGGTGGTCTGACACCTCCGTCACTGAGTTTTTCAGGTAAATACATTGTATCTTAAGCATGCCAAAGTACAAATTATAGTTCAATAATGTGATAAAGGGGTTGAGTTGTTTATGTAATGACAGGTTGCTCAACGAGCAAATCTTGCCGGAAGGAAATCACATGCCCCCTACTCGTCTAGCCGCTAAAAAGATTCTTACTAATTTGGGCTTGAATTATCACAAAATACATGCATGTCCTAGTGATTGTATACTTTTTTGCAATGAGTATGCAAATTTTGAATAGTGTCCCAATTGTGGATCAAACAGGTATAGAGAGGACACACAAGGAATATTTATCCCTGCAAAGGTCCTTTGACACTTACCTATCAATCCAAGAATAAAGAGCAAGTGCAAGTCTATAGCCTCTTTGATGACATGGCACTAAAATACTAGATCGACAGATGATGTGATGTGGATACCTGCTGACTCTTGTGCATGGAAGCACATAGAGGAAAGTTAGCTACATTTAAGAATGAGCCTCGATGTATCCACTTTGGTCTGGCAATGGACGGAGTAAACCCAATTGGATTATGAAGTTTGTCATGGAGCACGTGGCCTATTTGCTTGGTTACTTATAATCTTCTACCATGGCTAGCTATCAAGAAGGGCTATCTGTTTTGTCACTGATCGTCCTAGGAAAGTACAAAGCAAAGAACATGGACATCTATTTGGCACCACTTATAGAAGATCTCCAAATCTTGTGGACAGGGATCGATGTGGTTGATATGTCCCAACCAATCGGATGATGAAATGTACATGTGCAAGGCGTTCTCATGTGGACCACGTACGATTGGTCAGGCTTCGGTGAGTGTTCATGTAAATGCCTTTGAAACCCTCACATACATGTTATTCCTGGCTATGCCAACGCTTTTATATTTTAATTTTTTGATTTTTCAGGCTTGAGTTACTCGGGCATCATGCATGTCCGAAATGTGGTCCTCGACTTGGCTTCCGTCGCTCTGATCATTTGAGTAAGACAATTTACGAGGAGCATGGTAGATTTTTGCCTAAAGGACATGAGCTACATGGACCAAACATATGCAAACATGATATGCATCCACTGAAAGCAAGCGATTGGAAAAACGTGTGTCTAGAGAGGGGAGATTTCATGCCACCTGGAATGAAAAGACTTCCATGAACTCCCGTATTGGAGTGACCTGTTGATTAATCATCTGCTTGACCCAATTCACATCTTCAAGAATATGGGGGAGATCATATGGAAAACCATCACTGGAAAAAGGGAGAGCAAGGCCCAAAGATATGACCTGCAATTTGTGGGTTGAATGCCAGATATGTGGCCTTGACTTAAACCCAATGGAAAGTTTGCTATACCAAAAAGTTCCATGGGTTTTGAGTCGTGCAAAAGAGCAACAAGTGAAGAAGACTATATCTTCATTCAAGACTCCCACTGGGTACATGCAATGTTTGAAAACGGCTTTTACAAGAGATGAAAATCTTAGTGGTCTTAAGTCACACGATTGGCACAAATTTTTACAGTTTATCTTACCAATTGCCATAAAGGATTGTTTAATACATGACATTAGAAGAACAATCTACAAAATCAGTGAGTTGGTACGTTGGATCAGTTCAAAAGAGATAAAAGAAGACAACATCAATGCAGCACGCTTAAATGCTATTGAAGTAGTGTGTATGGTGGAGAAGTACTTTCCAACAAACATTCTTACCATCTAAATGCATGTACTTATGTATGTGGTCGATGAAGTTGCAGTTGCTGGGGTAGTTCATAGCAAGTGGATGTTCTTGTTGGAGAGATTTATGAAGACTTTAAAGGAGTTCGTTCGTCAAAGGGCTCGCCTTGAGGGTAGCAAGGCCGAAGGATGGCTTGTACAAGAGTCTCTTGTCCTCATCAGTTAATTTTTGGGCTCAATTGATCCAAAGATGCCCCGAATGTTGACTACTGAGGTTAACGTCAAGGTGACAGGGGATGAGCCGCAGGGACAAGGCATCATTAGGAAGATGGACATCACAATGCGAGAAAAGGTTATGAGATTTTTCCTTCTCAACTCACACATCATGCAAAAGTGGCTAGAGAGGTAAGAAGGGAAAAAGCAACAACGCTTGACAAATTGCCTGCAATTCAAGCGCAATCGTGCCACTAGAAATCTTCCTTTTCCAGATCATGTTCAAAAATTGCGTGACTTTCCAACTGGGCGGTGGTTAGATGCGACAATCTCAGAGGCAAAGAGGAATGGAGTGTTGATTACTGAAGAGGAAGAGGAGATGTCAAGGGGTTGAGATTGGCATGAAAATTTTCACAACTTCCTTTTCAAGCTCCACATGATAACATTACTTTGATAACTTTAACTTTTTTTCAATTTTGTGGTTGTAGTATCACAAATATGGAGCTTTGTGGTCGCATGGGAAACACTTTAGAGTGCAATGGATAAACGAACAAAGGGTCACCTTCGACAGTGGTGCTAGGAAAAGCTTCGTCCAAGAAAGTAGGAGCAGCCATGGATGAGAACACAGAGACTAGCCAGCGTGAATACTTTGGCTACATCCAAGACATCTTGAAGATTAGCTTTAGAAAGTTTGATATGTCAAGTGGTTCAACGTTATCACCAGTGGCCCTAATGCAACTGTATGCAAAGACAAGAGTGGATTGATTCAAGTGAACTCTAAGCGGGTGCGGACATATGCGCGGGATACATTCGTACTTCCGCACCATTGTGAACAATTTGTGCTCTCACTAGATCCACTATGGAGAGAAAATGATGACAAATATCTGTCTAAACCGCGTTGGCTCTATGTTGTTCAAGTTGCTCCATGGAGCAAGCAAGTGTGTGAAGGATTGGAAGTTGAGGTCAAAGGGCTAATTCATGAACAAAGTGTAGGGACGACGGATGATATAAGTTTGGATTTTGAGCTGGAGGTCAGTGGTGAGCATATGCTTGAACCTAGAGATGAGCTTTCAAATACTGAAGTTGATGCGGAGAGCGACAAAGAGGTGGAGTTTGATGACGAAGATGCAGAAGTACAGATTGAGATAGACATCTTTGGTGCATCAGATCTCATAGAAGATGAGAGATTAACTATTGATTTTTGCTAGGAACTCTTTTGTAAAACTCTTTTTATTAGTCTACAATACTGGATAGATTCATTGAGTTGTGTTGTAGCTTCATTATTTTTGTTATTTGTATTGCTTAAGCGTTTCTCTCATAAACAAACACATTTTATCTGTTTTATTTGTGTATCTGTAGCCATGGATGATGACGATGATACATACTCTCCTAGTTTTAGTTTTTCTGTCACTCTGGTCGGCATGTCACCCGAGAAGATGAGCTCCTTTTTGACACAGTTCACACCAGAGCAGATTAGTTACGCATGGAACCTTTGGGTAGCTGTTTCCTCTAGACCTACTACGGCCTCCCTTACGCCTAGGACTAATGTGCCTCCTACACCGATCCGCCCCACACCTCAGTCGAGCGTGCCCCCTACACCAATGGGTGGTTCATTTTCAAGACGAGGTAGGCGTCGTTCTGGAGGTAGTGGTTGCTGAGGTAGCGGTTCTATCGATGCATCCACACCACCGAGAGAGCATCCACCACTTTATTCAGTAGATAGTTCACCGATTGGCACACCACGTACACCTGGGGATCACACGAGCATGATCCTAGCAAGGTGTACAAGAGCAGGGATGGAGCTGTTGTGGCGGATAGGGTCTGAATGGCCATGCGATAGAGGATTCGGCAGCTCTATACCGTTTAGTCTGGCCACTCTATGATGGAGATTTGTGATAATCAAGATGATGAAAGAAAGAGTTACATTGTCGATGCCATTCACAGAGAGTACACGCTGGCAAGGGGTATGATCCAGTCTTGAATGGCTGGATTTTGGGCGTGACTTGTGTCACAATGTCACACCTTCAGTCAGAGACGAGAGACAGGTACAAGGACGACAGTCCAAAGCCGGCATGGTTGGACACAGAGGAGTGGGAGGGGATTGCATGAGAGACACAAGACAATCCTGATAGATTTCACCCAGCAGAGAGGTGCAACCAGAGCATGTTTGGAGTCTACTGGAGCGTCACATCTTGGAATTGGAGGCTACGACACACTTTGACATGAGTTGTAAGTATTATATGTATGCTTTAAATTTTCAAAATTGTATATGTTATTTGAAGATTTATCTCATGATTAAACCATAATTTTGTAGGAAGTTGCCGTGAAGCGCCCTTCGACACGCCGAGAGGAGAAGTATGGGTACAAGCATGGACTTGTGGCCCTTTTGACATAGCTGCATGAGAAGGGAGAGGCCGTCAACTGGGAGGCATTACCATGAGGGTGACATCCTCCATATATGTTTTTTGTAGCTGTGGTCTTCTTGATACAGTCTTAGTCAGTCATTGTATACATATACAATTTCACACTTATGTTTATGGTTTTGCATTCCGTTTGCGATTATGATTGTGGTTTGAAAATTAGGTTATGGTTATGAATTTTCAATAATTATGGTATGGCACATAGGTTATGGTTATGGTATGGCACAAAGGTTATGGTCATGGTTTGACAATCAAGTTATTGTGGTTTTGCAATGATGGGATGTCAATCATTGTATGGTTAGGGTTTGGTAATCAAGTTACGATTATGGTTATGGTTTTGCAATGATGGTATGCTAAGGGTTTGGCAATCAAGTTATGGTTATGGTTTTGCAATGATGGTATGGCAATCATGTTATGGTTATGGTTTGGAAATCAGATTATGGTTATGGTTATGGTTTTGCAATGATGGTATGGCTGTTATGGTTATGGTATGACAAGCAAGTTATGGTTATGGTTATGGTATGGAAAGTGGGTTATGTTTATGGTTTTGCAATTTTTGAATCACGTTTTAATTATGGATATAAAATCTTCATGTCGTTGTGCCTATGGTTTGGGAGTCGACGTTATGGTTATTTTTTTGAGAACTTGTCATGATTACTTTTGATTTTGTGGTTTTGTTCTTCTTACAATTTTGCTAATTTGTATACCCTTGCTCTCTAGCGTCAAGTTGTAGGTGGAGTGCGGTTGTGTAACATTTAATGGCCTAGTAACTTGTGTGTAGCGGAAAATAACATGAACATAGTGAGCATTTCATTATAATAGGTTCCTAATGAGCATAACAAGAGTGATAGGGTGGAGAGAGCAACAAAAAGCATAACACCTAGTTAGATAGGCATGAACAATACTTCAAAAGAGAGAGAAATTAAGCTATTGACAACAGTTGAGGAATGGATTTACACGGAGCCGCTCTCCCCTCCAAAAGGCTTTGTATTATAGGTTTCTCCCATCAAGAGAGACATTTTACAATACAATTCTTTGTGTTCCTTCAATACTAGCTAGTGCAATGAAGATGGAAGCTTCAAGCACTAAGCAAAACACTTATAAAACACAATATCAATTCCCTCATGGTCTCAGACCCAAGACCTCACACACCTTCGAAGATGGTGAGAGCTAGGGTGGGGTATGAGAGTAGATTGAGAGGAAGGAGTAGTCTTACGAGAAAGATGTACATCTCCTCACATAATCACTCATATTAGCATAGCATAGCTTAGTAATTAGCATGGTAGAGGAGATGAGCATGCATTGAATCTTGGCTCTTGGTTGGATTTGCATCACAAAGCCAAGAGTTGTTGGTGTAGGCCTCCCTTCTCACAAGCTTGGAGTAGGTGATAAGCTTTCCATTAAAGCTTGAGAAGGGGAGAGAGAGTCTTCTTGCTTCACACATGAGCTTGTGTGAGTGTGTGTGGAATAGTGACTTGACAAATTCAGCCCCCCCTCTCTCTTGGTCGACCCTCTTGCATTTTACTCATGATGACACCCAATTGGACCTCTCCCAACCTAGCCAATGCAAATTAAGCAGCATAAGTGATAGCCTTTTGACATGCGTCCCCCTTTCCCCTTTTGTGAGAGCTTTAGGTAATTCATTAATGCAACTAAACTCTCATTGGACCCCTTTGTCTCTTGGCTAATAGGAATCAGGCAAGCCATTGGGCTGCTGAATGCCCATTGGACCCCTTGGGAGACTGTCCAATAGTCTTCTAGAGAGCTTAATTCTTATTGGTTCTTTTATTAAGTGTTTTTAAATGAATTAAACTAGTTTTACTCTAGCCTAATTCTCATTGGTTCACCTCCATGGCCATCTAATAGGATTTGAGTGCACCTTGTGGGCATTTGGGCTAGGGAGCTGACATGTGTCCCTCATTCCCTTCGTGTAAAGGAAGCTTGTGTGTGTGTGTGTGTGTGTTTCTCTCTCATCCACTACTTCTAGGGCTTGCCCCTCCTATGTAGGAACCTTTGAAGACTTTTTGTATACACACAAAGCATCCAATTTAACTAAGCTTTGAACATTGGACACAACCTTTGAGTTTTGAAACCTTAGCATTTTGGAAGTATTAACGGGCTGAACCTTAGGGTCTTTAAAGCCCATTGTTGCACATTAACAAGCATAGGGGCATCATTAGTAGCCTGCTCATTAGCCAAATCAAAGCTATCAACATTAACTTCACTCTCTTTACTATTGTAAGCCATTCTAACAACTTTTCGCTGTAAACTTTTTAAGGTGTACTTTTGCACTTCCAGCCCTAGTTGCTACTCCTCTTTACCCCTTTAGAAAATCACTAAAGCTATTGTACCCGTGGCTCGCACACTATTAATTGCAAGGAATAGAAGAGAGGGTCGTTCAACACCAAAACATCACCTGCTCCTGTCAAGCTTCTAATAGCTCAATAGTGGTTAAGCCGTAGGCAAGCCCCGTAGGACTCCACTATTAAGGCCATAGCTCTTGACGGTGATGTCCCGTTATCTGCACCAAGGCAAGTGCACCATTTATAGCTAACTTGAGGACCTCCCTTCTTGAGCAAGAAAAGAGAAACCTTGTGCTATGATACCAATGTAACATTTAATGACCTAGTAACTTGTGTGTGGCGGAAAATAACATGAACATAGTGAGAATTTCATTTGAATAGGTTCCTAATGAGCATAGCAAGAGTGCTTGGGTGGAGAGAGCAACAAAAAGCATAACACCTAGTTAGATAGGCATGAACAATACTTCAAAAGAGAGAGAAATTAAGCTATTGACAACAATTGAGGACTCGATTTACATGGTGCCAGTCCCCCCTCCAAAAGGCTTTGTATTTTAGGTTTCTCCCATCAAGAGAGACATTTTACAATGCAATTCTTTGTGTTCCTTCAATACTAGCTAGTGCAATGAAGATGGAAGCTTCAAGCACTAAGAAAAACACTTATAAAACACAACATCAATTCCCTCACGGTCTCAGACCCAATACCTCACACACCTTTGAAGATGGTGAGAGCTAGCAGGATATGAGAGTAGATTGAAAGGAAGAAGGATTAGTCTTACGAGAAAGATGTACATCTCCTCACATAATCACTCATATTAGCATAGCATAGCTTAGTAATTAGCATGGTAGAGGAGATGAGCATGCATTGAAGCTTGGCGGTTGGTTGGATTTACATCACAAAGCCAAGAGTTGTTGGTGTAGGCCTCCCTTCTCACAAGCTTGGAGTAGGCGATAAGCTTTCCATTAAAGCTTGAGAAGGGGAGAGAGAGTCTTCTTGCTTCAAATGTGAGCTTGTGTGAGTGTGTGTGAAATAATGACTTGACAAATTCAACCCCCCCTCTCTCTTGGTCGACCCCTCTTGCATTTTACTCATGGTGACACCCCATTCGGCCTCTCCCAACCTAGCCAATGAAAATTAAGTAGCATAAGTGATAGCCTTCTGACATGTGTCCCCTTTCCCCTTTTGTGAGAGCTTTAGGTAATTAATTAATGCAACTAAACTCTCATTGGACCCCTTTGTCTCTTGGCCAATAGGAATCAGGCAAGCCATTGGGTTGGTGAATGCGCATTGGACCCCTTGGGAGACTATCCAATAGTATTCTAGAGAGCTTAATTCTTATTGGTTATTTTATTAAGTGTTTTTAAATGAATTAAACTAGCTTTACTCTAGTCTAATTCTCATTGGTTCACCTCCATGGCCATTCAATAGGATTTGAGTGCACCATGTGGACATCTGGGTTAGGGAGCTGACATGTGTCCCTCATTCCCTTTGTGTAAAGGAAGCTTGTGAGTGTGTGTGTGTGTGTGTGTGTGTGTGTGTGTGTGTGTGTTTCTCTCTCATCCCCTACTTCCAGGGCTCGCCCCCTCCTATGTAGGAACCTTTGAAGACTTTTTGTACACACACAAAGCATCCAATTTAACTAAGCTTTGACCATTGGACACAACCCTGAATTTTGGAACCTTAGCATTTTGGAAGTCTTAATGGGCTGAAACTTAGGGTCTTTAAATCCCATTGTTTCATATTTCTCTTTTACAAATGCCCCCCCTTTGGCTCCCTATTTTCCCTCCTTTGTATCCCTACTATGGCCGGTCTGCCAGCTTAACCAATATTATAGCTTTTTCTCCCCTGGCACTTTCCCATATTAAATGATCAGTTTAACATTAGAAAATCATTTAGGAGAATTAAATATTAGTTATTATGATAGGTTGCTTGTGCACTCTTCCTTTGGGAAGAGACGACTATTTTCTATTGCTGCAGTACATGCAGCATCAGTTCCCAGCCCTCTCTGCCCATTTTTTTTTTTGCAAGTTTTGTTGTCGGTACAAGTGCTGGTATAATCCTCAGTATAGATGTCGGTATAGTAAAATATCATACTCGTGCATATAAAGGCGTTTATTTCGATGTTCTTTTCAAAGCTTATTCCGACGGCAAATATCCGTTGCATATATCGATGACACGATATCGACATCTATTTCGATGCTTATTCCAACGCATTTTACTTTTAAAACAAGCTTTGAGTCGTCGATATCAACGTCAATTTTTGCGCGACGTATTGTAGTGCATGAAAAAATCCTTAAAGAAGTGCCCGTGTATTTGACAACCACACTAGTCCAACAGGTGTATGCTTGTCCCGAATCTTGACATACCTACTCCCAAGTTCATTGATGATCTTACTCAGTGTTCACGGATATGATATGTCTCATCTTTTTGCAGAAGGTCATTTACGATGTATGTCAAGCTACTTGAGCACTACAGGGTCAGCTCGTATATGTGTGTTCAAGATCAGGCTCAAAATGAGTAGCTTGGCAGGGTCCTTGATATGCGATAATGTAGTGTAGACCAAACCATGGGCTCGTATGCTAGTAGGGTCAAAATCTAGAGAAGTCAAGGTTAGACCTTGTGATCTATGGATTGTGCATGCATTGGCAGGTTGCATTGGTAGCTTCTTCCTAGAGACTATGTTGAGCTGATTTCTCCCCATTTGGAACTTTTTTGTTGTCTAAATATGGGTGTCCAATGTGGCCCAAAGTGTTTTTTGAGCAGATGTTGATTTTGAGATCTTTGTTTGTTTCCAATTTTTCTATCAAAGAAAGCTACGCATGCAACATGGGCATGTTCGATGTCTTGTATCGTTTTGAGAATTCCATCAGCCCCATGCACAAGTCCATCGAAAATGTCAATATTCCTAGAGCACATTTCAACTATCATCCTTGGCTTTAGTTCGAGAATCCCAACAAGTCTTGCAGTTAGTTGTGAATTGTTTGGAATGAGAAGGTTCCTTGAGGCTGACTTGTGTGGTTTGTCATGTGCCCTAATGACATATGCACTTGTATGTAGCATGTCAAAAACCTTTTGGTTGTGATGGTCCCTTAACGTGTTGGTGAAGAAAAGATGGGGAGTCGCCACGATGTTGAAGCTCTTTTAACGTGTTGCTGAAGAAAAGATGGGGAGTCGCCACGATGTCGAAGCTCTTGTTTATGTGCGTGGTGTTGATCAACGATAAGTCTTGCTCAATTTGTTTTGCAACTCTTACTCAGTTGAAGATCTCTATGAATGCTGTGTTCGATTGGCGCATGGGTATCTGAAGCTCACAACCCCTTATGTGAGAATTCCAAAATGAAGGGGCTAGAATATCAAGTGTGTTTTTAGGATCATCAAATATCCAACGATCATGCACAGGGCTTGCTTGACAGAGGTTTCCACAAAAAATTAATTCTAGTCCTCCAAATGGTTGAGTGTGATGAGTGCTCGAAGTAGTGTATCTATGATATGAAGCAATCTATTGCCTATCAAGGATGCCTCATAAAAACCAACTAGCATGAGATTTATGTACATTTGTGATAGATTGCTCAAGGTCTCATTTGAGAGAGCAATGTTGTCATTGAGCATCATTGGAAGCCGTAAAGCTGAGTGAATGGTGGTGCCGCCAAAATTATAAGCTGCCTTGCCTATGTAAGCCATTAGAAGTGTTGTTGGGAGATTAATGTCACTTGCAATCAATGTGTTGTAGTGTCACACTAAACCTTGGACAATGGCGTGTATTGTGAATGTCTTCCCAGTGCCAGCACCACCTGTAAGGAAAAGGTGGATAGGAATGTTTGCGTGCACCCTTTTCTTTATCATGATATCGCCATAAATTTGTCTTTGTTCTGTGTTTAAGCTCATGACAAGTGTATTGTACTCTTCATTTAGGATTCTAAGCAGTTTCAATGGTGTTGCAATACTTGTGTTGTGAGGTCTAGGTTTTGGCAAGTCAAGGTCGAGTTCATAATTGAATCTCTCTTGATGATTGCTCCTTGTGGAAGAATTAGATGATGACTCTTGCTTGCTACTTGCCAAGATCTCAACTTTCATGAACTTTTTCTTATTTTCAGTGATTGTACCAATGTCAATCTCTAACTTCTCTCTCCAAGTTGTGACTTGTGTGTCAAATTCAGACTCACTACTTGTGAAATGGAGAAAGAGCAAGCAAAACTCATGATAATGTCTTTCAGCATCGAGCTCTCTATTCAAGTTTGCATACCTTATGACTCAGGGCTTTTTTCGCTTGCGTTGCACACCATCTGAATTGGTAAATTGGCTTGCAAATTTGGCCAAGCATAGATGCGATAGATGGTGTGGTCTTTTGATGTATTTAGTGACAACATCATCGAAGAAAATATCTGTGTCATCAGGATGAAGCATCTCCAAAGTAGCCCGTCTCTTTAGCAACAATGTCCTTTGAGGCTGAAAATCTGCGTTGGTGAAAAAAAATTGTTTGCTAGCGCTATGCAATGGCAAAGAGAGTGCAATATATGCTGCTTGCTGTGCTAAAATTTCCTGGCTGTTGACAAGGGTACTCCCAATTTTTTTAAGTCATTCTAAGATGGGAAAATTATTTTCCTTGCAGTTGTCAAGAACATTTTTAATTGCCCTACTTGTTGTCGAGTCGTGTTTCTTCATGTAGGATGTGCAATATGCTGCAGCTCCATGAGCATTGAAAATAAATTGGATATCAATGTTACCATCCCATAAGGTGCATAAAGATTTATTGAAATTGGTTGTGTAGATGTCCCTTGGATGTCGTTTAAGCAAAAGGGTTGGTTCTGTAAGTGTGAAAGAGAGTGTCTCAAGATATGAGTTCTCATCCATAGATAAAGAGTTCAACCATTTGTCAAAGTTCAATGCTGGTGGTTCTTGGCCAAGACTTGCTCATCGAGTTTCTTTTTGTTTGAAAGAAGTATTTTCTTTCTTGAATCACTTGTTTCAATTGGATGCAATATTATTGTTTCTTTGGCAGGAGGACGAGGAAATCCAAACCAACAAGCTTTTTTATGGATTTTACATGTCTTTCGATGTGAATGGGTCTGAATATTCCTGAGCTCGTCACTTAACTCATCCTTGTCGGTGGAGACGAACGTATCAACAAAGCTAATCATGTCGCGATCCTTAGACACACCAAACAATGGTGCGTTCTTAATCCAAAGCAACACGTGGTCATGTTGGCTTCCTCTATTCTGGAATTCAATCATCATGAAAAAGAAGTCGATGATCTCACCAAGTATTTTGGAGTTGCGTTTGAGCTCTTTCTTTAGTGATTTGAATCTATGAACATAGTAGCGAGTAGTGGTTATGGGATCAGAACGTACCAAGGCTCTAATGAAAGCATTATTTCTTTAGAAATCACATGCATGTATTTCCGGGTTAAGAAGTGCAAGACATTTATGCAAAGTCTCCCACCTTTGCTTTGTGCATCATATGGCTATGAAGAATGTCGGTTGACCTATTTGTCGAATCATTGCAAAGACATTGTGCTTGAGTTTGGCTTTGTAATCGCATAATGTGCGAAGAGTCTCAAAATCACGATAGCCAAGTTGAGATTGGAGATCTTGGTCAATATTAGTACTACCTTGGACATCACCTACACATAACTCTTTTCCTTGTAGTTTTCCTTTTCGTAGATGTACCCATATAGAGCCCAAAACCTTGTCAATGATGATTTTTATGACCTTGAAGAAAAGATTCTCAATGTCCAAAGCAAATCGTCTACCTTTGTGTTTAAGTTCCCATTGTGCAATATTTTGGTACTTAGTCTTAGCAAGCTGGGCATACATTCTTCTATCCAAAGAATAGAGATGGAAATGATAGCTCTTCACATGCATCATCATCAAATAACCTAAGAGGACTAAAACCTTCAGATGGTGCAACACTATGTGCATGCACACTATGATCGACCGCTTGTTGGGAAGAGTAGATCCCATGCACAAGTGTATCAGATTGCTCACCCATTGATTCCCCAAATTCACTTGGTTCGGGCAACTCAATATCGAGAACTATCTGGATGGTAAAAGCCCAAGATTCATCTATGCAAGTATTATGTTCAATATACAAGGGAGTGTGAATCAACAAAGCCAAGGCTCTAAGCACATAAAATGGACGAATTGCTCCACTGACATATGTATGATGAAACTCAAGCTTCTGTTTCACTTGAATCAAAATAGTTTCATGCTGATTTGCAAAACGAGGCAATATCTCTGAACCCTAGACAAGTCTGCCATAACATTCACTACTCTCCCGTAGACCATATTGTCCCTCATAGTTTAGCTCTCTTATTTGCACGAAAGGGATACGAAGTGACACAAGACGCCTCTCAATAGCGTTCACCATCATGACCTCATCAATGGATTCATTGAGCTTAAAAGAAGCATTCATGTCAAAAGGAGGATTCCTATTAGCCCGGAAATGCAACTTACAACCTCCACACACTTTCGCACCAACATCCAAATCTGACATATTTTGTCCCAATATATTTTTCAAGCAGTCAACTTCAGCTAGAGTCAAATGACGAAGACTCTGCCCAAAGACGAGAGTTCCACAACACAAACAAGGAAAAGAAGGTGTATCAAGTATTTCCTCTTGGTATTTATGTTTTTGGGTCGCGCACTTGAAAAGGCGCCCACATTGGTGCGTAAAGATTCCACAAAGAATAAATCTTTGTTTGAATTTGTTTTAAGTTGAAAGGGCAAGCTACTTCTTTTTGAAATTTTGATGCTATCTCAGGAGCACTACATTGTGGGAGAGAATGAACAAAATCTTTCAAACTTGACACAAGTTCTTTTGACCACACACAATGCTTCCTCTTGGATAGAACTATATTTTGAGGGAAGAAGAATGTGCAGATTCAAAACGAAACACAAGCAAAGATTTTTTTTCTTTCAATGCAATTCCTATTGGATTTGAAGCAAAGATTTCACAAAGCTCAAACCATTAAACACATGAACAACACATTGTACTCTTAGCACACCACAAGCAAGAAGGATTGAATGATTGGAGATCACATGAGATTTATTATTCCCAAGATAAGAATGCAATAGAACTTGAAGTGAATTGATGTCCAAAGGTCGAGGTGTATTGTCATGCTCCCGTATCTTCAACCAAAAATCTAGGACGGCTTCATTATTATTCTCTACATCTTGCATAATCGATTGAACAATAGATTCAAGCAACATATTAGGGGTCCAATCAAACTGAAACATAAAGAGCAAAGCACACAACACATCTTAATAAGAAAAATATTCTTTAAGTAGAATGGATCAATTTTAACATTCTTGCCTTGACATCAAAACTTGACTCTGCAGTAAATACCACAACTCCTTCATGGACATACATTCTAGATTGCTTGCTTGGGTAATATAGCAGCCGAAAAGATTGTTGAGCAGAAATTAGATATGCAAAATCTCCCAAAAAGGATCTATGCCTCAGGTTTGAAGCTAGTCACATAACCTTGCTTGTTGATGGAAAATGTGCCAATCTTCTTAATATTAAGACGTGTACACTTTAGATCAACAAGGTTAGTGTCATACAGCTAAAAAAAACTACTAGGAAATCGCAAAACCTCATCAACCACTCTACATGCAGCACGACAGCTATTGCCTTTCCATCATGATCCACCACTCGTGCAGGAACAATGGGGGCCCGAACAATCTTCACCGCTTTGTTGCATGTGAAACAAAAGGGATTGGACGTTTGACGGCTTACTTGGCTGCTTTTACAACCGCTACAGCTAAACTCGAATCCAAGGCTATTCACATTCACAACCTTGAGAGTGCCAAAGACCTGAGGCAACACAAAGCGAGTTAAAAGGGGAAAAGAAAAGATGGTTCACTAGAAAGTGATGAATCACCTTAGCACCAAATCCTAGAAGAGAAAGCTGCTTAGCATGTATGTGTTTGAAACTTGCTGTCAAACTATCAGGCAAGGGACATATAATTGTGTAGTCCACAATAAAAAAGAGTATTAGAGAATTGCTTGAAGAATTTAATGTTGTAAGCTACACATGCATAGAATCCATGCTCTTGAACTTCGTTGACAATGTTGTGATAATCTCCTCTCCTAGATGGAACAAAAACAAGCTGCAAAAAAGGTGTTTAGACACATACAAGAGAAGTAAACCAGCTTAATACAAAGATACTCACACTTGATCTATCGGTAAAGTCTGGACCATCAACGATAGTCAACAAAGTAGAACTTGTACCATCACTTTTTGCAATGTTTTCAACTTGCACCAATGTGAACGCGATGGTTGGCACAATATCCACCAAAGAAGAATCTCGATCAACCAACTCCTTGATTTTGTGCTCAGGAAACAAGGCCAAGATGAAATCAAATGGTTCACCCTTCACAATAGAGGTAGTGGCATCGGCATACAAAGAGAAAGGAGATGTCCCCCCATCATTAGCATTTCTCTTTCTCGCAACAACACCCTCTATGCACACAAAGATCACCCACTTCAAATGACTCCACAAACTAAAAGATGTATCTCTCACTAACGACGAAGGTGATAGTATGATTAGCTAGCCTATCGGTTAAATCAGCAAAGAACCTATTAGAGGCAACTTTTGAACTTTATAAGCTCCATATCTAACAAGGACTTTTCCCTCAAATGAAAACCGGGAGTAGACAGAATCAGAAAGCTCGGAGACTAGCAATAATGGAAGGGGCTTCACAAGAGCAAGCTGAGAACTGAATATTTCAAAAAAAGACTCAACTTTTTTAATGCCTTGGCTTTCAACTTTCCCACAGTCGAAGAATTCATTCAAATTCCTGACAACTTTGTTAGGAATTGAACAAGAACCATCATTTGTGCGACTTACACAAGAGGCAAAGTCGAGACCTTGAAATAAAAGAGCCATTGCATACACAAAATTACCTATGACAATGGAGAGAGCCTTTTTGATTGATCTAGAGGGCGAATACTTTTTTAGCTTGCAACTTGGGCTAAGAAATTTGGACAGTGATGTACTTGTAGAACCACCAACATCAAGAGAAGGCTGGCATCGAAAAACGACACAGGAGAAAGTACCGCCGCTCTCTTCTTATTTGTTTCACATATGTCAACAATATCCTCGCTCACTAACGGATGGCTTTCCACATCTGATGAGAACTAAGAGTAAGATTCAATATATTCAAAATGAAGGAAGCAAGATAAAAGAGAAAACTGCCAACCATTCATGGTAGAATCCATTTGGAGCTCAATGGAAGTTGCTTATAAGCTGTATTCAGTGATTAATATGCACCAGCAACCTTGCATGAGCTTAATATAGCTCTATAGCAGAGATTCACCAGCACGTCTAATGCCCACCCAAAGAGCAAGAAAGACTTCTGTTGCATAAGATGATAACATACGCAGGTATAAAAGTAAGCTATGTAAACAAGGCTATGAAGATAACTAAGCACCAAAAGGTATTGAGTAAAGAAGCTGGCAGAGTAAAAACGTGCAGCTACATGTAAGAAAAACAAAGACTTCCATCTTTTTATAAGACAAAAGATAAGTTAAAGGTAAAGGCCTTTTCACACCTAGTTATGGCTCCGTAAAATCTATCTTAATAGGATGTGATCCAAAAAAAGAGAATAAATATATTTTTAAGTAATAAAATGCTCTTAATGGTCATTCAAATGTTATATGCACAAAACAAAAAAAATAAAAATTAAATAACATACGTAATATTCTTTTATGACTCCTCCTTTCATTAGTGCCTTTGCTCTCCACAATGATGTGGTGGCACTCTCTCCCGTGCTTGATTGCATTGAATTAAAAGAATAAGATAGCATGTAGATCTCCAAGTTTATTTTATTAATTAATAGGATAAACAATTTTCTTTTTTCAAAATTATCTCAGATTAACAAATCTAATTAATCAATAAATTTAAATACATTTCATGATAGACTCTGGATTTCCAATCGCCACTCTTTCAATATACAACCTCAAGAGAGTAATTTACGTGTTAAAATTTGGCTTTGTATAGTCAATTTCTCGACATGCCAGAAAATACAAAGGAGTGACTTTAATGATACGCTCATGCCAGGCAGCTATATATTTTCAATCCCAAGGCTTGCTTAGGCAGTGTGTAAACATATTGTGAAACATAGGCTTTGGAAATATCCAAAGTCATGAACACACATCATAGCAGGACCTTATATCTTTCTTGCAGAACGTGACAACCATGATAATTAAATATACTATTCAAACACTCATTTTTCAAAACCGCCTTCCTTAAAACTTGTCAATATTTCGACAGAAAATCCATCAGAAGATTGGAGAAAATCCAAAAGACTTTTAAAAATAATAACAATATAATGGCCGGAAAGGGACCAAGACACATCAGCATTTGAAAGCTGTGCGGGGCGCAGAGAGAACGTGTGGATTTTCTTACACCAGAATATTGGCTAGGTGGGAAACAACAATGCTAGTCGAGATAGGCATAAGGGGATAGGCTTCTAATATTCAGACAAAACCGCAAGTGCATACTACCGTGAGGCTTGTTTGTAGGCGAGGCTCATAAGCAGAGGAGAGAGAGGGGCCAGAGTTCCGTATTCTAAGGGAGGCGAAGTCTAGTAATGGCATGACGAGATCGCCCTTGAAGATGTGTTGTCTGGATCTGCAAGAATTGACAATACTAGTGTGTGGGATTGCCTTGCGAACTCCGCTACATGATGGCATTAAAAAAAAAGCAGCATGGATTTATACACTAATTAAGTCTCTCTCTCTCTCTCTCTCTCTCTCTCTCTCTCTCTCTCTCTCTCTCTTGCAGAAATTGCAAGCCATGAAAGCCATGAATAAAACACATTTCTCTCTCTCTCTCTCTCTCTCTCTCTCTCTCTCTCTCTCTCTCTCTCTCTCTCTCTCTCGCAGGTAATACAAAAGGTACCCAATGCCTATCTTTCATGAGAGACCATGCGCATGCGCAGAAGCTCAAGACAGAGCCCGAGCTGCCAAAACCAAGCAAACAAATGAAGGTTATTCGCAGTCCATGCTCTGTCTGTCTCTCTCGCGAATCTCTCTCTCTCTCTCTCTCTCTCTCAATGCAAAGGAAAACAGGTAGCCCATGCGAAGTATAAATCAATCTCTCTCTCTCTCTCTCTCTCTCTCTCTCTCTCTAGGCGATACATCACACTGCATGACTCAGACTCGCCCTTTGTCAAGCGTGGCTCTCACTATGTGCGCATCTCGCATGCTACCTCTTTCTCTCTGTGTGCGGGTACCTCCCCTTCACACCTGACTGCAGCACGAGACAACCCAGCTCAAAGGCGACCTGCCCGACTAAGCGCGAGCTGACAGTCCGCTCAAGGGCGACCTGCTGCGAGTGGTGCACATCCCATGGCAATGCCTGTAAGAGGGCAGGAAGGTGTGGGTGAGTGATTCTCTGTGTGTGTGTGTGTCTCTAGCTGTGGAGGGGACGCAGAGCTGGAGCCAAGAACTAGCCTCAATAGTAGAGCCGCCACTACCTCGACTCCCTCAATGAAATGAGCGCTCAATCATATATTGCTCCTAACCCTAGCTCACCTCAAGAAATTTCCAACGTTCAATAAGAACGCGACATCGAACCCCCTTCTATCTTGCCAAGGACACAACAACCATTTTATTTTTTATTTTTTATTTAAAAAAAAACCACTTCCTTTTTCATCAGCAAAAAGAGAAACAACCACTAAGGCCACCCCCCTTGGGGCAGCCCAAACAGGGTATAGTACTCTTGTTTGTTTGTAGAGGCTGTTGTTGAACTGCTTTTAGGCAACGTGAGCGGAAAAGCACTTGCCACGGCTCACCAAGGCAACGCGGACAAGGTCACTTGCTTTTCAAGCGGAAAAGCAAAAGCAGCCGTTGGTCGTATAAACCCGCTATTGCACCCATTAATCCGGACACAATCCAGAGCACAAACATGGCAGCGACGTCGCGATTCATGGTGCTTGTGTGTGTGCTACAGATTTGGATGAGCATACTGCCGACCCCAGTGCATGCGGCAGGACGAGGTTTGCGGTCCACCTCCTCGACTTCATGCCCTACCAGCTTCAGCCCTGTGTTCGCCTTCGGGGACTCTACCACAGACACAGGAAATGCCATCGTGAGTACCACAGCCAGCGTCTATACAGAAGCCACCAAGCTTCCTTACGGCAGCACCTTCTTCAACAAACCCACCGGCCGCTTCTCCGATGGTCGGCTTATGGTGGATGATCTGATGCTTGCTCTCAAACTTCCCCTGCTTCCACCCCACTTGGCCAACCAGCAGTCCAGCAGCCACAGCGAGAACTACGCGGTTGCCGGCGCCACCGCTCTTGATGTGGCCACCCTTCAACACTTAGCCGGCGTGTCATCAACCACGCCGGACTCGCTCGGCGTCCAATTGGGTTGGTTCAAATCCGACACCGCTCACGTCGACCTCAGCAACGCCCTCGTCTACGTAGGCGAGATCGGAGGGAATGATTACAATTACGCGTTGGCTGCTACTCACTCTCCCTCCCAAGCTGCATCCCTCGTGTCACCTGTCATTGCTGAAATTTCCTCTTTCCTGGATGATCTGCTTACCAACACCAAGGTGAAGAAAGTGGTGGTGCAGGGCCAATTTCCCATGGGTTGCCTACCCATCTACCTCACCACACTAGGCAGTACGCCGAAAGACAGCCATGGCTGCGTCGCAGCCGTCTCTGTTCTAAGCGACCAGCACAATCAACTCCTCAAACAAGCCATTTCGACCCTGTCAAAGAAGCATCCGGAAGCCCAGATCGTCTTCTTCGACACCACCGCGGCGTACCTCCACATCCTCGACAATGCCGCCGCCTATCACTTCACCAATGTGAAAGATGCTTGCTTTCCAGGAGGGCTTGGCTTGATTCAGGGATCTTCGACAAATGGGCCCTGTTCTAACCCACAGAACTACATCAGTTGGGATGGCATCCACATGACTGACGCCATGTATGCGGCCATGATGAATCTCTTCCTCTCCGGCAAAGATTTCTCCTCATCCTCTCCCAATTTTATTACCTCCACAACATCCTGCAGCTAGCTGATCATGTGGGGCTTCTAATATTTGAACCTTAGCTATATAGCTCGTGTAGTGTATTTAGTAGGACTCTCAAACAGTAGCATATATTCAGATTTTGCCATTGAAATTGGTAAATCAACGCCTCTCAAATTGTAGTATATCATCAGATTTCACCAATTATAATGTAATTCAAAGCTAGGCCGTTTTCGTGTACATTATAATTCGTGATCGATTTTGTTAGCATTTCTTAATCAGAGCTAATTTCGTCTCATGCTAACTAATGAAACGAGGTATAACCAGAGAGAGAGAGAGAGAGAGAGAGAGAGAGAGAGAGAGAGAGAGAGAGAGAGAGAGTTTTTTGACGTAGTAAGAAACTATCCCATCACAAGAAGTTTTGGACAAATTCTCACAACAATTCCCACATTCTCACTTACCTCAACATCATTAGCTTCTATGAGGGAGGCACTCCATACCTAGCTTAGCTAGGTACGATTGGGGGCAGGGGATCGCCGGCCCGGTGGGGGGGCCAGCGGTGCCCTGACCCCAATCATACCTAGCTAGGTATGCGGTGCCTCTCGAGCAGAAGCTCATGATGTTATGTATTGTATGAAAAACACTTAAAAAAACTTCATTTTCCTACATAAGAAAATGTTTAAATCCTCTTGTGCATGAGAGGTCTATCCGACGAGGAGAGGTAAACTTAAGACCTGTTATTTAAGAGGGAAATGGCATTACCACACTTGCGAGATAGAGAGAGAGAGAGAGAGAGAGAGAGAGAGAGAGAGAGAGAGAGAGAGAGAGAGAGAGAGAGAGTTCAGTTTGATATACAACGCAATTAGACACAAAGAGATACACTTCATGTTTTATGCTCTAGGTTTAATGTTATGTCGATAGATTGTTCTTCACAACAAGTGTGTTGAAATATGTATGCGATCCATACACAATGCCATATATATTCTTCTTAATTAATGCCAACTGTCCAAAAGGTGCAATCACACACAACTCAACCGAATAAAAGAGAGAACCACTGGCATATGTGTGGTTGTTGCTAGCTTGCTATCCAATTTTTATGCATTGTTTAAGTCCAAATAGAGTCAAAATCAATATGATGAGAGTTCACAAACAACACCAAAAAAAGATAATATTAGTGATTGGATTTTTGTCAAGTGAAGGATGCCTACTATGTGCATTTACAAATTACAACGATGTTTTCACGACCAAGTTGATAATGATTGATTTTTCTCGTAAGAAAATGTAACGATGAGTTTTTCTCTTCAATTTTGGTAAAAAATCTTTTGTCCAAGGTAAAAGTAGTTCTGAATTAAAAACCAAGGCTATATTATTGAGTGAAAGCACAACATTACCGTACAAAACAAAACTTTTGACTTCATTTGAGATCATTAAGGCCACAAGGGTATGTCATAAGACACTTTTACCAAAAAAGTTACAAAGATGAGTGCTACAAACAAATGCGTGGAGAGACCTGTAAAATACCCAAAATAGCACACTGCAAGCTATATACGAACAAATCAGCATACCTGACGACTCACACAAATCCATGATCGAGCTAAATGCGAATAGAGAGAGACCGAGAGCGAGTTAGAGTGAGAGAGCACGTGCAGACGCACCTCCTAGAGCAGAGTGCTACGTCGACACGTCGAGAGAGAAGAGAGGAGAGGAGAGAAGAACAACGCAGACACTGAGTGCAATCTCCCCCTGTGCAAGAGAGTGAGCATGTCTCTCTTGCATGTATTTACTTATAGATTTCTTGAATGTTCAAAATGAGTACAAACTGACCGGCCGGTCATAAATGGCCAAAGTTCATAAAGAGCACTTAAATCATAAAATGTACATAAACTGTACATCCTTTCGCATAGTCCAATAATTGCTGATGCATTTGCCAACTGTCAGCTGCAATAAATAGGTAATTATCAATTCTAGTACATACCTCTCCGTTGGAATGCAACTATCCTCACTTGCAAAGATAAGAAATATGCAACTATAATAGTAAAAAACAGTGATTAGTATTCAGTGTCAGGAACTATCATAATAAAAGAAAAGAATTATTAAATTAAACAAAGTTGTTTATGTCTATCGTCATCCATATACTACCTATTCTAGTGTCCCATACCACTAGAATAATCAGTATATTTCATATCCTGATGTATCAGGATATCATTGGTCACACTTATCAGTCTATATATCAATTCTCATCAATCTCAAGTTCAATTCCATAAATATTGTCATGACAGGAAATCAACATATACCAAGTCCAAATCCAATTTCAAATATAACTCCAAATCCAAATCACTTTAATTTTGTACCCGGGTAACAAAATCATACCAGTTGTAGTGGCCACCACTGTAGAATGATTTTGTGATTGGTGTTTGCCTAAATTGGCGAATCTACACCAATAAGAAGTGCTGCCTAAATTGGAGAATCTGCATTTGGTATTGTTTAAAAACTGTGAATCTGTAGTTTGTTCTAGTGTTGCCTAAATCGACAAATCTGCACGCGTGCTGTCTAAATCGACGGATCTTCACGGACAACTGGTGCTGTCTAAATCGACGAATCTACACCAAGATGAGCATTTACACACTGCCTAAATTGACGAATCAGTGTGCATGTGACCAATGGACTAGGGATGGCATAAAAAAATGAAAAATAAATACCTGTTTGATATGAAATTGGAATAGAGTGGAATGTAAAAGCATGTACCAAATGTTAGCGATCATTGCACACCAAGTGAGCTCATGTAAGTAGTGATATGACATGTCATCTCAGTAAAGATTTCAATCAAAGAAAGCAGAAGCCATGACATTAGAAACAATGGATTTTGCAACATAATGTAAACAAGTAAGGAAGTTCTGTCTTCTTAAAAGTATCTCGAAGAATTCTTGTCCATTGCAAAGTTGCTTGGGTATCTATAGGGATGTGAGAATATCTACAAAAAGACTCACTTAAAAGAAATCAAATATATTAAGCATTAATTATCAAACCACTATTAAACTAGAGGATTCTCGGATAAGGAGATGTTGTGAAGGGTGGTGGAATTTGGAGGGGCCAAGATAAGAGAAGAGATGGAATAAGCACTTGTGGTGAATTAGATTATGTTACAATTAGGTCTAAAGATACATAGATAGATCTTACTTATCACGGATAATAGAAATGAATTTTCAAGAGGGGTATTATCAGAATGCATTAAGAAATTTCATACCTAGAGCTTGATATGATAACATTATAGTTAGCTTTATCTGCAAAACTTTTTTTCTCAAAAATGAAGCACTAAAAATGGCTTCGTGTTAAATTCAACAAACATCTAATCACACACTAAATACATCAACAATTTTTTTTAATTAAAACTGTTAATGATAAAATCGATACAAAGTTGGATTGAAGCAGACAAATTTTAGTACAAATAAACAGATAATAAATGTGCTATAGAAATTTAAAGAGTGGTTTGCAAAGCTGGGAAATCTAGTGGGTATTGGTCTTGTAACAAAGTGGTACTTATAAGCTCAATGAATAATTGTTTGGATAGGCTACAAGTAGTGTTCCAAAAGTTATTGGTATCAGATTCTGGTGTAGAGGTAAGTACCCATAAGTAAGCGTTGCCCAACATATGCATCATTAAAATCCATAGAAGTGCCACGTAAAGTCGCCAAAATCCGGAAAATCTTGAGTCTATTGATTTTAAAACTGATAATCCAGGAGAGAATTTGGACTAACTGAGAAACAATCATATTTATAAACATACAGTGGACACACCATGTTAACAGTTAGAAGTCGACATGAATGTGTGATATATCTGGTTACAATTGGCATTAAAAGTAGAAATATAATGCACAAATAGTTTGTGTAATTGAAAGTTAGGTGGATTCTTTGAAAAGAATGCTAAATAAACATACAAAGCAATTATGAACATTTTAATACCAATAGCAAAAACTTATCAACTTTATGAGTTGTTGCAGGTCAACTTGAGCCGAGGTAGTTTTAAAGCACCTAATTTTGGTTAAGAGTTTCATAAAAAAACTCCTTTCGACTCAGTGGACCATGTTCAACTAGAATGAGCAAAGTTGCTCAGGATAAGCTTCAATATATTTTGAGGGTGGTTAGTGTATGACACTAGTGTCCAAATTATATATGAGCCATGCCTTTTGCGTTCTTCAATTACCAGGTAGATGCATGTTCTCTAATGTATTTTTAATGCAACTATTTATTATACATTTCATAATTGTAAAAAATATAACATTATTGATGTCAATTACTAAAACATAACTATAGGGGGGGGGGGTGGGGGTTGTGGAGAGAGAGAGAGAGAGAGAGAGAGAGAGAGAGAGAGAGAGAGAGAGAGAGAGAGAGAGAGAGAGAGATGAAATGAAATGTTATAGTAACCGTCTTCAAAATGCCTAAATTACCTATGAAAAGTAAAAAAAAACTAAAACTAAAGCCCGTTAGACTAATCACCATTAGCATCGCCGATGCCCGAGGAAGGGCTACAGCGAGCGATGTCGCAGAAAGTAGTGCAGCGGTCGCTGAAGAGATTTGTTGATTGCCGAGGCTTCCATGCCATCGACCATCGACCAAGAGGAAAGGGGGAGAAGAGAGAGAGAGAGAGAGAGAGAGAGAGAGAGAGAGAGAGAGAGAGAGAGAGAGAGAGAGAGAGAGAGAGAGAGAGAGAGAGAGAGAGAGAGAGAGAGAGAGAGAGAGAGAGAGAGAGAGAAATGAAATGAAATGTTATATTAAACATCTTCAAAAGGCCAAAATTAAATATGAGGCCAAACTGATACAATCCGTGTGAATCTAATCCAATGCCTGGGTACGAATTAAAATGAAGTAAAGTTAAAAAAAAAACATCTTTATCAATGTTGTTTGAGAAAGTATTGCAGGGGTTGCCAAAGAGATTCCTCAATGTCCACCGTTGAGATAGTGAAATGAAATGAAATGTTATATTAACCGTGTGCAAAAGGCCCATGGGATCAAACTCATACAATCCTTATGGATTTAATCCAATGTCTGGGTAGAAAATAAAATGAAGTAAAATAAATGGTAAAAATGAACATCAATGTCTGAGATGACAGGCGTCAATGCTGTCCGAGAGAGTATTACAACGGTCGTTGCAGAGCTTTGTCAATGCCCGCTTCTATACCTAATCGTCCACAGAGAGAGAGAGAGAGAGAGAGAGAGAGAGAGAGAGAGAGAGAGAGAGAGAGAGAGAGAGAGAGAGAGAGAGAGAGAGAGAGAGAGAGAGAGAGAGAGAGAGAGAGAGAGAGAGAGTAGATGTGAGAGATCGATGAGGCATGTAGGGTGTCTGCACACACACTACCCTTGTCTCTCTTGCATTTATTTGGAGCGAAGGCCCCGGGTGCAAGCATACGTGATGAAGGGTCCGGAGCCAGAGAGGCTCGTCCCTCTGCTGCAAAGAAGGGCACATTGTTTTCTACACGGTGGGCGCCAATCTTAGATGAAGGGAAGAGAGAGAGAGATGGGTGGATAAGGGGGAAGAGAGATAATGGATAACGACTTTGAAAGAGAGGAATTGTTGGCCACACAGTCAATGGCTATAGGTGCTATGCATGCGTGGTCACCTTTGAGAGGGAGGCCTAGATGTGCGGTTGAAGGTGGACGAGAACTGAGAGAGAGAGAGACTGTGTGTGTGGTCGTCCGTGTCTGTGGTGGCGAAGGTTGTCATGCAATGGTGGGAAAAGACTGGCCAAAAAACATTGGCTGTGGTTGGTGTAGAAGGGCCCACTTAGGGGTGGGGGCATTATCTAGTAAGGACACCCATGCAAAGAAACTGACAAACCGTGTCACAAGCTCTCCAACCCGCCCCTTTTTTTATGAGTCTGCATGGAAACTTGCCAACCTCACCAGGAAAAAATAAATAATAATAATAAAATCATCCTTTTTTTTGTTGTTCTGGGGCTATGGTTGCTGGCGCTACTGCCATCTGTCATGCCTACCAGCTGCCCCTAGAGGGCTATTGATTTCACTCAGGCTTCTGTCGCTACTGCTACTCGACTATTTGATGTTGTTTTACACAGTGGAGTTAGAGAGCAATAATCTTCGAGGTGTTTTCCATGGCACTCTAATTTTGATTGCGGATGATAATCACTATCTCATTGGCAGCAATCTTCTACATGTAACCCATTCTCATAATTGATCTTGAGATTAACCATGATTGGATAGTTCTTTGATTGCTCTCGACATGGATTCTATAGTATTAAAAATTTCCCTTCTTCTTATTCATCTTGCCTAGGAAGCGGGAGTTAAATATATTATATATATATATATATATAAATTTTTTGCTTCCACTTCTTTATACGCTTTCATAACTATCCGTAGATGAGAGATATCAAGCTTTACCACAAGCATCTTGCCACACTTACTTCTGATCTATCTTAATACTTCAAACTACTCTTTTAAATTGCACAGACAGACGTCATGATTAAGTATGAGCAATTGTGGCAACAAGCATAGGATGGAAAAGGAAAAGAAATGAAAATAAGGCTGACTTGTGTATTTGATTTTTTTAATTGTAGCTATGCAATCATCCATTAGCAAGAGCGTGACCAGTGCTCTGATACCACTGCTACAAACAGATGCTTGGAGAGACCTGCAAAATACCCAAAATAGCACACTGCAAGTCATAAACGAACAAATCTGCATAACTGACAACTCGCACAAATCCATGATCGAGCTAAATGCAAATAGAGAGAGACCGAGAGCGAGTTAGAGTGAGGGAGCACGTGTAGGCGCACCTCCTAGAGCGGAGTGCTACGTCGGCACGTCGAGAGAGAAGAGAGGAGAGGAGAGGAGAGAAGAAAAAAGTAGACACTGGGTGCAATCTCCCCCCGTGCAAGAGAGTGAGCATTTCCCTCTTGCACGTATTTACTTATAGATTTCTTGAATGCTCAAAATGAGTACAAATTGACCGGCCGGTCATAAATGGCCAAAGCTCATAAAGAGCACTTAAATCATAAAATGTACATAAACTATATATCCTTTCACATAGTCCAATAACTGCTAATGCATTTGCCAACTGTCAGCTGCAATAAATATCAATTCCATTACAATGAGAATCTAACCTCTCAAGTTATGGTAGTCAAGTTTGACATTACCGACTCAAACATTTGTTAGAATTTTAATCTAAGACCCGAGTGTGTCTACATCAAGGGCAAAATTGATGCACTTAAGCTACAAGCATGCTTAGACCAAGATAATAAATGGGGGGGGGGGAGATCGATTGGAGAGCTCCTAGATGCCCTCCCATAGAGCAAGAGATGGAGATGTGCAAGCATATGCTTGATAGGGCGCCTTCTTTTATGGATGCCCTAGTGAAGACCATGACACATGCACACAACAAAGGAATTATACAATGTGACTTGCACCCATGGAACATCATGACTGATTTCACAAAGGAGGGTGTGCACCATGACGATGTCATAGATTGGGGATTAGCGATGTGAATGAGCATTGAGAAATGAGCAACCAACAGTGCAAACTCAACGGAGCATGCCCTACACCCATGGATGGCCTGCAAGCTTTGTAACCCAAAATTTGTTTGCAGCTCGTACTCTAAAGCCACTGACACCTATGCAGTTCCTTTTTGCATTGAGCAACTATGTGATTGGTGCAAAGAATTTTCAGAGCATTACAACGTGTCTTGGCAAAATCAAAAGCTAACTGATTGCGGCATGTTTGTTAATATAATGCGTAAAAACTACTTGAAGCAACCACCCATGCAAAGAAATACTTTGCAAAAATGAGCCTAGCATTTTGATATGTTAGAGCTCAACTCAGAAATGTATTTGCGGCCACTTAGGGACATGATCCTTAGATTCTAGTTTATTTTCACATTTGTAGACATTGGTGTTGTATGTTTTTCTCATGGCAATTATCCAATAAAAATTGTAAACATCGAACTTGTAAATAAATTTTTTGTATAGCACAGTCCATGGATTTAAATTGTATCTCTCTCACTTGTACACTCTCTCTCATTACTTATGTACCATGGTGCAAAGTGTTTCAATACAGTATGTGGCTTGTTGTACCAAACTTATATCGATTTATAGACATGTGATTCACAAATGGATTTTTGTGTATAGTGATGGACCATGGTGCAAAGTGCAAGCAATACAGTATGTGGTTTGTTGTACAAATTTAATATCAAAATATCATGGTGCAAAGTGATTCAATACAATATGTGGTCTGTTGTTGCTACAAAAATATAAATCGATTTCTACACAGTAGAATCTCAAATGAAACTTTTTTTTAAAGTTACGGTCCATGGTGCAGAGTGATTTAACACAGTGTGTGGTGTGTTGTGAAAATTTAAAGCAATTTATAGACACAAGATTCACAACTGGAATTGCAGTATTTTTTGTTGAAACTTAAGTTTTTATCGCTCATTAAAGACATTGTAAATGTGTGTCTATCAGGTGTGAATGAATGCCAGAAGTCCAAAAAAGCATACGACTACCTGTGCGCACTTGGCACTTGCAGATGCAACTAGCCCAAATGACCAGGACAAAGTTACTATGCAGACTAGTGAGTGGGAACCAATCAATGGCAAGAAATAGAAAGACATCAATAGAGATGTCACCTTTGTACAGAGATGGTCAAGGAAGCAAGGCTGACTATGTCTGATTTCTCCATCCACAAGGGGAGATTAAAGTTGGACAAATTCATTGTACCAAAAATTTGCATGCACGTCGAGGCCATATACCTTGTATGCACAGGGAGTACACTAAATCACATAGATTGTACCCTATGGTTTTCAAATATGCTATAGGTGCAACATGTTCAAAATGAGCTAGTGGAGCAGGGCCCCCAATAAGAGCATAGAGAATATGAATAGTGAGACGGTTACAATATCACAAGAGAAGCTAAGATATACACTGGTTGGCACAATTATGCAAGCACATGACGTTGTAGACGAGTTGCAAACACAAATTCATACCTCTACACAAACACTGATGGCTGTTGATACAAGTTACTCCAAAGAGTTACAGAGAGACATCAAGCTCCTTAGACATGAGCTCCATGTAATGGAGGAGCGGTGCCAACAACAATTGATCATGAGCATGAACAAAAATCCCAACACATTGCAGCCACCTCAAGTTTACACAAAATACATTGTGGGTCCTTGCTCGATTTTCAGGCACTTCTTCCACAATTGGAGTGGTCACTACAAGATAGCTTGTGGCCATATGTATCATTTGCCATGTCTCATAATGCAGAACATGGTGAATAAAAAGGAGTGCCATATATGCAAACCTCCCATTGATGAGGTTGTTTATTCTATGTTCAAAATGAAGAAAGATTATCAATGCTTAGTGGTAGCCATTGCATGAGAGAGAGACTATTTTGGACAACCTGAGTTTATCTTTATAAACATTATAATTTGGAGTGAATTACAATGACTTTTTGAATCATTATATATGATACTTTGCAATGAAAGCCGACGCCTTGTAAAACTTGCAGCGATTTTCTTGCATTCTATAAACATGATATTTTTACAAGGCAGTGATTTTCTTTCATTCTATGAACATGATACTCTTATCATTGTGCATCACGTGTCTTGCAAATTGAGCAAGTGGATAAAGTGAGTTGTGGATGTTTTGATAGTCCTACTTGGTGAATATACAACATGGTGGTTCTAATATTGGCATCCTTGATGTACTTAAGTCCGCTTGCTATAGACATAAAAGTAGTATTTAATAGTGTTGATAGACAATGGTGGCAAAAATGACTTGTGAATTAAACTTTCAAATGCAAAGTGAATAAAGTCATTAAATGATTCAAGAAGGCAATTTTTTAAAGTCATAAATGGTTCTACTTAAACTCCAGTGTGGATAAAGAAGTAGTTGAAGTAGTTCACACGGTCCATAGCTCACAAATAAAGAGTTTACATAGCTTGTCAAGTTTCCTTGTAAAAGGACTTAAACTTATTCTGCACCCCACTAAATTGTCAATTGAGAATGCTATCTGTGTTTAAATAATTGCTATGTAGTAGCCTTCTTTGTCACGTAGAAGGACAATCATCCACCTCAAGATTCGCATCCAATTCAAACAAAGTGCATCCACCAAGCTCACAAATTCTAGTTCTTCGGTCATCACCTCTTCCCCTTGCTCTTGGTCATCTTCATTGGTATCCACAGTCCACCGTGGTGTGTCTTCTTCATACTTTTCTGATTGAATATTGCTAAGGAGCCTATGATTGCAATATAAATATACCAATTTTTTTGCTCAGTTGCTTAGAAGCCAATTACGAATGGTCGAGTGCACATAGATATAGACAATTTTGCTCAAAACTTGAGTTGGCAACACATTGTGCAAGCACCCTAACAGTCAATCTGTAAAACATAGGCACTGAAGCACCATTCATGAGCCACCATCTCCATGCTAGTTGTTCTGATGCAAGTTTTTGAACAAATTCGGAACTAAAAAGGCCATCCTTTAACCTATACTTTGTCAGGTCAGAGACGGCTTGGGCTCGATCATTTGGATTATTGTAGAAATTATTGACCATCTCGTACAAGTCATCAATCATCTCTTCATCCAATTCATTACAGTCCATGTTTCAATACTCTGGATCAAGGAAATAGGCAACACTATGCAGTGGACTGTGCACTTTGACCCATCGAGCATGTACATACTTATTTAAGATATCCCTTTTAGATTTATTAAAGGGTGCTTCCCAAGGATTAATTAAACAATTTGCAGGCTCTGAAGGAAATAAAATATCCCTTTTAGATTTACTAAAGGGTGCTTCCCAAGGATTAATTAAACAATTTTGCAAGCTCTGAAGTGGTGTTCAAACTCTCATGAACATTATATTAGTCCATGTACACCTTCCCTATATTGGGTAACTTAAGATCAAAATGTCACAAAGGTATCATTGCAAGCCTCATCACCAAGTATGTGTCACCAACGTCAAAAGTGTCTATCATCAATAAGAACTTTCAAGGCCCTAGACCTCACCTTTGTTTTTACTCTTTCTAGTTTCTCCATTTTCCACTCATAAAAACCAGCACAAACAAATGTCTCTAAAATAGCATTTCTATTTTTCAACAGACTTTCCACAATGTAGAAATTAGTGCAAAATCTTATTTCACATGGTAGCTTCAACATTGTGGACATATGTTGCTAATACATGTCGAGAATACGATGTCTTTTCAAAACAAACTTCACCACCTTCCTTGCTTTGTCTATAATGCTTTTGAACCAATGAGTGTCATCTTCTTTATACCAATCCTACAACACAAGATCCAATCTATGCGCATTGCAACCAAATGTGTGCAAGCTCAAAAAGTGCTCCTCTAACAGACGACCAACTGCTCTATAATTTTTTACATTGTCCATGATCACCTATACTACGTTCGGGACACTTATTTGATGAATTGTCTCTGTTATGCCCCTGTTATGATATCAACTATATAGCTCCCTAACTTAATCCCGCCTTTCCATTACTTTAATGAGGCACTCCCCTGGAGTACTAAATAGCATCACATTAATTAGCATCCTACGTTGGACATTTGACCATCCATCACTGACTATGGTGCATTCCGTTTGATCAATTGACTTCAAGATCAATCTATCAACTTCCTTTTGGGTGTCTACAACGCATTTATTCAAGAATGTTGTGCACATATGATGATATGATGAAGGGTTAAAGACAACACTATACTCACGATCTTCTTCCATGCATGCTTCCATGGCTCTTGTGTGACCATCAACATAGAACCGTCTGTAAAATAGATAGCTTGTGCAAGAGAAAATTGTTCAAGGAAAGTTGGTCAAAAGCTCTTCTCAAGACTTACTTGCCTCATTCTATGCATTCCAAACTAGTACTTGGGCGACCCATCTTGAGCACTAGCTCTATGTGTGTGTGTGTGTGTGTGTAGTGGCTAGCATGGAAGGTGCACCACTATTTTGTACACCTTGTGTTGAGGCAACACTACATTGAACCTCTGAGATCAACCAGCTTGGAGTCGGTATTTTGGGTCTCTTTGCATTGGCTACCCCTCTTAATAACTGTCTCAAGCGTTTTGTGGCATTCTCATTACCTACCCCATTACATCTACCTCCATTTGCCCTATTAGATGTTCCGTTCCTTGATCCAAGGAAGTGCTCCCTAATACGAGGTGCACCTCTTGATTTTTCTTTGCCACATAATTTACCGTGCCAATCTATAAATGATCTAACGTTCTTTGCAAATTTCCACTCAGGCCCTGGCACCTTGCCACCAACCTTACATTTTCCTTTATTGGAAGCTCCATTGTTTGATCGTTCACCACTTCTCAATGGGTGACTAGAAGCAGGTGCATTGATGTTGTGGGAGCAAGTATTAGCGTCCATGATAATTTCACAAACTGCCTACACATTCATACAAGTACAAAAAATGTTAGGTTTTAAAAAATTGAATAGAATTAATTATTTGGATAATAAAGTACAATAATATACATATAAATTAAAACAAAAGACAACATGAAATTGGTGTAGTGATGATGAGCACTCCATTCCAACAATAGAAATGAGCCCAGAGTACTTGCACCACCTAAATCCTCCATGAGGATGCTCACTATCCAAACCTGTTTCCAAGCGGAGGGAGGTAACTAAATGTAATAGACAAGTACATCGGTAAAGTGATGAAGAGCGCTTCATTCCAACAATAGAAATGAGCCACAAGCACTTGCACCACCTAAACCCTGCATGAGAATGCTCCCTATCCACCCTGCTTCCAAGTAGATAGACACCCAAGGGAGGTAACTAAATGTAACATACAAGTACACTGGTGAAGTGATGCGGAGTGCTCCATTCCAACAATAGAAATGAGCCCCAGGCACTTGCACCACTCAAACCCTCCACAAAATGCTCCCAATCAAACCTATTTCCAAGCGGATAGACACCCAAGGGAGGTAATTGAATGTAACAAACAAATACAATGATGAAGTGATGAGGAGTGCTCCATTCCAACAATAGAAACGAGAAACACTTGCACCACCTAAACCCTCCATGAGAATGCTTGTAGGAAAATAGACACCCATGGGAGGTAGTTAAATGTAGCAAACAATTATGTCAATGTGGTGATGAGGAACACTCCATAATGAGTCCTAGGAACTTGCACCAACTAAACCCTTCACAAGGATGATCCCTATCCAAATTGGTTTCTAGACAGATAGAAATCCAAGGGAGGTAACTTAATATAACAGACAAGTACGATAGTATAGTGATGAGGAGCGCTCCATTCCAGCTATAGAAATGAGCCCCAGGCACTTGCACCACCTAAATCCTCCACGAGGATTCTCCCTACCCAAGCCTATTTCCAATCACATGTAACTAAACATAACAAACAAGTATGTTGGCGCAGTCATGAGGAGTGCTCCATTCTAGCCATAGAAATGAGCCACAGCCCCTTGCACCACCTAAACCCTCCACGAGGATGCTCCCTACCCAAACCTCGGATAGACACCCAAGGGAGGTAACTATTCATCATGGATTTTAGAAAATAACGGGATTGAAGTTACATGAACTAAGGCCAAATGAATAAACCTCAAAAAAATTGTTAGTGAAATCTTTAGAGAGTGTGTCAATATGGAGGTCTTGTAGTGGACACTATTTATATAGCCACCTCCAAATATGGGGATATGCTAAGAAAATAGTCAAGCTCATCGGGCCAGATAGGTTGCTCAACAGGGCTCGATGGGCCACGAGGGATGCCCAAGGGGCTTCTAAGAACACTTGGTTCCAACCAGCCCTTTTGAAATCGATGTTATTACCACTTCACACATCACATGAAGACGTGAATGGAATCCCTGCATGTCAAAGAAGCATCCTGAAGGTGAGATCATCTTCTTTGACACCACCCTGGCGTACATCCACATCCTTGATAATGATGCCACCTATCACATCACCAATGTGAAAGATGCATGCTTTCCAGGAGGGCTTTGCTTGATTTAAGGATCTTCAATAGATGGGTCCTATTCTAACCCACAAAACTACATCAGTTGGGATGGCATCACATGATTGACTCCATGTATGTGTTCATGATGAACCTCTTCCTCACTGGATTAGATTTATCCACACCCTCTCCTAATTTTATTACCTCCACAACGTCCTATAGCTAGATGTGGGGCTTCTAATATTTGAAGCTTAGCTATATAACTCTCGTAGTATATTTAGTACGACTCTCCAGTAGTAGCATATGATCAGATTTTGCCATTGAAATTGTAAATCAATGCCTCTAAAACAGTAGCATATCATCAGATTTCACCATCGATATTGTAATTCAAAGCTAGGCCATTTTGTGAAATATAATTCATGATTGATTTTGTTAGTGTTTCTTAATCAGAGCTTTATTCTGATGCTTACTAATGAAAAAAGGTATAACCTGTGTGTGTGTGTGTGTGTGTGTGTGAGAGAGAGAGAGAGAGAGAGAGAGAGAGAGAGAGAGAGAGAGAGAGAGAGAGAGAGAGAGAGAGAGAGAGAGAGAGAGAGATCATGCTCACATACAATGCAATCGACACAAAGTGATGGCAATGTCGCTCTCTTGCTGCAGAACATCATTTCTTGCGGCCAATTGCTTGGTGTAGCCATACAAGCCACTAGGTCCATCTCTGACATAGTGCGCTAAGGAAGTTATATCCTTGAAGATGGAGTGGAGTTTGTGATGGGATGCTCAGAAGACATTCTACCGTCCAACCAATGGTCCATATTTTGCATACGCTATGATCTAAAGCTCTCCTTCAAAGCTTTTGAAATTGTGTTTTGTGTTTTTTCCTTACAAAGGGGTTCATACTCTTGTGAGAGATCTATGTGCATATGATATACATCTCTCCAATGCCTCGTAGAAGTTCTTCATGGAAAAGCTATAAGAGTGGACTGAGACATGACTAATTGAAACTCAGAAGGAGGTAAGGGCAATGGAGGAAAGAAATTTCAATAGTTGCGCACGAGACCATACAGGGAGGAATGGGAGGGGAAATGAGCTTAGAAAGCAGAGTTTAGTTTTCATTGAGATATTCGACATTGAATTCTTAGCATCCGCAGTCAGTTAAGTGTTATCATGACTAGATTACTTTTTGAGTTTTTCAATAAACTTACTTTCTAACGAAATAGATATTCGAATTTTTAGAAAACATGTATGAAAAATGAGAATGAAATTTCCATTACCAACATGGCATTATTTAAAAGGCCCAAATTTGAGTCCAAACTTCTTCTAATGCAACAAAATATAATATACTAATGGTATGAGAAACTTTGCTTACTTTTGTTGATAGGGGTGTAAAGCCGTAGGTGTTGAAATCCATAAATGTTGTATGGAGCCTGATTTACCCCTATTTTTTTAAATAAAAAAAACACACATTTATAAGGCCCCCGTTATGAGGAGAAGCCATCACGCGTGAAGAAAAATCACTCGCCAAAAACCAAAATTTTTACGGCTAGTCTCGAGCTCGAATATTATGTTCGGACGGCAACCAAAAAGTGGTCGTAAAACGGTCGATCGGTTGGTTGTTGGCCTATAGTCAATGGTTGGTGGGCGGTGGTCAAAAGTCAGTGGCCGGTGGCTGAATTCAATGCCTGGTGTCCAATTTCAAGATGGACTTGTCTTCTCAAGGGCGGCCACACATGGGCGCATTGGAGAATCCAAGTCTGACTTGTCAACACAATGGTGGCTACACACGACTGCCTCTCATGAGAGAGAGCAACCCTTTTGGCCTGAAAAAGAGGCCTCTTCTACACACAAAAACGAATTGTGGTGCATTGTGAAGTTGACGTGAGGTGGTGAGAGTGAAGCAAGGCAGGAGCTCCAAAAGGGTACAATCCCTTTATAATCTACTTCTTGTTTTGAAGTACTAAAGCCATTGACTGAATGCTTTCCTGTGGATGTAGCCCACATTGGGTGAACCATGTATATCGTGTGCTTTCTTTCTCTCTCTCTCTCTCTCCCTCTCTCTCTCTCTCTCTCTCTCTACTCTATAATCTCTCATGTGTGAAAATTATATCTAGATCCATTACGTAAACTACTCAATTATCTACTTAGCTACGTCATATTTCCTAAAAATAAAGAGGTTATTTGTCTCTAGCATGACAAAGTGAGAGACAGAGATGATATCAAGCTCTAAGTGTAAGCTACAAGGATAGTTTCATTAGCATTATATCCTTATGTTAGAGGTGAACCCTTGCAACGTCCACTCACCAGTTACACCTCTTGTAGTTGTGGTGTACAAGTCCTTTGAGCCCATTCTTTTGTTGTCTTCTAGATTAAAGGTTCACATGTAGTGTGAGTGAATGAAAGTAGCAGGAGGAGCAGGAGGAGGATCTTGTTTCATGGTGCAATGGAGGCGAGGGAAGGGGGAGGAGCTAGCTTGGTGTGAAAATATGTGTTAGACAAGGAGAAGAGAAGAGAGAGGAGCTTACTCAGTGCTATAATGGAGGTGGAATAAAGCTAGTAGAGAGAGAATGTGTGACTATAGGGTGCATGTTGTTGTTGCAGCAACGGAGAGCTTGGGAAAAGGTTTGTAGAGAGAGAAAATCACTTTTTAGCTATAAGATAGGTTTAAGGAGACTTTGGAGGGTGGAAAGTGATGTTTTGAATTTTATAAAAAATGTTAATTTTTTGGGGTTTTAAGTGCACATTTTTACTTTTAAAGATAAAAAAATGTTTTTTTGACCATAAAATAGTTTGGGTGGCTTTTCAAGAGGGAGAATATGAGTTTTGATTTTTTTTTTAAATTTCAAATTTTTAATATATCTTTGAATCCTAGGAAAGGAGGTCAAAGTGGTCCCCTCTCCCCTCCCAATCCCTTTCTCCTACATTAGGGAATATTTGAACTCAATTTTGGGCCTTGCAAGAAATGCCATGTTAGCATAGAGAGAGATAATAGAAAGTTCATGTTTCTATTTTTCATATTTGTTTTCCAAATATTCTAAAACCATCCATATTGCAAGGTGCGTTTAATAAAAAACTCAAAAGGTGTTTAGGCAATGTGACCTACGATGGCTAGGAATTGAATTTTGAATATCTCAATCTTCTGCTTTTTTCAAAACTAAGACTTGCCACTAACGTCCTCCATCGAATGTCTTTTCTCCCCCCCTTTCAAGGTTCCCTCATTCGCGCTCTTGTCTGCTTTGGCCTCTCCTCATTCTGCTAGTCGTTTTGATGCTGCCATTGTCTCCTCATAGAAGTTCTGCTAGGGATCAAAGAGACGTGTATCATTTGCATATAGAGCTCCCATGAGAATATGAGCCCCATCAACAAGAAAAACAAGCAACACACCATTTTTGAAGCTTCACAGGGGAATTTTAGTACACAAGGCAAGAAAAGTGTGGACCTTTGAGTCGATGAAAACATCCCATCAAAAACTCAACTCCACCTTTCAAAGACATAATTTCATTAGTGAACTATATGTGGGAGATGGCCATAGTGGTCTATATGGCTATACCAAGCACTTGGCTGCATGGTGGAGAGGGGGAAAGGAGAACACACCCAGAACACAACACAACACAACACTATAGCCCACGGTATACACAACACAAAAATTTGACACTATCCACAAGCAAACTACCACTTGCACACCAAACAGACCCAATCATCCCACTCTGCTCAACTCGCAACCTTCCACACACAGAGCCTCTCTCTATGTCTCTTTGCACAACAGACTTCAGGGAGGCACACATGCTGACACACGCCTGGGAACACATGCACACAAGCAGAGAAGAGAAGGGGGAACTGACACCAAAAGACAACAATGATGGCTTC
Source organism: Adiantum capillus-veneris (assembly GCF_014529385.1). Classification (NCBI taxonomy): domain Eukaryota; kingdom Viridiplantae; phylum Streptophyta; class Polypodiopsida; order Polypodiales; family Pteridaceae; genus Adiantum; species Adiantum capillus-veneris. The sequence goes on from NC_140936.1 coordinate 64,146,723, forward strand.
CACTATCATCAACACAAAAATGTACAAATGCTCCATCGGCATAGCTTCGAGGAGCTCAATATTGAGAGTCGACATCCCTCTCTGTCTATCCGTACCATCAAACATGGAGGAAAATCCCTTAAAAATTCCTATGAAATCTCCTTTTATAGGAGTGGCTAAGCCCAGAAAAAGAAAAAAATGGGTTTTATTTGCTTGTACAATCAACTTGAGATGATTATAGCATCTTTTTGCATTGCTTACACATGGCTTGCTCACTTTAGAAACCTTTGCATGGCCTGATAGCGAGTCAACACTTCCCATCTCTATCTCCCTCCTTCACTGCACATGTGAAGCCTCCCCTAGCTTGACCTCTCTCTCTCTCTCTCTCTCTCTCTCTCTCTCTCTCTCTCTCTCTCTCTCTCTCTCTCTCTCTCTCTCTCTCTCTCTCTCTCTCTCTCTCTCTCTCTCTCTCTCTCTCTCTCTCTTTGTCCTTTAAGCACCGTGGAGAGTCCCCCCTTTGCTTGGGCCTTGAACTCGCTCTCTCTATCTCTCCATTTGGACACCGCAGAAAGGGACCCCTCACTAGCGCTAGCGCTAGTGGGGTCCGCTTCTTTTACCTCCAAAAAAATGCACGGGATTGGCCGCTTGCGATATGCCATATCAGCAACGTACTTGAGCCATTTTGACGTACTTGAGCACCGTGACACCGCCAGTGTTAACACCACACCCAAAATTTCCGCGACTTTGCCCACTGGGCCACCACCAACCTCCATCAAGCTTTGCCTACATAGAGACAGAGGGCACCATAGCCACCTTCACCACAAGCTCCATGCTCCTGACATCAATGCTCAATGGGGTGCCCATTGCACCCCTTATACCCCAAAGTTTATCAACCTTTTTGTGCATGGCGGAAGATTTGCCCTACCATGTGGCAATCCTGCAAGCATCAAACCGCCAAGGTGCTCAAAAGCCTTCAATACTTCACCAAATTTTTGAAAGTGATCCATTTTTCCCCCAACTTCCATTACATTTCCATTCCCTACCCAATGATCCGATGCCCGAGAGAGTAAAATCCCACCAAAACCTCGTATTGTCGGCCTCAATCTTCTCCCAATCTCCTTGCACTTTGACTTTCTCTGGCCTGTAAATTGAGAATGCCAAAACCTGAAAAACCATCTGGCATTGTTCTCTTGATTGGCACAAATTTTGACAAGCCGTAGCTAATTGACTAAGCATTTGATCAACGAGCACTCATTTCCTGCTAATTCCACACGATGCATAACACAATCCAGAATATCGAGCTTCAAAAACTTCCAGCTGGCATGTTGGTGCAGCCAAAGTGTGTCGACCCTAGCACTAGGCACAAAAAATGGTATGTATGCTAACAAGTGCATGGAAGAGGGCTAGAGCAGACAGGAAGAGTCTCGGTAGAGAAGTGGCAGCGGGCATGTATGCATTATGTGTTTTTTTTTCCAAATGGGCTCCAAAGAGGGCCTGACAGGGTGGAAGGTGAAGAATGTCCAAGGTGCTAGTTTTTGGTTGGAATATGTAGAGCTTGAAGGATTGAAGGAGCAGGTTCAGACAGTTTGTCAAAGGGAGCTACAGAGTGCAAGATATTAAGGTTTGAATGTGGAGGTGTTTACAAATTTGAGATGGGCATGGTAGGTGATGCTAGGTGATTTGAAAAAATCTTAAGTTTTTGGTTGGAATATGTAGAGCTTGAAGGATTGAAGGAGTAGGTTCAGACAGTTTGTCAAAGGGAGCTACAGAGTGCAAGATATTAAGGTTTGAATGTGGAGGTGTTTGCAAATTTGAGATGGGCATGGCAGGTGATGCCAAGTGATTTGAAAAAATCTTAAGTTATGGATGTGTAGTGCTTGAATTATGGAGCCTTTTTTTCTTTTAAGATTGGCAATCTGAATCCCGATTGCTAAGATATTGCCGATTGAAGTTTTATCGGGGGCCAATTTTGAGCCAGTTGGGCCGCTCCAAGGAATGTGCCATCTAGTGTCTTTTGAAGCCTAACAAGAATCATAAAGGTAGGGTACAATGTATGGAGCTAACGAAAGTGACGACACTAAAAACAGAGTCCGGACCTGTGAGATAAGGCCTGTTGAAGTTGGTGCCAGTTAGAGGCGTGTGGTACAAGATGAAGTCTTTCCGTTTTGGTCGCATTGGTTGAAGTACTTGGTAAAGTCAAAGTGCAACCAAGACAATGGTGATCAAAGCTCGCGCAGGGCTCTCATGGAGACTTTGTGGATTGAGATCTCGATCACCTAGCCACAAATGGTAGGGTATTGAAGTTGCAGAAGAAGAAAAAGATTTTGTGGTATTTTTTTAGAGAGCTTGGAGGCTCATTGGGGACGAGCCACCTGCGGCCGCCACATGTCATGCGAATACCCCATATGAAAGGGAGTGATGAGGGAGTATATGGTATATATATTGCATGGGCAAAGGGTTTGAGGAATTGCAAAGGGAAGAGCTCCCCTTAGAGCTCTCACGAGCTCAACCATGGTAGATTTAGCAGAGCGCTGCTCGTGCGTCCCTGCCGGTGATTGACGATGGTATTGCCATTTGCGCGGTGCCTGTGGTGGTGCTTGTTTGTTGTCATTAGCGCTGCAACTTGCTGACATGGCATGTCAGTTGTGGCGGCTGGTTCTACGCCCCCTCTTGGAAAACTCTTTTGAGAGGGAGGTTGGGAGCACCGACGGTGTCGTCAAGGCCCCAGTTAAGGCTTGAATCATGCGGTGGAGTGTGGACCAAGCCCATGCCGAATATAGGGTGCGTTCCCATGCAGAAGGGAAACTTCAAAAATAGAAAAAGGCCAAAAATAGCCGAAGGCTTTCCCATGCCCATATAGGAGGCCAAATTTTTTGCTTTGTGGGCTTTTTTGGTGGCCCTCTTGGGGGAGTAGATGAAGGAGCTCTCGGAGCTTCCTTGAAGGGGACGGAGGGAGCTCTCAAGGTGGGCTTTTAGAGCTTGAGGTGGAGCTTGCAAGTAGTTTCTTGGAGCTAATGAGGGTGCCTTCAAAGAGTTATTTCTTGCAGCTCTCAGCAAGGAGAGCCATACGGTGGTGGAGCTTGAGATTGCTCGGTTTTTTTGTTGCTGCTCGATGCTGTCATGCCGAGCTAGATGGTAGCAAGTGTTCATGGAACGTTGTAGCAGGAGTTTTTTGCCAATAATTGATGCAAATCATATCCAAATTTGTTGCAGTTTCTTCCCCTTTCCCCCCTTCTTCTCTTTGCTTTGTTCCAATCTCATACTGGTGTTTGAGATGTGCGTGCCTCCCCGGGCCTCTATGTAAGTGAGAGAGAAAGAGAGAGCGGTGTGTGTTGTGGCACGACCATAAACGAGCAAAAATTGGTGTGGTTTGCTATCAATTGTGTGAGTTTTGAAGGTGAACTCTTATGGATTGGGGTGGAGTGATTGTCTTGGGCTATAGAGAGGTAGTCTATTTCGGTTTTGGGTGTGTTCCCCTTTCTGTCTATCCATCTTCTGGTGCCTCTATGGAGGATCACACTGATGCTCCAATTTGTAGACAGCCATCCATGGCCTTCCTTCAGCACTCCATGCATTCACCCGCAAAAAACCCTGCATACCAAGCATACAATCATCCAAAAAAAAAAGTATCTGACAACATATTTGACCCTCCGTCCCATCCATGTAAAGTGGAGACCTCATCCATAGACCCCTGCACTTGTTGAACCATCCACTACACAGAGGTATCTACCACCATACTCATCAACCAGGGCTCACATACCTTTAATGTATGAAAAGCCACTGCCTCAAACTCTCCTTGATCTATCACTAGACATGCCTGATGCATTGGAATCTCCACCATTTTTAGCAACACAACCTTCTCCTCAGTGGCAATACACTCAATTCCAACATCATCAATCCCTTCTGCTACAACCAGCTACTCTTCAAGGTTGATCCGCTCCACCTGGTTGTCATCTTCAATTTCTTGCACCTCAATCACCCCTTCTACCGTTGCATCACGCTCTATCAATATAGAGAGAAACTCTCCCCATACTGCATCATCTTGGTCGTCATCCATAGGTAAGGCCACTTCATTCCTTGTGACAAGAATTTGCACCATCTCTACCCGCATACCTCCATTGGTGGGCATAGACTCCTCCATTTGGTCTCCATCAAGTACAATGGCTTGCTCTATTCCCTGCTCTTCGTGAACATTGGCTACCACCATATCATTAGAAACAAAATAAGGCAGCTTTACCTTCACTAGCACTGGTTCATCAGACTCCGTCTCCTCACCATAGGATGTGGACTCATCCGCTCTATCCTCCTTGCTTGTCTCCCAAAAACTTGAGCTGGTATCTTGACCACCATCACCACTACATGCTTAAACTGTATGCCCAAGTAGTGATGCAATAGCCCCAAATATTTCATCTTGAGAGTAGCATTCAAATGAGCCTTGAGTTCAACAATATTTTTATCATTTGATCCAGCGATCAACAAATCATCCACATAGAGAACGACAATGATAAGTACATGGCCCTCACACTCTATAGTGATCCAGCCGATTTCACTCTTTATCAAAATGTTGTTGGTTGTCTTATCTATGTATGAAACACAACGCTGGATATTCACTTTGCAATCTCACAAGTCATTAGATATATGAGTAGCCCAAGGTCAAAGCATTGGCAGGCTGTCAAGAGGATTTTTAGCTACTTGAGTGGCAATTTACATATTGGCTTGCTTTATCCCAAGGGGGGATCATTGCTACCAGATTTACATGCTTTTGTGAATGCAGATTGGGATGGTTGTTTTGACATATGAGTGTCCATGAGGGGTTTCCGTTTCATGCTTGACAGTTCATGCATATCATGGTTGAGCAAGAAGCAATGACTCTGTATCAACATCTTCATCTGCTTGCTACTGCTGCACAAAGGCGTGACCATCTTCTTGGCTTTGCACACTTTATTCATCCACTTCTAAGCTCTTGGTATCTACAATTTGACTGCACTCTGCTACTTTTTCATACAAGCTCTCGACAAGAACAGGTTTTACCTTTTCAATCCACACTGAAACCTCAACATTTGTTATCCCTTTTGCACCCTGGTTTACTTAGACATGGGGATTATCCTTGTTGACAAGCTCATCCACCCTTGGCATAGGCACATCATAAACTAGAAACCTCCATGGAGAATAACCAACCATTGCCCTTACCTCCATAGTCTCTGCACTTAGAACAATCGATACTGCCTTCCTTCGGCCAGACCAAAGAACACTCTGCTACCGCTGCAATGGGTACATAATTTGCAAGCTCCAACACGCCCATAACTTCGGCTTTACCTTTCGGCTCTTCATCTTGGCTAGATAAACCATGTCTTCATAGGTATCTGGATTTTACTCGACCTTTTCTCTTATTTTTGGATGCAAGCACTCTAATAACTTTGACGACTTGCAATATCTGCTACACACATGAAGTATCATAATGTCCTATGACATTGTCTTGGTTCGAGCCTTTGCAATCACTCTATGGATATGATCTTTCTTTAGTTGGGTCCCCATTGGCTGACTCTAATCTACATACTTGACTATCTTAAAGTGTGGGGATGGTGATGGTGCATTAGAAAGGAGAGAATACAACACATGTTCTATGAATACCTACATGGGCATTCATCTTTCGAGTTGCATTTCCCCCTAAATATCTCTCTCCCTTATCAACCCATATCTCTTTGTGTCCACACTTGCCTGATATACAAGGAACGACCATTTTTTATCCTTGGCTCTCTGTCTCATTCCAAATTCTTGTTCGGAATCCCATCCTGTATTTTAATTATGAGTATCCTTGATAAGGATTGGCAGCCAATACCCATTTCCATTCTTGTTCCATGTTTAGACTTTTCGCCGGTGGATTTTATGACATAGATGCCAAAGTTCTCGCTCCGTATTTACTCCTCTTGCCACATTGTCCGATATGGGGATCACATGCATTTCGTCAGTACTGGCTTCGGCCAAACCAAAGAACACTCCGCTACCGCTCCAATGGGTACATAATTTGCAAGCTCCAACACGCCCATAACTTCGGCTTTACCTTTCGGCTCTTCATCTTGGCTAGATAAACCATGTCTTCATAGGTATTCGGATTTTACTCGACCTTTTCTCTTATTTTTGGATGCAAGCACTCTAATAACTTTGACGACTTGCAATATCCGCTACACACATGAAGTATCATAATGTCCTATGACATTGTCTTGGTTCGAGCCTTTGCAATCACTCTATGGATATGATCTTTCTTTAGTTGGGTCCCCATTGGCTGACTCTAATCTACATACTTGACTATCTTAAAGTGTGGGGATGGTGCATTAGAAAGGAAAGAATACAAGACATGTTCTCTGAATACCTACATGGGCATTCATCTTTCCAATTGAATCGCCCCCTAAAGATCTCTCTCCCTTATTAACCCATCTCTCTTTGTGTCCACACTTGCCTGATATACAAGGAATATCTATTTTTGAGCCTTGGCTCTCTGTCTCATTCCAAATTATTCTTCGGAATCCCCATCCTGTATTTTAATTATGAGTATCCTTGACAAGGATTGGCAGCCCATACCCATTTCCGTTCTTGTTCCATATTTAGACTTTCCACTGGTGGATCTTATGACATAGATGCCAAAGTTCTCGCTCTGTATCTACTCATCTTGCCACACTGTCCGACAATGGGGATCACATGCATTCCGTTTGTCCCAAACCGTGATCATGGCACCTCTCAAATTGCCTATAAAGCGTGATATACTTGTACAAATACACATGTTGTGAACCTGCACTTAACTCATTGCATGTGCGCTCCTTTCTTGATCATCTGGCATATGAACACTTGAGGCCAATGCTATGCCAACTTTAGAATTTCTCTCACCCACCGTATTGACCTCCTGTGCCCAAAATTTTCTATTGCTCTCATGATTATCACCTTCACACCATAAATTTGTTGTCATTATCAATCTAGTGCATTTTTGGAATCTGTCTCACCCCCTCTTTTGTGACCTGATCTGGCTCTTTCTCTTGCATGCAACTTCATGCCATTATCACTTACTCTGTGCACTCTTGCAAGGTACACAGACATGTGTACACACACACACACACACGCGCGCGCGCGCACACACACACACACACACACACACACACACACACACACACACACACACACACACATGCACACACACACACACACACATGCACACACACACACACACACATACACACGCGCGCACACACACACACATGTGGAATTGCACACAATAGCAGATGATGGCAGGGCTCACACAAAACCTCTTGCCAATCCTGCATACTCTACATGCTCTTGCAACACACACACACACACACACACACACACACACACACACACACACACACACACACACACACACACACACACGTAGAGTCTCACACAATGTCTATGCATTAGACATGATATTCAGTATTTACTGTCACTCTTCTCATTTGGAAAAAAAGTAGTGGATTGTATAGACCTTGGTTGATTGAAAGATGGCATCATTTGTTGGCTCATCGATGAGGTCACTCACAAGGTTAGACTGGAAAGATGCCATAAGGTTGCTCTTCTTGCACACACATGCAATTATAGAAGTTTTGGATTCATCCGCGGACCCTCATCACAAACCTATTGAAGCTTGTGTAACGGAAAACAATGCAATACAGGTAGGTGCATTTGCACCTACTCAATACTTTTTGAGTTTTCATATGTGGGCACCCATTGCACCCCTTATACCCCAAAGTTCAACGACCTTTTTGTGCATGTGGGACGAACTGCCCTACCACGTGGCACTCCTGCAAGCATCAAACCCCCCAAGGTTCCACTAAATTGCCATTCCCTGCCCAATGATCCGATGCTCAAGATGTCAAATCCCATCAAAACCTCGTAATGTCAGCCTTGATCTTCTCCCAATCTCCTTGCACTTTGACTTTATCAGGCCTGTAAACTGAGACCGCAAAAACCTGGAAAACCATATGGCATTGTATTGTCGTAGATTGGCAAAAACTTCAACAAGACGTAGCTAATTGACTAAGCATCTGATCGACGAGCGATCACTTCTTGCTAACTACACACACAACATAGCACAATCCAAGACTTGATCAAGCTTCAAAAACTTCTAGATGGCACGTCTCCCAAAGCGGCCAATCCACCACAGACTTGGCTGCTGACAAAACTTCAAAGCATCGTAGCTTGGCATTCGTGACTCCGATTAATGATCTCAAAGACCGGAAGGCTTTATAATTTAAGCTCTACACATCTATATGCTAAAAAAAGCTTTGACCACCTGACATCACCTACCCTATTCGTCTCAGATCCGCAATGCACTCCAGCTTCAAACTTGAATATCTTGCAATCTGTAGCTCTGTTTGATGAGCCGTTTGGACCAGCTAACTCAACACTTCAAGATCTACATTTTTGATCCAAAAACTTGTCCCTTGAACATTCTTCATTGTCATCCAAATTAGCCCTTTTGGTTTATAAAACCTCACTAGACATACACAACCATTGTTGCCTATCTACCTAGACTCTTTTTAGTTGCTCTAGCCCTTTGCTATGCTTCTACAAGCCTGCACATACCTTACCCATGCCATCTTCTATGTTCGACCGACTTTGGCAGCAGCAACGGAATGATATTTTGCAACTTGAGAGAGACATTCCATACAAAGAAAATATGCTCTTGAACAAAACTATAGAGCATTGTGCTCAACAACTCAAAGGCAAAAATGACATCATCATAAAGCTTACGCAAAAGCTTAGAGAAAAAGAAACTATGTTGGGTCCATGACAAAGAGAAAGAAGACTACGGGACATCGAGCAGCTAAAGGTTGGCTCTGGGGGAATTAAGAAAAGATTCCACTCCATCAAGTAAGTTCATCTAATTCCATATGCTCTTTGTCTTGTATCTTACCTTTGACTTGATTGCCTAGATCATTACTTCACTCGAAGCAAGATGTCAAGCACAAAACACCCACTTTGTCTGCTCCATAAAGCCTCATATTGAATCGAAAAAATTTTGATGGATAGTTGGACGACAAGCACTATGGCAAGATCATCACCAAATAGCTTGACAATATTTTGAAAGAGAAACAGCCTCCTACACAGGATGTTCATTCTATCTGGGATGAATATGGTATTTCAAATAAATGATATTTTGCAATTTTCAGGTATGTAATGTTATGTGCATCTCTCTCAGACTATAAGGGGACTCAACATATTGAAGACTATTCTTTTTAGGTCCATGCAAAAACAAGGTAAGAAGTTTCACTTGAAGCACACACTGTTGTCGAAACCTTTCTCCATTCAGAAGACAAGATAGCAGGTCAACGAGGAGGTGGTGCAAACATTGGGGAGCCCTTTCCACATTCAATCAACATATAGATCACCATCAGGGGAGGAAGTGGTTTATGACAAGTACAACAATATTTTTATGATTTGATCGTTTGCAGACATACATTACACTTTTGTTTAAAATTACTCCCCAAGAATGCAATGGTGTTCTTAAGTTTGTGATTAAACTAGATGAGTGTGAACTTGTGAAGGAGACTAAGTTTGAGCAAGTCACAAAAACACTAATGAACAGAGCACTGGATGGAAGCATGGCAACTAAAGATCTTAGAAACTTTAGTGTGCAATCTAAAAATAATATATTCCTTCTCGCCACATTCAAGGTGTTTTGACATAATGATTAGATTGGATATATCACTTTTGCATGTGCAATTGAACTCACTAAATATCTCTATTGCAAGTGCATGTGGAAAACATTGATATACTAAATTGGGTTTTTCATCAAACAAAGAATCCCTAAAGTAATAAGGGATCATAGAAATAGAAAGACACTTGATGTTTGCGGCATGAGATCCTACACAATGAAGTTCCATATGGCTAGAGATCTAAAGACCTTGAAGTGTATGTACAACGTCTCCAAAGGAGAAACAAGAAAAATCCCTTGCCTATATTTCATGGGAGGAGTCCATAGCCTTGACAAACGATATTGGAGGAGAGCACTAGATAGGAACCTACAAGACCCTTACTTTTGGCCAACATTCCACTAGCTAGGGTTCACATATGCATGATGCATGCACTTTGCAGGATCATTGAGAAACTCATGTTCCTCTATGTTTGTTTTGCTTGGACCACTCGGCCCGCACCTACAAAGCAGATGACTATCTTGGCTCTAGAAACAGTTTTCTCAAATATGGGCTTGCATGAAGGGCATGTAAAGTTAGAGCAGGATGAGAAGAGGTCTAAGAATGGCTTGGATGTTCCAAAGAATCTCTCTATTGGCGATGTGAAAGCTGGACTCTTCATGTCAATGCTAAAAAGTGGCAGACAGTGTAAAAGTCAAAGTGCACGAGAAAGGCAAGCAATGAGATACAATAGGTGGAAAAATATCTACAATACAGTGGTTGACCATGCAGACAAAGGTGCAACAAGGACTCGCAAGGCAAATGTGTGGAAAATCTTGGACGCAATAGTCAAGTTCTGTGAGCTCAATACATAGAACGATGCTGACTATACACATTTTGAAGAGGCTTGAGAGACCTTCCACAAGTCTTTCATATCTGCGTGGACAAATGAACACATCACTCATTTCACGTTATAGTTAGTAATTTGTTGATATTATGGAAACCTGTTTTCATATGAAGTTTGTGTTGATCTTCTATACAGCACATTATGTGCATCCACATGCCCTGGTTTGCTAGGAAGTATGGAAACTTGGCTATCTGGTCTACACAAGGCATGGAGAAAAGTCACTATCAAAATTGTATTGGTTATTTCAGCCACACTGCCATGGAGGTGGTGCAGACAAAACCAATATATTGAAGGAACTACATCAATGGACTTATTGAAAACTTATACACAAATCACATTGCAAGAAACAAGTAAATAACAGTCAGATTCACGAGGCAGTGATATTGACAAGCTTGAAACAAAGGAAGGAAATATGGGAGGCATCGTCTACTGCAATACAATATACAGAGTGGCAGCTACCAAAAAATGCATGGGAAAGATTTGGACAGCTCCGTCTCACAAGTTGTTTAAGAGCTCTTAAAGATAGAAAGTCCCTACAAGGACTCTTTGTATCATCCAACAACTCACTTTTTAGCATTGTTATTAGCTTTACAACAAACAAGAAAAACAAGAAAATGATGTAAGCCTTTTTGCTGCATTAGAAATATACATTGAAGCTTGTTCATCACTCTTCTTTGGAAAATGTTACAAAGTATTATGGCCTTTTGCCCCTGTGTGAGTGATCCTCCTCCTCTTCCCTTTGTCTCTTGATAGAAACAACATGATCATCTTTGGTTTCCAGCGGCACATTCAAGTTGGGCACTATTGTCTCTATCTCTATTTCAACATGCATGGGGGGTTTTTCTGTGAAAGCCAGGACACTCGCCGCTTATTGCAAAATAGAGTGTGCTTGTCATACGCCAATAATTGGCCAGGGTCTATGATTCCACATGCTAGACCATATGCTGCTTGTGTCAAAAAATAGCGACTCCATAAGCCATACACGCCTGGCCCTTGACCAAACATTGTCAATGCTGCTTGCTTCTTCGAAAGCATAATCTTGTCCGTATTCCATCTGATGAGGGTGCCTCCTAGATATCTAGACAGGGTCTTCAAGGTCATTAGACATAGCTCGGTGTTATCATTGGAGAAGGAGAAATGGAAGAACAAAAAACTTGGATAGCTCAGATTCTTCAAATATTGGCCGAGGGAGGAATTCTTTCCTAAGTCTCCCATGCCTCGCCTGCGAGGACAAGGACTAAAGTTATCATCATAAACAACCAACAGTGAGCAATTAATAGCAAGGTTTATTACATATAAAAGAAGTGTTAATCCATACACAACTGTAAAAGAAAAGAAAACTTCACCTTTTGATCTTCATCTTTTGATATTCATTTTCTCTCTTAAGTAGTGCCTAGATCCATAAGTTAATGGCACTATCCGCGTTGGGTGGCGCCCTGGATGTTGAGGCCCATGAGGACATTGATGAATTAATTTTTCCCATGTTTGTTATTCCCAACTTTTCTTGCACTGTCTTGAACTCCTCTTCGGCTGGAAGTGTCGCCTCACACTTGGCTACATCATTGTAGATCATTGCAAGTGCACTTGTTGGATCTACAAACTCACCTTCTGACACATGGACATCTATCACAGAGTACTTGTCATGATCAGGGTCTATGATGGAATTATTATCTTTTAGATTTTATGCCACTACGGCGAGGCAATATTCCTCTTGCAAGCCAAATATCTCCATGATATCATTGAGCATTACATACTGCAAATCACCAATCGGCATGGTAGGAAGGATACTTGTAGGCAAATCACCTTCTCAAAGTGGTACACCTCCAAAACCTGTAAGGCTCCACTTTGATGAGGCACCAACTCATCACCCCTTGCAAACGGACCATTGCATGGTGCCTCCTCTGTTGCATCCACATGCTCTCTCAAAAGAATGTGCAAGTATAAAATGAAACATGCATAGTGTTCAACCATTCGACATTTGCAGTTATGCAGGGTGCATTTTATGTCGTTTCTTTGCATATGGAAGATTCAACCAACACCTAGAGAAAATGTGTTTCTTTGAGGGATCAAAAATTATGTCCTTTGTATGCACAAAGTGTAGTCCCTGTATCTCAACTATTTTGCTAGCAGTTTGTTGCTGGTAGGTGTGCTCAAATTTGGCAAGGAAGTTGTGCATGAAAGCTATCCACTCTTGCAACAAGAACTCTGGATTAAATACTGGCTTGATTTTTTCCTTGCGATGATGGAGGCTGTGATGCTGGTCAAGCATCAACGTTACATGAGCCAGGAAAAAGTCTGCCTCTTTTACGCGCGACCATGAGAAGGAAGAGATACGAGCAAAATCAAAGTATTCTATTGGAGCTCAAAAAGCTCCAAAAACATATTTCCATGGCTATACCAAAGCTACCTTTTCATGGATTTGTCCATGAAATTTGCGACCGAAACAACCTTAATTTCAAATGGTCTCACAGTGCAATGGGTTGCCTCCACAAAGCGACGAAGATTTATTGTCGAGCTATTTCAAGACAGTTACACTATGACTGCTCATGCCACGGGATTTGAACTCCATTTGGCTCATCAGGTTTAGGTACGACAAAACATTGGTGCCTGTGGGTATATCCCACCGGTAGGAAAGGTCAAGGTGGTTGACATTCCTATAGATATCCATCAGTATAGCACCCGCCTAAATCTCGAGGAGTCCACTATGTAAAAATTTCACACGTGTGAACAAGAGGTATTTAAATTATCCCTTACCTGTATATTTTCAAATATTATATGTACCCCTTATGTATGCATTTTTGTAAAAACAACTAGCCCTTATGTGTGAAAAGTTCACTTTCTTAATTAAAAAACTTTTATGTAAGTACATTTCTATAATTATACCTAGTTATAAATCCCTTATTTTGTTTGCACGTGCTACCTTACATATTTCCTAGTGTATTCCCTAGGGTCTAAATATAGAACCAAAAATCTAAAGACAAGTGGAAGCGTGGGAACTAGAATTTCAAGCAGAGGAGGAAGCGTGCAACGTTGAGCACCATGAGCAAAGATTGGCAACGGTGAAGCACAAAGCTAATGTGGACACCCTGGAGTGTCTTTACCCACATTTTTATGTTGCCATTGTGGTATGGGGACACATCCTCTATTTTGGTTTTGGGCCCCATGAGATTGACATTTTGGGGGACCTTAGGAGGGAACTGCCGAACTCAATTATTAACTGTTTTTTGTGGTTAGTGATTTTTTTCCCATCTTGTCTTGGTTGCAAATTTATTGTCCATTTTGCATGATAGAATATGTATTTGCTCGCAGTTTTGTGGCTTCAAACCTTGCATGGAATGTCCAGGGCGAGGTTATTGTTCTTGACTCCCAACTTTCTATAGTTCTCTCATCCGAGAATCACTGGTGGAGGTAGTTGATTGGTTTCAAATTGTCAATAGGGAGACAATAAAGGTTTTTTTGCTAGCTTACAATGAAGAGTAAGAGTTTTCATTAATAACAATTTACCTTCTATGTGTATGCTCGAAGCATGCATCTCAGTTGTCCTTACTTGTTAACACAACTCCTACTGGAGCTTGGTTGCTTCTGCTCCAAGCGTTGCTACCTTGCAAACTCTATGTGTGGTTTCCAAAAGATGTTTGAAGGTCTGCGGAGTCCTTTCTTGAGTGTCACAAGCTATTGTGGGATTGACACTTAATTTCAATTGTTTAAGGTATGTTCAAAATATGGTAACTACACTAGAGGCGCTGACCTAGGAGAAGATATGGGAAGAGATTACCATTTTGAGTTGCAAGGTCCCCAAACAACAAGACGGGCATTCCTGTGGTTGGAGGGTGTTAATGAACACGGAGCTCCTATTGGAGCACATGTATGGGGAGAAGAGTATAAGCATAAGCACTTGGTTTTTTTTCATCACTATACATGACTTATAACCTCTTAAACTAACTTATGGGGTTGAATGATTTTGCAGGCTAGAAAACAAGCATATTATATGTATGTGCATGTTGATTTTTTCTCAACCACATTGGTCAAGAACATGATCAACCTTGTAGCAATATGCCTGGAAGGAATACACGATGCATTCGTGCCGCCTGCACCAAGGCCCACTCCACGGCCTCAACCTAAGAGATACGCCACAAATCCTCCAGCAATGCAGCAGCCTTTCCCCATCACCATTTTCCCAGATAGCTCTCCTAGGCCCTTGCCCCCTCATCACCCTCCACCCATGTCTGATGCCCCTGACTCTCCTACACACCAACGAACACCACCCCCACAACAACCATCCCCCCCTGCCTCACCCTCTATCCATCACGCCCTTGCCTCACCTACTATTGGATATCATTAAAACACTCACTGAAATGTACTCATTTCTACTTGTTGAATGAAAAATTGGATGCAAATTTTCCTATGTATTGATCATTGTATAATGTTTACAAAAGTTCCATGTACAGCTTGTTAAGAAAAGGACATTCATATTCCGTCTTGGGTTTAGGGTAAAGTGCTTTGTTATAGCAATCTATGTAACCAATATTTGTATCAAGCTATGCATGCACAACGTCCAGTCTACCGTCCACAATTTGTGCACATACTACCGTAGTATCCTTTCTAATTGGGTACTTGTAGCATAGCAAGAGGAAGAAGTGTTGAGTCAACATGATCACAATAAGAACGTAAATTACATAGACACATAACTAGTGGACTTGCAACATAGTGCCTTTCACATGTTGCACTTGAAAACAAATTTTACAGGCATGTTGAGGTTGATTTCGTTAAGAAAATCCTCCCACACATGTCTTAAGGTGACATTACTTCTAAAGCTAACAATTGTCACTAGCTCATTTTCACAAAACATCAATTGCCCTCAAGGGATTACTAGCTTCATTACATAGGTCCTGGTCCATTGGTACCAAGTGACCTTTTACCTGCTGCCACCTTATGTAGTAGGAAAAAACTATGAAGTTTTTTGATTCTATCATACTCTTGTACACAATTGATTGTTTGTCCACCTTGCACAAAATGCCCTCAAAATCATGGATATCGCAAGCGTCATCTAGAAACTCAAGGTAGCTTTTTGACTTGCATATGCACATGGTCTCTGTCTTTCTAACCTCTTTGTCGTGGAAGAATTCTATAAACACATGTAATGGCATGAAGATAGAGACATGTACCTACTTATTTTGCAGCATTTGGTCGTAAGCACTCTTAAATTTCTTGATGAAGTTTGAGTCTGAAACACTCAAAATTTTTGGAAGCCGAGATTGGCCACTCTTGACCATTATGTGGGGGAAGTGGGAGATGACTTAGGTGTCGAAGCCATGGGTAGAGCCGGGAGCGTTGTAATAGAAGTCGTAGAAAAAGACCTCCCTTTCTGTGAGCGCTCTTCTAGTGCTAGTTTTGTATATAAGATCTCCCACCGATAAATGAGAAGCATCAAGGATGCCCATTATGCACTCCACTAGCTTCCAATCTTCATTGTCAAGGGATAAATATCTACTAAAGCAAACGGTAAGATAATGATCTCAAAATAAAATTCACAAAAGAGACTACTATCAACTATAGTAAATGCACAGTTAGGTCTATTAGCAAGAAACCCCAATAGTGCCTCTTGCAACCACAACTCAAAGTACATACATGTGTGCTCAATGAGCACTTCCTTTACCGACTTCCATGACTGAGATAGGCAAAATTATTTCACACGTCCTTTATAGCTATCAAAGAATTTGTTACCCACTTGATTTCTTCTTCTTGTCTGCAGAAGAGCCCAACTACCACTGATGTAGTGGATAGCCATTGACCATGATCTGGGTCAAAGATATTGAATATTTCCATTAACGCAATAGATGTAGATAGTCAACGAGGTCGTCTGCTCTCCATTGTTGTTTTCTCTATGGGCTTTGTGACGAAACACAGATAAGACAAGGAAAAGCAAAGAGGATGTTGGGAAGAGAGTTTCACCTTTGGTATATGCAAGCTTTCTTTAGAAAACTGCACCTGCATTCAATGTGAATTACACCAAATTTGGCCTAACTCTGTTTGAGTAGAAGGATGATTCACGTAAATCGCAACGTACCTTTTATTCCAAGCTTTTCTAAGCAATGAAAACATCATTTCTAAAAACGCAAAATTTCGAGATAGAAATGAAATAAATCAGAGCTATCGTTATACGATAGGCCAAAATCTATTGGCTGGATGGCATTCTCTTTGTAATGCCAAAAGGACCAAAATTGAGTCCAAAATTTTCCTAATGAGCCACTTCCCTTACCTTCTCATTAGGTAAGAGTCCATTAAGAGGTGTAAGGCTACCTTGTCCCTCTACTTTTTTGAGGGTATAGAGTGTGTCAACCACCCTCTTCCTATTGGTTGGCCTCTAATTAATCTTAATCCAAAAAGGCCCTAGAGGGTTCATATTTTTCCTAATGGAATAGATTTCATGTTACCATATAGATGTGGTAGTGATGTGTGTGAACACACTAGGACCTCCGGGGCATTTTTTCCCTCTTTAGGAGTTTTTTCCCCCCGAGCTTTGTATATACACCCATCACTCTAGGGCTATCTATCTTTCCATTGCACACTAAGTAACATACTCTCTATTGTGTGCCTTGAGCTTCCTTCGTCTTCTCCAAGCTGTGTGTGTCTCTCTGCAACCCTAATTCCAACAATTGGTATCAGAGCAGGTTACGTCCTCCCGGGCTTAGTCGTCAGCTGCTCCAACACACGCCTGCTCACTTTCTCTGATTACAGTGAGGTTTGGCGAGCGTTTTCAGGTCGACAAATATTTTGGGAAAGCTCGAGGAGCTCAGTCTGCTCAGATTTCTGATTCGGGCTCATTTCGGCCTTCGTTTCCACTATAGGCAGGTCTGCACAAACAATTTCGTCATTTTGTGCAAAATTTCTGTCATTGTCGTTTTCTGCATAACAGGTGCCTTACAATCTTCTACGATTTGTGCTCTATATGACGTGTTGTTCCCGCTCCGTTTCTCCTATTTTCAAGAAGTTTTCACATCAGGTGCGGCATTTACCATGGTTGACAACACAACACAGATGTGTTCAAGATGTTTGCTGCTGAGGACAGGTTGGATGGGGACAATTATCCTATGTGGGCTTATATGATGCAACACGTTCTTGTGTCAAAGCGCGTCTGGAACATTGAACAGGGCATTGATGTACGTCGTGGTTCTGAGGATGTAGGCGATGTTGAGGATGTTGCAGGCCTTGCTGCAAGGATTGCTGCTATTAGAGTTGTTTTGCCTACGGCAGAACAAGCTCTTTGGGATGTAAAGGATGCGCAGGCTCATGCATTGATTGCGTTGTCTGTGAAGCACACCATTGTTCCTCACATCAGTTCAGCAAAATTTGCAAAATAGGCTTGGGATATTTTGGCTGGTCTTTATGCAAGTCGCATGGAGCTAAAATTGCTTTGCTGCGTAAAGAACTGGAGTCGAAGATTATGCATGAGGAAGATGATATGGACACTTTCCTTGCTAGTGTCAAGGATATCAATGAGCAACTTATTTTTGCAAGTGAAGTCATTTCAGACAGTTCCCTTGTGCAGACTGTTCTTGATGCCTTACCAGATTCTTACCAGAATTTTGCTAGTACTTGGAGACTTATGACCCAAGGAGATCAAGTACTTTTGCTAGTTCTTGGAGACTTATGACCCAAGGAGATCTAGAAGTTGTCAAGTTTGATGCATTATGCACATTGCTATTGCAAGAGTCACTTTCTAGAAAAAACAGGACTAGATAGCGTGCAGTTGAACATGATTTTATTGCTTCTCAAAGAAAGGGTGGTAACAGCAATGCAACCACTTCTTATGGTTCTACTGCGAGGGAGTTGCGAGTGGCAAAACTTCTGTTCCTAATGCTTCTGCTGGCAGGACTTCATCTGGAAATTCTGGTGATAAGGGCAAAAGGAAGATGCATTGCCATTACTGTAAAGCTAATGATCACTTGATCAAGTCGTGTTCTAAGTTGAAGGCCAAAGAGGCTAAGAAGAAAGAGGGTGGTTTCACTGCAAATGCTGGTTCCACTACAAATGCAGCCATTGTCGAGTCTTCTGTGAAAGGAGATTGTGTTGCTGATGTTGATGCAGAATGGGATTTTAGCGCAAAGTGCACTTACAATCCTGTTGTCCATGATGCATGCTTGTCAGTTGTTGCTGCAGATTCACATGTGTGGTATTTTGACAGTGGTGCTACAAAGCACATTACCTCACATCGTGAATTGTTTACCTCTCTTGAGTCTGTCCCTCATGGGAATTCAGTCACTTGTGCCAACAATGGCTCTTATCCGGTTTAAGGAGTTGGAAAGATTGTCCTTACTGCTGCAAATGGCAGTTCTTTCACACTTGTTGATGCACTTTATGTACCTGGGATCAAGAAGAATCTTTTGTCTGTATCTGCACTTGCTAGACTTGGACTTGTAGTCAAATTTGTGGATGACAGATGTACAATTCATGATCTCAGTTTTGGTGATGAAATTATTTCATCTGAGCTTTTGTGCCATGGGCTGTATAAGCTCACTTTGTATGACAAGTGTGGACAAAATTTTGTTAATGCAGTTGCAGATTCAAGGGCTATTTCAGATGCAAAAATTTTGCATGCACGTTTTGGTCATCTAAATTTTGCCAATTTGCTACGTTTGCAAAAATCTGATATGGTTGCTTCTTTGCCACCTCTTGAAGCACTTGTCAAACATGTTCGTGAAGGCTGTATTTTGGGTAAGATGTAGCATTCCAAGTTTCCAAAGGATGATTCAGTTCGGGCCACATGCGGGCCATAGTGATGTTTGTGGGCCCATGCAAACTCTGTCCTTGGGCAATTATCTGTACTTCCTGACTTTCATTGATGATTACTCCAGGCATGCATGGGTATTTCTGGTTAAAGCGAAGTCCAAAGTTTTTATGTGCTTCAAACAATTTCTGGCTATGGTTGAAAATGTCTCGAAATGTACTATGGGCACCCTTCGTTCTGATCGAGGAAATAAGTATGTCTCATGAATTTATTGCATTTCTGGCTAGTCGTGGGATAAAACACCAATGTAAAGTGCCTTATACACCTCAGCAAAATGGTGTTGCTGAGAGGAAAACGGGTCACTTACGAAAATGGCACGATGTATGGTCAAAAGTCAAGCTTTGCCGCATTCTTTTTGGCTTGAAGCCATCATGTGTGCCACTTATGTACTTAACAGGTGTCCTACAAAAGCTTTGCAGTCTATTACTCCATATGAAGCATGGCATGATAGAAAGCCTTCTATTGAGCACATGCTTGTTTTTGGCTGTTTGGCATATGCTTTGGTGCCACAAGTGCAACGCAGAAAATTGGATGATAAGGCTGTCAAATGTATTTTTGTTGGTTATAGTGCTGAAAGCAAAGGTTACAGGTTGTATCATCCGCAAACAAAACAAATTCTGGTTTCACGGGATGTAGTGTTTGTGGAAGATATTGTTCAGCCCTTGCTGTCATGTACTAGAGACAGTAATGTAAGCTCACAGGACATTTATGACACTTTGTTGCCTCTTTTCAGTGGTGGAAATACGAATGTAAGTTCCAATGAGGCAAATGTACAGCCTATGGGGGTTTATGAAAATGTTACAGATCGGCCGATTATTGATGCAGACGTACATGATGTACTTGATGAGGAAACGACTAAAAATGAGTAGGCTAGAGGTATGCCAAAATGGCTGGTGCACACTTTGCGTGACAGTAAATTGGATGCACCTTTGTCTAGTTGTACTTGTTCAGGCTCTCGCCATGCATCTTATGCATCAGATTGTTATGATTTGGTTGTGTCTAGCTTACATGATGTTGAGGAGCATCTATCTTTTGATGAAGCACAGAATTCAGAAAATTGGATGGCTGCCATGCAATCAGAATATGATGCACTTATAGAAAATGACACATGGACTTTATGTGATTTGCCTCCTGGCAAAAAGGCCATTGGTACGAAGTGGGTTTACAAGTTGAAACGCAAGTCGGATGGTGAGATTGATCGCCATAAGGCTCGACTTGTTGCAAAGGGTTATGCACAACAAAAGGCATAGATTATGAAGAGACTTTTGCTCCCACTTGTCGTATGACTATTGTGCATTTTCTATGTGCATTGGCAGCTCATTTTGGTTGGGATGTACATCAGTCAGACATTGTTATTGCTTTCTTGAATGGTGACATATTTGAGGAAGTTTATGTAATGCAGCCTCGCGGTTTTGTCATAAAAGGACAAGAGGACAAAGTGTGCAGATGTAAGAAGGCTTTGTATGGGTTGAAGCAATCTCCTCGTGCTTGGTTTGAGAAAGCTGACACTCATTTGGTTAAACGAGGCTTTCGTAACAGTCCAACAGAAAGCACATTGTATGTAAAGCGTGAGGGTGATGTACTTCTCATTGTGATTCTTTATGTCGATGATTTGCTGATCACTGGACCAAATGAGAGACATATTGCTAATTTAAGGCTGATTTGAATGCTACTTTCAAGATGAGAGATTTGGGGCTATTGCATCATTACTTGGGTATACAGTTTAAGCAGTGTGATGGTGGTATTGCCTTGTGTCAGAAAAGTTACATAGAGACATTGCTATGTAAGTTTGGACTTGAGGATTGCAAACCTATTGCCACTCCCATGGGAACAGGTTTGAAGTTGAGTCTACATAATGCTGGCAATCCTGCTGATGTCACACTGATGTTGGCTGCCTCATTTATGTATGCAACACGAGGCGAGATATTCAGTTTGCAGTCTCACAAGTCAACAGATTTATGCATAGCCCAGGGTCTAAGCATTGGTAGGTTTTCAAGAGGATTTTCCGCTACCTTAGTGGCACTTTACATCTTGGCTTGTTTTATCCAAAGGGGGGATCATTGCCGCCAGACTTACATGCTTTTTTGGACTCAGATTGGGCTGTTTGTTTTGACACGCGAGTGTCCACAAGTAGTTTTTTTTTCATGCTTGGCAGTTCATGTATATCATGGTTGAGCAAGAAGCAACCTACTGTGGCCACTTCGAGTTGTGAAGTTGAGTACAGGGCAGTCTTCACAGCTACGGTTGAGTGTGTATGGCTCAGACGCCTTATGGCTGATTTGGGTGTTGGACAGGACACTGCCAACACTATCTACACTGACAGTCAGAGTGCATTGGCAGTTGCGAGGAACCCAATTTTTCATGCTCGCACGAAGCACATTGAGGTGCATTACCACTATGTCAGGGAGAGGCTCTCACTAGGAGAGATCAGCTTGGCTTATGTGCCAACACAGGACATCGTTGCAGATCTTTTCACAAAGGCATTGTCTCGTGAGAAGCTGCGGAAAGCTTTGGTCTTACTCCCCTTTGTGGATTGATCATGTCCTCAGGGCATGGCACTTCCCTTTACTCATGTGCCAGCTCTCGTTCACCGCATCACTCCAGGGGGGATTTGTTACCATATACATGTGGTAGTGATGTGTGTGAACACACTAGGACCGCCAGGGCATTTTTTCCTTCTTTAGGAGGTTTTTTCCCCCGAGCATTATATATATGCCCATCACTCTAGGGCTATCTATCTTTCCATTGCACACTAAGTAACATACTCTCTATTGTGTGCCTTGAGCTTCCTTCGTCTTCTCCAAGCTGTGTGTGTCTCTCTGTAGTCGTAATTCCAACATTTCATTCTACTCTTTGAAGGATTAATTCTCTACAAGGTCAATCACAGATACAACCATGTAACCAAGAAAGGTATAAAAATATTCTTTAAACCGCTATGATTGCCAATGGGCAACATAGTTGTGAGTAATGAAGATGCTTAGCTTGGATTTTTAAAAGCGCAAGAAGCTCCCATGTCTGCATTTCCTTGTTTAGAAGATATTTTCTCTTCCTCATGTTACCTTCCTTTTCCATACTATCCACAATACATGTGGCTCATCGAGTAGATGAACTTTCTATTTGATGTGGTTGTTCATCCCCGATATTGTTCTACAAGAATCCTTCTTTTTGGGAGAAACACATGACTTAGATTGCCAAAATGAGTAAAGTAATTCCTTCAATTCTTGAGATATGGTATTGCCACATTTTTTTCTTCCAACATGACACCAATGAGAATTAGAACCCGGATAAGAGCTTGCTTGGACACTAGACCTTTGCCTTGTACAAGGGTGGCTTTGAAACCTATAAAACCCTTGCCATCTTAGCCACGAGAAGGTCTTCAAGTTAGTTTATCAACATTGTCAAAACACTTTCCTCAAGAAACAACTCATCTTTGTTTGAGGGCTCCTTAAACATTTCCAATCTTTTGTGGACATTGGCTAGTAGAGTTGCTTGCACCTTTTGATCCTTCCTCAAGGTTTGATCACGTAGTCCAAGCATTGATGGATGCTCCAAATTTCAATAAAGGATTTTGCGATTTATGGTTTTCTCCATGCTTTGGGTCATGTCACTGAAGTACGCTGCTATATCACAAACAATTGTGTGCGTTGATGCTTCATCAATGTCCCATCAACCTTGCACTTGTGCTTGCTATGTACTTCATATTCTCTCTTCTTCAATGCCTCATACACCCTCATGACAGCATTTTGCAATGGGCATAATGGGTTAAAACCTCACGTCTTATAGGACCTTCATTAATTCCTTGAATGCACCCTCATTGTCCTTAATCGAACGTGTAGCTTGTGATCAAGTGTCCATGCTCACACACACACACACACACACACACACACACACACACACACACACACACACACATGCACGCACATACACACACGAGAGAGAGAGAGAGAGAGAGAGAGAGAGAGAGAGAGAGAGTTGTCCACAATAGCACAAAGAATTTTTCTAGAGGGAGAGAGAGCTTGCACGAGGAAGAATCTAATTACCACAAAAATTGTAAAAATTGGGGGGGGGGGGGGGAGAGAGAGAGAGAGAGAGAGAGAGAGAGAGAGAGAGTTGTCCACAATAGCACAAATAATTTTTCTAGAGGGAGAGAGAGCTTGCACGAGGAAGAATCTAATTACCACAAAAATTGTAAAAATTGGGGGGGTGGGGGTGTGAGATAGATAGATAGATAGATAGTTCTATTATCGTCCCGAGAGAGAGAGAGAGAGAGAGAGAGAGAGAGAGAGAGAGAGAGTTGTCAGTGCCGTTTTTTGCATAACAGGTCCCTTATAGTCTACTACAGGTTGTGCTATATAGCACGTGCTGGTCTCACTCTATTTCTCCTCATTTTGGGTAGTTTTCACATCAGGTACATACATTTTCCATGGCTCACAACAACACAGATGTGTTCAAGATGTTTGCTGCAGAGGAGGATAGATTGGATGGGGACAATTACCCTATGTAGGCTTACATGATGCAACATGTCCTTGTGTCAAAGGGAGTTTGGAACATTGTGCAGGGCATTGATGTACGTCCTGGTTCTGAGGATGTAGGTGATGTTGAGGATGTTCCAGGTCTTGTTGCAAGGATTGTTGTTGTTAGAGTTGTTTTTCCTATGGTAGAGCAAGCTTGTTGGGATGCAAAAGATGCACATGCTCATGCATTGATTGCATTGTCCGTGAAGCACACCATTACTCCTCACATTCAGTTAGTGAAATTTTCAAAACAGGCTTGGGATATTCTGGCTGGTCTTTATGCAAGTCGCAATGAGGCAAAAATGAGCTGGACACTTTCCTTGCTAGTGTCAAGGATATCAATGAGCAACTCATTTCTGCAGGTGAAGTCATTTCAAACATTTCCCTTATGCAAGCTGTTCTTGATGCTTTGCCAGATTCCTACCAGACTTTTGCCAGTACTTGAAAACTTATGACCCAAGGAAATCTTGAAGTTGTCAAGTTTGATGCATTATGGACATTACTATTACAAGAGTCACTTTTTCCACACAAAAAAAAGGACTAGACAGTGTGCAATTGAGCAAGCTTTTATTGCTACTAAAAAAAAAGGTGGTAATAGCAATGTAGCCACTTCTCATGGCTTTTTCGTGAGTGGTAAATCACCTATTTCTAATGCTTCTGCTCATAGAAATTTGTCTGGGAATTATTGTGATAAGGCAAAAAGAAGATGCATTTCCATTATTGTAAGGCTAATCATTCATTTGATCAAGCAGTGTCCTAAGTTGAAGGCCAAAGAGGCTAAGAAGAAAGAGGCTGGTTCCACTGCAAATGCTAGTTCCACTACAAATGTAGCTATTGTTGAGTCTTTTGTGAAAGGAGATTGTGATGCTGATGTTGATGCAAAATGGGATTTTAGTGTAGAGTGCACTTATGTTCCTGTTGTCCATGATGCATGTTTGTCAGTTGTTGCAGATGCTCATATGTGGTACTTTGACAGTGGTGCTACAAAGCACATTACCTCTCATCATCACTTGTTTACCTCTCGCAAGGATGTCCCTCAATGAAAATATGTCACTTGTGCCAACAATGCCTCTTATCCTGCTAAGGGAATTGGAAAGATTGTGCTAACTACTACAAATGGCAGTTCTTTCACACTTGTTGATGCATTGTATGTACCTAGGATCAAGAAGAATCTTTTGTCTATATCTGCACTTGCTAGACTTGGTCTTGTATTCAAATTTGCGGATGACAGATGTATGGTACATGATATCAGTTTTGGTGATGAGATTGTTACATCAAAAATTTTATGTCATGGGCTATATAAGCTCACTTTGTATGACAAGTGCATGAAAAAGTTTGCAAATGTAGTTGTGGATTCCAAGGCTATTTCAGATGCAAAACTTTGGCATGCACGTTTTGGGCATTTGAATTTTTCCAGTTTGCTGAGTTTGCAAAAATCTAATATGGTTGCTTCTTTGCCGCCTCTTGAAGCACCTGCCAAACATGTTTGTAAAGGCTGTATTTTGGGTAAGATGCAGTGTTCCAAATTTCCAAAAAATGGATCGGTTAGGGCCACATGCAAGTTGCAGCTTGTGCATAGTGATGTTTGTGAGCCCATGCAAACTCCATCCTTGGGAAATTATCTGTACTTCGTGACTTTTATTGATGATTACTCTAGGCATGCATGGGTGTATCCGCTTAAGGCGTAGTCCGAAGTGTTTTTGTGCTCCAAGCAATTTTTAGCTATGGCTGAAAATGTCTCGAAATGTACTATGGGCACCCTCCATTCAGATTGAGGGGGGGAGTATACATCTCATGAATTCAATGCCTCATTGTGACATTATTATAATCTACACCTCTACTTAGCTTTCTCTATGTAACTTTTTGCCTTGGATGTTGAACCAATTCTGGAAGCTTTACTGGCGGTATTCTCTACCCTCTTGAATGCTACTGACCACTGCCCCCAAAGGCTATAAAAGCAGGTGAGGGATGCCTTTGATCCCCTCACTTAGCCTTTGCATACTTGGGTGTGTTTGTGTTTTGTAGAGAGAGAGAGAGAGAGAGAGAGAGAGAGAGAGAGAGAGAGAGAGAGAGAGAGTGAATGGTGGTTCCTTGATGCTTCATTGTCACTTGATTTCTCATACACTATGGAACTTGTTGAACATCAGGTCGGCACCGCACTTGCTATATAAAAATGTTTTTTTTTAGCAAAAACTGTCGTCTGTTGTTCTTATTGTACTGCCATTCAATAATTTTTGAAAAAATGTATACATATATGGAAGATTGATTGAGAAAAGTTGCTACTTCCCCTTGTTCCCCTTGGTATGTCATTGAGCAATGCTTTGGTTAAAGTTAAAAAAAGGGGGTTTTGATGATCTCATGATGGTTGATTGCGGCCTTAACACTATTGGCCTACGTTTATGTATTAAAGATTGTGACTAGGAGAATTTTTTGGATTTTTTACCTTGGCCTAACCTTGGTTTAGGTTGAAAATAACTCTCAATTTGGTCTTCATATAGAACAAGCAAATTGGTCTTACTTCTTTTGCTTTATTGGTTGACATGTAAATGTTGCATCGTCTAGGGAACTTGAACGAAAGCTTAGGCAAAAAATAATACATCCTATATCACATGATTAATATGTGCACCAACATAAGGCATTATAGCACTTTGTAAACTTATTTTATGTTCTTACATACAGAAAAGTGTTTTTTTTTACATTTGGATTTGAAGCGGCGGTGGCATTTTGATCACAATTTACTTTATTTGAATATATATATAAACTCTTTTGTAAAAAAAATGGGATCACATACTATCTTTATTATAACCTATGATTTCATTCAAAGAAAAGAAATTGAAGGAGTGATGACCTACAATGCATAAAAGGAGTAAAAAAATGGTGATGGTACCCTTTTAAGATTAGGCAAAAATAAAATAAAATTGGACAGTAAGTTTAAGGTAAAAAAGATTCGAAGTAGGACATGAAAAACAACTGATAAGTTCGTTGACACATGTAATACGTATTCAAAGCTAGCGAATTTGTTGACTTGCTTATATGGATGCAGGTGAGGACTCTATCTTTACTCAGGGTCTTTTTGGCATAAAGATGTTATCTATCATTGATGCACCTAGCGCGTTCTGCTATAGACATCACTACTAGCTACTACCCACTGTACAAAAACATTGGAAAGATACTTCATTATCATTGTACAGTGCAAAGATGAATCAAAGACTGAGTTGTTTTTGTGCTTCTCTCTATCCTTTTTCTATAGCCGTCTATCTTTTTAATTGATATGTTCGGTTGTGTATAAGTATTAATTAAAAACAACAAAGCACACGTTGATGCAACCAAAGTTGATCGACCAAAGAAGATGGCATGGGAACGTATGTGCAGGCTAACAGAAGCACGGCAAAGGGCTACAACAACTATAAAGATCCTAGGCAAACAGGTAGCAGTGGATGTGTATGGCTGATGCGGCTTACAAGCCAAGAAAGGCTCCAAAAGGGGCTTTTTTGGGTAGCAGATGAAAGAGGTTCAAGGTGTAGTCTTTGGGCGTAGAAATGTAGAGCTTGAAGTGTTGAAGGAGCAGGTCCAGATGGCTCATCAAACATAGCTACGGAGCCCAAGATATTGGAGTTTGAAGGTGCAGTGCATTGCAGATCTGAGCCGGATAGGGCATATGGATCCAGGTGATCCAAGCTAGTTTGGAGTTGTGAGAGTGTAGAGATTTATTTATGGAGCCGGTTGGTCTTTTGAAATCGGCAATCTGAGTCCCGAGTGTCAAGTTATTAGCAGTCAAAGTGTTGTCGGGGGCCAGGTTGGTGCCGGGTTGGTCTCATTGGTAGATATGCCATCTAATGATTTTGGAGCTATGCCAGGGACAATATGCATTCTATGCATTGTATGGAGCTAACAAGAATTGACTACTCATTAGAATGAGTTTTGGACTGCCAGTTATGTCCGGTCAAAGTCGGGGTGCGGTTGCTCAAGTTTGGCTACAACTGATTTTCTCATGTTTTTTATGGCCTTGCTTGGAGGTCTTCCGAGATTCCGAATGAGGCAGGGGTTATGCGGATTGAAGCCAAAAGCAAGAAGTTTTCGGCCGGGCTTTGCGGATTGGGAATCTAACTACCAGGTGGCGGTTGGCAAGCAATGCAAAAACAATTGCAATGCTTGGGGGTTTTTTTTGGAAAAGAGGCTCGAAATTTTTTGAGGCTTGAGGGACCATGGAGCCACTGCGTGCCACGTGGTGCAAAAAAGCTCCCACATGCATGGATGAGGTGTTGTATGCGAGGGGATAAGGGCTCGGCCGATACGTCATATGAGAGTGTGAGGGCGTGAGAGAGCTCTCCCTCGTGCTCGGCGATGGCAGTCCTGGCGGTGGCACTGTTTTGGCTCTACGCGGTGGCGCATGGGGCGGAATCGGCCCTCTTTTGGAGGCGCAATGGGTGGCGTTTGATGGTGGCTAGCCAAGGGCATTGTTGTGGCGCACAATGGTGATGTTCCAAGCGCCCTTTAGGAGGTGTGTTTCGGCGTGCTAGTTGGCCGCCCCCTTTTGAAGCATAAAGTCAACCCCCCACACTAGCGATATCGCTAGTGCTCGGGAGGAGGGGATGTTTCCCACGGCAACATACAATGTGTGAGAGAGAGGGCCCAGGGCCAATCAAAGTGAAAGAGAGGCAGAGAGAGAGTTCAAGGATTGCTAAAAGGGGGTGCCATATGCCAAAGGGGCCAAAGGGCGGGTTCAAAGGGCGAGTGAAGCAGCCAGATCAAGTGAGTTGTCCCCCATGCAAGTGTTTCTAAAGAGAAGTAGGCCAAGTGTATGCTATGCACAAAAAAAAAACTATAATGAGCTAGCAGTTCAATGCATGAGCTGGGGAGCTCCCTTTTTTCCTTTTTTTGGCCTTAGCTAACCCCTATAAAAGGAGATGTATGTGATTTTCAAAGGGCTTTTTTGCCAGGAGGATTTTCTGAAGGTCTACAAGCCTGTGTGTGGAAGTTTGCCATTGGAGTTGCAAAATTGATTGTAGTATCTCCTTGCTCAATAGTACTAATCCTTTGCCTCACTTTATTGTGTCGCTTCTCCCCATACCATTCCTTTTCTCTTGCTCTTTGTGTTCATGTCAATGCTTGCGGAGGTGTGGGCCCACAGCATATAGTGTGTTGCAAAGAGGACAAAATTGGGATGTTGTGTGAATTGGGAAGGGTGAGTTGAGCTGTCGAGGTGAATTTGTGTTGAGTGGTGTTTTGCAGATCAGAAGATTGTTGTTTTGTGTGCAAAGGTGGTTCTGTTAGTGCAAATTAGCCAATTTGAAGTGTTATCTGAGAAGTTAGGGGTCCTGTGAATAGCGTGAGCTATAGGGAGGCATTGTACTGTGTGTTGGGTGTGTTCCTCATTCCCCTCTCCATCTTCTGGTGCCCCCACTGAGGACCAGCTGATTTCTAGTCGGTTATGATCAAAGAAGGTTGTTTCCATCAAGGAGAGATGGCAACGTGCAGTTATGGACCAATTTTCACCGGAGAAGAAGATCCAGAGGAGTGGATGGCCGATTTTGACTTGTATATGCTATCACTGCATATGCCAAATGAAGATAGCAAGATGCAAATGATTCTGCTATACTGATGCGGGGAAGAGCAAAGACATGGTTCTATGCCCTTGAAGGGGAGCCAAGACTTATGTGGCCGGCATTGCGAGCCCGTTTTCTGAATAATCTTTGTAAAGAGGTGTCCCTTCTCGATCTAGATACAAAATTGAAGACTTTAAGGCAAGATGTGAGCGAGGAGTTCGGTGTTTTCCTCAGCCGCTTTGAGGAATGTTGGAGAGACTTTGCAGTTGCCATGCAATTGGCTAATGGTGATGAGTACTTTAAATTGGAAAATTTATGGCTTGTTTGCATCCCAAAGTTCGTGAAAAGGTGGATTTTGAGAGCCCCGAGAATTACAACGGACCTGTCGCTATTGCACGGGCAAAGAGCTGGAAAATTAAAAAGAAGATTGAGCAAGGTGCATTGGGATACAAAGTAATGGTTCCCAATCCTACCTCAAGTCCGAGGGAAGAAGTTCAAGTGGAGAACCAGCTGACTCGAGGGGTGGCAACCATTCCTCAACAATGGATACACATAGTTCAAGATTTATCTAAGTAGATGCAGGAATTGCGTTGAAGTGTTATGGACAGAGGTCAGGCAAGGACAGGAAGGGGCAGGGCTAGGCAATTGCACGGCAGGTGTTATAATTACGGAGAGGAGGGCCACTATGCTCTAGATTTACCTCATCCATCGAGGGAAAGGGGCAGTATGTATCCTCTATTTTCTTGAGGCAGGGGTCAGGTGTAGTTTCATGGTCAAAGGGAGCAGCAGGCAGTCAAAAACCAAGTATAGGCAGCTCCGTTAGGTAATGATGAAGTGAAAAGGGTTAATATTATTGGTGTTGACAAGCAGGAGGTCAATATTATGGCCAACAAAACCGCAAGAGGTGAAAGAGATACCGAGACGAAAGTGAAACAAAAGCAAGGAAGGGAAAAGAGAAGGTGAACAAAGGTCAAGAGTAGCCAGAGCCATGCGAGGAAGACAAAAGATTACATAGAAGTATTTTCAATTGGGGCACGATAATCGTGAATACAACCTGGTAAGAGATGTTCAAAATCAGAAAGCTAACATCACTTTTGGTAGCTGCTTGCATTAAACCCTAAATTAAGGAGGCAATGGTCACCCAATGTCAGCACGAGACTTCCCCAAGTAAGAGGAGACGTGTATGCGATACAGAATCCAGCCTTGAGGTGGAGAGTCCGATCAATGTGCTTCTAGTGGTGGAAGTTTTTCTTGAAAAGAAGAATCATGCGCAAGCATATATTGATGGTGGGGCCCAGGTCTGTGTGATCACCGAATCTGCTATGAGGGATATTGGTATTAAAGTTGTCGTTAGATCCAATGTGCAACTGAGAACAGCCACCATGCCAAAGCTCGATGTTTGGGAGTGGGGCATGATGTGAAGGTAAAGGTCATGGGAATTGAATGCTTAATTGATTTTTTTATCATGAAAGCAGGTGAGAATGATTATCCAATTATATTGGGGAGGCCGTGGTTGTTGGCAATTGCGGCCAAGCAAGATTGGAAAAAGGGGGGTATTTACCCTACCAGATAAAGAGAATGGAGAGCATATCGTGCTTGACCTGAAGACTAGGGAGAGCCACTTTTATCCAGAAGCAAGGGGTGATAACAAAGATTCCAGCACGAGTTACAAATATGAAACTGAGTTGACTTATGATGATGAAGTGTCCACCAGTGTTGAAGAGAAAGAGAGTGATGAAGAATAATTGAAGCTAGATACAGATTTCGTTGG
Organism: Adiantum capillus-veneris; assembly: GCF_014529385.1. NCBI lineage: Eukaryota > Viridiplantae > Streptophyta > Polypodiopsida > Polypodiales > Pteridaceae > Adiantum > Adiantum capillus-veneris. The sequence goes on from NC_140936.1 coordinate 64,177,872, forward strand.
GGTCACCATAGATTCCACCAGTGCATGCAAGTAAAGGTATGCAAGCTCCAGTTTGTAGTCTAAATGTTAAAGAGGCAAGGTGCACATTTAACCAAGCACGAGAAAGAAGGCTTTATGGATCTATGTGTGCATCCTATCCCAATTTATTTGTGACTGAGTATAAGGATCTGAGAGTAGCTAAAGGAATGGAGCATCGGATCCTACTTAAAGATGGGTACATGACAAAATCACAGAAGCTAAGGAGGTTGGGAGATATTCAAAAGGAGCCTCTATGGCAAGAGATCAACAAGTTTCTTGAGGCAGGTATTATCTATCCAATAAAAGACCTTGTGGGTTTTCCCTATTGTCATTACTCCAAAGAAGAATGGGAAGTGGTAGGTATGTGTAGACTATAAGTCCTTGAATGCTGCAACCAAGCGGAACCACTACCCCTTGCCATTTCAAGACAAGATTCTAAACCAGGTTGCTAGACACGAGTGCTATTCTATCATGGATGGCTTTTCGGTGTATTTTCAGATTGGTATTGCTTTTGAGGATCAGTTGAAGACCACCTTCATATCTCCATGGGGGTGCGTTGCCTACCGCAGGATGCCTTTTTCACTGGTGAATGTGTATGCTACATTTCAAGACTGGATGAACAAAGTGTTCGGACCATACTTTGGTAAGTTTATCATAGTTTTTATGGATGATATTGGCTATTGTAGTTCCAAGGTAGAACATCTGTCCAAGTTGAAGCTATGCTCTCAAAGGCTAGATGAAGAAGGAGGGTAGTTGAACCCAAAGAAGTGCAAATTGGCACAACCGTGGGCTTAGTTGTTGGGCCATGTAGTCTCACAGAATGGTATAGAAGTAGATCCAGAGAAAGTGAAGGCTTTGGTTCTTAGGAGCCTCCCACCAATGCAACAGGGTTGGCACCATTTGTGCATAAGTTAAAGTATCTGTCACATTTCTTTTGGATGTTGTCTCAATATGTTTATCCTCTTCATAAGAGGGCTCAACATGTACATGGATTTCAATGGGATGATGAAGCTCAAGAAGCGTTTGACAAAGTGAAGGGTATTCTATGTCAGCTACCCACCCATGGTATGCCCTCCCAACCAAGAGGACAGCTTCTATGTTGCTATGACGTAGGTATTGTGGCCATTGGAGCAGTATTGTTACAGAAGGTGGGGAGAAGTTACGAGCCTATTTTCTTTGAGAGCAGGGTAATAAGTCCAGGGGAGACTACCTATACAAAAGTGGAGCAGTGGGCGATGGCTTTAGTCTTTGCCTATAGGAAGTTCAAAGTGTATTTTATCGTCCATAAATTTTATGTGTTGACAGCTAACAATCTTTTGCCTGAAGTGGTGCTAGACTTGAATCCAGGGAAGCGGATCATGAAGTGGGTAATAGAGCTCCAGGAGTTTGAGTTTGAGTTTGAGTTCAAAGTAGATCACATGAGTCGGTCTCATCTGGTGGATATTCTATTCAACAAAGAGGTAGAATTACCAGTTTATCCAAGGGCAGTGCAAGAGGAGGACAAAGAGGAGCAAGACTTGGAAGGGACCTTCACTATGTGGTTTGATGGCACTTGCAGAAGGGTAACACAAAAAGCGGGTGGAGGTGTGGTCATCCAAGATCCACATGACACAGTCATTTTTTCAAAAGCTTACGACTTGAAAGAGGTGCATACCAACAATGAGGCGGAGTATCTTACGTTACATTTGGGTCTAAAGCAGTGCATTGAGTTTGTCATATCAAGGTTAGTAGTAAAAGGCGATGCTCTGTTGGTTATCAAATAACTTTTGGGCCAATGGCAGGTAAAGAGGGATTCTCTCAAGAATTGGTTTTTTCTAAAAAGAAGCTATTGAAGTTTTTTGAAGAGGGTGCAATTTAAACATGTTAGAAGGGAAAAAAACTATGAGGTAGATCAATTGGCTAGCAGTTGCGTTCAAACTCATCTGTCGAGTTTCTATGTGGCACCGGCTACTTATGCATGTAGGGAAATTTTAAAAGACATTGATGATTTCTTGAGCACAGGTCAATGTTCTGGAGGGCTTTCCAAGCTACAAAAGAGGAGGGTTGTTCAAAGAGCTCAAAAGTTCACTATGGTAGGGGAAGATCTTATGATGCATGGTTGAGATGGAGTGTTACGCTAAATCCTTTACAAAGAGAAGATTGGTATGGTGTTGGAGGAGTGCCACAAAGAGAGCGAACATCAAGGTAAGGACCAGGTTTTGTTTTGTATTTTAAGAAGCGGGTTTTGGTGGCCTTCTGTTGTGCGAGATGTGCACTATTGGTGCAAGACATGCCATCAGTGCCAAGTAATGGGTGAAAGAAGATTGGTAGCCGAGCAGAAAAAGGAGCTATCATAGCACATTATGCCTTTGAAAAGTGGGGTTTGGATGCTATCGGTCCATTGCCCAAGTCAACCAGTGGTAAAAAGTATATTGTGGTGGCCATAGACTATCTCACTAGATGGGTTAAGGCTAAAGCAATAAAAGAGGTAAACGGTCATATTGTTGCCCAGTTTGTTTTTGATTGCATGTGCTGCCGTTTTAGGGTACCCTGGGTACTCATATCTAATTGAGTACAAGGATTCAGAAGTAAGTTGGTGCGTGCACTAGGGGAAAAGCTGGGTATTCAACATCGGTTTTCATCTCCATACCATCCACAGTGCAATGGTTTGGTTGAAAGTGCCAATGGGCAGATAGTCATAATGCTTACTAAGTACATCTACAAGCAGGTTGAAGAGTGGGAGTCTAACCTTGACAAATGTTTGTGGGCTTACAAGACTTCTTATAAAGTGGCTACCAACTTTACTCCTTATGAGTTGGTCTATGGCAAGGAAGTAGTATTGCCCATGCATGTGCAGTTAGGAGCGCTCAAAGGTTTGTGGCGGGTTGATAAAGCTCATCAAGATGTTCTGCAGGATAAGATGACGATTCTTGAAACTTTAAAGATGGATCATGAAACGGTAGTGGATTTCTATGTGAAGCAGCAGGAGAAAAGAGTGGCAAAGTGAAGGAGTACGAGCGGAAGTGCGATGCGAGAGAGAGTGCGAGAAGAAGAGCACGACGATATGGTGAACTCGCTCTACTGTAATGTGTAGAGCATAGTGAGTTCTTATTAGGTTTTTAAAAAAGAATATGTGTACATACCTGGCGGCCCGCCCACTTACCTGGGCGACCACATTGGGCTTTATACCCCAACAACCTCCCACTTAAAGTCCAATGTGGTACTTTAAGTGTGAGAGAAGCTACTATACAAGCTAATATACAAGAGATGTAGAGAAGTGATGTACTACCCTACACCTAACTGCTTGCGAAAATGCGCAAAGCTCTCTGAGGGAATTCCTTTTGTAAGTAGATCAGCAGGATTTTCTGTGGTGTGAACTTTGACAAGCTGAAGTTGCTTATCCTTGAGCATTTCCCTGATGAAATGATACTTCACATCCACATGCTTTGTCTTTGAGTGATAAACTGGATTGCGAGCCAATTGTATAGCACTTTGACTATCACAATATAACACAGGCATCTCTTCTTTGATTCCCAAATCTGTTACTAGTCGATTAAGCCAAATTGATTCTTTGCATGCCTCTGATGCTGCAACATATTCAGCCTCTGTAGTAGACTGAGTAACACAATCTTGTAATCTAGAACGCCATGATACTGCTCCACGAGCCAATGTAAAGACATACCTTGACGTAGACCTTCGGTTGTCTAAGTCACCTGCATAATCTGAGTCTATAAAACCATTTACAATTAGCTCCTGACTCCCATAGCATATACGCATACTCTTTGTAGCTTTCAGGTATCTCAATATTCCTTTCACTGCCTCCCAATGTTTCTTGCCTGGGTTTGACATGTATCGACTTACTACTCCCACTGCAAATGCAATGTCTGGGCGAGTAGAAATCATTGCATACATCAAACTACCCACTGCAGATGCATATGGAATCTTATCCATTTCAGCCTGTTCTTCCTTAGACACAGGACAATCTTGTTTGCTAAGTTTCACATATGGTGGCACTGGAACACTCAATGCCTTTCCCTTCTCCATATTGAAACGTTGCAAAAACTTGTCAATATACTCTGTTTGAGATAACCAAATCAACTTCTTTGATCTATCTCTCTCAATGCGCATACCAAGTATATGACTTGCCTCACCCATGTCTTTCATGTCAAAGCTGAAATTTCTTCCAAGTGCTTGCCAGCAATCAACATGTCATCCACATACAAAATAAGGATCAGCCAACTCCCATCCTTAGCCTTCTTTGTATATAGACAGTGATCGAACTCACTACGTTTGTAGCCTTGAGAAAGCATAAACTTGTGGAATTTATGGTACCATGCCCTCGGTGATTGTTTTAAGCCATAAAGACTCTTTAACAACTGGCATACCCAATCTTCCTTTCCTTTCTCAACAAACCCTTCTCGCTGCTGCATGTAAATTTCCATATCTAAATCACCATGCAAGAACGTTGTCTTGACATCCATTTGGTGCAACACCAAATCTAATATGGCAACCAATGCAAGAAATCATCTCAATGTAGTCATCTTGACCACCGGAGAGAAGACTTCATCAAAGTCAATGCCTTGTTCTTGCTTAAAGCCCTTGGAAACAAGCCTTGCTTTGTACTTTGGGTGACTATCATGAGCGGTGATCTTATACCTGTAAACCCATTTACAAGGTAGAGCCTTTTTGCCCCGTGGTAATTTAACTAGCTTCCATGTCTGGTTTTTATGCAGAGCTGTCATCTCTGACTGCATGGCCAATTGCCAATTCCCGGAGTCCTTCATTTGCACTGCTTCCTTGTAACATGAAGGCTCATTGCAATCAGTCAACATGACATAGTTCATAGATGGAACAAAACTATCACGAGGTCGCGTGACACGTCCAGATCTACGTACAATAGGTGGCTCAGGCTCAGCCACAACCTGTGGTTCCACTCTATCCTGTCCTTGCTCCTCTTGAGCCCTGACATTTTGTCTTGCACGTGCAGGTCCATCTTCTTGGAAGACAACTCTTCTAATCTCCTCAACCCTCTCTGGTTTAGAATGATATTTGGATTCATTAAAGTGAACATCATTGCTGCGGACAACCTTTCTGGATTCGGGATCCCAAAGTCTGTACCCCATCTCACTAGAATTACCATAGCCTAGAAAGATGCACTTTCTACTCTTTGGCTCAAGTTTGTTCCTAAATTCCTTTGGAACGTGAGTATATGCCTCACAGCCAAAGACTCTGAGATGCCTGTATGAGGGCATTTTGCCTTATCATACCATCTCTGCCACTGAATCCTTCTGCAAAACCTTGCTAGGAGATCTATTTACAAGATGAACAGCTGTTGATACAGCTTCAACCCAAAACCCATTTGGCAGATGTGCATTAGACAACATACTTCTGACCTTCTCTTGTATGGTCCTATTCATCCTCTCAGCAACACCATTTTGAGGCGGATTGTAAGGAGCAGTAAGTTCACGTTATATACCTTTTGACTCACAAAAGTCCTGAAAGGCCTTTGAAACATACTCTCCACCATTGTCAGTGCGTAAGCATTTAAGCTTCTTGCCACTCTGATTCTCCACAAGTGTTACAAACGTTTTGAAAACACTAAACGCTTCATCCTTCTGCTTGAGAAAGTAAACCCATACTTTCCTTGAGTAATCATCTATAAATGTCATAAAGTAAGAAGCTCCCCCTAGAGATAGGTTAGGCATAGGTCCACACAAATCACTATGAACAAGTGCCAACTGTGTATCTCTTCTACTGCTTCTATGCTTATGTGGCTGCTGTGTTTGCTTACCATACAGACAATGTTCACAGAATTCAAAATCATTAAATGAAAAGCCAGGCAAATAACCATAACGAGACAAGATTTCCATTCCCTTCTTGGACATATGTCCTAACCGGCTATGCCACAAAGAAACGTTCGGCTGCTCGGTTACATTGATTACATTTTTAGAGACATTTGATACATAAATCATGTAAAGTCCTCCAGACTTTACTCCATGTGCTACTGTCATAGAACCCTTGGATATCTTCCACATGTTCTGTCCAAAAGTGGTGACGTAGCCAGCATCATCAAGTAAACCTGTGTTGATCAAGCTCTTTGTAATTGCGGGAACATGTCTCACATTCTTCAGCGTGAAAGAAGAGCCATTCTGAAACTTCAATTGAACATCTCCAACACCTAAGATCTCACATGTCTGCCCATTGCCTAGCCGAACATGATCTTTAGTGGTCACATAAGAAGTAAACCACTCCTTGTTTGGAGATACATGAAGTGATGCCCCTGAGTCTATAATCCAGTCACTCAGTGCATTTCCATCAGATGCTGTAAGAAGAGCTGAGTCCATTGTATTCTTCAAGAAGTAGATGTCTCCTGACACTAGACTATCATCCTCTGCAACAGTGTTTGTCACATTTATTTCTTGAATCTTCACTGAGGACTTGTTCTTCTCACCATGGTCTTCAGCTTTCTCTTTGCCTTTTTCTGCTTTCCATTCTCTGCAGTCTCTTTTCATGTGACCCTTCTTGCCACAATGGTAGCATTCTATGTCACTGTTGCCTTTAGCACTGCGGGACTTGCTACGAGACTGATTCCTCTTTCCATCTTTGTACTTTTCTTTGGTCCTTCCCCTGACAACTAAGGCTATTCCTTTGCCTTTGTCCATTGTCTTTCTATTGGTTTCTTCAGTAAGCAGACTTCCTTCTACACCTGCTATGTTCAAACCATCTAGAGGTGCAGAATTACTCAAAGCTGTGCGAAAAGTGTCCCAACTTTTCGGCAATGTGATCAAGAGGAACATAGCTCTAGCAGGTTCATCAAACTTGACACCTTGAGCTGACAACTGACTATATTGTGTTGAATTCATTCAGATGATTGGACATAGGTGTCCCTTCTTTCATCTTCAAGTCAACAAGCTTCTTAAGCCAGTATACCTGTGAAGCTGCACTCTACTTCTCATAAAGATCAGTCAGCTTTAACCATGCTTGATAAGCCGACATCTCGTTTGCTACATTGAAGTAAACGCTTTCTGCCAAAGTCAGCATAATGGTAGAAAGTGCCAATTCATCCATTTCGCTCCATTTATCTTCGTCCATATCTTCTGGTTTTATCCCCTTGATCTTTATAGGTTTTATCTTCTTCTTTTGTACCAACACGTGCCAAATCTGCTTCTTCCACAATGGGAAATTGGTTCCATCCAGCTTCTTGATATTGTAAAGAGCAATGTCCTGTGATCCAGCCATAGCTACGCTTCACAGTATTTTACTTTTCTGGGAAAAATTCGGCAGAGTTTCCCCTGTAAACTGACCTCTGAACCAATATCAACCTGCCAAATGAACCAAGAAAGCTTCAGATTCTGCAGAAATTTTGGCAGAGTCTCCTTTGTAAAATGGCTTTGGTGTACTAAAAACAGACCAAAAAACAGCTCAAAAAACACTGTCTCTCTGACACTGTAAGCTGCGGGTAAACCTGTCCTGCACCTGTACTGTCTCTCATTGTCCTGTCACTGTCCTATAAACATAGACTGTGACAATGCCTCAATGGCAGTAAAGCAAAGATGCAATCCCAACCGTCTAACTCACAGTCAATACATCCTAGCTGCCTATCTAAGGATGGTCGAGGGATCGCTCCAAGACCTGTATCACCGAAAGGATCTCAACATTCGAGAATCCCCCAGCTCAATAAAACCTCACTCGACCCTCAACAAAGGCTGCAGTAAATCTGACAGTACATAGACTTCCCACAAAGTCATACATCCACAAATTTTCCACTATATGCTGTAACCGCTGCGGCGGTTGTTTGCTGCGTGACTCACAGCCAGCAAACCCTCAACAAACATACATCATCTCTGACAATACATCCCATGTGGAAGTACAGTCTGTGTGTAGATGCGCCCGTGTCGTATGTGACATGCCTCCAAGAACTGTGAGCCGTCCTTCGATGTGTAGACAGCCACAAATCAACACTCTGGGAGTGTCGATATCCTCAGCACCTGCAGTCGTAGGCCAAAAACCCCAAATTTGCAGAGTCGGATCTGCACCCATCGAGACCACGTAGTCGAAAATGGCCTGCGCAGACCTTTGTTGAAGCCGAACGGTGGCCGAGATGACCTCAGAATGAAATTCCCACGAGATTTGGGGCCGTGTCTTCGCCTGTCGAATTTCACTCCAATCTGAGCTGCTGACTCTAGCCTCCTGCAGTGCTGCCCCGAGCCTCGATCTGAGCTCTGATACCAGTTGAAGGAGTACGAGCAGAAGTGCGACGCGAGACAGAGTGCAAGAAGAAGAGCAAGACGATATGGTGAAATCGCTCTACTGTAATGTGTAGAGCATAGTGAGTTCTTATTAGGTTTTTACAAAAGAATATGTGTACATACCTGGCGGCCCGCCCACTTACCTGGGCGACCACATTGGTATTTATACCCCAACACGAAGTTCAACCAACATTTTCCAAAAAAGCTGATCAAAAAGGGTGATCTAGTGAGGGTTATCTTGACTTCACCTTTCAAAAGAAATCCAAAAATAAGTGGATAGGGCCTTATAAGGTCCACCAGGATTTTCCCAATGGTACCTATGCATTGAGGAGGATGGATGGTCCCTTTCTCAAGAACAAGGTCAATGGTGTGCGTCTCAAGCTCTATATTGAGAGGGAGTTGGTGTCAGCAGTGCATCAGGTTCTAAGGGAGGGGGCTGGGCAACCAACCTAAGCAGGCTTCTAATTTGCTAGGAATAAAACTATGTACATACAATTGAGTTTTTTTTGGGTTTTCTCATAGTATGCTCAGTGTTTGCAGTTCGTATGTTAAACTAGGGGATGGGCAATGATGATGCAGCCAAAGTTGGTCGATTGTAGAAGATGGCATGGATAGGTATGTGCACGCTAGCAGAAGCATTGCAAAGGGCTACATCAGCTATAAAGATATTGGGCACACAGGTACCAACGGATGTGTATGGCTGATGCGGCTTACAGGCCAAGAAAGGCTCCAAAAGGGGCTAATTTGGGTAGCATATGAAAGAGGTTCAAGGTGCAATCTTTGACCCTAGATATGTAGAGTTTGAAGTGCTGAAGGAGCAGGTCCAGACAGCTCATCAAACAAAGCTACGGAGTACAAGATATTGGAGTTTGAAGGTGTAGTGCATTGCAAATCTGAGCCGGATAGGGCATGTGGAGCAGGTGATCCAAGCTAGTTTGGAGCTGTAGGAGTGTAAAGATTTTTTTATAGAGCCTATTGGTCTTTTCGAATCGGCAATCTGAGTCCTAGGTGTCAAGTTATTAGCAGTCAAAGTTTTGTCGGGGGCCATGTTTGGTCTCATAGACGTTCCATCTGATGATTTTGGAGCTTTTTCAGGGACAAACTTCCAGTTATGTCCGGCCAAAGTCGGGGTGTGGTTGCTCAAACTTGGCTACAGCTAGTTTTCTCATGTTTTTTACGGCCTTGGTTCTAAATTTTCCCAGATTCCAGATGAGGCAGGGGTTATGCGGCTTCAAGCCGAAAGCAAGGAGTTTTGTCCAGGCTTTGCGGATGCAACCAAAGTTGATCAACCATAGAAGATGGCATGGGAACGTATGTGCAGCCTAGCAGAAGCATGGCAAAGGGCTACAACAACTATAAAGGTCCTGGGCAGACAGGTAGCAGCGGATGTGGCTTACAAGCCATGACAGGCTTTAAAAGGGGCTAATTTGGGTAGCAGATGAGAGAGGTTCAAGGTGCAGTCTTTGGGCCTAGAAATGTAGATCTTGAAGTGTTGAAGGAACAGGTCGAGACGGCTCATCAAACAAAGCTACGGAGCCCAAGATATTGGAGTTTGAAGGTTCGGTGCATTGTAGATTTGAGTTGGATAGGGCATATGGAGCCAGGTGATCCAAGCTAGTTTGAAGCTGTGAGAGTGTAGAGATTTATTTATGGAGCCGGTTGGTCTTTTCAAATCGGCAATCTGAGTCCCGTGTGTGAAGTTATTAACAGTCAAAGTTTTGCCAGGGGCCAGGTTGGTGCCAGGTTGGTCTCATTGGTAGACTTTCCATCTAATGATTTTGGAGCTTTGCCATGGGCAATATGCATTCTATGCGGTGTATGGAGCTAACAAGAATTGACTACTCGTGAGATTGAGTTTTGGATTGCCAGTTATGTCCGGTCAAAGTTCGGGTGCGGTTGCTCTGGTTTGCCTACGACTGGTTTTCTCATGTTTTTTATGGCCTTGCTTGGAGGTCTTCCAAGATTCCAGATGAGGTAGGGGTTATGCGGCTTGAAGCCGGAAGCAAGAAGTTCCGACCGGGCTTTGCGGATTGGGAATCGGACCACCAGGTGGCAGTTGGCAAGCAAGGCAAAAAGGCAAAAAAAATTGCAATGCTTGAGGGGGTTTTTTGGAAAAGAGGCTCAAAATGTTTTGAGGCTTGAGGGACCATGGAGCCATTGGGTGCCATGTGGCGCAGAGAAGCTCCCACATGCGCGGACGGGGTGTAGTGCGCAAGGGTATAAGAGCTGGGCCGTGAGCCCATATGAGAGTGTGAAGGCAAGAGAGCGCTCTCCCTCATGCTCAGCGATGGCGGTGTTGGGGGATTTGTATTCGCAAGGTGAGCCAGGAAGGCATAGGGCCCCTGGCTGTGAGAGGTGCAAGGAAACGAGTTGCAACAGACACAATGAATGGGGATAGAGCTTTAAGTAGACAGTTTGATCCAGATTCTGAAGCCTGATAACTCAAATCAAATAATCAACAATATCCCTGCTTAATCAAATGTTAATAGAGGAGTTTATGCTCCTTACAAGGTTTAATCTGCCTTAATCTAGGTGCTAATTAAGGAAATCAAGCTTCAGTAATGATGATAAAGTCTAGTCTGATGATAACAGTACCAAATAAGATCCTTGCCTTAATCGGTCTCCCAAATTTTCCTTGATCTTCTTTGTTTTCCTTCTGCTGCTTCAAGGCCGAAAGAGAGTTGATTTTCTCTTCAGCTATGATTACGGGAGCTTCAACTTCCAATGGCCTTAGGAGTTTTGATTTGGCTTAAGGTTATCGGCTTAAGGATTATGGCTTAGGTTTATGGCTTAGGATTGTGGCTTACACTTATGGCTTAAGATGTTCGGCTTAGGATTATGGCTTAGATGAATGAGAAAAGAGAGAATTCGAATGGATATGGAGGTTCAGATTAAGGTTAAGGTCGGCAAAAGAAGGTTGGGTTTAAGATTTCATGCTTTTGGATTACCAAGATTATGGGGCTTGCTTAGCAGCAGGATTTGGTAGATTATGATGGGCTTAGGAGGGTTTGATAACAATTGGATTAGCAAGGGTTTGTTTAGCATCGGCTTTGGAAGTCTAGCTTAGCCCGAGAGAGAAGAAGTTGTGGAGTGTGAGAGGCTTTAGATTAGAGAGCTTATGATTAAGATGGCTTAAGAGAGCCTCCCAAAAGAGCCACCTCCCTTTTTTTATAGATTGCATGGACTCGCCTTGCTAAAATGGCCAACCCATTAGCGATGTCGCTAATGGGTAGCGCCCCTTGCTGACGTGGCAGTCGACAGAGACAACCTAGATGAAATCTGCTGCTACTGGTCTCAACGAGAGCACCGTCACGAGCTCTGCAAATCCCGTTTCTTTTCCGAGCTCATTTGAGCACTCATGCGGCCTGCGCGAGTGCATCTTCGGCCCCATGTGCTGCCGTTTTTTGGCTTCGCCCCATCGCCCAACCTCTTTTTTCCTATTGGCTTCACATTACATGAAATTTAGGGTGGTCATTGGCCATATTATGGGAGGCCATAGTTTAAGTGGGAGGCCTTATGGCTTTGTAAGGGCACCATATTAGGCATACACATCGGCCAAAGAATTGCCAAGCACGACAATATTATCAAGAATTTTAATTCCTCTCTTTTCATCTGCTCCAAATAGCCAGCTTCTTGGTCCTGCCTTGTTGGGTATATCCCGCGATCATTGCATTCCAATATCCGATGGAGAGCAAAAAACTCCGAGATGGCACTCCAACCGAGTGGATCGGACTGGTGCAGAACCGGCCCCCGGTAAATTTTTAACGGGGCCAATAACTTGGCAAACGTAAATCCGATCACCGATTTGAAAAGACCGATGCGCTCCAAAAATTGAGCACTTCAGCCCAATGCATTCATTTTAGTTTTGTCCCCTCGGCTGCAGTTGCCCAATCCGGTACAAATTGCAACCGACTTAAACTTCAAACTGCCATAATTTCTTCACCGTACCTCCAATTGACGAGCCGTAAAGATAGGCCGGAGAGCACTTCAAGCACTGCAGTTTAAGATCATAAGATCCCATCTCTGCTCAGTTCAAGCATACTCATTTTTGGCACCATTAAGGCATCTATTGGCCCTTTTAAGCCACATCTGGCATACATTAATCATTAAGCTTGGCCTGTTAACAAGCCCTGATTACACTGCTCAAAAAATGTGTAGGCTTCAAAGAATCTTAGCTTGCATTTCTTTGCTCCTTTTCTCTTCATGGCAGTGGAGCTGCACAGCATCCACCCCCTCTGAACCTGTACAACCTCCGGTCTGTGCCTTCAAGCTGCATGTCCACAATCTCGGCCACTTCATCAGCTATTGTATATATAATAGCTTTATTTATGCAATCATCTGTAGTAAACCTGCTGTCCTGCTTTGCTAGAGTGCCGATAGATCCATTATAAACCTGTAGTGGCTCATCTTCTTGATAGAATTTTTGAGAGCATCCCTTGCCAAGGTCAGTAGCTTGTAACATTTTTGTTGTACAGTCTAGCTCTTCACTAGAACCATTATCCAAGGTAACTTCCATGCAAGCAATCTTTGAGAAAAAATCATATATTTGTGTTTCAGCATTAATTTCATTATGTACCTTTGCTACGTTGCTCAAAATATGGTACCAAGAATGTCGGGGGATTTGTATTCGAAAGGTGAGCCGGGAAGGCACAGGGCCCTTGGCTGTGAGAGGTGCGAGGAAACAATTGCAGCAGACACAATTAATGGGGACAGAGCTTAAAATAGAGAGTTTGATCCAGATTTTGAAGCCTGATAACTCAATCCAATAATCAACAGTATCCCTGCCTAATCAAATGTTAATAGAGGAGTTTATGCTTCTTACAAGGTTTAACCTGCCTTAATCCCGGTGCTAATTAAGGAAATCAAGCTTCAATAATGATGATAAAGTCTAGTCCAATGATAACAGTACCAAATAAGATCCTTGCCTTAATCGGTCTACCAAATTTTCCTTGATCTTCTTTGTTTTCTTTTTGCTGCTTCAAGGCCGAAAGAGAGTTGATTTTCTCTTCAACTATGATTACAGGAGCTTCAGCTTCCAATGTCCTTAGGAGTTTCGATTTGGCTTAAGGTTATCGGCTTAAGGATTATGGATTAGGTTTATGGCTTAAGATGCTCGGCTTAGGATTGTGGCTTAGACTTATGGCTTAAGATGTTTGGCTTAGGATTATGGCTTAGATGAATGAGAAGAAGATAGAATTCGAATGGATATGGAGGTTTAGATTAAGGCTAAGGTCAGTGAAAGAAGGTTGGGTTAAAGATTTCATGCTTTTGGATTACCAAGATTATGGGGCTTGCTTAGCAGTAGGATTCGGTAGATTATGATGGGCTTAGGAGGGTTTGATTACAATCGGATTAGCAAGGGTTTGTTTAGCATCGGCTTTGGAAGCTTAGCTTAGCCGGGGAGAGAAGAATCTGTGGAGTGTGAGAGGCTTCAGATTAGAGAGCTTATGATTAAGATGGCTTAAGAGAGCCTCCCAAAAGAGCCACCTCCCTTTTTTTTATAGATTGCATGGACTCGCCTTGCTAAAAATGGCCAAGCCATTAGCGATGTTGCTAATGGGTAGCGTCCCTTGCTGACGTGGCAATCGAAAGAGCCAACCTAGTTGAAATTTTCCGCTACTAGTCTCAACTAGAGCGCCCTCGCGAGTTCCAACCTAGCTGAAATTTTCCGCTACTAGTCTCAACTAGAGCGCCCTCACGAGTTCTGCAAATCCTGCAAATCCTGTTTCTTCGCGGAGCTTGTCTGAGCACTCATGCGGCTTGCGCGAGTGCATCTTCAGCCCCATGCACTGCCGTTTTCTGGCTTCGCCATTGCTTAGCCTCTTTTTTCCTATTGGCTTCATATTACATGAAATTTAGGGTGGTCATTGGCCATATTATGGGCGGCCATAGTTTAAGTGGGCGGCCTTGCCATATTCTATGGGCGGCCTTATGGCTTTGTAAGGGCACCATATTTAGGCATAAACAAACTCCTTGTTCAGTCAGCTGACATCTGAGGGGTTTAAGGAGTTTGATGACAAATTCAAGTCTATATTCTTGCTATGCTCTCTACCCAGTTAATGGGACATCTTTTGCACATCCATTAGTAATTTGTCTCCGATTATCAAGTTAGTATTCAATTCTGTCATAGATGTGTTGCTCACTGGAGAGATTAGATGTAAATATCTCGATGGTGTTAGTCATGGAGATGCATATATGGCTGGAAGTTCAACGAAATCAAGAGACCAAATACAAAAGCAAAAGTAGAGAGTGAAATCCTCATAGTCCTAGCAGACATAGGAACTCAAGTAGAGACCGCAGTGCCAGAAATGTCGAATGTTACTATTGTCACAAGAAGGGCTATTACAAAAAGGATTGTCGTAGTTTCCTAAGCGATCAGAAAAACATGCAAAAGGATAATTGTAGAAAAGGCAAAAGTACAGTAAAGATTGAGGAGCTCAATGTTGTTAAGTCTCCCATACCTACCACTGCAGTAGAGGATACTCCTCCTCCAGTGATGATCATTATGCCCACAGAGATTCATGTCGAGGTGACAACAGATCCCTCAGATGTTCTCATTTTCACTTCAGATCTCACTCCATATGCTTTAGATGCACATGATAAGGGTTATGCACAGAATTGGATTCTTGATTCTGGTGCAAGTTTTCATGTCACACAACATAGAAAGTGGTTTTCCTCTTATACATCCATGCATGTCATAGTCAAGCTTGGTGATTCCTATGAGCTTGACATTATTGGCATTGATGATGTGAAGCTTCAGATGCATAATGGCACTACTTTTGTGTTGCAGAATGTCAGACATGCACCCAAGTTTACAAAAAGATTGCTTTCAATAGGGCAATTGGATGATCTTGGCTACACTATGTTTTTTGGTAATCGTTCTTGGATGATCCGCAAGAACAACCTTATCATGATGAAAGGTAGTAAAAATGGATCACTGTACTCTTTGTTTGTTTTGAGTGTCAACAAACACTCTATCTATGATGTCGAGCTGCCATCTACTGAGTTGTTGCATAGCCAGCTACAACATATTAGCCAAAAGGGAATGAAAACACTTCAGCGTTTTGGCTACTTACCTATGTTAGATTACACGGACTTTCCATTTTGTGAGCATTGCCTATATGGCAAACAGATTAGGTTGACATCTTTGCCATTAAACAAGAAACTAGGCGAACCCCTCGACTTGGTGCACAATGATTTGTGTGGTCCAATGCCACATAAAACTCTAGGGGGGGCAAACTACTTTCTCACATTCATAGATGATTCTACCAGAAAGGTGTGGGTGTATCTCCTTAAGCGTAAGGAAGAGGTCTTTTCAAAGTTCCAAAAATTCGTTGCCATGGTTGAGAACCAATCAGGAAAAAAGCTCAAAGCTTTTTGCACGGACAATGGTGGTGTTTGCGGGTTGTCGTGACGGACGTCCATAGCATAGCTCTCAAGCATCAACATATTTATCAATACAAGGGAAGCGACCAGGATGAGGCATGGAAACTCACTAGGGTGTCAATCCTAATGAAGTGAACTCGATGAGATGCATCTACTAACTCTACAAGCAAATCAAACGCACTATCGCCAAGTCATATGACTATGTCCTTCTACACAGCTCTACAGTTACTGTGCAAATCTATTTGGAATCGCACGAAACTTGAAGGGAAGCTACTGGGGACTATCAGGATCATATCCTATCACTGTCACAGCATTCTGGAGAGGTACAAAGATCGTAATCGTTCGTCCCAAAGTCAGCAAAAACAGCGAACATGTGATCCTAATGGGTCGTTTTAGGGTCCCTAAAGCCTCTCCTAGGGTCAAAACAACATAAAATACACATATAGACACTCAAAACAGCGATTTAAGGTCTCAAACTCGTAGTTAAAAACCTACACCGAATCTTGAATGATTACACTTGAGTGGAAGAGCAAAGTAAGAGGAACACAATGCAATAAACGAATCTGAATTTAGATTATCGTAGCCACAATAGCGAAGATTACAAGTTGGAGCAAGAAGGAGCTCTCAAACGTACAATGTCTTCTCAGTTTCTCATCAAAAGATAATGTTCAAACTTACAAAAAATGACCTTTATAGTTTAGGTCTTTACAAATGGCTTGTTTGGCCAAAAGCTCCTAAACTTCTAACTGCCTCTCTAATATACAAATGTTCCCAGAAGAATAACCATAAATCCTTTGATAAGTTCTCGGCTTAGAGATGCTCTCTTACAAAATAATTTTACAAAGGTTTCTCATAAAAATATCACCGTTCTCTGGAAATGGCCGCTTGTCGCTTCGTCTGCCAAACACTCCCCCCTTCCTTATCCTTGCATGCCCTCGTGCATGTTTAGTGCTTTGGCCGTTGATATGGCTCCAATGAAGCAAGTGTTGCTGAAAAGATTCTTGTTTGAAGGACAGCTTCCAGGGCTTCTTGATGCTGTCGGAAAGGATTTTCACTTAATGTGTGTTGGTATGCTATGTACCATGCCTTGAGGTCCTTCGCCATAGGATGGAAGATCCTTGTGTCGATTTCAAAGAACCCTGTGATGAAGGCCTCTTCGAATGTTTGCAAGTAGTGTGAAGGTAGGTACATTATCCTGGAGTACATTGACATCAAAATGTGTCGTGGTGGTGAATCCTGGAGATTCCAGCAGATCCCTCTGTTCCCTTCCAAGAATAGATTCCACGGATGATCGTCGCCTTTAGTGTCTTTAAACACCTGGATGCAGGTGATGATCATCCAGGATATCTTTACTAGCATTTGACAAGCCACGTCGAGGACATCCCGCAGCAAGGTGACTGTCGAATTCAATGTGTTGACTACGTAGGTCAGTGTAGGAGGCTGATGCGCTGTCAAGACTGGGTAGTTCAGCTTTTGCTGCCTTGAGCCTTTCCATGTGGAAAAATCCCTCCACGTGCGTCTTCGAGGGACTGGGCAGAAAGTAGGATCTATTTGTATATGCTGAGGAGCATTGTGGTAGTTAGTTAGATCCTGTGGCCGTTTTTCCAACCACTTCTACCTCCACTTTGGGTGGTTGTCGACAAGTATCTGGGCTTCTTCCGCTGTCAGTGCAATGCCTTCGTAACCCCCATCTTTGTTTCGTGGCAGGGTTGGCCGCATCTTTTCCTTCCACAAAATTGCTTCATGGCATATCAGAGGAAGTGGTAGATACTCATGCCAAACCCTTCCACCTGCTCTTCTGGCTGTAAGTAGTCCAGGGCCGCTGACTCCATTATCTTCTTTTCATAGAGCATGTAATCCTTTGTTGGTCCCTCTGTCATGTCCTTAATGCTCTTAGTGAGCTCATCTCTAATATCCAGATCTGGCTTTGCAAATTCGTGCTCTTGTTCCCCTTGGTGTGATGTTTCAGGAAAATCAGGCACTTGCTGTCTGGACAGCAGTTGCGGTTGACTCTGGGCTTTGTATGGTCTGATTTGTTGTTGAAAAATCAGATTTTCCTTTTCCTTCAGCAGTGTGTTACCGATCTGCTTCTGAGTCTCTTATTCGGCGCTTGCTTGTGCGAGTTGTTGCTCCAGCTCTTTTATATTTTTCTCATTTGCCGCCGTCTGGGCCATCATTCCTGATAAGAGCAGCTGTCTTTGAAGCTTTTCTTGCTCTATCTCCGATTTCAATGCCGCTATGGTATTCACTGATGTGGCATTGTCTGATGTGGAGACCAATGCTCCAGCAGGTTCCTGGTTTGCCATCAAGGTTGTCAGAGTACTTTTGACAGTGTTGTACGAACTGTTAACTCTCTGAAACCTTGCGCTTTCGTAAGCAAGATGCTTCGTTGCTTTCTGTACTCTTGCCGTCAATTCTTGGAATTCTTTTTCTTGGCAGTCAAATCTGTCCTGACATCCACCAAATCTTTGATCAGAGACTGAGCGTGCTGTCGCTCAATGTCTCTTTCCCTCGTTGTGAGCTCCAGCCGTGCCCTCAGGCTCTCTAACTCCTCTTGCCCAGAAGCTTTCTTTTGTTGGGCCTCATGTACCTGCTTTTCCTTTTCTCTCAACACCACTGGAATTGTCGTTCTAATTCCTTTAAAGTTTGCCTGTAATCAAAACCAACAAGAGCCTGGCAGGCTTCGTGGTATCCAATTGCTTCCGTAGGAGGTATAAACTCCTTTTGCGAGGTTGAAGGAGGAGGAGGTGGCGGTTTTTTGTTTGATGGAGAAGGAGGAGGAGGAGGAGGAGATTTCGGCGAGGGAGGAGGTGGTGATTTAGGCGAGGAAGGAGGTGAGCTTGCTTCTTCTCGTACATGCCTCTTTTTGGAAGCATCTTACCCTTGTTGTGAAGTAGATGCTTCCGCTTTTTTTTTCTTTAAAATCTTGATGATTCTTTGGCGGGTCAAATCCGCCGCCCGTCGCGCTTCCACATTCCTCTCTCTTTGAGTTTTCTTTAGCTGCTCTGCTTGGTTTGTATCATCAGCTGTATCTTTTTCCTTCGTTCCTTCAGTGGATTGCGAAGAAATGTCCACTTCTGCAACCTTTTGTTCTACTTCTAACCTTTGCTTTTCAGCCCGTATACAAGCTGCATTTTCTATTCTTTCTTGTCTTTCCTTCTCGAATCTTCGTTTTTGTGTTTGTTGTGTTGCAGCAGCTCTTGCCTGACTGTCAGCCCGTAACTTGGTCCTTCTTTTCTCGACTCTTTGTTGGGCTTCTGCATATGATTTTTGAAGGTCAGACTGCGGTACAACACTTCTTTCCCTGCTTTTTCTCTCGAGCGGCTTTGTGGAGTCTTCCTCCTCGCTTTCTTCAAATTCCGATGGCCCTTTGTCTTTCGACCCTTGAGAGTTTCCTTCCTCGTCAATCTCCGCCTTTTCTTCATCACTCGAGCTTTTGTTGGATGCCTTGGCTGAGCGCGATGATGTTGCGCCAATGGTCATCCTTACTGAATGAGCAACCAGCTTTGCTTTCTAAATCAGGGCCGTTTGAGAACTGGCAACTGGCAGATCTTCAATCATTCCCAAAGCTTGGTATGCTATTCTTGTTAGCATTGGCCCTGCGTTCATGTAGCTTTTGTTTTTTTCCGAGCTTTTCAAATTTGCTTCGACCAAGTTTTCCAAGATGTAAGAACCATGGTCGCAGCGAATGGTTCTATTTTCGGCTGTTACTAGACCCATGACCACGACAATGTTCAAGATTGGCTCGGTGTAGCGAGGAGGATTTTGTACTATGAAATGCTGAGAGATCAATCTCATCGGTAATTCCAGCTCTCCGTATATCATGTCACTGTATTTGTATTTTTTTCCTTTTGCTTTGACGAATGCCTTCTCGTTATCCGGTGACTTGGTCTTTGCCAGCAAGTCGTGTTGCCCTGGAAGGAAATGCAAAGCTTCATTGATGATTTCTTTCGTGATCTTTACTTTTACCTTCGATCCATCCTTGTCCGTGAGCATTGCCTGACCATCATATTGTATCGAGCTCATGAGCTCGTGGGCCCTCATGTAGTCTGTTCCCCATGGCTGTAATCTAAAAAACTGCTCCAAATGCACAGCCCGCACTGCCTCTATTACCTCCGGCCTTCGGTGGAGATTCCATACTTCCCATGGCATGATAGTCGTGTTTACCATGTCACCATCAGCATCCCTAAACTTCGAGATAAAAATGTGAGCAGGGATCTGAGCTAGTATTTCATCCGAGTTGTGAGCTTTTTCATTTGTAGCAAGCTCATCCACTTCATATGGTGCTGCTGTCCACTGCCTTTCTTTCTTTTCGCGAGGCATTCTGTGTCAGTAGAATCACAAGCTGTCAGGATTTTCCTTTCGCAATCAGTCGCATTTAGACTTTTAGTAAAAAACAGTTCAAAAGTTAAAACTGATCATAACTTGAATAAATTTCATCCATTCTTGTCCATATTTCACCAATGGGACTAGGAAGACTAGAGCTATGACTGATTAAAATTTGAGCCAATTCTGGGCCTGAGGTACACCGATCGCAATCGTAGTTCAGAGGCCAAAATTAGATTTGATCACATGAGTGGTTTGCTAATAGTTGGAGGGTCATTTTGGTCCACTCTGTGTTTCATTTGAACCACTTTTGAGTTTATAGGTCCCAATTTTGGGTTACAAGGGATTTTTGGACTAGACTTTGACTTTTCATGAGTTTTTGATATCCAAATCGCTTGAAACTTGATGGGTGACTTGAACAAGATGTTTACAAGGGATCTGTTAGGTTTTGGTCAAAATCTGATGTTGAGGTACACCGATCGTGATTGTAGTACCTAGGCTTTTTTTGTGAAAACTAGATGGTCATGGACCCCTATGCCTGCCTAGCCCACTGATGATTTATTTCCAAGTTTAAACTTAAAATGAACAAATTAGAGCAATTTTTCACTGTTTGACCTTATTTTACTAAATCTAACCATATTGGGTTTTCCTGATGAATTTTGGTTGGAGCCTGGAGTAAGTTGAAGTTAGTTTTAGAGGTTTCACTGCTTCCATGATGTGCTGTTATCATCAGCCTACTCCACTGTCTGATTTTGACTTGATCAGGCACTTTATACCCCGTCTTGGGAGATTTTCCAAACTTGTGCATTTTTCAGGCATTCTTTGGATACCAATGTGATATTTGAGTATCCCTAAGTCACCTTTTGGTCTTTGGCATTGGTTCGGCCAAAATTCTCCCTTTTGTGATCATTCGAGACTGAAACGATCATATCTGTACTTGTAGGAGATTCTGAGATCCATTCGAGGTTTTCTACAACTATACTGACTCCTAATCGGGCAGGTATGCCCTTCAAACTATCCATCATTATTTTTAACCGGATTTTGGTAGTTGTAGGTCAAATTTTCCCGTTTTGGTTGTGTTTGACAAATTAGGCCCATTCTATGAGCAAATTTTGTGCATTTTCCTTGAAAATTCAAGAGAGTGTATCCTTAATTGAGTTGCAAAACCTACATCTGGAGGCACCGATCGTGATCATACCACAAAGGCCAAAATGATTTTTGACACCTGCAGATTGTAGGCGAGGCTGAGGGGAGGTTTTTTGCAGATTATGTCCCAAGTTTTGTCAGTGAGGTACACCGATCGCGATCGTTGTACCACCACCAAACTGAGATTTGATCACATGGCTTTGTTCCTGACCTTGTGGGGAGCACATTGATGTGTTCTGTGCTTGAAAAAAGTTTTGTTTGGATGCCTCTAAGGGCCCTTGACCTATTTGACCTGATCCGACTTTGATTTGATCCCTTCACCCGTTTGTGCAATTATTCGCGCTTGCATGCGTAATAGATTTGATCTTTACTTGATAAGGAACATACCTGTGAAATCTGGTAGGAAATGCTGGCTCCGACCGTCCGTACGGGGTAGAAATGTGGCAGCTCGCTCTAGGTCAAGAAGCTCTCTTCTTCTCTCTCAAAATGTGAAAATGAATAATGAGCTAGAATTTGGCCTCCTGACCTATATCTTCCCGAGGTTTTCGTGACATAGGGCTAATTTTCCTTACCTTTGATCCCGATATAATTTGCATACCACATGTGGGTCGAACCGCTTGTCATTCCGGCGTCGTATGACCATTTGATGCGATTTTGGCGAAATGTAGTCATGATCATTAAGGCTGAAATTCGACATCTTCAGATTAGCTTCATATCTTCCATGTTTGATAACCTTCTCATGATACTTCGGCGTTTGCTTCCAGAACTTGATTCCGACACTTGTGAGCGATATTTTTAAATTTTTGATGTTTTATTAACGAAAATCAAACAAAATAAATTGAAAATACTTATTAACTGGCAAAAATTAGCCAAAAATTATTATACTCACCCCTAAGCATATATTTTCACTAGAAGCATCCCAATGCTCCGGATTTTGTCATTACAGCTCATTATTATGTTGGTCGGATGATAAAAACGCTAAAAATGCCAGATTTTGATCAAATATGTTCGAAATTGAACTCTAAATAATGAAAAACACACACATTATGTACATATATACACGTTGGACCCCTTAATGGTCCTGACTACTGCTAGATTCATCAGCTACTCCCCCCTTCCTAGATTGAGTCGTCCCGGACGAACGTTGGGTGCATGTGCATGGGTTTTGAAATCTGTGTCTATGCATGACCGTGTAATGTGGCCCTATTCTCATGTTTGAGACAATGCGTTGGGTAACAAGGTGTTGTGCAAGATGCGGGGACTGAATGTAGTTTTCAGTGGCTTTTGATGGCGAGGGTAGATATGTATGGAACAGAAGAGCTTGCAGTCGAATTGCTCTTTCCCCGATTGTTGGTGTTGTGATGGCAACTATTTTTGGAACCCATTTGTATGCGGTTTGTTGCATCTTTACAGATTCTAATTTAGTTTTCTAAATTTTCATAGGTTTCCAGTGCCATTTTGGTAATTCAGGCTTCCTGTTTTGACTTTTGGGTTTCCCTTGGAGCTTTGTCGCCGAATCTTTGGTTTTCTCCAGTTTTGGTTGCCATTTCCACTCTGGACTAACTCCTGAAGGTCTTTGACATGGTACTGCTTTCGTCGGGAGTTTTTCCTTGGGTAGCCATATCTGGCTCTGTTTGTTTTGCATGATTTTTTTCTTTATCCATACTTTTCGAACAGCCGTTTTTGGTGTTTTTGGCTGATGAGCTGGTTGCTTTTTGTCGATGGGAATACTCGGCCACGAGTGATCTATTTTGGTGAATGGAGTCATGTACGTGTTAGAGTTATGTGTGTACATCAATGCATGTTCTGACCATTCAGTAATTGCATTGTACGTTCTCATCCATGGAACTCCCAAACATAGTGATTCTCTGATTTCTCCGTCTTTCATTACGAAAAATTGATGAGGACAACTATTTCCATCAATATTGATTGGTAAGTTTACTATCCCCAATGCTGGCATTGTTGCCCTGTTTGCGGCTTGTAAATCACGTGTGGATTGCACTAGGGGTTCATCTGTAAGCATCTTGTAAGTGGAGAAGTTGACCACATTTACTCTTGCTCTTGTGTCAATCAATGCTCGCTGATATCTGCCATGCAGAAGTCTGACATTGATGCGAACATCGATTCCTGTTTCCTATTGCTCATCAATGTGAATTATAGAAAGAGGAATTGAGCCGTATCTACTGGTTGAGGAAGTCTTTGTTGTTATCAGTTTTGTTTTCGTTTTAAAATCCTGATTCTGGCCACCTCCTGCGCTTGAGCTTTTGTCCCATTTGCTTTGTTCTTGCGCTCCTTCGCGGCGTGTAATTTGGCAAGCATCTCTGAGGTTAGTGGTAGGTTGTACTTCTTTATTCTGTAGCCACTAATCCAGTTACGCATCTCCTCTCCCTCTAATGTCGCAAGTTTACTGGCACCGCTAGATGATCGGTCATGAATCACATAGGGTCCATTGCCTCGCTTTTTGAGTTTCCGGGAATGTTGTTTCAGGGTATACATTAAGACGTAATCCCCCGTAGCAAATTCCTTGCTGATAACATGTTGATCAAAGAATGATTTCATGTTTTGTTTTTGCGCGTAGATTGATGCAACTGCTCTCAATCTAGTTTCGTCCAGTTTTTCCAGGATATCTATCTGATTGGATAATTCATAGCCCGTCCATTCTAATTCTTTAGCGACCCGAAGCGTGGGGATAAGAAATTCAAGTGGAAAAATTGCTTGAATTCCATAAACCATGTTGAGCGGAGTCGTTCCGATTGATGTTTTGTAAGCTACTCTATATGCCCATAAAGCTGAATGCAGCTTTTGATCCTAGTCAGAACAATTTTGGTGAGAATTGTCACCAAAATCTTGTTCGTACTTTCTGCTTGGATGTTAGCTTGTGGGTGATAGAGAGCTGACTTCCTGTGAATTACCATGAATTCATCCAATAGGAATTTGATCACTTCATTGATGAAGTGAGTCCCTCTATCGCTCACTATCTCTATTGGTAAGCCATATCTAGTGAAAATGTTTTCATACAAAAACTGTGATGTCGTATTTGCATCATTTTTGGTTGTTTCTTTCGCTTCCACCCACTTTGTTAGATAATTTGTAGCCACAATAATTTATTGAGCGTGCGTTTTATATCCAGGAGAGCCAATCAGTCCGGTCCTACAAAATCTATTCCCCATTTCACAAACGCTCTTGCCCCCATCATTGGCCTCAAGGGCATATCATCTCGTGCTCTAGGAATCTTTGTCCTCTAGCAATCGTCACATCCTTTTACAAACTCTTCAGCATCCATGAATAGTGTAGGCCACCATATGCGTGCAATAAGAATTGCTTTGGCCGTTTTGTCAGCTGAGAAATGTCCTCCAGCTTGTCCGCCATGTGCTTGCTCTAAGATAGGAATGTATTCCTCTTCCGTCGCGCACATTCTTGATTGATTGTCTTTTCCCCTCTTGTAAAGATTGTCCTCAATCAGTACATAGTTTTCTGCCCCTTTCGTGATCGTTTTGATATGTGATCTACTCATCCCTTTAGGCAGTATCCCGGTGGTGAGGTATTCAACAATGTAGTTACTCCATCAGGGTGCTACAGATAATTTGAATAGAGTTGCGTGTTGTATCGGCTTTTGAAATGTGCAGCTAACACATGATTTGATATGTATATGAACACTTTGTTGCATTTTTGGCCAATACACACCCATTCTCATCAATCTTTGATACGTCTGTGCATGCCCATTGTGAATCCCCATTGTTTGTACATGAGCTTGGTTTAGATACAATTCCCGTTCACTCGATTCAACACAAAGCCTAATAATTTTATCCGATCCGTGTGTGTATAGCCTTCCCGCCAACATTACCAATGATCTAGATGTTGCAATGGTAGATGGTTGTCTTGTCACATTCGATGACCCAATAGTCAACAAAGGAATTACATCCTTGCTCCATCTTGAAACCATTTCTATGTTGAAAAGATATGCATTTGGAAAATCATCATCAACTCCTACGGGGTTTTCTCCATGCATCATTCTAGATAAATGATCCGCTCTTTGGTATGTAGTTCCTTTTTTGACTACTACCATGAAGTCAAACTCAAGCAGTATGATGAACCATCGTACAATCCTCCCCGTACTGCAAGGTTTGTTTACTAAGTACAACAGTGCCTGGTGGTCAACGAAGAATACAAATTTATTGGAAAGTAAGTAGTGTCTAAACTTTTTCACCGCATAGATCATACCCAAACCCTCCCTCTCAGCTGTTCTGTAATTCTTCTCTGCATTGTTCAGTTGTCTACTGGAGTAACTGATTGGAAAATCCATGTTGTTCTCTCCAGGTTGTGCAAGTATGCATCCTATAGCATATGCTGATGCATCTATGTGGATGTGGAATATCTTTTCCCAATCCGGAGCCTTCAAAATTGGATCGGAAATCAACCTTTTCTTCAATGTTTGAAAAGCTTTCTCGCACTCATCTGTCCACTCAAATTTAGTTATCAGCGCGTAAACATTAGGAGAAATATGAACCTTGCATGGGCCTTGTAAGGAATCCTAATTTTTAAGGATTAAGGCTAATGTTGTGTGGGGTTTAGGGGGCAAGGGTATTGAAGAAGGTAGTTTTGAGTAGGTTTTTCTAGCTTTTTTTTAAGACAAATGTAGGATGTGGACGTAAAGGGTTACTTTCTCTCTCTCTAGCTTTTTTTAAAGTGAAGGAAGCATAGGGGTGTGTCCACATCAGCAAAAACGTGGGTCACAAAGAGACAAAATTTGACTTTTAAAAAAAAATATCATTTTTACTTGTTTCTAACTTAAAACTCCCTCCCAACAAATATACATATCCAAAAATCATTTTTTGACCCATTTTTTAACCCACAAGCTTAGAAAGTTCATTTTTTCAAAACTCTTTTCCCCCAAAAAGTAATAAACATTTTGTTCCCTCCTCCTCCTCCCTTCTCCCTCCTCTCTCTCTCTCCCTCTCCTCTCCCTCCCTGCCCCTACCTTCCTCCTCCTCCCCAATCTCTCCCTCCCCCCCTCCCTCCTTCTCTCCTCCCATCTTCCTCAATCTCTTTACCCTTCCCCCTCTATCTTTTCATCATTTTCTTCCTCACACAACAGCTTCCATGGTGCTCACGGACATCACAAATGGTTTGCTTCCACCACCACGTACTCCGCACACCAAAAGCATACATATTCGCTTACCCACGGCATTTGCACCGAAGACCACTAGTGAAGGTGATCAAAGGTCATCACAGGAACGTCGCACCGCTTGTGAGACCAATGTTGACATTTGGGTGGATGGCCATTTGTACCCTTACGATCCTATAAGCCGCTTCCATCCACCATTTAATAGCCTTTCCACATTTCTTCAATTTCTTGGGAGGGGAGAAGCAGGTTTGTTAGGCTATTGTAAGCGGTTGTGTATGGGTGCAGGTGCTTCTTTGCATGTGTGGATGCACGAATGTCAAGCTCTTCACCTCAAGACGACGGCATTACAAGAGAGTGTTGCCTCTTTAGAGAGGGTAGTTAAAACTCTTCAACAACAAATGCAAGAAAAGGAGTCCCACATCTAGAAGCTTACCAACAACATCACATACTTGAAAGGAACACCCCTTGGTGCAAGGGAACGCAAACACACGTATTCATCCATTGAAACTCTTGCACATTTGGAAGGAGCACGCAAACGATGAGTTACAGCCACAAGGTGATTTAGTCTTTACTTGCATGATGTATTCTTACTTCACACTATTTTCTAACATTTATGTTTATTTGTTGCTAGAAACTTCATCCAGGAGGCATGCGGTGGAACAAGCCAAGATGATCGAGTCAACCTTCTCACTAGTTGTCTCAATACCCAGGACGTGATTTCTATCTTACAATCACCTGGAGGTAAGCACATTAAGGATGCAGTCACCAAGGACCTTATGCGTAAATTAAGAAATTTGGTTAGTGATGATGACGTTCAACAAGCTTGTGATGAGGCTGGAATCAGCACCAAAGCCTATCAGGCTATTTTCCAACTCCTAAAGGATGCCCTCAAAGAACATGGCATTGTGGAAAACCTATTTCCCGTTCCTCACAAGGTCAAGCTCGCAAAGAAGGCCACAAACGAAGATGTGTTCTCCCGCATTGGGACATACCTACACATTGAGGACACAATGCCAACTTCCCTTTATGCTTCCTGCGCAACAAAGACAAGGGGAAAAGGTAAGAAACAATCCATAAGACCTTCAGAGAAGGGCTTTCCTTACACAATGTGGAACAATATTTTCGTGGATCTTAGAAGGCTTCAAGAAGCCATGCTTAGATTTTACTAGTTACTTGAAGAAGGTGACACACTTTACTTTTTCCTTTGGTATTAGTCTTAGCACTATTTATTTTGTAGTGCTTTGCACAAAAGTCTCTTTTGTGCTAAAACTCGATGAGTGTCAAATAGTGAAAGGCCGAAGGTTAGAGAGGCTAAGTGTCACTCTAATGAACGAGGCCCTTCTGCAAACCAAGCGAAGGGATTCAGTCGAGCCATCTCCCACCCCATCTTTTAGCGTGCAATCAGAGAAAGACATTTGGTGGTTGGGTGCTATTGAGGTGCCCAAAGAGACCAATGGAGTACTTTCATGGATTTTTGAAAGAACTCCATGGATCACAAAAGTAATACACTCCCAAATTGTAGGTCAGAAGTTGGAGATTGAGGGTTTTGGTAGTTATGATGTAGAGTGGCACTTAGGTGGGGATTTGAAGACCATAAAGTGTTTACTTGACTGCAAACAAGGGGCTTCTTCTCTCATGCCTTGTCCATTTTGCACTCGAGGGTACAAACCTAATGGAAAAAAATCACATAAGAGCACTGCAAAGGCTGGTTCCATGCTTCCATGGCAAGGGCATGGAGAACAAGGGTTAGATTGTCGTGATGTCGGAGATGAAGGTAGAGAATGGGAAGCGTCTATTCTGAGATGTCCCATGCTCAATGCCCCAGACCATGATCAAAAGGACCACGCTTGGAATCCAATCTTTCGATTTCATCTATCGAATGTACATTTTTGTACATTACACGCATTCATGCGCATTTTTTATAGGCTATTGAAGCTCCACATTGACTATGCTTTCACAATGAAACCGTTGGAAAAGTCCCAGGAAGCGATCGAAAGAGTGGAGGTACTCTTGAATTCCATTGGTTGTCACGGTTTGCTGCAAAGAACACAGGGGAGGCCCATGAAATTGCTCAACAAGTGTCAATGAGTGGACAAAAAGCTAGACACTTTTTAAAGAAATTTTCCCAAGGAAAGCCAAGTCGATATGATGCTCAAAACAGCTCCAACCAGCAGGCAGGTAACCTTTGGGAGCTTTGGAAGGATTTATGCAAAGCTACTACCGACAATGAGTTCAAATGGAGAGCTTGCAAACAAGCGCAAGCAAGTTTGGGCACATTTTGATAAAATGGTCAAGCTTATGGGCCTTAACAGCACAACAGAAGAACAATGCCAATCATTTCAAGAAGCCTTGGCGGATTTTACCAAGGTCTTCACCCTTTCTTGGGGTAAAAATAACATCACACATTACATGGTAAGTCATTTTACATGGTGTATTCATTACAAGGGATTGTTTTTATTTAATAATGTGTATCGTTTACTCATGTGAACAGCATATCTTGTTTGCGCATGGTGCATTTTTTATGCACAAGTATGGATCGCTTGAAATTTTTAGCACTCAAGGCATGGAGAAGTCCCATTATCGAGCAAGGGGAGTGTACTTCAAAAATACTCGACATGGTGGTGGAATGGTGCAATCCAATTATTTGGAGGAGATGTTTAATTGGTTTTTTCACACAACATTTTCTTGTAAGCTCACAACAGAGTGTGCGCGACAATCCAAGATTGCTATTGAAGTGCGGAAATGGAGTCGTCAAGAGCATAGCAACAAGTGGCAAATGTCGCAAGGTCCCACCAAGCATGCTGCATGGCGGCGATGCAGAGTGCGACAAGGATCAAAGTGGATACTGCACGAGTCACTAAACGTGACGCAGGGTCCAACTCTTAGCGACATGTTTATTTAAAAAATAATACTTAAAAAAAAAAAATGAGTGTGAACAGGGCCCTTTTTAAATGGGCCCTTATAAATATTGCATGCTCTCATAAACCACTCATTTCTTAAGAACAGGTGAGCTCTTACCAATGAAATGGAGCGCACCAAACAAACCGCGAAAGATCATCCGCCTACCAACAAAAACACGCTCCAAGGATGTGAGAAGCCGTCATGGCTTAAAGGCACAAGAAAACGGCCACGAACGCCTGGCCGTTCCAGGAACTCATCTGGTAGTGGGCATGGTGGTAGGGCACGAGAGTCATCGAGGACTGTTGAATCTCCACCTCCTCAAGATATAACACCTAGAAGGAGAATGAAGCAACGTGCCCAGCGCTGGAGAGAAGAAGAGGGCCAGCAAACAACAGAGTCCGATAGGGAGCAGCCGTCGCGCCACCAATCACAAGCAGGACCATCCAGGACTCGGGTGGTCCATACAGACACTGAATCAGAGAGTGAGCCACCATGGCTGCGAGAAAAAATACCACGCACACACCGGGTGGCCGTTGGGGGGAAGACATTTCCTGGAGGCCAGGGAGCTCTCCCCACATGACAAGATCGGCAGCCAAGGGAAGAGGAAGAATCAGAAGAGGCTATAGAACCAGCCCCTAAGCATGTAAACAGGTGCAAGTCTAAGTTTTTCAAGAAGCCTAAACACCGCCCGCCAGCAAATGTGCAAGTGCCCCCAAGACAACTGCAGCGGCGCCGGAAAATAGCAAGGGAATTTGCAAAAATCCGCCACTACCAGAAGACGATGGAGCTTTTGATTCGACGCGCCCCCTTTGCTCGCACTGTGAAGGAGGTGCTTCAAAGCTATGAAAATCAGTATAGAATGCAAGCAATAGTGCTAGAGGCTATTCAAGAAGCTGCAGAGGCCCACATCATTTCGGTGTTGGAAGATACCAACCTATGCGCCATACATGCAAAGCGAGTGACAATACAGCCAAAAGATATGCAACTTGCACGTCGATTGCGCCGAGACTTCGAGCATTAGCCGAAGTTACCCCTCATTTTGTATTGCACACCCTTATCTTTGTAATGATTTGACTTTTCAATGACAATATGCTCAACAATTGTGTCTATTATCTTTGTAGTGAAATGACTTTGTAATTTCAAGGTCTGTATGTAATTTCAGTCAATTTCAGTAAATTTGTGCTTTTTAAGTACCCTTGGGGGTAGATAAGCCTATAAGGGGCAAAAAAAAGCCTGGCCACAAGGACGCACAAATGGCCCATCCATCAGTTTTGGATGGGCCATTTGCGCGCCCTTGTGGCCATGCTTTTTTTTGCCCCTTGTAGGCTTATCTACCCCCAAGGGTACTTAAAAAGCACAAATTTACTAAAACCTATTGGTTTTGCAACATTATTTTACATGGATCCTTGTGGACACCCTTTTTTGGCCATTTCAAGCTTTGAATTCCCTATAGGATATCAAAAAAAATAACATATTGTGAAACCAAGTGTCTATGCAACATTAATTTGGAGATTTCAAATGTCCAATGTAATTGGACTTTTTGGTGCAGGGGTGTACTAGGTAGAGCTAAAGCAGGTGATAGTGTGCTGGAAACTTCATTTCATAATTGATTTCACCTTTTCTAGTGTCCTTGAGTGTAAACATATGCTGGAATAGCCATAGAAAGGGTGCATCTAAATTAATGATGCAAAACCAATTCATTTCAATAAATTTGTGCTTTGTAAGTATCCTAGGGGGTAGATAAACCTACCAGGGGCAAAATAAAGCCTGGCCACAAGGGCGCGCAAATGGCCCATCCAAAACTGATGGATGGGCCATTTGCGCGCCCTTGTGGCCAGGCTTTTTTTGGCCCTTGGTAGGCTTATCTACCCCCTAGGGAACATAAAATACCTAAATTTATTGAAATTGACTGAAATTACATACAGAACTTGAAATTACAAAGTCACTAATCAAACAATTTTCATATCACCAATTGAAACAATTTTCAAGATTGACAAATCACATTCAAAAGAATTTGCAAGATAGAGAGACAATTTCAAATTTTTTTTATTACTTCCAAAATGGTGATTTTACATCATGTATCTGAGGAGTTCATAATTTTTTTGACCATTTCCTGGCGCCTATTTTGCGCATAAGGCAACTCCCCAGTCAAGACGGACTGCGCTATGGCCTTTGGGTCAGTTGAGCCAATGGAAGCATGTATCCCTATCTGGGCAAGCACTTTACCACGAAAGCCAGTACCAAACGTTGTGTATACAAGGGATCTACGCACTAGGAACACTTGATGTGCAGTTTGAACAATGGTGCTCAAACACAAAAACTTGCTCAAAGCTTTTAACGACCAAGTCATAAAATGGACTTGGGGAGTAAATTCATTATGGATAATGGCCACATCGCCAGGGGGGAGTTGTCCTAGGTAATGCGCAAGGGAAGCTTGAGGTCCAAAGCCCGTCCGCTTGCCACCCGTCCTTGCAGCAAAATCATCAACCTCCACAACATCCTGTCATAAACTGATGAAGGTTGAGAAAAAAGACAATGAAGGATAAAATAGTAACATGAAATTTAGGATACAGTTTACCTCCTGCTCCTTGTCGTCCTCCTCCCTATTGCCCTTTGCATCTAAGTCAATGCTCCCATGCACCACAGATACGACCTTTGGATCATCAGATGGGAGGTTGCATAATGGCATAGGCATCCTAGCAGCCTCAAACTTGGCTTGTGTGGCTTGGAATTCTTCATCAGCCACGTGCAACTGCTCTGCTGCCAGGACCTCCGCACATACAACTGCAATAGTGTCAGCAACAGAGTCCCCATCTGGCAAGAGCTTGCTTTCTAGGGCATCTGGCATATTGTCTAAGGGACATTTGGTGTTGTTGCATAGCACGCTCAAGCATTCATCCATGCGTAGGCCA
Source organism: Adiantum capillus-veneris (assembly GCF_014529385.1). NCBI lineage: Eukaryota > Viridiplantae > Streptophyta > Polypodiopsida > Polypodiales > Pteridaceae > Adiantum > Adiantum capillus-veneris. Next base: position 64,209,914 of record NC_140936.1, read on the forward strand.
AATGCTTTTCCCAAATCATGCAGGAACACATACTCCTCCCCATCCACTAACACTAAGGAGAAGCGGCTGATTTCTACCTCTGGGATAGCCACATCCGTCAGTGGTAGTGGCACTGGAGTGTCACTAGGGCCAGCCGCAACTATGGATTTCTCAACCACTTCCTCAAGACCCCTAGGGTACTCGAGCCGGTGTTCCTTTCCTTCCGCTGCAGGGTTCATGGGGATAACCTGCTGCTCCTTGGTGTCCTTGATAAAGGACCCAACCTGAAGGTGTGGTAAGCGAAGCTCCTCCAAATCGGGTCCGTCGCTCACCAAGAAGATAAATGTTGCGAGCCGAGAAAGGTACTCCACCCCCAACTTGCGCTTCTTGAGCGCTGACACCCCTGGGGCTTGCTCGTCCAAGTAATGGCCTGCATCGCTTGCAATTTCTTGGAATCGTTGCAACCGCTTGGAGAATGGGCGATCACCTTTGTGTATATAGCGCAAAAGATCGCAAGGCACCCAGATCCCTACATGTGGGGGATAGATACAGAATATTTTATGATGAGCTCCTCCATGAACACAAAAATCTCGGCAAATGCATCCATGTGAAGGGCAACTGTGGCATCAAGGTCAGGGAGACAAGTAAAAAAGGTGTGGAGGTCCAACTTCCCTTTGTATTTGGTGTCCTCGAGGAAGAGGATGAAGGGTGACAAAGGGGTGCATGTGGTTGCAGATGCAGAGGCTGTGGAAGCATCCATGTCTAGCCTGGGGTGTAGATAGAGAGTGGAGGAGCTCAAGAGTTGCAAAAGTGAAAATAGTGAATGAGTTAGGTGGCCCCCCTTTTATAATGGACCCTTTTTTTAAGACATTAAAAAAAAAGGCACTTTCACCAAAAAATGATTTCTCATCCCAATGCAAAAAATTATATTCAAAAGCATGATTTGCCAAAGCAAATCATGTTGATTACAACGGAGATCAATTTGAAAATTGCAAGAGTTACAAATTTATAAGATCGATAGCATATTTCCATCCATCCCCCAGTCCTCCTCGACCTTCAATTTGTCTTCCATTCTCTTCCCAATCTGCGGACATTCATTACAATAAGCATCCAATGATCGACAAACCATGATGTATTGAAAATGTGGTGGAAGGAGTCTCACCTTGTGACCTTGTAAAAGAAATTGTGTTTGTTGAAGGGCCTCAAAACCCATAATAACCAAATGTTCTCGAACATTACTGAGAGTCCAATGCTTGTTCACTTGGACTGCCTCCAAAGCATCGTTGGGCATCTTCACTGCAATGTCAAAGCTTGCAATAGCGCTGTCTACACTCTGTAAGGGAGTCCACACTCCAAGCTTGCACATCCAACGATCATAGTGAAATCGTATGTACAAGGAGGTGCGGAATTTCAAACAGCGCATTCCAATACCTGAAGCTCCAACCTTACAACGGTACCGGTCCCCGTTGTGCATGCCCTCCACAAAACCCCAGTCCTCTTCTAAAAGCCTTCCTAATTCCTCGTAATGCGCATCTTTACATACAAGCATTGTGGTAGTCTCCACAAATCCAAACTCTTTAAAAATGTGCACAAAACAATAAATAGGAAAACACCAACTCAAGCCCACAGACCTAGAAGCTTTAGAGTATTTCAAAGAGTTTTAGACATCCATTATCATCTTTTGCTTGAAAGATGCTACTGACCACAAATCTGGCACCGACCACTCCATACTTAATAAGGAAGTTACTTTGATGGGTTCAAGCGTTCCAAACGCTTGTGTAGAAGTAGAGACAATATAGGAGTGAGAATATAAGAAAACCTTCTTTGAACCAGTTTGGTTGGGCAAAGATGTGGGAACATTATTGCTCCAATATCCGCATGTATAGCATTGAATGTGCCGGAGAGACTATGTAGTGGCTGCTCCTCCACCAACGTGGATGGAAATATGACTATAAATGCATGACAAATCTTAAGTATGAATCCATAATAACATTACACTGTGATTTCACACCTAGCTTTGTATTCTCAAAACATGTACTTACAATGTGTTGGAAATCGAGGTGGTTGTTGCAAATGCATGGTTGACATTGAGAAAACATGTTGCACAATGGCTACGGTCCCCTTGTCTTTGCGGTTCTTGAAGCCAAGGAGCTTTCCTTTCCAATGAAGATCCAAGTTTGCACGATTCCGCACACGATGAGGGCCAATAGCAGATGGTTGCATGTATACCCAAGCACCTTTGGTGAACTCTTGTGGCACCCACTCATCATCTACACCTCTAGTGTTGTGGCATGCAAGTGTTGTGACCTCATCCTTTGGCCACCTTTGCGAAGTAGAGTTGGCCATGGTTGAGCAAAGAAAACTAGGAGGAGGAGAAGGAACTTGCTTGTTGCTACAATGTACAGAGCATAAAGTGATATGAGAAGGTGGATAACCCTTGTGGCAATGGGAGGAGAAGGTGGATAACCCTTGCTTGGTGTGGCAATGGGAGGAGAAGGTGGATAACCTTTGCTTGGTGTGGCAATGGAAGGTGGTAGGGGAGGAGAGAGGAGCTTCCTTACTGCAGCAATGGAGATGGTGTAGAGAGAGAGAGAGTGTTGGAGTAGAGGATGAGTGTGATGGTTGCAACCAAGGAGGGGTTGGAAAAGGGGTTCTAGAGAAAGAAAATCATTTTTTGCCTAAGAACTACTTTTGGGGGAGCTCTGGATAGCAAAAAAAGATTTTTCAAAAGTTTTTTAAAAATTTTGATTTTTTAGGGTTTTTGGGTGCACGTTTTGATTTTTTGAGGTCAAAAAATGCTTTTTTGACCATAAAATAGTTTTAGGGGGGTTTTAAGAAGATGAAATTTGAGTTTTGAAAATTTTGAAAAATTTTAAATTTTTGGGATTTTTTCATAACCGGATCAAAAAGGAGAGAAGTTGGAGGTTCCATATGGCCCACCCACCCCCCTACCCCTCCCCCACCCCACCCCACCTTCTCACTAGGTAAGAGCCCATTTAAGAAGTGTAAGACTACTTTGTCCCCCTACATTTTTGAGGGCATAGAGTGTGTCCACCACCCTCTTTTCATTGGCTGGCTTCTAATTAACCTTAATCCCAAAGGGCCCCTAGAGGGTTCATATTTTTCCTAATGAGTGGTTTTGCAATTATAGCGTATGAGTAGATAAATCTGCGATAATAGCCACAATGGCCCATAAATGTCTGTACCTCCTTTACCTTCATTGGTCATGGTAGATCAACAATGACGCTGATCTTCTCCATGTCTATCGAAATACCATTTTTGGACACTATATGTCCCAATATTTTTCCCTGTCTTACCATGAAGACACATTTCTCTGGATTCAGGCAAATCCGATACAGTCTGCATTTTTCGAACACTTTGGTCAAGTGCTCTATGTGCTCCAATCTTACGAGAGAGTGAACACACAAATCATCCATGTAAATTTCTAGGAACTGTCTTAGATATTCTTTAAAAGCATGACCCATCAACCTCTGAAATGTGGCTGGTGCATTTTTTAAGCCAAAAGTCATTACCCTGAATGCAAAAATACCCCATTCAGTTGCAAAAGCCGTCTTGTGTTGATCCTCTAGCTTTATTGCGAGTTGGTTGTAGCCCGAAAAGTCATCTAAGAAACTATAATCTTCTTTACCTGCCACTCTTTCTATTACATGATCTGTAATAGGTAGGGGATAGTTGTCCCAAATTGTAGCAGCGTTTACTTTCTTGAGATTGACACACACTCTTAACTTTCCATTTTTCTTCGGGACCACCACAATTGGTGAAACCCAATCGATGTGCTCAATTTCGTAAATAAACTCTGCCTCTTTAATCTTATCTATCTCCTCCTTGATCTTTTTTGCAAACGTCTCATTGTAAGTATAGGGACGTTGTCTGCTAGGTTTGGCGTCATTCTTAAGGGGTATTGTGTGTTGACAGATACTTGGATCCACCCCCTTAAGATCTTTGTATGACCACGCAAACACATCTCTATACTGTTTAAGAGTAGCTACCAAAAGCTTTTCCTCATCTTCAGTAAGATCTGTGGCAATATATGCAGTTTTTGGATCTTCTCCTGGATCCACTAGATCTATTCCTTTGGCTTTTTCAGGACCGTTATACGATGTACCAGGTTCCTTCAATTCCCTCATCGGTTTTTACACTATGATTTTTCTATCTTGTATGGTATACTTGTTATAATGGGATGGCGCATCCATCTTGTTGAAATTCGTGTCCTCATTTGTTTCTAATTCAGTCGTCCATATGTCTCTGAGGGTTCGTTTGATCTTATTGTACTCCGTTTTCCTCTCTGTTTTGGTCATTCCAGACCTTGTTTTCCCCCCTTTATGTGTCTTAGTCGTTCACTTTTTGCGCATGTTCTTCTTGTTGTTTTTCCATGGTTTAGTTTTGATAAACCGGCCAATGACCTCGTCCTTGACACAATCGTCAACTTTGACAAGCTTTAGATATCCCATTCTGTCATTGACAAGAGGCATTGGAGTATGCTTATTCACTCTTGATTTTCTTGTTCTCTTGGATTTATACCGCTCTTGTCGAATAGGTTTTTGGTTAGGAAACTCGTAAAACGTGTCCTATCTCGACCTGTATTTCCTTTTCGTCTCTGATCCACTTGATCTTTCGTCATCAGCATCTATCATTTGGATTTCATCACCCAGTGATGGAAGGTCACTGCTTAGTGAATCTGTGAATTCCTCCTCTATTCGATTCCTATCGTCCACTACGGATATCTCATCCATTATTCTTTACACTTAGTCTCACGTTGTCGAGAAATTTGCGGTCTTGCCAGGAAAGCACCGGGCTTATGGCTGTGAGAGTTTGTAAGAGAACTCAACAAAAACTATATGAAGGAGTTAAACCATAGATGCCATGAAGACTAGGGTTTGGAAAGAAGTGCAATCAAAGAAGACCCACTTTTCTCTCTTGCACTCACACACACAAAGAAACAACACAAAAGAGAATGTTAAAACAACACAAAGATGAAAACATCAAGGCTATGGTTATATCGTATCATGGGTAATATGAAAGGGTTAATAGATGAGTTAATGACATTCAATCTTGGTTGACCAAATGGGCTACGAATTGTTCTTTGGAATTGTAGTTTTGTGCTTACCATAATATATATATTTTGTCTAATGATTGGGATTAATTGTGTGTACAAATCCTCTTGGTTCATAGCAAGATAACTACGCTTACGTCAAAAGAAAATTTATAGTTTATGAGAGGTAGTATGATAAGATCCGGTAATAGAAGTATTTCATTGAGCCTTTCTGGGCCAAAGAGAAACACTATACGTTGTTAAAAGTGTATTTTACGGCTAATCCATACGTTAATTCTAATAGATCGTACAGAGTGAAAGCGATAGAAATTATCATCATGTGGGTTATTCATCTAGGATAGTATGTGAGAAATGTAGATATGAGAGAAGTGAAGAGATGAGAAATTTCCCTCCCAAGCCCTATTCTTGCCTGTAGGCAATAAGGATACTGCGGGGAGAGATGTACCTGTAGCAAAGAGAATCTAGAATTTGTAGAGAGGATGAATTACTAAGAATGAGAGAGATAAGTTTGGTTAAGGAGATGAGATTAGATACATATATATATATATATATATATACATATATATATATATATATACATATATATATATATATATACATATATATATATATATATATATATATATGTTGGATTAGAGATGAAAAAGAAAACAACAAGAAATCAAGAAAACATCAATGTAGAACAAATCTTGCTTGACAAACCCTTCGGCACCATTATTGATGGAGAGAGAAGAAGAGGGGAGAAATCCACTTTGATTGATACGCCATGTCCAAAACCTTCTTTGATTAAAGTTGATCTTCCAAGGATAGCTTACAAGGATGGCTAGTCTTCCTCTAGGAGAAAGTGTAGGCTTAGGCTTATGTTAATGGCTAAGTATAATTAAGCATTACTACACACTCCTTTAGGAATTCCTCTCATCAATGGCTTGAATACTTGAGTGGTTTTCAAGGAAGAAGAGGTCCCCTTTTATAGATGAAGAGAACCCCCGAGGGTTTACACAAGAAGAGAAGAGCCAGTGTGAACAGAAACTGGAAAACTTGGAAATGAGCTGTCCCTGCATGATGTGGGCAAACTGGGGTCCAGTATTTTGATCATATCTCCTCAACCGTAGCTCCAAATAAAAAAGTAAAAATATGGGCAGAAACTTCAGGTCATTACCTACAACTTCCTTTTTATATTCATTTTCCAATTCGGATTGGAACCTCGTGTAAAAAAATCATCAAATTAGGGTCCATTTCCGGCAGCAAAAATCTTCTTGTGGTCCCCTTAGCGTAGACTTTCATTTGATTCCAAAGGACACCTCATGCCATATGAAAGCATGACATTGCTCCTTGACAAAGTTTTGTAATCATCCTTGCAATAATACATTAAAATAAGTGTATCTTTGAAATCATGCCACCTAGTGTCCCACTAGGATTTGATTCCCTCCTAGTAGCTATTTAAAAAGAAATATAAGAAAAATATGAAAAATACATAGAATATATATATATATTGGAGTTACTCTAGATATAGGATCTAGCTAGGGTGTGAGATGATAATGAGATAGTAGAAATAAAGAATCAATGCTTTTTGCCCCAAGTTAAAGAGGCGGAGCTATTGACACTTTTTCCATAGTATTTTCTGATGGTTGGTTGGTAAAGTAAGAATAGGTTACCCATGAGAAAAATAATAGGATGAGATAGAAGGCTTATTATTATACTTAAATATGCATATTTACATTATAGGAAATATAATTATGTATCTAAAAAATTACAAGATAGATCTTGTAGCATACGTTCCCACTATGTACGTGTCACAGCACGACAACGTGGTGGTTCTTCTTGTTCCTCGCTCTCTGATCTTGACTCAAGGATGAAGCTAGCCATTTGCAACGTTACTAGGTCGTATCCTTCATCGTCCCAAAATTTTGTAGGCGTGCATTCGTTAACACATACATCCAAGGTTGACAATATTTGAGTCCACCCAAATGGCTCAAATAAATGTTCAGGAAAATGTTCTGGGAGATAAAACTCGTCTTCTATGGATCTTTCCAATACGCATTCCTCTTTGATTATGTCTCCACAATCAGATACTCCACACATCCAGACATGTGCTTTCTTTTGTATCCATGCAGGTATTTCTTTTTAATTTACTGTGGTTGAATTAAATTCTTGCACTGGTGTTTTTGCAACGTCTCTATAGCTGTGATCCTTCATGTTGATTTTCGTTATTAGCTCTTCGTGCCTTAGGTAAATTTGGTCGTACCCCCAATCTTGTATCATTTTGAGTTGACGCATAAAAGGTCACCCCAAAATAATGTCAAAGTTGTTCGTTTTCCCGAAATCCACCACAGCAAAGGTGTGCTCATAGTTAATTCCACACGAAGTTACAACTATTTGGTCCAGGATTCCCAATGGTCTCTCTACATACCCATCTACGAGTTGCAGTTTCATTCTCGTCTTTCTGAGAGATGGACGGCCCCATTTCTCCCAGATTTGCTTTGTAGCAATCGCAACTCCTGCTCCACTGTCTAGGATAGCTATCGTTTTTGTATCCTGATATTCAACAGGTAAGGTTGTATTAACTTCCTCACCTTCACAGTAATCTCCAACCTTGTTTATGGGCACTGGTTGGGCTTTGGGTTGACTTTCCCGTTTGTGTTCTTCTCCCGTAGGGTTTGTCTAAAGAGGAATCTTTACTCCTTTGTTCTCCAAATGTTTTCCCATGTCTTCCCATAAGTGTGGTCTAACTCTCAAGAGTTCTGACAGTGTGATTGTGCATGTTATAGGTGTCGACAACATCTCTTGAAGACTTTTTGAGTCAATCATTTGTGGAAGATTTCTCATCTAGGATGGAACTAACCTTATCTCCGATCGTGCCTCGTGTTCACCTATAAATGAAGGCAAGGTTTTCAAGGATTGAGCTTTGCTTTCCATCGAAACCTCCGTCCCCGCATCTCCATACAGCGATTATATATCTCCTAGATAAAATCCATTGTCCAAGTTCATCTCAGGAATTGGAGCAGACTATATTGTCGCACTTCCGTTCTTTCTATTTCTAATGGTTTCCCATAAGTGTTGTGGCCATGGTTCTTCAACTTCTGGAATTGAAATTATAGTCATTGACTGAGCGTCATCAGTGGTGTTCGGCACCACTTGGTGATCCAATGACAATATCGTTTCAGGCCTAGGTCCGTTTACTTGTTCTGGTTCATCGATTTTTAGTTTTTCTCGCTCTTTGTGAATTAGCACTTCTTGTTCTGGGGTTCTAACCGCCTTAGGTTCCATCAATGCCTGGGTTGTTTCAATGAGGTGTTTACACATTTCCAAACGCTTCGTTTCCACTTCTGGTTGAGGATAAGTCAACCATCTCTACTCTAAGGTTTGGTTTGTTTTTAGCCTTGCTTCGTACACTTGTAATAGAGCATCTAAAGGCTCTAGCACTTTCTCAACCAAGACTGATCCTCCTGAGGACGCTTTCCTCGGCTTGTTGTTATCCTCAGCAGTTTTACTATCTCTCTCTTGTTTCAGTTGCTCTTTCGTTTCATGTAATTCATTTTGCATGGCAATTTGGGTTTTCAACCTTCTCGTTCCAGGATTTTTGCTGGGTTCTCACAGATAAACTCTCATTTTCTGTGGGTATTGGCAACTCGACCTTTTCTTCCAATGGCTTGTTTTTCTCTAAGTCCTTGGCTTGGGCTCTGGTTATTGCATTGATTTGGATCATGGGATCGATTTCTGATCCACTGCTTGCACTTGGTAATACCCCCACAATATTTATAGTTGCTTTTCCCTTGTTGTCCGGATTCCTTGGGCAATCTAGCAATATGTGATTCACACCACATCCATCACAAAACCCAAAACTTTTCACTCTTTCTCCTTTGAAAGGGCAACTACGCTCCCAATGATATGTACTTCCACAGTTATAGCACTGTCCAATTGGTGGTTAATTTTAAGGAGATGGTCCCATAGGTTGTCCTGCCCTATTAGGATATCCTCTTGGTTTGTAATTCTGGTTCGCAATGAACATTAGTGTTCTTTCGTCCACCAAATATTGATCTCTCAAAGGTTGTGCTACATACATTGGTGGTGTCATACCCTCGCTATTTCCCCACGGTCGATAGGCTTCGTCTGCGTACATTTGTGATTCAGGTTCTGTTACGTAAGGCTCATTCGGTTCCTCATAGTAAGAAACTTGAAGTGTACTATTTGTTCCTGGTGATGCTTCACAAGGTTGAGCATACCTAATCATGGCTCTATTTTCCTGTGGTAATGGAGGTTGTTGACCCAACACAGGTTGAGGTCTGTCTGCTCCTGCTACCATATTCATATTTGGTCCAACTTGATATCTTGGAGGAGGTGGCTGGGATGGTCCTGCTGGAGGTCCATATGGCCTTTCCCTCACATAGTTTTTGTTGTAAAAACACTCTTCCGTGCCATGATTTGTCCATTTTTTCTCTATGGTGCACCATTTCAGTACTCGTCCATTTGCAACTAGTGCTTTCGGTTGTTGTGTGCACCACGGCGTCGGGTGATCCCCCCCACATATGTCACATTTCCTTGTCTAAGACTGTCTCATCACCGGATTTGATCTCATATGTTGCTGCATTCTCTTCGTTACCTCCTCTATCATTTGGTCAGCTGTAGGCATCAAGGAAGCCTGAGCATCTTTCTTAGTAGAGGGTTTGCTCTTAACAGATGAAGAGCCACTGGTTACTGAATCAATATCCTCTGACACTTCCCCATATGCTTTGCAGTTGTCAACCAGATATAACGCTTCCCTTGTAACTTGTTCAAATGTGCTACAGGCCTTCAAGTGAAGGTCCTTTTTCAAGGTTTCGTTCCTAAGTCCTTCAATGAAGAGCACAGACAATCTCTCGTCCTGCGGTAATTCTCTCCTCGGGCACCTCTCAATGTATTGCTTGAATCTCAAGGATGCTTCCTTCACTTTTTCGTTCTCCCTTTGTTTAAAAGCATATATCTGTGATACAGTATTATGCTTTATACCCCATTTTGAGAACTCTTCCGCGAACTCTCGCAATACATGTTCAATATTCGGACACGTTTCAGGGTTCAAAGCTTGAAACCATGTTAAGGTTGTCCCTTCCAGGGTCAGCTCGAATCCCTCGTATTGAGTATGGAAATCAGTGATCTTCTTTGCTCTTAAGACTTTCTTGAAGAGCGATACATGGGCATATGGATCCCCTGATCTGCTATACTTCTTCGGCATGCACTTCGCTACTTGGGATGGCCTAATCCGTCTATGGTCTGCAACCAGTCTCATTGCTCCCGTGTCTCGACTTAATCGTTCTCGTGCATCATGGATGTCGTGGGTTGCTCTCGTTGGCTCCCCTGCCTCGAATCTACTACTAGGAGGCAAATGTGATGGTGTGGCTGCAAATGTCGGACCTGCTACAGTATGTGTAGAGATAAGAACCACACTACCTCAATTTGTAGCCATTGATTCTCTGGAATGTAATGTTCCCATGGGGTTTGGCATACAATACTAAGGTCGACTGAAAGAATCGGCTACATGAGTCCTCTCTCCACCTGTTGCCATCGGGTCTGGCACGACAGTTGTAGGTGCTCGTCTTAGTGGGCTTGGAGTGACATAGTATTGGTAGAGTGGTCCCCCAAAGTACGTATATTCTTCCAACTCCTTTTTATCGATTGCTGCGTATCGTCTTCCATACTTGTCGTATGCTGCGATTTTCGTTTCTGCTCCCTCTATGTAGGTGAAGACATAAAGTCTTTTCCACTCAGTCATCTCTCCAACGTAGGGTTCCTCGCATCTATAATAGAGATCTTGCTCTCCATTATTATACTTGTATAACCCCAAGTAGACATTATCCGTGTTGACTCTCAAAGTTTCATTTTCTCGCCTTAACCTCGCATTAGGGAAGCTCATTGTTGGTGCCTTCTCCTCATGTTCCTCATCTATTTTGGCTTTCGTGCCCATCAATTCCCACTTGTCTACAATGTTAGGATTCAGGACTACCAAGTACATGATACCCTCGTCATCTAGGTATCTATCTCTGCTATAGCTCACAGGCACTAAGTCCCTAAACTCACTTGGTCTATCTTCTATTTTCACACAATAGCGATCCATACCATCTTTGTATATCTTGGCACCTTGCTTGTTGTCATATTGACACTTGATGAACAATAGCTTCATGGTGGCCGAAGGGTCTGATGGTCCTGCTGCCATGTTTTCTCTTCCATTTAGTTTTAAATGTCCCAAGTGTTCCGTGAAATACTCATAAGATTTCTCTGAAGAAGTATCGGAGATGCCTTCTTCAAGGATCGGCTCTAACGGTCGTACTACACCTTGGTTTACACTCTCCTCCGTTGATAAAACACTTGCTTGATCCGCTAAATTTCAATGTTGGATGTTGATTTGTTTTCCCGATCTCAAAAACATGAAGGAAGTGGGATTTACTGACTGAATCCAAACCTCTTACCTAGAGATGGAGTGATCTTTCAACTCCCGTGACTGCATGGATTGTTACTTGATTGGTCTCTGCAAATGTATACACTTGATGGCTATGACATCACTGTATCATTCCAACTGTCAGCAGCAGATTCAACACTTTCATAATGACTTCAATACAATTTTGCTTGCAGATTGTTGGCAGTATGTCCAATTTGGGTTTTGACAACTCCTGATATGTTAAATAATCTAGGTCTATGAACAAGTAAAAAATGAGTCAAATCTGGCACAGAGTACACCGATCTCGATCGTAGTTCTGAGCCCTAATAGATGAAACTTCACCAGCTTGTTCACTAGGCTATTTTAAGACTACCTCTCTGATACTTTTGTATTCAGACTCTAAAAAGTCAAGCTTTTACCAGTTCTTGGTTGGAAGTGTCTGTTTTCCAGAATCTGTCAGTTTGATCTAATTTTGGTGCTTGATTTGGGATTTGGAAGCTATATGGGGTTGTCCTGTGTACAGGCTATCCCTTTGTATGGATTCTTTCCAATTTTGATGTGTTTTGGTCTACTGAAAGTCAATTCCTATGTCAGTTTAGCAGTTTTTGACTTGGATCTGTATTCAGATGGTTTGATAGGTATTTTGAGGTTTCTAGCTCTAGGTCCTTTAGACTTTTATGTTTGTATACACTTGAGGATCCCACATATGAAATCTGGTCAAAATCTGGCACTTAGGTACACCGATCGCGATCGTAGTTCTGAGCCCAAATTAGACCAAATTTGGCATGCTTGTAGACACTAATGTTTTAGAGCTATCCCCCAAGTCTTTTTGCATTTGGATCATCAAAAGCCAAGATTTTGCACTTTCTGGGTCTTTCATGATAGTTTTACCCAAGTGGCCTGATTTCCTTGATTTTTGATGTTTTTGGGTGTTGTTGCTTTAAACAAACTTGTTTAGAATCTTATCAGGAAGGTACACAACAAATCTGGTCAAAATCTGGTACATAGGTACACCGATCGCGATCGTAGTACCTAGGCCAAATTTGATGAAATTTGGTCTGCTCCCTCTGACAAGTATTTCCCAGTGTTTGGTGCTACCACTTTGTGATTTGAATCAATTTCAGCTCTGTTTGGTCAGATTTTCAAAATTTTGAGAGTCTTATGGCCTTTTTGCCAAAGTTATGGTTTTTTGGTTTCTTGACTCTAACTTTTGCCCCAAATCTGATTGGAATGTGATTTGCTTATCCTACTCCTAAGTACAGAAATGAAAGAACATAAGGAAATGAATCAAACAAAACAAACACGACGAATTTCGGGTGAGATTTCAGTACTCAATCGAATTAGAGAAATTGAAGAGCAAAAATGCTTTGAACACTCTCACTCACAGCTCCCTAAATCTCCTAAGAGAGGATCTAGCCGGTCCACTGACTCTAGACTCCACTAAGCTCTAAACCCCTGTCTAGCAGCCTAACTGAGGTGTAAAATGGATTTGTGGGTTGATCTTCTTTTTAAAGAATCTAACTGCGCACTCGGTCACTCATCACCTAAGGTGAATTCCCCAGTAACGGCGCCAATGTTTGCAAGTCGCCGCGAGGGACATCCATAGCATAGCTCTCAAGCATCAACATATTTATCAATACAAGGGAAGCGACCAGGATGAGGCATGGAAACTCACTAGGGTGTCAATCCTAATGAAGTGAACTCGATCAGATGCATCTACTAACTCTACAAGCAAATCAAACGCACTATCGCCAAGTAATCTGACTATGTCCTTCTACACGGCTCTACAATTGTCACGCCCGTTTACCATGCAAATCTATTCGGAATCGCACAAAACTTGAAGGGAAGCTAGAAGGGACTATCAAGATCATATCCTATCACTGTCACAGCATTCTGGAGAGGTACAAAGATCGCAATCGTTCATCCCAAAGTCAGCAAAAAAAGCGAACAGGTGATCCTAATGAGTCGTTTTAGGGTCCCTAAAGCCTCTCAGTAAAACAACATAAAATATGCATATAGACACTCAAAACAACGATTTAAAGTCTCAAACTCGTAGTTAAAAACCTACACCGAATCTTGAATGATTACACTTGAATGGAAGAGCAAAGTAAGAGGAACACAATGCAACAAACGAATCTGAATTTGGATTACCGTAGCCACAATAGCGAAGATTACAAGTTGGAGCAAGAAGGAGCTCTCAAACGTACGCTGTCTTCTCAGTTTCTCATCAAAAGATAATGTTCAAACCTACAAAAAATTACCTTTATAGTTTAGGTCTTTACAAATGGCTTGTCTGGCCAAAAGCTCCTAAACTTCTAACTGGCTCTCTAATATAAAAATGTTCCCAGAAGAATAACCATAAATCCTTTGACAAGTTCTCGGCTTAGAGATGCTCTCTTACAAAAGAATTTTACAAAGGTTTCTCATAAAAATATGACCCTTCTCTGGAAACGGCCGCTTGTCGCTTCGTTCGCCAAACAGGTGGAGAATACATCTCCACGAAGTTCAAAGATTTTTGCAATTGAAGAGGCATTCTGCGACAGTTTACTGCTCCATACACACCTACACAAAATGTGATAGCTAAAAGAATGAATCGCACAATTCAAGAGCGAGTTGTCTCTATGATATCTATGGGGAATCTTACTCCAGATTTTTGGGGGGAAGCTATTCTCACAACACTGCACATCATCAACAGGTCACCTAGTTCTCCTTTGAATTTCAAAATTCTAGAGGAATTATGGAATGGAAAAACGCCAAGCTATGAGCATTTATGTGTATTTGGATGTGAGGTATATGCATATGTGCCTAAAGAACTTCGTCGCAAGTTAAATCCGAGGTCACACAAATGCATTTTTATCGGCTATGGTGCAAATGGAGAGATGGGATATCGTCTCTGGCACCCAAAATCCAACAAAGCCATTCATAGCTCACATGTGATTTTCAATGAATCAAAAATGCACAAGAAACCCATTAAGGAAGTATAGTACAAACACGTTCGTTTTGAGGATGTGGCCTCTGAACGAACTCAATTCAGTAGTGTTGCACCTAATCCTCAAGTGCAAGATACTACAATTGCTCCAGAGAGAGCAAAGTCCAGCAGTCAGGCACAAAGGAGCTCTGAGAGAGTTTCACGTGTGCCCAAGCGGTTTGAGCAGGGTATACACCACATTTTGGTCACTGAAAGTGGAGAGAAAACCTGCTACAAAGAAGCTATACAAATGGACGATCACGTTAAGTGGGAGCAGACTATGCAATCAGAATACAATTTGATTGTGGCTAATGAGACATGGGATTTGGTTGAATTACCAAAAGGAAAAAATGCTTTACCTTGCAAGTGGGTATACAAAAAGAAGTATACAGAGAAAGATCCCAAGGGTTTCAAGCAACACAAAGTTGTGGATTTCGATGAGATTTTCTCTCCAGTAGTCAAGATGACTACACTTCACATTGTGCTTGGCTTGGTTGCTATCCAGGACATACAACTTGTCCAAATGGACATGAACACAACTTTTCTTCACGCGGATCTAGATGAAGATGTCTACATGAAACAACCAGAGGGTTTTGTATGTGACACCCAAAAGCCAATGAGGGTAGAATTGGTTTGTAGACTTAAAAAGGCACTCTATGGCCTCAAGAAAGTTTCATGGCAGTGGTATAAAAAATTTGATAAATTCATGCAGTCTCAGGGTTACATTAGAAGTCAAGCGGATCACTGCTTATACACAAAAAGATTGAACGATGGTTCTTTAATCATCTTGATTTTGTATGTAGATGATATGCTTATCGCAAGCAAATCAAATAATGAGATCCATGCTTTTATTACCTATAACTTCAATGGACCCATATGGATACCATCTTGATAGTGATATGGTTTAGTGTTCGATAGTCCACACACATACGGTAGGTACCATCTTTCTTTTGCACTAAAAGGACTAGAGAACAAAAGGGAGAGGAGCTAGGCCTCACCATCCCTTTGTCTACCAATTGATGTACTTGCCTCATGATCTCCTCTTGTTGAGCTTGAGAAACTTGATAAGGAGGTTTGTTAGGCGGTGAGCTTCCTGGAAGGAGCTCAATGGGATGGTCATCATCCCCTCGTTTTGGAGGTAAGTCCATAGGGATATCATCGATGAACACATCTTGGAATCCTTTTAGAAAATTATACAAGTCTAACTCTTCTTGATTCCTACCATTTACATTTGATGAAACATTAGGATCTTTTAGACTCTTTGACAAAAATCACGTATGCAAAAACTAAGCTCTTCATTGATTTATCAAAAGTAGAAGGATTTACAAGTGGAATAGTGTGACCACGCTCACTAGCATCTAGATACATGTTCTTTCTCTTGTAGGTGAAGTAGATTGACCTTTAGAGAACTTCATATTGACAGCCATGTGATCAAACCATGGCGCCCTTAGGATAGCATCCTCATGTTGGAGAGGAGACATGAAAAATTCTTCTTTGTCAACATAGCTTTGGACATGAAGCCTCAACTTCCCAATCAAGGGAGTAATAGAGGCTTATTGTCCCTTAAAGCTGTGTCAACCGTTACAATATCTCCCATCTCAAAAGCTTGAATGCCCAACTTGGTGGCCAACTCCGTTGATATGTAATTGTGAGTGGAGCCAGGGTCAAACAATATGAAGGCATCATGCTCTCTTACCTCTCCCAAAGCATAGGAAAGTGATGATCCTTTGCAATGAACATCCTCTTTTGGAGCTTTGCTGGTGGAAGCCCTAGGAGTCTCATTGCGAGCATTCTTCTTGGGGCAAGAACGATAGCCATGTCCTTGCTCCCCACACTTGAAACACTTATGGTCCTTGCAAAAGCCTTCAAGCTCTTTAGAAGAGAGTTTGTTTTTGCCTTTGTAGAGTCCCTTCTCCTTCGACCGATTGCTGCTATTGTTGTTGGAAATGCCTTGGGAAGGATTTTGAGCATTGGTTTTCCCCTTTGCATCATTTTTGTCTTTGTTTTCCATGGGCTTGGCATTCCGTCTAGCCCCTTGATGGAAATTGATGCGTGTAGAAACCATGGTGTGATGGATTACTTCGGTGATAGAACTAGGCCATTGAGAGTTGATGTATTTGGAAATCTCTTCAAGTAACCTCGCACAGAATTGTTGCTTTTGCTTGGCAAAGTCTATATTTTGAAAGACAGTAGCCTTCAGATGTAAATCCCAAAACTTGTCTACATACTTGTGGATAGACTCATGAGAGAGAAGCTTCAAGCTGCACCATTCGATAAGCACTTTGTCCTTTGCATCTCTTGCAAGGAATTGCTTCATGATGAAAATTTGTAGAGTTTTCCATGTATTTGGGGCTTCCACATTGCCACAAAGGCTATCCCACCATTGACGAGCTGATTTTTAGAAGTGCATAGCTACATGGTGTAGCTTGGAGGACTCTGTGAAGCCCTCGTCTCCAAAAGCTGCATCAAAGTGTTGGATCAAAGCCAACACTTCATCGGTAGCACTAAAGGTGCCATCATAGATGATAAAAGAGATACTCTTTCCTCCCTCTTTAAACTTATTTAGCTTTTGTGACCTTTGCCATGCAGGGTATGACTTGCAATGTCCTACCCTCTTGTATTGTGTAGGAGAATAGCCATAGCTTTCATTGGAAGAGTAGGAAGGTGGAGAAGAGGAAGAAGAGTGTGACCTCTTTTTTGCCCTTTTCTTCCTTTGTTTCCTCTCTTCCCTTTCGGAATGATGAGGAGAAGGACTGTGTATTGATATTTTCCTCTTAGGAGGAGTTGGCGATCGTCTAGACCGTCGCCTTCATGGAGCCACATCTTCAGAGGAACTTAAAGTTTCATTGCTTTCTTGCTCTTTGGATTCCTCCTCTCGTATGTGAGAGAGTCTTCTTTCGGCCTCCTAAGCTCTCTCTCCTCGTGGAGAGGAAGGGAAATTCCATAAGCACGAAGTTGTTGAGTAGCTTTGGCTTGCAAAGCAGGGTTGCCCATAGCTTGCTGCAACCTAGTAACGAGATAATTGACAAACATGGGGGCACCATCATTAGCACCTTCATGTGAAAAATCAAAGCTATCAATGTTCATTCTACTCTCTTGGTTATTGTCAGCCATGTTAACAAAATTTGTGCACGTACTTAGTGTAAGCTTTGGCAATTCAAAACCTTAGTTGCCACTCCTCTTAGCCGTTGAAAATTGGCTCTTAAGTATCTACACCCACAGCTCGAAGTGGTTAATTATAGAGAGTAGTGGAGTAGGTCTAGCATATCAGAGTTGCCGAGGGCTAGCTCCTTTTAGACTTCTTGTGGCTCAATAATGGTAAAGCCATAGGCAAGTCTAAAAAGACTCCATTATTAAATTCAAAGATTCCAAGGTGTGCACCACCATATAACACATAGTGGGCTCAACAAAACCGATAATAGATCCGAGTTCCACTTACCCTAATATAATTAACAAAATCAACCATTTATAGGCTACTTAAGGACCTCTCTTCTTACGCAAGAAAAAGAGAAACCAAATGCTCTGATACCAATGTAATGGAATTGGCCTATTACCTTGAGAGTAGTGAAAATTAGAGAGAGTACTTTTGAGAAATTACTTTGTGAGCATAGCAGGTGAATATTATTGAAGGTAGCAACATAAACATAGCATTTAATTAACTTGGCATGAAGAATACTTTTGCAAGAGAGAGAATTTAGAGAACATGACAATAGTTGAGGACCGGATTTATGTGGAGCCTATCCCCCCTCCAATAGGCATTTGTATTATGATTTCTCCCATCAAGAGAGACTCGTTACAATACAATCTTTGTGTTCCTTATGACCTAGGTGATGCAATGAAGATGGAAAGCTTCATGCATCACAAGCATAACATAAACTTTGTTGAAAGCATTAACTATCCCAAGACCTCAAACACCTTTAAAGATGGAGAGAGCTAGTAGGGAATGAGGGTAGGGAAGAGTACAAAGAAACATTGGAGAATATGGTAAGCTTAAGCATTGAAGCATGGCTCTTGGTTGGATTTTCATTCCATAGCCAAGAGTGTTGGTGTAGGCTCTCAACCTGTACTTGCTTGGAGAAGGAGAGGGAGCTCTTGCACTTTGCACAATACACAATGGGAGTGTGTGTGTGTGTGTGTGTGTGTGGGGGGGGGGGGGGGGGGGAGTATACCCCCTAAGAAGGCCCCCTACTTTCTTTGGTCAACCCCCCCCCCCCCCTTGTAGCTCATGCTTGAAGCTCATTGGACCCCTCCAGGCCTAGCCAATCATAAGCAGGAGTCATACCAAGGTACAAGGGTAGCCTTGGGACATGTGTCTCCCTTTCCTCTTTGAGAGATAGGACTTGATAAATGAAAAATAAATTAATTGAATCTCCTAAATTATCATTGGACCCCTTGGGTGGCCAACCAATAGGCTTTAGGCACACCATGAGGGTAACCTAGCTAGGGGCTTGACATGTGTCCTACTTGCCTCTTGGGCAAGGGGTGCCCTTTGGGAGAGAGAGTGGTCAGAAAACCACCCCCCTTCTTGCATGGATCTCCCCCTCGTTGTAGGGATTTAGTTTGACTTTTGTGCCACCTCAAGCCCCTCAACCTTGGGCCTAGTTCTCACCACAAGCTTGGCCATTAAGCCCCTCAAGCTTGGGCTGGGTTCTCACCTCAAGTATATCCCTAGCATCTCAATCATGACAAGCACCTCAATCATCTCAATCATCAAGCACCTAAAGCATCTCAGTCATCAGGCATGACAAGCACCTCATGCTTGGGCGGGGTTCCCACCTCAAGCACAGTCCTAGCTTACCTAAAATCAAAGGACTTTTAACACTAACTATTGGAGGTCTTCAATGAAGCTAACCCTAAGGTCTTTGTGCTCCATTGGTTAGCCTTGCTCTTTGATAGAACATCTCTCATTTGGGCCCCATTACCATTGGCCCTGTGTTGAGATAGACCTATAAGAACATGTCTATATCCTAACCCTTGTTCTCGTTTATTCTCCCACATTAAATGATCAATTTAATATGAGAAAATCATTTGGGTTGGTTAGATATTAGATTTTATGATACCCTATGTGGGCTTATATGATGCAACATGTTCTTGTGTCCAAGGGCATCTAGAATATTGTGCAGGGTATTGATGTATGTCCTGGTTCTGAGGATGCAGGCAATGTTGAGGATGTTGCAGGTCTTGTTGCTGTTAGAGTTGTTTTGCCTACATCTGAGCAAGTTGGGATGTAAAAGATGTGCAGGCTCATGCATTGATTGGATTGTCTGTGAAGCGCACTATTACTCCCCACATTTGTTCAGCAAAATTTGCCAAACAAGCTTGGGATATTTTGGCTTGTCTTTATGCAAGTCGCAATGAGGCTAAAATTGCATTGATGTGTAAAGAGTTGAAATCAAAGATTAAGCATGAGGAAGATAGTATGGACACTTTCCTTGCTGGCTTCAAGGATATCAATGAGCAATTTATTTCTGCAGGTGGTCATTTCAGGTAGTTCCCTTGAGCATACTATTCTCGATGCCTTGCCAAATTCTTACCAGACTTTTGCTAGTACTTGGAGACTTATGAACCAAGAAAATCATGAAGTTGTCAAGTTTGATGCATTATGCACATTGCTATTGCAATAGTCACTTTCCAAAAAAAACAAGACTAAACAGTGTGCAATTGAACAGGCTTTATTGCTACTCAAAGAAAGGGTGGTAACAGCAATGCAGCCACTTCTTATGGTTCTTCTACGAGTGTAAAACCACATGTTCCTAATGCTTCTTCTAGTAGCAATTCCTTTGGAAATTATGGTGATAAGGGCAAAAAGAAGATGCATTTCCATTATTGTAAAGCTAATGATCACTTGATCAAGTAGTGTCCTAAGTTGAAGGCCAAAGAGGCTAAACATAAAGAGGGTGGTTCCAATGCAAATGCTAGATCCACAACATATGCAACTATTGTGAGTCTTTTGTGAAAGAAGACTATGATTCTGATGATGCTAATGTTGATGTTGATGCAGATTGGGCTTTGTGCAGAGTGTACCTAAAATCCTACTGTTCATTATGCATGCATGTCAGTCCTTGCACATTCATATGTGTGGTATTTTGACACTGGTGCTACAAGGCGCATTACCTCACATCGTGATTTTTTCACCTCTCTTGAGTCTGTCCCTTATGGGAATTCAGTCACTTGTGCCAATAATTCCTCTTATCTGGTTCAAGGAGTTGCTAAGATTGTGCTTACTGATGCAAATGGCATATCGGGTGAACTTAATTGGATGGTAGCAACATAGACATGGTACTTAGATATCTTGGCATGAACAATACTTTTGCAAGAGAGAGAGTTTAGAGAACATGACAACATTTGAGGACCGGATTCATGTTGGGGTATAAAGCCCAATGTGGTCGCCCAGGTAAGTGGGCGGGCCGCCAGGTATGTACACATATTCTTTTGTTAAAACCTAATAAAAACTCACTATGCTCTATACATTACAGTAGAGCGAGTTCACCATATCGTCGTGATCTTCTTCTCGCACTCTCTCTGGCATCACACTTCCGCTACTCCTTCAACTGGTATCAGAGCTCAGATCGAGGCTCGGGGCAGCATTTGCAGGTAGCCAGAGTCACCTGCTCAGATTGGAGTGAGATTCGACAGGCGAAGACACGGCCCCAAATCTAGTGGGTAAGCCCAAAGGGCTTGGTGTTCTCAAAATTTCATTATGAGGTCATCTCAGCCACCATTCGGCTTCGACAAAGTTCTGCGCAGGCCATTTTCGACTAAGTGGTCTCGGCGGATGCAGATCCGACTCTGCAAATTTGGGGTTTCAGCCTACAACCGCAAATGCTGAGGATATCTGCACTTCCAAAGTGCTGATTTGTAGCTGTCTACACAATGAAGGACGGCTCACAGTTCTTGGAGGCGTGTCACATACGACACGGGCGCACCTACACACAAACTGTAGGCGACATCCACTAGTTCATCAGGTAGATTGTGTTTGCTGCTTGATATTCCAGATTTCATCCTGAAATTGTAGGTACTTCCACATGGGATGTATTGTCAGAGATGATGTATGTCTGTTGAGGGTTTGCTGGCTGTGAGTCACGCAGCAAACAACCGCCGCAGCGGTTATAGCATACAGTGGGAAATTTGTGGATGTATTACTTTGTGGGAAGTCTATGTACTGTCAGATTTACTGCAGCCTTTGTTGAGGGTCGAGTGAGGTTTTATTGAGCTGAGGGATTCTCGAATGTTGAGATCCTTTCGGTGATACAGGTCTTGGAGTGATCCCTCGAGCACCCTTAGATAGGCAGCTAGGATGTATTGACTGTGAGTTAGACAGTTGGGATTGCATCTTTGCTTTACTGTCGTTGAGGCATTGTAGTAGTCTATGCTTACATGATAGTGACAGGACAGTGATAGACAGTACAGGTGCAGGACAGGTTTACCCACAGCATACAGTGTTAGAGAGACAGTGGTTTTTTGAGCTGTTTTTGGTCTGTTTTTTAGTACACCATAGCCATTTTACAAAGGAGACTCTGTCAAAATTCCTACAGAATCTGAAGCTTTCTTGGTTAATTTGACAGGTTGATATTGGTTCAGAGGTCAGTTTACAGAGGAAACTCTGCCGAATTTTTCCCAGGAAAGTAAACTACTGTGAAGCGTAGCTATGGCTGGATCACAGGACACTGCTCTTTACAATATCAAGAAGCTGGATGGAACCAATTTCCCATTGTGGAATAAGCAGATTTGGCACGTGTTGGTACAAAAGAAGCAGATAAAACCTATAAAGCTCAAGGGGATAAAACCACAAGATATGGATGAAGATGAATGGAGCGAAATGGATGAATTGGCACTTTCTACCATTATGCTGACTTTGGCAGAAAGCGTTTACTTCAATGTAGCAGACGAGATGTCAGCTTATGAAGCATAGACAAAGCTGAGTGATCTTTATGAGAAGCAGAGTGCAGCTTCACAGGTATACCGGCTTAAGAAGCTTGTTGACTTGAAGATGAAAGATGGGACACCTATGTCCAATCATCTGAATGAATTCAACACCATCTACAGTCAGTTGTCAGCTCAAGGTGTCAAGTTTGATGAACCTGTTAAAGCTATGTTCCTGTTAATCACATGGCCGCAAAGTTGGGACACTTTTCACACAGCTTTGAGTAATTCTGCACCTCCAGATGGTTTGACCATAGCAGGTGTAGAAGGCAGTCTGCTTACTGAAGAAACCAACAGAAAGACAATGGACAAAGGCAAAGGAACAGCCTTAGTTGTCAGGGGAAGAACCAAATAAAAGTACAAAGGCGGAAAGAGGGATCAGTCTCGTAGCAAGTCACGCAGTGCTAAAGGCAAGAGTAACATAGAATGCTACCATTGTGGCAAGAAGGGTCACATGAAAAGAGACTGCAGAGAATGGAAAGCAGAAAAAGGCAAAGAGAAAGTTGAAGACCATGGTGACAAGAACAAGTCCTCAGTGAAGATTCAAGAAATAAATGTGACAAACACTGTTGCAAAGGATGGCAGTCTAGTGTCAGGAGACATCTACTTCTTGAAGAATACAATGGACTCATCTCTTCTTACAGCATCTGATGGAAATGCACTGAGTGACTAGATTATAGACTCAAGGGCATCACTTCATGTGTCTCCAAACAAGGAGTGGTTTACCTCTTATGTGACCACTAAAGATCATGTTCGGCTAGGCAATGGGCAGACATGTGAGATCTTAGGTGTTGGAGATGTTCAATTGAAGTTTCAGAATGGCTCTTCTTTCATGCTAAATAATGTGAGACATGTTCCCGCAATTACATAGAGGTTGATCATCACAGGTTTACTTGATGATGCTGGCTACATCACCACTTTTGGACAGAACATGTGGAAGATATCCAAGGGTTCTATGACAGTAGTACATGGAGTAAAGTTTGGAGGACTTTACATGATTTATGTATCAAATGTCTCTAAAACTTTACTCAATGTCATCGAGCAGCCGAACGTTTCTTTATGGCATAGCCGGTTAGGACATATGTCCAAGAAGGGAATGGAAATATTGTCTCATTTGGGTTATTTGCCTGGCTTGTCATTTAATGATTTTGAATTCTATGAAAGCAAACACAACAGCCACATAAGCATAGAATCAGTAGAAGAGATACACAGTTGGCACTTGTTCATAGTGATTTGTGTGGACCTATGCCTAACCTATCTCTAGGGGGAGCTTCTTACTTTATGACATTTATACATGATTACTCGAGGAAAGTATGGGTTTACTTTCTCAAGCACAAGGATGAAGCGTTTAGTGTTTTCAAAACGTTTGTGACACTTGTGGAGAATCAGAGTGGCAAGAAGCTTAAATGCTTACGCACTGAAAATGGTGGAGAGTATGTTTCAAAGGCTTTTCAGGACTTTTGTGAGTCAAAAGGTATAAAACGTGAACTTACTGCTCCTTACAATCCTCCTCAAAATGGTGTTGCTGAGAGGATGAATAGGACTATACAAGAGAAGGTCAGAAGTATGTTGTCTGATGCACAACTGACAAATGGGTTTTGGGCTGAAGCTGTATCAACAGCTGTTCATCTTATAAATAGATCTCCTAGCAAGGTTTTGCAGAAGGATTCAGTGGCAGAGATGGTATGGTCAAGCAAAATGCCCTCATACAAGCATCTCAGAGTCTTTGGCTGTGAGGCATATACTCATGTTCCAAAGGAATTTAGGAACAAACTTGAGCCAAAGAGTAGAAAGTGCATCTTTCTAGGCTATGGTAATTCTGGTGAGATGGGGTACAGACTTTGGGATCCCGAATCTAGAATGGTTATCTGCAGCAATGATGTTCACTTTAATGAATCCAAATATCATTCTAAACTAGAGAGGGTTGAGGATATTAGAAGAGTTGTCTTCCAAGAAGATGGGCCTTCACGTGCAAGACAAAATGTCAGGGCTCAAGAGGAGCAAGGACAGGATAGAGTGGAACCACAGGTTGTGGCTGAGCCTCAGCCACCTATTTTGCATAGATCTGGACGTATCACGCAACCTCTTGATAGGTTTGTTCCATCTATGAACTATGTCATGTTGACTGATTGCAATGAGCCTTCATGTTACAAGGAAGCAGTGCAAATGAAGGACTCCGGGAATTGGAAATTGGCCATGCAGTCAGAGATGATAGCTCTGCATAAAAACCAGACATGGAAGCTAGTTAAATTACCACAGGGAAAAAAGGCTCTACCTTGTAAATGGGTTTATAGGTATAAGATCACCGCTCATGATAGTCAGCCAAAGTACAAATCAAGGCTTGTTGCCAAGGGCTTTAAGCAAGAACAAGGCATTTACTTTCATGAAGTCTTCTCTCCGTTGGTCAAGATGACTACATTGAGATGCTTTCTTGCATAGGTTGTCATATTAGATTTGGTGTTGCACCAAATGGATGTCAAGACAGCATTCTTGCATGGTGATTTAGATGTGGAAATTTACATGCAGCAGCCACAAGGGTTTGTTGAGAAATGCAAGGAAGATTTGGTATGCCAGTTGAAGAGTCTTTATGGCTTAAAACAATCACCGAGGGCATGGTACCATAAGTTCCACAAGTTTATGCTTTCTCAAGGCTACAAACGTAGTGAGTTCAATCACTGTCTATATACTAAGAAGGCTAAGGATGGCAGTTGGCTGATCCTTATTTTGTATGTGGTTGACATGTTGAGTTTTGCTAGCAAACACTTGGAAGAAATTTCAGCTTTGAAGTCAAAGATGGCAAAATCGTTTGACATGAAAGACATGGGTGAGGCAAGTCATATACTTGGTATGCCCATTGACAGAGACAGATCAAAGAAGTTGATTTGGTTATCTCAAACAGAGTATATTGACAAGTTTTTGCAACGTTTCAATATGGATAAGGGAAAGGCATTGAGTGTTCCATTGCCACCATATGTGAAACTTAGCAAACAAGATTGTCCTGTGTCTGAGGAAGAACAGGCTGAAATGGATAAGATTCCATATGCGTCTGCAGTGGGTGGTTTGATGTCTGCAATGATTGCTACTCGCCCAGACATTGCATTTGCAGTGGGAGTAGTAAGTCGATACATGTCAAACCCAGGCAAGAAACATTGGGAGGCAGTGAAAGGAATATTGAGATACCTGAAAGCTACAAAGAGTATGCGTATATGCTATGGGAGTCAGGAGCTAAGTGTAAAGGGTTTTACAGACTCAAATTATGCAGGTGACTTAGACAACTGAAGGTCTACGTCAGGGTATGTCTTTACATTGGCTCGTGGAGCAGTATCATGGCGTTCTAGATTACAAGATTGTGTTACTGAGTCTACTACAGAGGCTGAATATGTTGCAGCATCAGAGGCATGCAAAGAATCAATTTGGATTAATCGACTAGTAACAGATTTGGGAATCAAAGAAGAGATGCCTATGCTATATTGTGATAGTCAAAGTGTTATACAATTGGCTCGCAATCCAGTTTATCACTCAAAGACAAAGAATGTTGATGTGAAGTATCATTTCATCAGGGAAATGCTCGAGGATAAGCAACTTCAGCTTGTCAAAGTTCACACCGCAGAAAATCCTGTTGATCTGCTTACAAAACGACTTCCCTCAAAGAGCTTTGCGCATTTTTGCAAGCAGTTAGCTGTAGGGTAGTACATCACTTCTCTACATCTCTTGTATATTAGCTTGTATAGTAGCTTCTCTCACACTTAAAGTACCACATTGGACTTTAAGTGGGAGGTTGTTGGGGTATAAAGCCCAATGTGGTCACCCAAGTAAGTGGGCGGGACGTGAGCTATGTACACATATTCTTTTGTTAAAACCTAATAAGAACTCACTATGCTCTATACATTACAGTAGAGCGAGTTCACCATATCGTCGTGCTCTTCTTCTTGCACTCTCTCTAGCGTCGCACTTCCGCTCGTACTCCCTCAATTCATACGGAGATGGTCCACCCTCCAATAGGCATTTGTATTATAGTTTTTCCCATCAAGAGAGACATGGTACAATACAATCTTTGTGCTCCTTGTGACCTAGGTGATGCAATGAAGATTGAAAGCTTCATGCATCACAAGCATAACATAAACTTTGTAGAAAGAATTAACTATCCCAAGCCTCAGTCCCAAGGCCTCAAACACCTTCGAAGGTGGAGAGAGCTAGCAGGGAATGAGGGTAGGGAAGAGGAAGAAGAAACGTTCCATAGGAGAAAGAAATAGTTCCTGACTTATCATCACTCTTCTTGCTACCATACATAATATCATAGTAATGAAGATGGAGAAGATGGAAAGCTTAAGTATTGAAGCATGGCTCTTGGTTGGATTTGCATTCCATAGCCAAGAGTGTTGGTGTAGGCTCTCACTTCTCACAAGCTTGAAGAAGGAGGTGGAGTTCCTCTACTTTCACCAAGTGAGAATGAATCCACAAAATGAGTGTGTGTGTGTGTGTGTGTGTGTGTGTGTGTGTGTGTGTGTGTGTGTGTGTGTGTGTGTGTGTGTGTGTGTGTGTGTGTGT
Source organism: Adiantum capillus-veneris (assembly GCF_014529385.1). NCBI lineage: Eukaryota > Viridiplantae > Streptophyta > Polypodiopsida > Polypodiales > Pteridaceae > Adiantum > Adiantum capillus-veneris. Next base: position 64,236,815 of record NC_140936.1, read on the forward strand.
GTGTGTACCCCCCCAACACACCCCTTGCTTGCTTGGGGCGAGTTCTACCTTTTTCTCATGCCTCAATCTCATTGGACCCCTCCCCCCTAGCCAATCACATGCAGCATGCATTTCAAGTACATGGGTAGTCTTTGGACGAGTGTCCTCTTTACCCCTTAGAGAGAGAGAGAGAGAGAGAGAGAGAGAGAGAGAGAGAGAGAGAGCTTGAAAATATCTAGCAATTTGTTGGATGGAACTAGAAGCTCATTGGACCCCTCTTTAGCCCAACCAATAGCATTCAAGCACACCATGTGGCTAAGCATAGGGAGAGTCTGACATGTGTCCCATGTGCCCCTTGAGAAAAGGGGTGCCCTTTGGGTAAGTGGGAGGTTAAGTCAAAGATTCCCCTAACTTTGGGGCTTTTTCCCCCCTTTGTAAAGTCTCTTTTTTACTCAAGCACCTTACCCCCCATGCATGGGAAGCTTCTCAAGCACCTTCTCATTAAGCATGACAAGCACCTCAAGCACCTTAGTCATCAAGCATGACAAGCACCTCAAGCACCTTAGTCATCAAGCACGAAAAGCACCTCAAGCACCTTAGTCACATCAAGCACGAAAAGCACCTCAAGCACCTTAGTCATCAAGCACGACAAGCACCTCAAGCTTAGGTTGGGTTCCCACCTCAAGCTCAGCCCTATCTTGCCTAAGGTCAAAGGACTTTTAACACTAACCATTGGAGGTCTTTAATGAAGCTAACCCTAAGGTCTTTTAAGCTCCATTAGTTAGCCTTGCTCTTTGACAGATCATCTCTCATTTGGACCCCTTTAGCATTGGCCCTGTGTTGAGATAGATCTGTAAGCACATGTCTATGTTCTAACCCTTGTTCTTGTTTATTATCCCACATTAAATGATCAGTTTAATATGAGAAAATAATTTAGGTTGGTTAGATATTAGATTTTATGACATTACCTCTCTCTCAAAATCATAGTCGTCCTCGACTATGAGGTAAAAGAGATAAATCCATAGTCATTAATCAATTTGTCTTAGCGGGGATCCTTTTTACCCTACGACACCATTCCAAGATGGGTGACTAATCCATTTGGTGCTTGGGAGACATAGCTACCGCAAGCATGTCTGCTCCTTAGTCCATTTCATTCTCCCAAGTAGAGTGACAAATTCTACATGGTGTTTGAGAGACGTCGTCATCACAAACATGATTCTTACTATACATACTATTTAAATTTGTGTACAATAAAGAGAGAATTAGTCTTATAAGACAAAAACATTGATCATTTAAAAGAAACATGTACATTTTCTTACTCTAATGTAGCATTGTCAGTGTTGAGAGGGTTCATACTATCCTTAAGTTGGATTCCTTGCATCCATCTAGCATCTTCAAAAGGATAATTTTGGAACTTAATAAGATACCATCGGATAATCTTACCATGTCGTAGTACCTTGTCTTCATGCCGAAGGATAGCTTTGGGTTGTAGCACCTCTTCTTGGTCTTCGATTTCGGGAGGGTCTTCAATAATTGGTTCATTTGGAGGCTCTCCTTTGTAGGGATTAAGTAGGCCCACATGAAAAGCATTGTGTATGAGCCAATGGTTAGGCCCGTGGATTCACTCTATATACAAAACAAGATGCCACCTGCGAGCGGACAACTTTGATAAAAACCCTATATACGACTCATATTAGGGAATATGACCCCCCTTTCTACGCTTGTACGACAACCAATACAAAAAACTAGCATACCCTATCTTACATATAAAATTCAGGTCTCACATGATCTAACTAAGTAAAACTACTCAAAGAGCGTGTAGCATAGTGATTGACAACGTACTAAGGAACCACTTTTGTTGATAACTAGATGTACCCTAAATGTGTCTTAGTTTAACTTTCAAACTATGTGCCCATTCAGCCTATAGTCTAGCTACTCGTCCAATTATGACCCATCTAAATTACTCAAAAAACATGGTTATAAATTTTTGTTAGGTTCTCCATGTAAATTTTCATCTATACAATCTCTTTATAGCTTTCATCCCTCAACAAATGAACTATAATCACAAAACAAGCAATTGATACAAAGAAGTGTTAGTTCTTGCATGTATCTTTGTAGCTATTGACTCACAAATTTTAGGGAAAACTCTTTTGAGAAGCCATAATTTTGAAACACAAAAAACTTCCTTTCATTTTTCCCTTTTCTCACTTCTTCCCCCCCCCCCCAAATATGATACCCCCACCTTATTTTTCATCTTAGGAGATAAATTATTGGGGACCTACCCTAACTTATATGCTTATGTAGCTTGTAAAAAAACCCCCACCCTGCACTTACGTGGTGCCGTAGGTTTTCCATGGTGAATCCCCCGGGTGGTTAGGAAACTTGATTTGATAATCCACCTCATTGATTGGATTCAAAATTTGAAAAGGACCATAGTATCTTTTTGCTAGTTTAGCATAATACTTTTGACGGCCTGTAGGATTTTTGCCCATCGTTTGCCTCAATTGAGCCTTAGGAAACGTAAGTAAGACCCAATAATTTTCTTTGAATGTTAAGGCCCTTCTGTGATTGTCAGCAGCAGCTTTTTGCCTTACTTGAGAGATGGATATAGCCTCCTTAATCTTTTGAAAAGATGCTTGCAGGTCACATCTATACTCATCGAGAGCAAAGATCTTCCCATGTACTTTAAGTAGCAAGGGACTTTTAGGTCTTCCCTCTATGATTTCAAAAGGTGCTTTTTTCCATAGAAGTATGGATAGTATTATTATATGCATACTCTACAAGAGGTAAGTACTTTTCTCATTGTGAGCGTTGATCTACTTCTATAACATGGATCTTTAGTAGATCAAGAATTGTAAGATTGGCTATCTCACTTTGGCCATCCATTTGTGGGTGATAGGCCAAAGACAAGTTCAATCTTGTACCTAGATTTTTGAAGAGACCTTTTGAGAAATTACTGGTCATTCTAGGATCTCTATTTGACACGATGGATGGTTTCAATCCATGGTGTTCAAAAATATGAGATATGAAGAGAGTTGCCATTTGGTGTGCCTTAATAGTCTTCTTGACAGGGATAAAGTGTGCTTGCTTGCTAAACCTATCAACTATTGTCCATATTCCCATATTCCCATGGATAGAATTGGGTAATCCAAAGATAAAATCCATGGATATACTCTCCCATGGTGAATTAGGGATTAGCAATGGCTGGAGTAATCCAGGTTGCTTCCCTCTATCATACTTGGTCTTTTGGCATACTACACATTCTGAAACATACTCTTGTATGTCCACTTTCGTGGTAGGACAATAAAAGTATGTCTCTATTCCTCGAAGAGTAGGTTGAATGCCTCTATGCCCCGCATAGGGAGGAGCATGGGATTCATACTACATGACTTTCTCACGAAGGGAGTGGGAAACACATAGCCTATTGCCATGGAGAAGATAACCATCCTGCAAGGTGAATGGTTCCTCTTTCTTCCCCGAAGCAAAGGCTGACATTATGTCTTTAAAGTGAGGGTCAGTAGCATACTCATCTATCATAGAAGATAGATCGTTGTGAGTTGCTATAGACACAGCATTAACTTTTGGTCGTCGTGAAAGTGTATCAACCACTTGATTGTGCTTACCAGTAATGTGAGCAATGTGGAAATTAAATTGCAAAAAAATTTCCCACCTCAATTGTTTGTTGGAAAGCTTTGTTTGCATCATGAAGTACTTGAGACTCTGATGGTCTGTTTGTAAAATGAATGGAGTCCCCAATAGATAGTGCTTCCATGTGTCTAGGGCATGTAGAATAGCTAGCAACTCTTTCTCATAAATACCTAAGACCCGTTCATCCGTATTGATCCTTTGGCTCTCATATGCTATGGCATGCCCTTCTTGAAGCAAGAATGCTCGAAGGCAATCACCACAAGCATCACATTGGACCTCAAATGGCTTTGAGAGATCTAGAAGCATAAGGAATGGTTGGGAGGTAAGCTTCTCTTTGAGCTTGTCAAAAGCATTTTGCTCCTTAACAGTCCATGAATACTTAACGTTTTTCTTTTTTAAGTCATGGAATGGTCCTACTATTTGAGATAATTTTTCTATGAAGCGTCTATAGTATGCACATATACCAATAAAGCTTGTTAGCTCATGTAGATTCCTTGGATTAGGCCATGCTTTTATTACCTCCAACTTTGATGGATCCATACGGATACCATCTTGAGAGATAATATGACTTAAGTATTGAATCTCTTGAAGGAAAAATTAGCTTTTCTTTTGATTGAGAAAAATCTTATTCTCCCTCAATGCTTGAAAAATCACTTGGAGATGTTGCTTGTGTCCCTCCAAGGACTTGGAGTAGATAATGATATCATCAAAGAACACTCTAGTGAATTTGCGGTAGGGTCTAAAAATTTTCTCCATTAATCGATTGAATGTAGCCGGTGCATTAGTCAGGCCAAAAGGCATGACTAGATATTCATAAAGGCACCAAACGTTGTACAAAACGCGGTCTTTAGGATATCTTCATTCACTATTCTTATTTGATGGTAGCCACTTTTAGGGTCAATCCTACTGAAGTAGGTAGAACCTTGTAGCTTATCAAACAGACCTTCTACCCGAGGTACAGGAAATTTCTTTTTGATAGTGATATGGTTTAGTGCACAATAGTCCACACATGCAATATGTACCATCTTTCTTTTGCACTAGAAGGACTCGAGAACAAAAGGGAGAGGAGCTAGGCCTCACCATCCCTTTGTCCACCTATTCTTGTACTTGCCTCGTGATCTCTTCTTGTTGAGCTTGGGAAACTTGACAAGGAGGTTTGTTAGGTGGTGAGCTTCCTGATAGGAGCTCAATTCGATGGTCATCATCCCCTTGTTTTGGAGGTCAGTCCAACTAGATATCATCGATGAACACATCTTGGAATCCTTTTAGAAAGTTAGACAAGTCTATCTCTTCTTGATTCCTACCATTCACCTTTGATGAAACATTAGGACCTTTTAGGGACTCTTTGACAAAATCATGTACGCAAAAAGTGAGCTCTTCATTGATTTATCAAGGGCAAGAGGATTTACAAGTGGTATAGTACAACCACACTCATTAGCATCTATATACATATTCTTTTGTAGGTGAAGTAGATTCTCCTTTCAGGGAACTTCATGTTGGTAGCCATGTGGTTGAACCATGGTGCCCCTAGGATAGCATCCTCATATTGGAGAGGAGAGATGAAGAAGTCTTCTTTTCGACATAGCTTTGGACATGAAGCCTCAACTTCCCAATCAAGGGAGTAACAGAGGCTTGTTGTCCCTTGAAAGCGGCAGCAGTAGATACAACATCTCCCATCTCAAAAGCTTGAATGCCCAACTTGGTGGCCAAATCCATTGATATGAAGTTGTGAGTAAATCCAGGGTCAAACAAGATGAATGCATCATGCTCCCTTACCTTTCCCCAAGCATAGGAGAGAGGTGATCCTTTGCAATGAGCATCCGCATTTGGAGCCTCGATAGTGGAAGCTCTAGGAGTCTCATTGCGAGCATTTCTTTTGGGGCAAGAACGATAACCATGTCCTTGCTCCCCACACTTAAAACATTGGTGATCCTTGCAAAAAGTTCCAAGCTATTCATGAGAGAGTTTATTTTTACCTTTGTAAACTCCTTTCTCTTTGAACCGATTGTTGTTGTTGTTGTTGGAATGGCCTTGGGAAGAATTTTGGGCATTAGTTTTTCCTTTGCATCACTTTTGTCTTTATTTTCCATGGGCTTGACATTCCATCTAGCCCCTTGATGTGAATTGATGCGCGAAGTAACCATGGTATGATGGATTACTTTCGTGATAGAACCAGGCCGTCGAGAGTTGACATACTTGGCCATCTCTTCAGGTAATCCCGCACAAAATTCTTTCTTTTTCTTGACGAAGTCTATCTTTTGAAAGACAGTATCCTTAAGATGTAAATCCCAAAACTTGTCCAAATATTTGTGGATAGACTCATGAAAGAGAGAAGCCTCAAACTCCACAATTCGGTGAGCACTTTGTCCTTTGCATCGCTTGCAAAGAATTGCTTCATAATGGAAACTCGTAGAGTTTTCCATGTCTTTGGGGCTTCATTGTTGCCATGAAGGCTAGCCCACCATTGACGAGCCAATTTTTGGAAGTGCATAGCTACATGGCTTAGCTTAGAGGACTCCGTGAAGCCCTCGTCTCCAAAGGCCACATCAAATTGTTGGATGAAGGCCAATACTTTGTCAGTAGCACCAAAGGTGCTATCATAGGTGAGAAAAGAGATACTCTTTCCTCCCTCTTTGAACTACTTTAGCTTTTGTGACCTTCACCATGCAGGGTAAGATTTTCGATGTCCTCCCCTCTTGTATTCTCTAGGAGAATAGCCATAGCTTTCATCAGTAGAGGAGGAAGGCAAAGAAGAAGAAGAAGAGGATGACCTCTTTCTTGCCCTTTTCTTCCTTTGTTTCCTCTCTTCCCTTTTGGAGTGATGAGGAGAAGGACTATGGGTTAACCGTTTCCTCTTGGGAGGAGTTGGTGATTGTTTAGTCCGCCATCTTCGTGGAGCCACATCTTCGGAGGAACTTAGGGATTCATTACTTTCTTGTTCTTTGGATTCCTCCTCTTGTATGGGAGAGAGTCTTCTTTTAGGAGTCTCATCAAGAGGCCTCCTAAGATCTCTCTCCTCTTGGAGATGAAAGGAAATCCCATAAGCACAAAGTTGTTAACTTCAGCTTGCCGAGCGGGGTTGCCCATAGCCTGTTGCAACCTAGTAACAAGATAATTAACAAACATGGAGGCATCAGCATTAGCACCTTCATGTGCAAAATGAAAGTTATCAATGTGCATTCTACTCTCTTGGTTATTGTCAGCCATGTTAATTTAACTTATGTGTTTACTTAGTGTATACTTTGGCAATTCAAAACCTTAGTTGCTACTTGTCTTAGCCTTTCAAAATAGGCACTTAAGTATCTACACCCACCGCAGCTCGAATTGGTTAATTTTATAGAGAGTAGTGGAGTGGGTCTAGCATAGCAAAGTTGCCGAGGGATAGCTCATTTTGGACTTCTTATGGCTCAATATTTGGTAAAGTCATTGGCAAGTCTAAAAAGACTCCATTATTAAGACCAAAGCTTTCGAGGTGTGTACCATATCCCACATAGTGGGCTCAACAAAACCAATAATAGATCCCAGTCCCACTTACTCTAATAAAATTAACAAAATCAACCATTAATAGGCTACTTAAGGACCTCTCTTCTTACGCAAGAAAAGAGAAACCAAATGCGTGATACCAATGTAATGGAAATGGCCTATGAACTTTGAGAGTAGCGAAATTAGGGAATTAGATAAAGCACTTCTGTGAGATTACTTTGTGAGCATATCGGGTGAACTTAATTGATGGTAGCAACGTAAACATGGTACTTAGTTATCTTGGCATGAACAATACTTTTGCAAGAGAGAGAGTTTAGAGAACATGACAACAATTGAGGACCGGATTCATATGGAGTCGGGCCCCCCTCCCGGGCCCCCCTCCAATAGGAATTTGTATTATAGTTTCTCCCATCAAGAGAGACTTGGTGCAATACAATCTTTGTGTTCCTTATGACCTAGGTGATGCAATGAAGATGGAAATCTTCATGCATCACAAGCATAACATAAACTTTTTAGAAAGCATTAACTATCCCAAGCCTCAGTCCTAAGGCCTCAAGCACCTTCGAAGGTGGAGAGAGCCAGAGGGGAATGAGGGTAGGGAAGAGGAAGAAGAAAAATTCCATAGGAGAAAGAAATAGTTCCTCACTTATCATCACTCTTCTTGCTAGCATACATAATAGCATAGTAATGAAGATGGAGAAGATGGAAAGCTTAAGTATTGAAGCATGGCTCTTGGTTGGATTTGCATTCCATAGCCAAGAGTGTTGGTATAGGCTCTCACTTCTCACAAGCTTGGAGAAGGAGGTGGAGTTCCTCTACTTTCACAAGTGAGAATGAATCCACAAAATGAGTGTGTGTGTGTGTGTGTGTGTGTGTGTGTGTGTGTGTGTGTGTGTGTGTGTGTGTGTGTGTGTGTGTGTGTGTGTGTGTGTGTGTGTGGTGTATAACCCCCCAGCACACCCCTTGCTTTCTTGGGGTGAGCTCTACCTTTTCCTCATGCCTCAAGCTCATTGGAACCCTCTCCCCCTAGCCAATCACATGCAACATACATTTCAAGTACATGGGTACTCTTTGGACAAGTGTACTCCTTACCCCTTAGAGAGAGAGAGAGCTTGAAAATATCAAGATATTTTTTGGATGGAACTAGAAGCTCATTGGACCCCTCTTTAGCCCCACCAATAGCATTCAAACACACCATGTGGCTAAGCATAGGGAGAGTCTGACATGTGTCCCATGTGCCCCTTGAGAAAAGGGGTGCCCTTTAGGTGAGTTGGAGGTTAAGCCAAAGATTCCCCTAACTTTGGGGCTTTCCCCCTCCTTTGTAGGGTCCCTTTTTGACTCAAGCACCTTACCCCCATGCATGGGAAGCTTCTCAAGCACCTTCCTCATTAAGCATGACAAACACCTCAAGCACCTTAGTCATCAAACATGACAAGCACCTCAAGCATCTTAGTCATCAAGCACAACAAGCACCTCAAGCTTAGGTCGGGTTTCCACCTCAAGCTCAGTCCTAGCTTTCCTAAGGTCAAAAGCACCTCAAGCACCTTAGTCATCAAGCACGCCAAGCACCTCAATCACCTTAGTCATTAAGCAGGACAAGCACCTCAAGCTTATGTTGGGTTCCCACCTCAAGCTTAGCCCTAGCTTGCCTAAGGTCAAAGGACTTTTAACACTAACCATTGGATGTCTTTAACACTAGAATGGTAACAGGACACTTTTATGTCCTTGGACACTTTTGTGTCCTGTTAAGTGACCATTTTGCTTGAATTATTTGAAGAGTATGAAAATGAATTTCTAGGTGCTATATATCCACAAAGTTGCCTTATGAGCTGAAAAAAACTTAGCAATTTTTTTTAAGTATCGATCTCACCATTAACCTTACTCTTGCACAACATTTTTGAACCTAAACTGTGTGAAAAAACGGGTCCTGTTTTTGGCCTTTTTTCAATTTTTGGCAACTATACCACTCTAAACTTCATGTTTGTGAGGTTTAGATGGCTAGAGGTTAGGCCTCCATAGTTCTCAACATGTTTTGATGCTTGTAGGGAGAGCTTAGTGTTAAAATTGAAAGTTATGACCAATTTATAAGAATTGCATAATCCTGTTTTTTGGCCAAAATTAGCACTTTTATGATTTTTTTGGTGGCTTTCTTGATATCCAAATTCAATTTTGATTGTGTAAGTGTAATGTATAACATAAAGCTAATCTTGCTTGAGTTTTGGGGGACCTAATATGCTATATAGCATAGTATATGATGATGGTTGAGTTTTTTGATTGCTGAAGAATACGATACATTTTAGAGTAGCAAGTATAACTTTCTCAATATTGCTAGTTTCTTAGGCCAATTGTGTGTATTTTGTAGGTAGTAACCATATCTAATCATAGACTACAAATTTGGCTAGATATTGAGTAGTTTTTATGGGTTTCTAGAGGTCATAATGCTAAACCCAATTTTTTCATGTTTGCTGTATTTAGCACTTTATCATTGCCCCCAAGGTTCCAATTGTAAGAGATCCATTATCCTTTTGACATGCTCCATGGCTCCTTTTGAATCCAAAGACCCAAAGGAAACTAAGAAAACATGTATATAGTATATGTATTGAGCATGACTATAGAAACTTTGATGATAGGTCCGCAGAATGGCAAAAATGCAACTTTTTTGTACCTTTTTTTTTTACCAAAAACAAAATAAGTGAGGTAAAAGCAACCATATGTTTTGGTCACCAAGCCATTGAAGTTAACGGGGCATTTTATCTCATGTCCTACAAAAACCCCTAGTCTTACTTATATGAAATCAACCGTAAGAAATTGCTGTTTTGGGCAAAATGCACTGGTCCATCAACTTTGGAGGCTTGTAGTGACCAAGGGATGAGAAAAATTACAAGTTTCTCATTTTTTCCATATGTAGTAGTTATTGAACTATAAGCTCATGAAAGGAATTTTCAAAATGAGTGGATCTACTATGGTTTTGGAATTTTTTTCCCAAAACCCTGAAAGGATACTTTTATGTCCTATTAGGTTACCATTCTAGTGTTAATGAAGCTAACCCTTAGGTCTTTTAAGCTCCATTAGTTAGCCTTACTCTTTGATAGACCATCTCTCATTTGGACCCCTTTACCATTGGCCCCGTGTTGAGATAGATCCGTAAGCACATGTCTATATTCTAACCCTTGTTCCCGTTTATTATCCCACTTTAAATTATCAGTTTAATATGAGAAAATCATTTGGGTTGGTTAGATATTAGATTTTATGACATGGCATATTATGTCGTGGGCTGTATAAGCTCACTTTGTATGACAAGTGTGGGAAATATTTTGCAAATCTAGTTGTGGATTCTAAGGCTATTTAATATGCAAAACATTGGCATGCACGTTCTGGGCATCTGAATTTTGCTAGTTTGCTGCGTTTGCAAAATTGTGATATGGTTGCTTCTTTGCCGCCTCTTGAAGCACCTGTCAAACATGTTTGTGAAGGTTGTATTTTGGGTAAGATGCAGCGTTCTAAGTTTCCAAAGGATGGTTCAATTATAGCCACATGCAGGTTGCAGCTTGTGGATAGTGATGTCTGTGGGCCCATGGAAACTCCGTCCTTGGGAAATTACCTTTACTTCGTGACTTTCATTCATGATTACTCCAGGCATGCATGGGTATTTCTGCTTAAAGCGAAGTCGGAATTTTTTATGTGCTTCAAACAATTTCTGGCTAGCCTATGGCTACAAATGTCTCAAAATGTACTATGGGCACCCTCCATTCCGATCGTCGAGGGGGGGAGTATATGTCTCATAAATTTAAGGCATTTCTCGCTAGTCGTGGGATAAAACACCAATGTACAATGCCTTATACTCCTCAGCAAAATGGTATTGCTAAGAGAAAAAACAGGTCACTTATGGAAATGGCACAGTGTACGGTCAAAAGTCAAGCTTTGCCGCATTCTTTTTGGCTTGAGTCCATCATGTGTGCCACTTATGTACTAAACAGGTGTCTTACAAAAGCTTTGCAGTCTATTACTCCATATGAAGCATGGCATGATAGAAAGCCTTCTATTGATCACATGCATGTTTTTGGTTGCTTGGCATATGCTTTGGTGCCACAAACACGGCGCAGAAAATTAGATGATAAGGCTGTCAAATGTATTTTTGTTGGGTATAGTGCTGAAAGCAAAGGTTACATGTTGTATCATCCGCAAACAAAGCGTATCTTGGTCTCATGGGATGTTGTGTTTATGGAAGACTCTGTTTAGCCCTTGCTGTCATGTACTAGAGAGTAATGTCAGCTCTCACAGGACATTTATGACACTTTTTTGCAATGAGGAAAATGTACAGGCTATGGGGGTATCTGAAAATGTTACAGATCAGCCTATTATTGATGTAGATGTACATGATGTACTTGATGAGGGAAGGGCTGAAAATGAGCATGCTAGAGGTATGCCAAAATGGCTGGTGCATACATTGCGTGACTGTAAATTGGATGCACCTTTGTCTAGTTGTACTCGTTCAGGCTCTTGCCATGCATCTTATGCATCAGATTGTTATGCTTTGGCTTTGTCTAGCTTACATGATGTTGAGGAACCTATGTATTTTGATGAAGCACAGAATTCAAAAAAGTGGATGGCTGCCATGCAATCAGAATATGATGCACTTATAGAAAATGACACATGGTCTTTATGTGATTTGCCTCTTGGCAAAAAGGCCATTAGTACAAAGTGGGTCACTCCTTACCAAATTTTTGTTTCCTCGTTTATGTATGCAACACGAGGCCAGATATTCAGTTTGCAGTCTCACAGGTCAGCAAATTTATGCATAGCCCAGGGTCTAAGCATTGGCAGGCTCTCAAGAGTATTTTTTGCTACTTGAGTGGCACTTTACATCTTGGCTTGTTTTATCCCAAGAGGGGATCATTGCCACCAGACTTACATGCTTTTCGGACTCGGATTGGATTGATTATTTTTACAAATGAGTGTCCACAAGTGGTTTTTGTTTCATGCTTGGTAGTTCATGTCTATCATGGTTGAGCAAGAAGCAACCTACTATGGCCATTTCTAGTTGTGAGGCTGAGTACAGGACAGTTTTCACCGCTACAATTGAGTGTGTATGGCTCAGACGCCTTATGGCTGATTTGGGTGTTGGACAAGACACTGCCAACACTATCTACATTGATAGTCAAAGAGCATTGGCAATTGCCAGGAACTCAGTTTTTCAAGCTCGCACAAAGCACATTGAGGTGCATTGCCACTATGTCAGGGAGAGGCTCTCAGCAGGAGAATTTATCTTGGCTTATGTGCCAACACAAGAAAACCTTGCAGATCTTTTCACAAAGGCATTGTCTTGTGAGAAGTTCGAAGCTTTCTGCAAAGCTTTGGGCTTACTCCCCTTTGTGGACTGATCATGTCATGGCACTTTCCTTGACTCATGTGCCAGATCTCGTTCATCGCATCACTCCACGGTATTTGTTACCATATACATGTGTAGTGATGTGTGTGAACACACTTAGGACCGTCGGGGCATTTTTTCCCTCACTAGGAGGTTTTTCCCCCCGTGCATTGTATATACGCCCATCATTCTAGGTCTATCTATCTTTCCAATTGCACACTAAGTCATACACTCTTTGTTGTGTGCCTTGAGCTTCCTTCATCTTCTCCAAGCTGTGTGTGTTTTCTTGCAACCCTAATTCAAACAAATTTGTGGATGACAGATGTACGGAGATTAAGGTGTGGATCTCAGTTTTGGTAATGAGATTGCTGCATCAGGAATTTTATGTCGTGGGCTATATAAGCTCACTTTGTATGATAAGTGTGGGTAGAATTTTGCAAATGCAGTTGTGGATTCCAATGTTATTTCAGATGCAAAACTTTGGCATGCACGTTTTGGGCATCTGAATTTTACCAGTTTGGTGCGTTTGCAGAAATCTGATATGGTTGCTTCTTTGCCGCCTCTTGAAGCCCCTTTCAAACATGTTTGTGAAGGCTATATTTTGGGTAAGATGCAGCATTCCAAGTTTCCAAGCCCCTTTCAAACATGTTTGTGAAGGCTATATTTTGGGTAAGATGCAGCATTCCAAGTTTCCAAAGGATGGATCGCTTAGGGCCACATGCAGGTTGCCGCTTGTGCATAGTGATGTTTGTGGGCCCATGCGAACTCCGTCCTTGGGCAATTACATGTACTTTGTGACTTTCATTGATTATTATTCCAGGCATGCATGGGTGTATCTGCTTAAAGCAAAGTCCAAAGTGTTTTGTGTTTCAAGCAATTTTTGGCTATGGCTGAAAATGTCTCGAAATGTACTATGGGCACCCTCCGTTCAGATCAAGGGGGAGAGTATATGTCTCATGAATTCAATCCATTTATGGCTAGTCGAGGGATAAAACACCAATCTACAATTCCATATACACCTCAGCAAAATGGTGTTGTTGAGAGAAAGAATAGGTCTCTCACGGAAATGGCATGATGTATAATCAAAAGTCAAGCTTTGCCACATTCATTTGGCTTAAGGCTATCATGTGTGCCACTTATGTACTAAACAGGTGTCCTACAAAAGCTTTGCAGTCTATGACTCCATACCAAGCATGGCATGGTAGAAAGCCTTCTATTGAGCACATGCATGTTTTTGGCTATTTGGCATACGCTTTGGTGCCTCAAACGCAGCACAAAAAAATTGGATGATAAGGCTGTCAAATGTATTTTTGTTGGTCATAGTACTGAAAGCAAAGGTTACAGGTTTGTTGTATCATCCGCAAAAACAAAGCACATTTTGGTCTCACGGGATGTTGTGTTTGTGGAAGATTTTGTTCGGTCCTTGTTGTCATGTACTAGAGACAATAATGTAAGCTCACATGACATTTATGACACATTGTTGCCTCTTTTTAGTGGTGGAAATTCAAATGTAAATTCCAATGAGGAAAATGTACAGCCTATGGGGGTTTTTGAAAATATTGCAAATCATCCTATTACTGATGTAGATGTACATGATATACTTGATGAGGAAAGGGCTGAGAATGAGCAGGCTAGAGGTATGCCAAAATAGCTGGTGCATACTTTGCGTGATAGTAAATTGGATGCACCTTTGTCTAGTCGTACTCGTTCAGGTTGTTGCCATGCATCTTATGCATCAGATTGTTATGCTTTGGCTGTGTCTAGCCTACATGATTTTGAGGAACCTTTGTCTTTTGATGAAGCACTAAATTCAAAAAAATGGATGGCTGCCATGCAATCAAAATATGATGCACTAATAAAAAATGGCACATGGACTTTATGTGATTTGCCTCCCGACAAAAAGGCCATTAGTACAAAATGGGCTTACAAGTTCAAGCGCAAGCCGGATGGTGAGATTGATCGCTACAAGGCTTGACTTGTTGCAAAAAGCTATGCATAGCAAAAAGGCATAGATTATGAAGAGACTTTTTCTCCCACTTATCGTATGACTAATGTGCATTTTCTATGTGCATTGGCAGCTCATTTTGGTTGGGATGTACATCAATCAGACATTGTTACTGCTCTCTTGAATGGTGAAATATTTGAGGAAGCTTAGCTAACCCAGCCTCACGGTTTTTTCAAGAAAGGACAAGAGGACAAAGTGTGCAAATGTAAGAAAGCTTTGTATGGGTTAAAGTAGTCTCATCGTGCTTGGCATGAAAAAGCTGACACTCATTTGGTCAAATGAGGTTTTTGTATCAGTTTAGCAAAAATCACATTGTATGTCAAGCGTGAGGGCGATGTACTTCTCATTGTTGTTCTATATGAGATGATTTGCCGATCACTGGTCTGAATGAGGCACATATTGCTGAATTTAAGGCTGATTTGAATACTACTTTCAAGATGAAAGATTTGGGATTGTTGCATCATTACTTGGGCATACAGATCAAGCAATGTGATGGTGGTATTGCCTTGTGTTAGAAAAGTTACATAGAGACATTTCTATGTAACTTTGCGCATGAGGATTGCAAAACTATTGCCACTCCCATGGAAACAAGTTTAAAGTTGAGTCTACAAGATGTTGGCGATCCTGTTGATGTCACTCTATATTGTGTGCATCTGTTGCACATGTCAAATCAAGGGACTTGCCGTACACTTTGTACGAGCCACAAATGGCTGCAAGCACACAACCAGACTAATCTAGCAAGTTCAAGAGAGCAAAGGTGTGTCACTCACCGCCCTACGCTCGCCTTCGTGGAGGATTCCTCGCTACAAAGAAGAGGGAGCTACCGTCGTGCCGTGCTCAACCGCCTCACCGCCGTCGTGCCGTCGCAATGCTCTCTCTCTCTCTCTCTCTCTCTCTCTCTCTCTCTCTCTCTCTCTCTCTCTCTCATGCATACACACACACAAGGAGATGAAGAAGAAGATGGAGATGGAGCAAGAGCACTCTTCAATTGCACAAATGAGAGAATGAGTGATTTTTAGATTTATGTGACTTTTATAGGAGCTCGCCCATTCACACTTGCGCACCCATGCTTAGCCAACTAACCCTTGAATGTTCTAGTTAGTGTGCCTCTCATCGACGATCACTCTTACCCTTTTCTTATTGGACCGACAAGCCCGGCCCATGACTACTAGAAGTGGACGCCGGTGGTTAACATGCCCCCTCTTCGTGATGTAGATTTCATCCTTGGAATATAATAGTGCAATATCGGGATCCACAATAGGAGTACTTGTAAGCAGATGAAAAAAAAACATTGTGAAAGCTCAAAGGAAGCATGTGCAGGCGTGCAATAATTGAGATGCATACATGATATTCTAGGAAATGCAAAAAAAAACATGAATTGTAACATTGCCAACTAGAACAAGCATAGTACTTGAATGAAATGCAATTGAGTTAAGTTCTATTAGGTTGACTCTAAGAGAAGTACACAAGAACTACGGCTATTGACCTATACCACTTAAGTGTGATCAACATAAAATACAAGGAAGTTTGTGCTATTTTCTTTAAGTTTCTCTTTTCTCCCTCTTTTTTTTTTTGTCATAGTTGCTACAAGTAGCTGGGGGACTCGAGGTTTCAAATACCAGCTTAACACATGGATTTCCACAATACAAGTCACACTTAGGAGGAGTAAGCTAGAGAGAACTATATCCTCATAGCCTTAAACATTACTAAAGTTACTACAATTAATAGACTATTTAGGAATTAAAGTCAGCAATTAAGTGACCTAATTTAGCCTAAGGTCCTGATACCTACTTAAAGCCAACTAATAGAACAAACTCAAAGAGAGGAACAAGGTACTAGAAGTTTGGAAATATTATAGCATCTAAATTGGCAATGTCACAACTTCATAAATTTTATGCATTGTTAGAAACTCCAATGACAAGATGCAAACATGTAACTGTGGAAAGCATAGATAAAAGGAAGTAGTACACATGATATAATGGAGAACATCCGTTGTAACATGTAAACATCCATTGTCGTTGTCCTCCAAAGGCATCCTTACGTAGTCACAAACTACACAATAGTCACCACCAAACATCCACCTTCCAGAGGCACATCAGTGGGAAAAAAGAACTTTTGCTAATTACTATACTCTAAAACAGAAACACTCCTATCGTTCTAATCCTGCCTACCCTCCATCACAGAAGTGATGAGGATCAAAGGTGTTTGATGACATAGGTCTCTGTTTCAGTGTACCAGATGTGACATGTGTAGGTTTGGGTCAATGATTTTGACTAGTATTGTGCACACTCGTTTGCTAATTGCTCTTGCTCTTTACTTTTTTTTTTAAACTAGGGTGGTTAGTTACTATATATCTATATATACAATCCCTAAAATTGCAAAGCTCAAGGGTCAAGGAAAGAAGGGTAAGAGGGAACTAATTCAATCAGGATTTTAGCCAATAGTTCTCTATTACCTTGGGTGCCTCGTCAACTTGCGAACTTGAAGTAGTGCATCAGATAATAATTGAACAATGGGAGGTGTCGAATCTTCTATAGCTTCACAGAGGCTGCCTATGGTAGGTGGAGGTTGTGTAGACGCTTTTACCTCTATGGATGTATTACATGAGGAGCTAGAAGCTTCATGGAACTCCCCCTATCCTGAGCTAAGCCGAATAGATTGGTTTTTCTTTGGAACCCAAACTAGCTTTGGAATAGGTGTGTAGCATTCTGTGATCTTTCCCTTCCCACGATTTTCCATCGGCTTTGGAATCACAAGGTTTGACTCACATGGTTTTGTAGTGGATAGGGAAGGACACGATTTTCGTTTAGGTACCCAAATTCGATCATTTCCATCATAGTAGCCTTGGGCTTCTAATAGTTGTTTGGGAATCCAACATGATTTGGTTTTCACCTTCTTAACCTGAGTGGACGCCTTCCTTTGAGGTTTCCTTTGTGAATTAACTTGAACATAGGGGGGTCTGATAATGATACCTTGGGGACCCATTGATATGTATCCTTGGCCAGATCACGTGGAGCCTTTGATGTAGCACTGTCTGTCGTAGCCATGGAAGTTGAAGCTTTAGAGGGTTGTGCTACTAGCAAGGATGTTGTGAATTTTTGGATTGGCAATATTTTATTGTTTTTTTGTGTTATGAAGAGGTGAGAATTCAGGTGTTATTCCTGAGCCATAGGGCCATGAGTTGGTTTCTACATCGTGATACTCCCGGTCTCCCAATCGATATTACATTTGACTGCAGACATCCATTTGTGTCCCAGGTTTATATTACCCTCAATAGTACCAACAGGCATGACCAAAAAGCTTTGAACCACGATTCCATTTTCATAAATAACAGGAGTGTGTAGGATTCCAAAATAGTGGTCTTCTTCTTATTGACACCCTTGACGTGGATGTTGCTTGTGGATAGGGGTGGTTTTCCTAGCTGATACCAAACTCCATAGGATAACAAATTATGTTGAGCTTCTGTATCCAATAATGTTTTATATAGTACTCTCCCATAGAGGCTATTTAGTTCAATTGGATATCGTAGAGATGGCTCAGATTTCAATGAATCATCATCAGTGTATTCAAAAAATGCTTTCATGATTCCCAGATTAGCCTCTCATTGGCGTCTAAGACGTTGTTGTCTTTCTTGAGCCTTAACTCTTGCTTGGATATTTTTAAGCTCTGCCTGTTCTTTGGCGATGTCAATGGGTTGTGGACTACACCACATAACACTTTGAAGGTATTCACACTAGTTATCTACCAGCTTTCGATGAACATCACATGCCCCTGTATAATTAAGCCATTATGTGGTAGATTTATTTTCATTTATTCTAGCACGCACATTTGCTCAGTATCTTCACCTCTTATATCTCTTACTCTTCTTGTCTATTTTTTTTTTATGGCCGATCTCTAGTGAAGAGTCACTAGATGAATCGCTACTTTTGTCTTCTGCTCCCTTGGATAGATTATCATCTAGGGTACCACTGGGCCTTGAATGGTTTGTCCCCACATTTGCACTAAGATTTAACTCAGATTCGTTGTCCTCAAAGTCAATCTCAATTGATGATTTTGACCCCAAATCGTGTGGGCTATAGTCTTGTGAGACGCTACTGGTTTCAATGCCAGTCAAACCTTCATCTTGTAGGTCATTAGAAGCTATATGCATTCCTTCTAGCATATTTAAGGGTACAAGTGGTGGCATTTCATCCCCCTCAGGTGTTACCCAGGTCGTCCCCCTATTTCCCCAAGTGTCTATGGTTGCTGCTAAGTGGACCCAATCCACATTGTCCGACTCAGTCATCCGAGGTAGTACATCCATATAAGGAGAATCTTCCTCAACATCAGTGTCCATTTTACATATGTAACAATACTGCAATGGGGCTGAGTGAACTGTGGTGTCAGATCTATGACCAATTATAAACTTGTTTCCTAGAGGATGTGCTCAACCAGTTACAAGATCCACTCGAATGACAGAATCTTGGAACTGTAAGTAGACATTGTTTTTAGACCAGTCATGCACCATTTTTGCTTCCCTCATGAAAGGACGTCCTAAGATCATCTCAGATGCCATAGTGTGCTTGGAGAAATCCATAACAATGAAGGTATTTCTTATTTTATGTCCAAAGACCTTGATCTTGAGATCTTCTAGCATCCCAATAGATTTAACAATAGACCCATTGGCCACCATCAAGGATTTCCTTCACAATTAATCCCTTGGTAGTGATTGGTATGGTTGCATTGGATTCATCGCCCTCAATGTATTGTCCCAACTTGTTAACAGGTATTTCTACAATAGAGTTCTCATCTAGGTTGGGTTGTGGATTCCTCCTCTATTGGCATCTCCCTAGGTCCATCCATCTGTGCAAATTGTGGTAGCCCGACCTTCACTTCTCCATTGAGAAAAGCTCGAAGAGCTTAGAATAGCTCAGGGTCTCCGTATAGTTTGGACATGATGGTGGTTCTAACTTCTGAAGCCATGAAATCCATCAATTTGGCAATATTTAACGGCACCTTTTGGGCTTTAGTCCCTTGACGTGGGGAAGATGGGATCTCCATTTCTTTGATAGGGTCAGGTAATCCTTTTGTAAACACTCTTTCCAACAAGAAGTGAGTACGCCCACTTTCCCATGACTTTAAGTCACTTTCTTCTTGGATGACACTAGGTATGGCTAGAGGTCTATGGACTTTGTGAGGTTGTTGTTGCATAGGGAACACCTGGAAGCTTATCAAAATTTGGTAAGAATCACACAAGAAATGCTGGGAAAAATCCAAGCTTGAAAGTATTGCAAAACCTGAAGAGCTTGCGGTAGAAGAAACGAAAGCAAAATCTGATGTGGCGGCAGAACCCCACCTTGAAACAAATGAACCAGAGCTTATAGTGCCGGACAGCGAAGATGCCTTAGACCGAATACCATTCGTAGAGGAAGACTGGACAGGACACTGTTAAGGCGGTTACGCCGCTAGCGGAAGCTAAATAGCGAGAACTCAACCAACAACAGAATTTGTCAGACGAGGACGGAGCTTGACCCGTAGGCGCATGGAAACAACTAGGTGGGTGTCAAATCACCTACTCGACCTTCTAATGACAATCACTACTAAGGAAATCAAATCTAAGTTCTAAAATACGCAAGTGACTGAAATCCTTACTACGAACGAATGCTATACGAAACAGGATCTAGAATCATTGAATCGATCTCAAACTCAAGGGGAAGTCTATACACTAGGTAAGAACAACACCTTAAAGACTTGAACTGCAAAATCAACCTATAATCACTTCGTGCGGTAAACGCGTATGAAGACAGGCCGAAAAATACAGGTGACCAAAACTTGACCCCGATGGTACTAATGCGTAGCTCTACTCGTTGTGGTTCTATAGATATGTTGCACGCTCCATTCCGACACACGAGTTGGAAGAAAACTCACACCGAACCTCATAGGAACTTACCACACATAGAAGTCGATAGCGCGCACTCTTGGTATCTGTGCGTAGCTCTCGCCGTTGCTAACACAATGGCGGTGTCGCTTCTCCAATGGCGGCTCCGTAGCTCGCGTAGCAAGTGGATAAGACTCTCTCTCACACACACTCTCTCTCAGACACAGTCACGGCGCTCAAAAACTCACTTTGATTACTAATCTGAATCCTTAGGTTACAAAAACTTTGGCTTATATACCTCAGCCTTGGAGGTGAGAACATCTCTAACTAATTACATCAGCAAGTGAAATTACTTCGGAATTACAAGCTGGAAACTCAATTGAGTCCCGTTACTTAATGAATGGCTCAATTCAAAATCAATGTCGGAAAGACATTTATTACAATCAATGGTTACAAAATGATGAGTGTGAGCAAAAATGTGGGTGTGATCCTCTGATGGCTCAACACTCCCCCCCTCTGCGTTCATGTCGTCCCTGACATGACTTTTATGATTGGTCAATAAAGTCCTGTCATCTTGAGCATCTGCAAATGTGATTCGTATCGTAGGTTGCCGATGGTCAAGGTTGGGCCGAATATTTTGCTTTCGTGGGTGAAAAAGCCGGTGTAGAAAGCTTCTTCGAATGTTTGCATGTGGAAGCTAGGCAAAAACATAATCCTTTGGTATAGGAGGTGCAACACTTTTGGAGAAGGCTGCAATGAAAGATCATATATCATATCAGTCACTGTGTCGGCCGTCGATAGTAGAGTCGAGGTCGTGGCTTTATCTGGCGTGAACACTTCAATGCAAGCTAAGAGAGTCCTGCAGATTTTCTTGAGCATCTGACACGAAAGGTCAGGAGAGCCAGTAAAGAGCTTGATGGTGCCCGTTAGGGTTTTCACCATGTAGGCTTTACCTATTCTCTCTCCTACCTTTGGTCCTGGCATCCTGGGGTAATTAAGCCAATTTGGCTTCTTTTCTGCAATCCTGCCATGCTCTTTCCAGCTTCTGACTCTTGGCACCGGGCAGAAGGTTGCATCCTCCCGAATCTCCTTTGGTGCCTCTACCAAGTAGATGAGGTAGGCTGGGTATTTGTTCAGCCAACCTTTCCTCCATCTAGGCTGCGAATCTACAATCTTCTTTGATTGTTCCTCTTTTGTGATGTCGCCTTCGTAAAGAGCGACATACTGCTCCTCCTCTATTCTCTTTTTCGTTTTTATCACTTCAAACTTCATCAAAGGGAAAGGCAGGCTGGGTTGCATCCACTCTTCATGGAGCACTTTTGTGTCTAGTCCCTGAAGTCTAATGGAGATTAGGAGTCTCCTCTCCCATTCCATTTCCGCCTTGGCACTCTCCTCTGTTGACTTTTCTATTTGGTCATGGAGCCTTTGTTCTTCTTCTTCAGAGATTCCTGAAGTTGAGGCCACCTCTTGAACTGGGGCTGGATCTTCAATTGTGGTTGCCTCTCTAGTTTCTGGTAGCTCTATGGCTGTTCCACCTGATTCTTCTTGTGGTGTCTCTGTCTCTCTTCTTTGTTGCTCTTGTAGATCTTGGAGCTGTTTGCGGAGGGTCTCATTCTCTGTTCTTAGTGTTTGATTTTCTAAAGTGAGCCTCTCCTCTGCTGCCAATGATTCCTCTGCAATGTGCAACCTTTGCACTTGCTCTAATCTTAGCTCTCTTTGTAAGCTTCGGACCTGGTCTTCCAGAGCTGGTACAAGAGCTCCCTCTTGTTCGGTTCCTGCTCTGCTAGCTCTAGGGGTAGTCCTGAGTCTAGTGATTGTTCTTTCTTGGAGCTCGACTCTTTCCCTTAGCTCAATGAGCTCATCTTTAGCCGCCTCCAAGTCGTCTTCCATCCGCTCCCTTGCTTCCTGTGCACTTGTTACTTCTCTTGAAGCCTCGGCTAGCTGGAGTATCAAGCCGTCTCTCTCGTTTTCCGCGTCGTAGAGTGATGCTTTATGACTTTCAGATTCAGTCATAGCATTCTCTAATTTCCTCTGCAACTCGGCTTCCCTTTGTTTGGCTGTCTCAATCTCCACTTCCTTTGCCTTGGATCTTTCTTTGATCTTGCTGAGCAGTTCATGCACCATGTGCATGTCTTTTTCATCTTCATCTGTCAACTCTAAAGCTTTTTCTGCCACCACCTCCACTGGCTTCGGCTCTTCTAGTACGTTCTGTTCGTCCAGTTTCTCTTCACTTTCTTTTGTACTCTTTGTTTTTTCCTCCGTCCCTCTCCGATCATCTTGTTTTTGTAGGGTGATCCCATAAACTGCCTCAAGGGCCTCTTCTTCAGTGTACCCTATCGCTACCAGATCCTCATAATCGTTTTTCTTTTGCTGAATTGGATCTATCTCCTTTTCCTTGGTCCCGGCCTCCGGCTTTTCCATACCAGCCGTGTCCATCTCTACTGTGGTCTCTTCCACAATGATTTCCGTCTTCTTCGGGCTTGGTACATCAATAAAGGAGGGCTGATTGTCCTCAGTCATCTTGGCTTTCCCTTTGTTTGCTTGCCCGTCTTTCTCTTGAGGTTCAGTAGACTCATCTACTTTCTTCTTCCCCTTGTCGTCCTTTTTCAGCTCAGCTTTTAAAAGCTGTACTTCCTCTTCAGTGTATGGCTTGACAGGTTGCTGCTCCAGTATAGCCTCTGACTCCTCATAAGCTCTAATATATTGATCATATTGATCAACATGTGGCCTGGCTGAGCTAGTTCCGACTTTAGTGGGGTCTGGCACCCACTTTTCTTCAAAGTCCCCCTTTAGAGCTCTTTCCGCTCTAAACTACTCCACCAGTATTTCCATTCTTGCCACTTTCTGACTTTTGGTTTGCTTGGGAGCAACCTTCTTCTTTGCTTTCTTCATAAGCGGCTCATCCACATCCTCTTCAGGTTCTGAAACTATTTCTAGTTTCCTGCGTGCTCTTGTGGACGCCCTCTTGGATACTTCAGGCTGTTCTTCCTCCTCATCGGCTTCTCTAAGCCACTCATTCTGGGAGGGAACCTTTGGCCATTGATCTCTGGTTCCAATAGCTTCATAAGCTATTCTTGTCAGAACTTCAGCTCCTCCTATATACTTTGGCTTCTCGTTGTGCATGGCAATTACTTGCTCGTGGATGTGTTGAGCGTAATTCACCTCTTTTGGCATATTGCTCTTCAATGCCCATGTGATGGTCGTTGCAATGGCATGGGGTGGTGTCGTATACTTTTGCGGTCTTTTACTGCAAACATGGAGAAACTGGTTGTACAATCGGCAAAGGGTTGCCTCTCTTTGGTCCTCCATATCTCCATAGGTTGCATTCTGTTTCTTGGATCCATAGACCTCTATGGCCTCCCTTCTTTCCCTGACAGAGCTCCCTTTGTTGTGCAGCTTCAATGCGTCTGCAATGAACTGTGGAGTGATCTGTACTTCTACTTTCTCTCCATCCATGGCTGTCAATGTGGCTTTCCCATCCTTCTGAATGGATGTTTCCAACTCGTACACTCTTCTTGTATCTACACCTGATGGTCTCGAGGTGAAGAATCTGTGCAAGTCTGCCCTTTCCAGGTACCTGCTGATGTTCTCTGACCTGCTATAATCCACCAATTCTTGTGGGATCATCGGTATATCCACCGCTTGCCCTTGAGGATCTCTGAAAGTCCCCTAGTAGATCTTTATTCCCTCTTTCTCCAATACTGCTTCCTCCACCCAAGTTTTGGTTGGCTTGAGGGTTTCTGCTGGAATGTCAAAGGGTTCTGCTTCTGCAAGAGCATCTTTGATTGTCGGTCTTTTTCTCTTTGTTGCTGATGACTTGGCGGAATCCATGGATCCTGTAACTCCAATTTCAGAAGTTAGCGTCTTTTTAGTACTGAAAGCCGAAATGAAGCTTTTAACTATCCAAATGACTTTAAAATTGAAACATGAGCTATTCAGGGCCTAAGGATGCAGGGTAGGTGAAAAAATATGCAAACTGGGCTCAAAATCATGCTGGAGACATCATACGCGTATGATGTCTTTTGTGTCAAAATGACTTCATATTGGTTGTGCTTGTAGCTGATAGTGTATACATGAGTATCATATGCTTGGATTTGAGTTTGGATCCCATTTGGTCAAGTTTTGGCCAATTTAGTCCAATTCAGGCTCTTGGCAAAATTTTGAAAGGGAATTGGATTTTATGATCCAAATTGGATAAAACTTGGTGGTTCACCTTCAAATGGCATATAGATCACTTCTGTTTGGTGGTTGAAGCCCTGAGGTGCCAAAATCACATAGTGAGACATCATACGCGTATGATGTCTTTTAGTGTATTTTTGGACCAAATTTCTCTATAAGCTTGGATTTGGCTTTAGATAGGCTTATTCAGTGGATTTATGAAGTTTGGATAGATTTTGGGCTAAAAATGGCTCTGGAGACATCATACGCGTATGATGTCTTTTGTGTCAATTTTGCATGGGATTGGTTCTGTGGACTCCCCATGTACTAGTGAAGGACTATATCTACTCAAATCTTGGTTTGGACTTGAGTATGTTGGATTTGGACAAAAAATAGGCTTTAGGTGAAGGATTTTTCCTCAATTGGGCTAATGGGGTGATCCACTTGACCAAATGGTTCCAAACTTCATATGTAGCATGTATTAGATATATATAATGGATGTATGATGTCAAATGAGCAATTTTGGGCTCTGTAAGTGCAAATAGACATCATACGCGTATGATGTCTTTTGTGTCAAAATGGTGCTTTTTGGTTACAGATAGCTTGTAGATGTGTTAATCAACAATCCTACAAAGTTTCAATGAGTTTGGAGTTATTTTGACAAAATTAGGACCAAAAATCAATTTTATGGCCTACTTTGCGTCTTTTTGGTTTTCCTTGGGTTTTCTAACTCCAATTCTCATGATACTTGGTTCATAGGATGTGATTAACATGTGGAATGAGGCTATGCACTCAAATGTTGAAATGGATGTGAAAATCATGCTGTGAGACATCATACGCGTATGATGTCTTTTCTTGAAATGTTGGTCTTTTTGTGCAAAGAATGCTTTGTGCTAGTGCCCTAAGCCCTGCTAACTAGTTTTCAACTTAAAAAGTCATCACTTTAGCTAAAAAGCCCCCTTATAGGCATTTCAGTCTCCGAAGTCGTCTTTTTGCCTTGGAGTTGAATTTCTTCAACTTTTCTTCTCGAGAGTTGCATTTCCAGCTCATTGGATATGTTGTGAAGCCACCTATTTGGTTGAACTTGACTTTGGCTCCCCGTTCTCCATCTTTCTCCATTTGGTTGCCCGAAACTGTCTTTTTCACCATCGGTAAGTGAATCAGCTTTCTTTTGGGTTTTGCTTGCAAACATAAGTCATCCATGTATATTTGAAGCTGCTTGTGAAGTTTCATGTCATTTGGTCGTCAATTTTAGCCGTTATGCCAAAATGACGCTTTGTGTGTCCGCAGCCGAATCGGTTGTTCCAACCTACTTTTGGTGATCCAAACCCGGAGATACTCCATGGTTCGATGTTGTTAAGCTTCCTGAGAAGTTTTGTGTCGTTTCGACAACTTTTTCCTGTTTGCCTCTTGCAGGCTCTGTTGACCTAGGGTTTTTCAAATCGTTCTTTCTCGAGCTTTGAGTGTTAGAAACCCATCTTCTATGCTAGGGTAACCCACCTCTAAGTTCTTGCAAGGTTTGGTTAGGCGGTTGTGCCCCTACCTAGCGTTCTTCCCCATTCCCCGTCTGCTCTTGTTTCTTGGTTTTGGTCAGTTTTCGCGACAAAAGTTAACGATAAGCGTCAAAAGCTTATGGAAACGAGTCTACCTCTCATGTCTGGTGTCCTCTGAGCTCTCGTAGCAGTCGTAGAAGGCGGTAGAAGGTCGGATGCTCCTGTGTGCTCTTTGCTCTCTCCAAGAAGGTAATAGTGGAAATGAGCTTGAAAGTGATGTGAAAAATACTTAACTTCGGGCTTCCCGGATCACTTGTTACCAAATTTGACATGTGCTCCTATCTCGTCGTGAAATGCACTTTAGGATTTGAAATTTCTCAATTTGGACTCCGTTTGACCTGTTTCTGAGAAATCTGTCCACTTTGCCAAAATTCTGTCATTTCGGGCTTTCCGCAACTTTTTCAGAATTGTACCCAATTTTTACCATGGGTTGCCCTTGTCATTAGGACCATCACCGTCTATTCTTTTCTTTTTTCCGATCTCATTTCACCTGCTTTTTTATTTTTCTTTTACTTTTATCAAGAAAATCATAAAAAATAAAGAAAAATAGCAAATTGAAGCCAAAAAATTCCAAACATACACGATAAATAGCTGGTAACCCTGTGTATATGAATATACACTTATTTGTGATTTTTGGACTTGGATTACCACTTTTTAGCTCCAAAAACACTCTTATTTAGTGTATTTACACGTCTAGAGACCCAAATTCATCATTTGATCTCTTCTTGTTGCAAAACAAGGTATATAAGGGCATAAATATTATCAATATCCGCAATCAAACATAAAATTGCAAAATCATGTAAGACACTGCCCTTGTAATATAATTTTTGTTTTTCTTTGTTTTTGGCGCTTGTAGCTGCTTTGTAACTCCTGTATACCTGTATACCTCCCCCCCTCCTAGTCTGAGTCCTCCCGGACGACTATGAAGTGTCTGTGGGCAAAGCATTGTAGTTGTTTTGGTCATAAGTTCCCAATGCAATTGTAGAGCGATGATACAACAGTCTTTCCAATAAAGCTGCTCTTTGTTTGATTGAAGGATTGGTGGTCGGGTTTTGGGTTGGTTTTGGCACTTCGGTAGTAGAATCAGTAGATGGATTCTTCTTTACCTTGTTGTTCTTTTTCACAATCCAAATCTGCTTCCGCTTTGCTTGTGCTTGCCACAAACTCTTTGCGACCCAAACCTGCTTTGTTTTTTGTGTTGATTTCCTCGCCTTGAAATACCTAGGAGTTTCCGTTGATTGTACTGAAGGGAGTTCCTGTTTACAAATCTTTGGGATCCAAATTTGCTTGCTATGGCTTTGTGCCGTCATGAATTTCTTTGGAATCCAGATCTGTTTCACTGTCCTTGATTGTCTGGAATCACTCTGTTGTCTGGTATTGAAGACTCTGTTTTCCACCTTTGTTCTCTCTGGCACCACCTTTTTTGGTCTCCATATCAACTTTGATTCCTTTTTTTTCCAAGGTTGAGCTGTTATATTATTGCTTGTCTTCCTTATCCAATGTTGAGAGTTCCTCGTCGAAGAGCAATCCAGTTGTGTAGAAACTTTTGGTTGCCATTGCTTCTTCTTTTTCTCTGGTTGTTGTTTGCCCTTGTTCGTGGATTCTTCCTTTGTAGTTGGCTCTGCTCCTTTGGTGAACTTAACTGATTGACTTTCACCTTCGTATTTGATAAGCACTGATTCAGAACTCCAGTCAATCATTGCATTGTATTGCTTCTGCCATGGTTGACCTAGCAATAATGGATGTTGTGTAGCTTGGTCTTCAACCACGTAAAACATATGAGGATACACATACTGGTTAATCTAGATATGTAAAACTGTGCATCCGACAGTTTTGATTGAATTCTCAGAGTAACTCTTTAACTCTTGCTTGGCAGTTTGTAATTTAGTGTCATTTGTCAATTGTCTATACAAACTGAGTGAAAGTAGGTTAGCTTGAGCTCCTGAATCCAATAGTGCTCTAGCTTTGATTTGGTTGGTTCCTACTTTGCATTCAATGATGGGTTCTTCTTTGTCATTATCCATTTATGTTATACTGACTACGTTTATTCGTATTGCTCCTTCATTGCGCTGTTTCTGACGCAGTAGTCTTCTTTTCTCCATTCTTTCCTTCGCCTCGGCTTGCGCTTCCTCCACAATCTTTTTCTTTTTCTGGACACGCAGCTTTTCTTGATGTATTTTGAGAAGCATGTCTTGGGTTAGCGGCAAAAGATACTTTTTCACTCTGCATCCACTAATCCAATTGGGCATTTCTTCTCCGTCTAATGTAGCAAGCTTGACGGCTCCACTTGGTGATAGATCTTTAATCACCAGAGGTCCCATCCCTCGCTTTTTAAGCTTCTTAGCATGCTGTTTCAGAGTGTAAACTAGGACATAGTCCCCAACCTTAAACTCTTTAGTCCGCACATGCTTATCAAAAAATTCTTTTGTCGCCTTTTTTGAGCGTAGATAGAAGCTACTGCTTTTAGGCGAAGCTCATCTAGCTTTTCCAGGTCATCTATTCTATCAGAAAGCTCGTGTCCCTGTCCACTCTAGATCCTTAGCCACCCTTAAGGTTGAAATCAAGAATTCTATTGGTAAGATAGCATTTAGCCCAAAAACCATGTTATATGGGGTCGTTCCTATTGATGTTTTATATGCTACCCTATATGCCCATAATGTTGAATGCAACTTCTGGTCCCAGTCAGTTCTCGACTCAGATACAATCTTCGTGAGGACCGTGCATATGGTTTTGTTTGTTGCTTCAGCTTGTCCGTTTGCTTGTGGATGATACGGGGCTGATTTCCTATGGATTACCATGAATTCATCTAGAAGGATCTCTATCACTTCATTTATAAAATGTGTGCCTCGATCACTCACAATTTCTATTGGCAATCCATATCGTACAAAGACGTATTCATATAGAAATTGTGCCGTGGTCCTGGCATCTGCTTTTTGAGTTGCCTTTGCTTCGACCCACTTTGTTAGATAGTCTGTAGCCACAACGATGTATTGTGCATGAGTCTTATATGCAGGAGGTGAAATGGGTCCGACATAATCAATCCCCCATTTTGCAAAAGCTCTTGCCCCCATCATTGGTCTAAGCGGCATATCATCTCTTTTAAGTGGTACTTTGGTCCGCTGACAGTCATCGCACACCGTTTAACGTATTCCTCAGCGTCCATATGTAATGTTGGCCACCATATTCCTGCGGCTAAGACAAGTTTTGTTGTCTTATCACCTGAGAAATGGCCTCCACCTACTCCTCCATGAGCTTGCTCTAGGATTATCACATACTCAGACTCTGATGCGCAAATCCTAAGCTGGTTGTCTTTACCTCTCTTATAGAGTTGATCTCCTATTAAAGCGTAATCTCTAGCTTCTGTCTCTACAGATTTCTGACGAGCTTTTGACGTTCCTTCTGGGAAAGTTCTATTTGTGAGATATTCAACAATATACTGACTCCATTCCGGAGCGATCATTATCTGATATAATGTTGAATACTCTGCTGGCGGTTTTGATGAACATACAATACATACAGTGACATATTCATGTACGCTTTCTTTCATTCCTGGCCAATAGACTCCCAATTGTAACAAATTCCTATATGTGTTCCTTCTTGAACAATGAAATGCACATTCCTGAACATGTGCTTCGCGCAGATATATATTATATTCCTCAGGATTGATGCATAGTCGTAAAACATGATCATTTCCCAATTGATACAACCTTCCTGCAACCAATTGAAGATTCTTGGATTGCTGAATAGCAATATGTTTCTGGTTGTATTCTCTTCTATCGAACTCTCCTCCATAGGTTAATAGGTTAACGACATTTTGAGACCACTTCGGTATCATTTCTATGTTGAACAAGTACGCGTCTGGCATGTCGTCATCTACTCCTATAGGGTCTTCTCCATTCGTCAATCGCGAAAGATGATCAGCTCTAAGATGTGTTTTTCCTTTCTTTACTACTACCGTGAAGTCGAATTCCAGTAAGATAATGAACCATCTCACTATTCTCCCGGTATTGCATGGTTTATTCACTAGGTAGAGCAAGGCTTGGTGATCCGTAAAAAACACAAACTTGTTGGCTAGAAGATAATGCCGAAATTTCTTCACAGCATATATCATTCCTAATCCTTCTCGCTCTGTTGTGGTGTAATTCTTCTCTGCATTGTTGAGCTGTCGACTGGCGTAACAGATAGGAAAATCCATGTTTCCTTCTTCTGGCTGAGCCAGAATGCATCCTATTGCATATGCCGAAGCATCTATATGCACATGGAATATCTTCTCCCAATCTGGTGATTTCAAGACTGGAGCAGTAATGAGTGCCTCTTTCAATTTCTTGAACGATTCCTCACACTCCTCTGTCCATTCAAAGTTCACTATTAGCCTGTAAAGTGGTTGGCCTATTATAGCGTACATGTAAATGAATCGTCTATAATATCCGCAATGTCCCATAAAGCTCTGTACTTGTTTCTCATTGGTTGGTCTAGGCATATCCACTATAACTTTTATCTTCTCTAAATCCGTGGATATTCTGTTTTGTGAGACAATATGTCCCAGAATTCTGCCCTGTCGGACCATAAACACACATTTCTCAGGATTGAGACAAATGCGATATGTCCTACATTTCTCAAATACTTTTCTTAGGTGTTTTAGATGCACATCTCTCAGAAGAGAATGTACGCATAAGTCATCCATGTATATTTCTAGAAACAACCTTAAGTATTATTTGAAAGCATGCGTCATCAGTCTCTAGAAGGTTGCGGGAGCATTGGTTAGACCAAAAGGCATAACCCGATAAGCATAAATTCCCCACTCCGTTGCAAAAGCTGTTTTATGTTGATCTTCCAGTGCTATGGCTAGCTGGTTATATCCTGAAAAAGCATCAAGAAAGGAGTATGCTGTTTTCCCTGATACACGCTCTAGAACCTGATCAGTTATCGACAAGGGATAAT
This sequence comes from Adiantum capillus-veneris, assembly GCF_014529385.1. Lineage (NCBI taxonomy): Eukaryota > Viridiplantae > Streptophyta > Polypodiopsida > Polypodiales > Pteridaceae > Adiantum > Adiantum capillus-veneris. The sequence continues at coordinate 64,267,807 of NC_140936.1, forward strand.
TGTCCTTGATTGTTGCAGCATTCACTTTCTTTAAGTTGACACACACTCGGAGTTTTCCGTTCTTCTTGGGTACTACCACAATCGGAGATACCCAATCGGTGTGTTCAATCTCGTATATGAATTCAGCTTCCATTAGCTTATCTATCTCTTCTTTGATTCGCTTAGCAAACATATCATTATATGTGTATGGTCTCTGTCTGCTAGGATTTGCGTCTTGTTTTAGTGGGATTGTGTGTTGGCATATCGATGGGTCAACTCCCTTTAAGTCCTTATAAGACCATGCAAACACATCCCTATACTCTCTGAGAAGACTCAAAAGTCTCTCTTCCTCGCCTGGAGACAAATCTGTGGCTATGTACACCGGTCTAGGTGTCTCACCTGGAGCTGCTAAATCAACTTTTTTGGCATCCTCTGGTCCGTCATAAGATTCGTTCTCCCTTCTCTCTCTAATAGGTTGGGTTAATACCACCTTCCTATCCTCTATTGTGAATTTCCTATAGTGAGAGGGAACATCCATGTTTTCCTTGATTTTGGCGTTTTCGTCCTCTCCACTCTCAAATTCTGTCGTCCAAACTTCTTTCAGAGTTTTCTTGAGCTCTCTGTACTTGTTTCTACGTTCTAACTTGGACTCCGTGTGTTCTCTGTTGCGCTTGTTCTTTTCTGATTTTTCTGTTTCAGTTTTCGTTCCATTCCTTTGAGCTTGATTTCTTGAGCCTCTTTTGTCTTTTCGTAAGCTCTTTTGATCATTGCCTCTCATTCTTCCAGAAATCTTCTCCTTAACACAATCTTCCGCCTTTACTAGCATTAGGAATTGATTTTTTCCTCTTATTCTAGGCATCGGATTGGTTCTAACCCCCTTTGTTTTTCTCTTTGCTCTATAGCGTTTCTGGCGTTGTTTAGTTTGGTTCGGAAAATCATAAAATCGGACATCCGTTATAGTTTCTTCGTTTTCGCTTGAATTGTCCGTTGACTCGTTGTCTGCTTCATTTTCCCACTCTGGATGATCGGGAATGTCGTGAAACACCTCTTCTTCATTTTCCTTTTCCAGTGTATCGTTCTTTTCAGTTTCTTTTTCGAGTATCGTTCTCAGCATGAAGTACGGAACCACGTCGTACCCGTCCTTGTCGCAAAATTTCGTTGTGGGACCATCCGGAATTGCACAAACATCTAGGGTTTCTAGAATGTGTGTCCATTCTAATGGTTCAAGTGTGTCCTCTGGAAAGGGTTCTCCTATATAAGTTTCGTCTTCGATAGCCCTTTCTAAAACACATTCTTCTCGTTTCAGACTTCCACATTTCGAAGCTCCACACATCCATAACTCCTTGGGTTTACCTAACCAAGCTGGAAATTCGGATCCCGCCAAAGTAGCTGAATCAAACTCCTCCACCGGTGTTCGGTTCACATCTTTGTAGCTATGGTCTTTCAGGTTCACACGTGTAGTGGTTTCCATATTTCTCAGGTATATGTGATCGTAGCCCCAATCCTAGACCATTTTCAACTGTCTCATGAATGGTCTTCCCAGTATGATATCATAGTTATTCTCCTTGTCAAAACCGACAATAGCAAAAGTATGTTCGTATTCAATGCCGCAAGAAGTCACTACAACTTTCTCTAATAACCCCATAGGTTTCTCCATGTGTCCATCTGCTAATTGGAGTTTCAACCTAGTCTTCCTTATTGCTGGTTTCCCCCATTTTTTCCAGATTTCTTTTGTAGCAATGGCTACCCCAGCTCCGCTGTCTAGTATTGCCATTGTGTTCACTCCTTGGAATTCAACTGGTAAGGTTGTATTCCCCTCTTCACCTTCGTAATACTCTCCGACCTTGTTTAAGGGTACAGGCTTAGCGTTCTTTTGTGGTTTACTCAGCTCTTGTATACCCTCTTGCAGTCTCGATGTTGGGTCTTTTATCCCAAATTTCTCCAAGCATTTTCCTACAGTGGTCCACATATGTGGTCTTAGCCTCAAAAGCTCAGCTAGAGTGATAGTGCATATCACTGGTGTTGACAAGATCTCTATCAATCCTTGTGAGTCCATGACTTTTTCTGATGAGATTCTTCGTGAGGGAAGTGCTCTAATCTCGAATTTTGCTTCATACTCTCCTAAGTATGAAGGTAAGGTTTTCAATGAATGAGGTTTGCTCTCCATTTTTCTAACAGAGCCCCCATCTCCCCAGTAAGATTGCAGATCCAAGTCCACTTGAGATCCTGCCTCAAATTCCACTATGGGAGGATTCGTGATGTCCTTTTCCCAATTTGTCTGATTAGCTTGGCAACTTAGCTCGTTTGCAAAGTTTGCCTCTCTCACTTGTTTCCAAAATTCATTGTAATCCTCATCTCTTTCGTAAGACCTCTGTATGACTGGATGAAAACTCTCTATCTCCTGATCGGTTGTGTTCAATACTATGCGGTCATCCTTTTGTGTATTTTCAGGCTTTTGTGCACTGGGAGTCTTTTCAGCTACCCGTGAAATGATAGTCTCCTGCTGAATTAGGTTTTCCGTTCCACCATTCATTGTTTCTCTTGGTGGTTCTAATAAGGCTTGTGCAGTCTCAATCATTCTCTGGCACATTTCAAGTCTCTGCTTTTCCAATTCCGCGTTTGGGTATGTCATCCACCTCTGTTCTTGTGTTTGGTTGTTCTTTAACCTAGCTTCGTAATCTTTCATCAGTGCGTCCAATGGTTCGTGTACTTTGTCGACTAGCACTGATCCCCCTGAGCTTAAGCTCGTTGTTTCTTTGATACTCTTTTGTTTCGTTCTTTCCGGGCTCATCTCTCGTTTCCCGTTTTGACTCTCAAGTTTTTATAATCTATCTTTCGTTCGCTTTAGTTCCTCAGCTAAAATAGTGTCTTCACGTTCTTTTCTCAACTTCATGCGTGCTTTTCTAGCTTTCCATGTGTTTCTTTGACTCCGCGGTCCTTGACTAACCACTTCAGTCGCTAACTTTCCATTCTCAGGTTCTCTAGTGGTTTTCTTAGCTTGAGCTCTAGTAACAACTTGCGTTGGTATCAGAGTTTCATTTTCAGACCCACTGCTGGTAGGAATAGTTTCTAGCATATTCAATGTCGTCTTTTGCACTTTGTTTGGATTCTTTGAACAATCCTCAATGAAGTGAGTAACCCCACACTCAGTGCAATAAGCGTTAATTCTAATGATTTCCGTATGTGGACAAGCATTCATCAGATGGTCACCTCCACACTTGTAACAGGGTCCTAGTGCTGGTCTTGGTCCCACTTGATTCGTCCTTTGTGGATAGGATGGTCTTTGTCCTGTTAACCCTCCATGAGCTATGAACATCAATGTTCTTGCGTCCAAATTGTATCTCTCTTCATCAGAAGCACTTGTAACTGTTGGTGTTCCAACATTCCCAATCATGCCCCATGGTTCTGGTTGTTTGGGTTCTTCTGGTGGGTAATACACAGTTGGAGACATGTGTGCACCAGATTCTTCATAATAGGCTTGAACAGGCACTAAGGCTTGTTCTTCCTGATTCTCTAAGGTTGGTGCATATCTAATGCCCACTGGTCTTGCTCCTGGTAAAGGTGGTTGTTGTCCCAATACCGGTTGCGGTCTTTCTATCCCCATAGGTCCTGGTACATTTCCCGTTGGGTATCGAGGTACTGGATGTACCTGAGGTGGTGCTAATTGAGCAGGAGGTGCATACTGACGCTCCCTTACATACCCTTTGTTGTAATAGCACTCCTCTGTTGGATGATTTGTCCATTTTTGTTCAATAGCACACCATTTCAGTGTTTTTGGCAATGGTTTTTGGTATGGTGCCATCCTTTTTAGAGCATCTTCTATCATTTGCTCTACATTTGGCATGGTTGTTGTTTGAACATTCTTTTTAGTGGTAGTCTCGCTCGCTACGGAGGAAGAGCTACTGGATGCAAAATCTGTATCCGCTGACACCTCTCCATAAACCGTACAGTTATCCACTAAGTACAATGCTTCTCTCGTTACTTGCTCGAAACTTGTACAAGCTTTCAAGTGCAAGTCCTTCTTGAGAGTGTCGTTCCTCAGTCCCTCAATAAAGAGAACAGATAGTCTGTCATCTTGTGGTCGTTCACGTACTGGACATCTCTCAATGTATTGTTTGAAGCGAAGTGAAGCTTCCTTCACTTTTTCGTGTTCTCTCTGTTTAAAAGCATATATTTGTGAGACCGTATTGTGCTTAATCCCTCGTTTTGAGAATTCCTCAGCAAACTCTCTTAGCAAATGGTCAATGTCATGGAATCCCCCTATGTTCAGTGGTTGAAACCATGTCAATGCCGTACCTTCTAGAGTAAGACCAAATCCCTCGTATTGTGTATGGAAATCTGTTATCTGCTCAGCTCTTAAGACTTGCTTAAAGAGTGACACATGTGCATACGGATCTCCTGAACCACCATACTTCTTTGGCATACACTTCGCTACTTGAGATGGTCTCATACGTCTATGGTCTGCTACCAATCTCATTGCTCCTGTGTCCCGGCTAAAGCTTTCTCTAGCATCATGGACTTCATGGGTTACCCTTGTCGGTTCCCCTGCCCTGAATCTACTACTAGGAGGTAAATGTGATGGTTCCGCTTCGAACCTTGGACCTGGAGTGGTATATGTGGGGATTGGAAATGCACTACCTCGATTCGTATCCATTGACTCTCTGGAATGTAATGATCCCATTGGTCCGGGCTTCGAGTACTGAGGTTGACTGAAAGAGTCAGCAGCCTGAGTTCTTTGTCCTCCTGTCGTCATTGGGTTTTGCCCTCCATTTGTTGGTGCTGGTCTTTGTGAGCTAGAAGTAACATAATACTGATGTAGTGGTCCCCCAAAGTATGTATATCCTTCTAATTCTTTCTTGCCCATTGTTGAGTATTGCCTCCCATACTTGTCGTAAGCGGCAATTTTCACTTCCGATCCCTCTGTGTAGGTAAAGACATAAAGTCTTTTTTGGTCTGTCAACTCTCCGGTGTAGGGTTCTTCACATCTATAATAGAGATCTTGCTCCCCATTATTATATTTGTATAGCCCCACATAGATGTTATCAGTGTTGATCCTTGTAGTTTCATTCTCTCTTCTTAACCTCGCATCAGGGAAGTTCATTATTGGTGCTTTCTCCTCGAGTTCTTCATCTACTTTGGCTTTGGTGCCCATCAATCCCCACTTGTCCACAATGTTAGGGTTTAGGACTACCAAGTACATGGTACCCTCGTCATCTAGATATCTATCTCCGCTATAGCTCACAGGCACTAAGTCCTTGAACTCACTAGGTCTCTCCTCTATCTTTACACAATAGCGGTCCATTCCATCTTTGTAGATCCTGGCACCTTGCTCATTGTCGTACTGGTATTTTATGAACAATAGCTTCATTGTGGCGGAAGGGTTTGATGATCCTGCTGCCATATTTTCTCTGTTGTTCAGGTTCAAGTGTTCCAAGTGTTCGGTGAAAATCTTGTAAGATCTCTCCGAAGAAGTATCAGAGACACTTCCTTCAAAGATCGGCTCTAATGGTTGCACCCAACTTTGGTTTACACTTCCCTCGGTTGATATGACACTTGCTGGTTTCCCTTGTTTTGGTTGGTTATTCTGGAGGTTCCTGCCCGATCTCAAATTCATCAATTCCCCTAAAGGACTTTAACTTTTCCGTCTCGGCAATTTGTTTTCCTCAAGTTTTTGTGGTCAGAATTGATCCAAACTGATTGATACTTGGTCAATTGTTTAATCTTGTCAGTTGGACAACTTCTGTTTCATCAAGTGAGAATTTTGTTGCAGTTATGCTGAAAAAGACATTATACGCGTATAATGTCTTTTTTCACAGATTTAGACTATTTTGGTTATGCTCACTCTCAGTAGCCCCCTTATGCTCTTTCCACTCACAAAATTCAGTTTGAACTCTGTTTGAGCAAGTTATGGCTAATTTAGGCTTTTCTTGGCAATTTTCCGCTTTTGACTTGTTTTGGGTCAATTGTGATCCAAATGGGATGAAACTTGAAATATAACCTCTAGACAGCTATTACAATGAATCTGTGTTAGCAAAGTATCAAAATATGTCCAAAATTAGGTCAAAGACATCATACGCGTATGATGTCTTTTTCATCAATTTGGGTCAAGACTTGATATTTATGCTTTCTATAGTGCTTCTAACAATCTTGTCAGGTCAGATATCAAAAATAAGCAGTGGATGTGCCAAAAGACATTATACGCGTATGATGTCTTTTGTCCCAGATTTTGACTATTCTTGGTTTTAAGCCTTCTCCAATGTTTATAATTGAGTTTCAAGTGTTTTTGTCAGGTTTGAATGTAAAAACAAGATCTGAATCCAACATTTCCTCTTCTTTGCATTTCTTGGACTCCGACTTGTCTTTTTGGGTTTCTTTGAGTGTTAATGCTCTTGTTTTAAGTTGAAATTAGGGTATAACCCCCCTTTTGAACACTCTGGTAAAGTCAAAATTTCTGTTTTGGTCTCTGTTTGGTCATTTAGACATCATACGCGTATGATGTCTAAAGTTGCAGATCTCTAGTTTTTGGCACAGAATCCTTCCTAAAGCTTTCTCTAGTGCTCAGCAACTCCCAGATACACAGAAAATTTCTATGACTTTTGTTTATTGCAAGTTTCACTACTAACTCGACGGTTTAGTGATCTAACATGCAATCAACCATATCAAGCAAATACTCCAATGATTGCTAGCTCTAGATCAGGATCAAATGAAGTCCTACCTAAGCTATTCCTAATCATAAAATGGGTTTGGTAATTGTGATTTTAAAGAGATCCGCTGCCACTCACGGACTAGCAAATTCTTCTTCTATCAACAACTACTCAACACCAACAAAACAACAAACAAATCTAAGCTAATCTAAAAATACTGTCAACACGGAAGACCCAGGAATACCCCACTTCCTAGTATCTCTCGAGATCTTCGGAGTCCACCACTCCTAGATCTTTTCTAACTAAAGTATACAAAGTAGTTTATACGACTCACCTCGTAGGATTAGTCTAAGGTCACCTACTTAGGGCTCTCGTCCCCGGCAAAGGCGCCAAATGTTAAGGCGGTTACGCCGCTAGCGGAAGCTAAATAGCGAGAACTCAACCAACAACAGAATTTGTTAGACAAGGACGGAGCTTGACCCGCATGCGCATGGAAACAACTAGGTGGGTGTCAAATCACCTACTCGACCTTCTAATGACAATCACTACTAAGGAAATCAAATCTAAGTTCTAAAATACGCAAGTGACTGAAATCCTTACTACGAACGAATGCTATACGAAACAGGATCTAGAATCATTGAATCGATCTCAAACTCAAGGGGAAGTCTATACACTAGGTAAGAACAACACCTTAAAGACTTGAACTGCAAAATCAACCTATAATCACTCCGTGCGGTAAACGCGTATGAAGACAGGCCGAAAAATACAGGTGACCGAAACTTGACCCCGATGGTACTAATGCGTAGCTCTACTCGTTGTGGTTCTATAGATATGCTGCACGCTCCATTCCGACACACGAGTTGGAAGAAAACTCACACCGAAGCTCGTAGGAACTTACCACACATAGAAGCCGATAGCGCGCACTCTTGGTATCTTTGCGTAGCTCTCGCCGTTGCTAACACAATGGCGGTGTCGCTTCTCCAATGGCGGCTCCGTAGCTCGCGTAGCAAGTGGATAAGACTCTCTCTCTCTCTCACTCTCTCTCAGACACAGTCACGGCGCTCAAAAACTCACTTTGATTACTAATCTGAATCCTTAGGTTACAAAACCTTTGGCTTATAACCTCAGCCTTGGAGGTGAGAACATCTCTAACTAATTACATCAACAAGTGAAATTACTTCAGAATTACAAGCTGGAAACTCAATTGAGTCCCGTTACTTAATGAATGTCTCAATTCAAAATCAATGTCGGAAAGACATTTATTACAATCAATGGTTACAAAATGATGAGTGTGAGCAAAAATGTGGGTGTGATCCTCTGATGGCTCAACAGACACTTATGGGAAAAAGTAAGAGAAATCAATGATGGGATCCTAACTCTAAAGTCAGCTCCTATAGAGGAAGTATGGTTGGATAACCTACCTTCTAATATGAACATGGATTTACAATCCTTGTACAGGGATTACGGACCGAAAGCTTCAGGAATGTCGAAACCATTGACATTAAAAACATTACCTTCTTACTTGGGAGATAATGAAGAAGAATCCATCGTGTGCAAGACCACTCAAGTAAAAAGAGCCGAACAGACCCTAGAAGTAGACAACATTCATTCAATCATGTCTACACCTATCCAATGCACTCTTACCTTGGGAGAACTGTTAAAACTTAGACCATACTTGTGGAATGATTTATAGAAAACCCTAGAGAACGTGGGGATAACGGGAAGAATTTGGGTAAATTGAAAAATGAAATGGAAAACAAAGAGATTCGATCAATTCCTATGAACAAGGTCAGAGAATATTATGAAGGGGAAGAAGGAAACACCACCCTCCCAATGAAATATAATGACATTGAAACCATGGCGATACTGGATAGTGGAGCTGGCATAGCCATAGCCACTAAAGAAGTGGGAATCTTGGGGACAACCAACCATTAGACAAACTCGAATGAAATTGCAGTTGTGTCTGTAATCTGGATCTGCCTAGGTGCTAGTTCTAGATCCCTTTGGGTATCTTCTACCAAACTCCTTAATTGCTTGACTCGCTTGATCTCCTCTATAGGATTTGGATAAGTTCCTATATGTCGTAATCCTCTAATGAATCTAGCAATTGATTATTATTGAAGCACTCATTTGGATTACAACAAGAATTCAAATGCTTCAAGCGACTAATAAAGTCTCTCACCGACTCTCCTTCCTCTCGTTGGGCTTTCTGGGGTTGAGAGGCTACACCATAAAGCACTCCCTCTCGTATGTATTCTTTTAAGAACAATCTCCTAAGAGTAGGGTAAATCATTTTTTCTTCCACCCTTAGGGTTCTATACCAATCCCCAGTCTTCCCACTTAAGGTTAGGCTTACAGCATTACTCTTACGCAGGTCATTGTGTTCTCCTAGAAAATCGCATATTTGTTCAAACACTTCGATATGCTTTCTCACATTCCCGTTTCCAGTAAATTTTTGTGTGAGCTTGGCTATTTGTATTGCCTTACTTCTAGGCTCTCTATCAGGTATGTTACGCATATTCTCAGCAATAGATTGACCGATAGCTTGAGCAAACGTTGCCAAGTCACCTAAGTGAGCATACATCGTGGGTGAAGGCGCTCCAGAGACTACATGTGGAGCAGGTATTGGCATTGGGCTTGGCGTATAGGAAGTCCTTGGGTTCCAAGTTTGGTCAATTTTGTGCCATGTGGTGGCCCAAAGTTCATATGTGTGGCCCTAGGCATAGCAGACATCGGATGTGACATGCAAACGCTAGCCGGTATGGTCCCATTAAAATAAGAGCTTGGATGTTGTGGTTTTGAGCATAAGTTTGTGAAACAATGGGAGGGGTAGGAGCTACATGAGCATGAGGACCCATAGGTGCATACGATTGATACACACTTGTAGGTACTGTTGCAGGCATTGAGCACCATGTAGCGGTGCTTTACTAACAAATGAGGTCCATGGCGTGTTTTTTTGTCATGCCCATCACTGGGGTAGGCATGGTAGCCGTCGTGTAATCAAGAGAGAGATGGGATAAACCCTATGGATAACATCACAAACTCTTTGTTGTTGATCCTCTATACTAGTAGCACCTGTTGTGGATTGTAAGACATCTAACCAACCCACATGATAGGTGTGACATGTGTATAGGTCGATTAGAGTCACCGTTTGTAGTTCATACTCCCAGTTCTCATTTAGAAACGCTCCATCTAGGATTTAGGTGCTAGGGGTGTCCTTTGAGCTAAATGCAATGTGGCTCTCTATGGGTTGGCCCTTAGTGGCTGCTAAGTCAGGAGCACTCGATTGCTCGACTAGCATGGTTGGTGACATAAGGACCTTTGCCTTAATTTCTCTCTTTTTCCCTCACCTTGCGTAATCTCTCGATTTCTTTTTCCCTCACAGCAAGGATATAATGCTCAACCTCTTGCACTTCAGCAAGGCTTCTACCATCAGGTAATATAACCTCAAAGGGGAATAGCTCTGAAGAGTCAGGGGGTGCAGTGAATGGAGTATTCATGTGCACACTCTCCAAGAGCATGGGGTCTACGTTGGTCATGAATGGAGAATTTACTTTCCCACCCCCTCATTTACATCGTTAGATCCATGTTCGGAGCAAGTGGCTCTACTAAAGGTTTCCTTCAAGCGGCTAAGCATGCTCGGCCCAGACCGTGGACACATGGCATGCAAGTCTTGGCTTGAGCTATTAAGATTAGGAATTGGGTAACCCTCCATGACGTCATAGTCAGAGGAAGAGTCACTGGACGCAATATGCGGGTCCTGAGTGCTACTACCTTGGGTCCCCGCCGAGGGCCCGGAACCTAAGGTAGGTGGGTATTGAGAACCTGCATAAATTGAAGTGCTTGCTAGTTACTCGGCCTCTAGCACATGACTAGAGTGCAGATGCATGTGCCTTTGGCACCCTACAAGAGTCGACGAATACCCTCGAAGGTTAACTGCTTAATCTTTTCGGCGTTTTCCATCCCGTTTTCACTCCTTTTTTTATGTTTTTTAATGTCTTTTTACGATTGGTTTTTTTATTAGAACGTGTGATAGCTTGAAACAAGTGTATCACTCAAGGGATCGTGGTGTGCTTTGCAGCATAGTGTTCGGTTACCAGAAGCTCCGATGGTCCTCAAAAGGGTAGATTGTTACTTAGGCGTAAGGCTAAAATAAGTAATTCCAAAGGGTGATTGAAGCCTGAGCTGAGCCTGAGCCTAAGCATGGTTTTGGGCTTGGGCCTGGGGAATATTCCTGATCCCAATCCTACATTTAAATTTTTTTTATCTTTTTTATTTATTTTGGATAAGGTCGCCAAGGTCGCGTTGCGCGCGCGAGTACCCTACCTACCTACTTGCAACTAGCAAAGCTACTGTTACACACTAACACACTACTACAGCAACTAATTAACTAACAAATCTACTTATTGTACCGTACAGATCTAACATTATAGATCTAATACATTGAAGCTAACACCTTATCAACAGAAAACAGTACCTTACAACAAAAAAGCTAACACCTTATTAACAGAAAATAGTACAATGCAGCAAAAACAAAGGTCACAAATCCTTCTCAACAAGCTACACGCCTTCTTTCTCTACCTTTTCTACATTTCAGAATGCACCACAAAGCAGCATAGAGTGCTATTTCAGCTTAGTGCATGGCATTTCCCCGGCAAAGACGCCAAAAACGTGTGCATCTGTCGCACGTGTCAAAGCAAGGGACTTGCCATTCCTCGCTGCAAAGAAGAGGGAGCTACCATCGGGCCGCGCTCAACCGCCTTGCCGCCACCGTGCCATCGTAATGCCCGATCACTCTCTCTCTCTCTCTCTCTCTCTCTCTCTCTCTCTCTCTCTCTCTCTCTCTCTCTCTCTCTCGCATACACACACAAGGAGATGAAGAAGAAGATGGAGATGGAGCAAGAGCACTCTTCAATTGCACAAATGAGAGAATGAGTGATTTTTAGGTTTAGGTGACTTTTATATGAGCTCGCCCAGTCACACTTGGGCACCCATGCTTAGCCAAACTAACCCTTGAATGTTCCAAATAGAGTGCGCCTCTCATCGGTGATCACTCTTACCCTTTTCCTATTGGATCGACAAGCCCAGGCTATGACTATTAGAATTGGACGCCGGTGGTTAACATTGATCAAATTGTTGTTGGATGCCTCATTTATGTATGCAACAAAAGGCCGGATATTCAGCTTGCAATCTTACAGGTGAGCAAATTTATGCATAACCCAGGGTCTAAGCATTGGCGGGCTATCAAGAGGATTTTTCGCTACTTGAGTGGCACTCTACATCTTGGCTTGTTTTATCCCAAAGGGGGGATTATTTCCGCCATACTTACATGCTTTTTCGAACTCGGATTGGGCTGGTTGTTTTGACACGCGAGTGTCCATGAGTGGTTTTTGTATCATGCTCGGCGATTCATGTATCTCATGGTTGAGCAAGAAGCAACCTACTATGGCCATTTCTAGTTGTGAGGCTGAGTACAGGACAGTCTTCACAGCTACAATTGAGTGTGTACGGCTCAGACGCCTTATGGCTGATTTGGGTGTTGGACAAGACACTGCCAACACTATCTACACTGATAGTCAAAGAGCATTGGCAATTGCGAGGAACCCAGTTTTCATGCTCGCACAAATCACATTGAGGTGCATTATCACTATGTCAGGGAGAGGCTCTCAGCAGGAGAATTTATCTTGGCTTATGTGCCAACACAGGACAACCTTGCAGATCTTTTCACAAAGGAATTGTCTTGTGAGAAGTTCGAAGCTTTCTGCAAAGCTTTGGGCTTACTCCCCTTTGTGGACTGATCATGTCCTCAGGGCATGGCACTTCCCTTTACTCATGTGCCAGCTCTCGTTCATCGCATCACTCCCAGGGGGGTTCTGTTACCATATACATGTGGTAGTGATGTGTGTGAACACACGTAGGACCACAGGGGCATTTTTTTCCTCACTAGGAGGGTTTTTCCCTTGTGCATTGTATATATGCCCATAATTCTAGGGCTATCTATCTTCCCATTGCACACTAAGTAATACACTCTTTGTTGTGGGCCTTGAGCTTCCTTCGTCTTCTCCAAGTTGTGTGTGTTTCCCCTGCAACCCTAATTCCAACACCATGAACATGCTATTTGGTAAACATTAACATGTTTCGTCCCACAGATTGTTATTGTAGACCCATTAAGATAGGTTTCAATGATGATTATATGATTATGCGATGTAGGGTTTGGGGGAGCTCGCTATGGCGCCTCTGCGACATGCAAGTGGGCAGGATGCCTTCCTTCATTATTGATCCAACTTGAAGGTTGCAAAGTCCATTCATCAATCAAAGACCAATTGTTTACCAGTTTTTGCCAAAGATTTTGAACTTCATGAGGAGGAGGAAGGAAAATGCCACAAATGATCCAGGGAAAGTGGAAAAGGGTTTTTGATCTAAATTGAAGATTTTCATTTTAAAAAAAACAACACTCATTGCCCACCAGATATGGCACAACCACGAGAAGTTCACCAAGATGGGCACTGCTTTCTCATATATCTAAGAGCAAGAAGAGCATTGAGGTAAGGGTCTGGTTTTGGCTAAAATCCACCAAAGGGTGGTGCACCTCTTTGACATTTCAATTGTTGTACCATGCATATGCAACAGATAATCCAAAAAAGCATGTAAAAATGGTGTCAATGATACCCCTGGTAGTAAAACAACCCAGATTGTATAGTGCTTCTCAAGTAGTAAAAAATCCTCTTTACAACCTTGCCAATGCTTAGAACTTGGGCTATGCAAGCTTATGTCACACTTATGAGACTGTATTACTCAATGTGTCTCGCATCATAATGTATGAATGATGAGGTAAGTAACACATAGGGCGGTATCAAAGTTATCTCCAGTTTCATGGATACTATGCTTCAAACATGTCTCCATAGAGGGAGCAATAGACTTGTACTCCTCAACAACAGATCTATGCAATAGTGTTTTAATGTACTTTTCTAGCATGAAACAGTACCTCCATCTCACTGGCTAAACCATATGTATACATAATGATGCATGACTCCCAAGTTTGAAATTAATGTGCTTCTCATTCAAGCATTTGTTCAAATGACTAGCATGTCCTCATAAAGAGCGCTATAAACTACACAAAGAATTTTTGAACATGGACACTTTTTCTTGCCCATTTTGAACAATACCACAAGGCTATGATAGGTACACTTCCTCATACAAATCATTAGTAAAACCCATCTTTATGGGTTTATGGGGTCTTCAATTCATGTATGTTACAACCATTATGAGCTTCAATGCACCAATGTTATGAAAGGTAGTCATATGATAAGGAAGAGGAAAGTTCTCATTGAAATGAGCACCTTGCTCTTAAGCATAAGCTTTCCCACAAGTCAAGCCTTATAGCAATCGAGGCTATGCTTGTAAACCCAATTAGTGTCAAAAGAACACGTGTTATTCCTCATAACTTGCAAAGAGGAAAATCACACAAAGGACAAGTGCCATTATTTGTATGATTTTCCAAGAGGAAAATTGCTAAGACCAAGTGCCATTCTTCATAATTATGTGCCTCATAAAATGAAACAGGTTCATTTTCATCACACATAATGGAAACATCCCCAGCAAAACAATTTGCTACATAAGAGAAAATATTGCAAACCCAAATGGGTTTGGTTATATATTTGTGCATCTATAGGAGCTATATACTACAAGACTTTTGTAGGACACCTATCACGTACGTAGGTGACACGCTCTAGCCACAATGCACATGGAATATCTTGTGATTTTCCTATTTTTCCTTTTAGCGATGCCATTTTGGTGAAATATATCTGGCATTGTAGAATATCATCCCCCCCTCTCCCGGCTCCTTCTCTTACGTGACCGCCGCAATACAACCAAACACACTTTCAATCATTAAAATTAATTTCTTGGTGCACATAAAATATTTTGAACTTTGTTTTCGGATATACCTATGCATGCCTTGAGTGATCACATCAATGAAGGCACACAAGTACACTTGCAAGTAGTCTACACAAAACCATCCATTTGGAAACTTAAAATGCTATTTTTCCCCGCCATCGTGTGCAGTCATTAGTACAATTTCACCAAATCTCTTAATTAAATAAGAAGCATTGTTGGCACATGTAACTATATTTCTATAAGGACACAATGAGACATAATGTGATTTGAAGCACCAAGGTCAATGTACCATACATGTGAATTTACACACACTACCATGCATACATACCACCCAATCACATGACTCAAGTGCTTGTTGTGCAAGGCCTATGCCTGACAAGGTAGGCAAGGTGAGTTGAAAAAAAAAATTACAAAACACACTCAAAGCTTAACGAGCTATACAAAATAGCCTTCCATAGGTTTAGGGAGGGGTGCACACACACGGTACTTTAGCCATGGTTGGTGGTGAGCGCGGAAGCAAGCCCGTTGGCATGGACTTTGTATTTGCAGTTGAGGGCAAGAAAAGACCAAATGAATCCATTGTTAATGCCTCTGGCCAGAGAAGATCTTGAAGTCATCCTCCTTTGGAGTGCGTACCTAACGACAGAGATCTTGCACGGGGTGAACATGTTCAGCCAGAAAATGATTGAGGAAGGGTACACATTACACACTGATTTCAACCATGAGCTAGCACTGCAAGGCTTAGAAACGTGTTCTACTCACTTGAGGGTCCTATACTTTATGGGCCAATAAATATCTTCATAGGGCTTATGGGACTGGACGACAACGGCAATAAGCAACGAGAACGCAATCTGCCATCTCACAGTAGTATTGCCGATCTTCTGGGTCGGGTACTGTTTTTTCCAAAGATGCAACATGTTAAGCCACGCTTGAATGTGAAAGTATTCATTATGTGGGACATGTGTATACCCATTCCCAAATACCTAGATCTCAATATGGGAGTTTATGGTGCCTATCGGCAAGAAGTGGCTTTTACTTCGTTCCCCAAAACTTGCTATAAATGTCCGAAGAGTTAGACACTATGCTAAGAACTGCCCCGAGGCTAAAGTGGCCCAGAATACAGTGGGCAAGACGACATGGAGATGTGTTTCTAGCGATAACATGCCTCTTGCGACCTCCAACAAGATTGTGGGGGAGGACGGTGACAGTGAGACGAAGCAGGGTGGGATAAGCAAAGAGTTTGAGAACCCTACTGAAGAGTTGCAGGATAAGCCTGAGTGCCCCACAACTGAGATTCAAGATAAGCTAGAGTCTCTTGTCGATTCAACTATGGAGAATCAGGCACCCAATGAATCTTCCCAGCCTGACACTACTATAAGTGAAGTGTGGGTCCAGAAGTTAGATTTCATTGGCCATGTGATAAATGTTTGTGTGTCCTTCGACCAACACTGTTAGTTTGTTAAAAAGAAAGAAGAAGAAAAAGTGATGCTTGATGGTTCTCTTTGACTTGGTGATCAAGGGTCGGTTGTGACAGGGCACGCTTCTTGGTGGCTACCCCAAGCCAATGTAAGTTCTCCTTTGCCTTTGATGGTGGACGGTCTTTGGGTGGCACCCTTTATCATCCGTTGTCTCTATTCGATGTAACTAAGTTGTTGGTTGATGTCACGGCTCGGAAAGAGCATGGCCTCCCATGTAATCTTTTTTGGTTTTTTAATATATATATATATATATACACACACACACACACACTCACTATTGTGAGTTAGAGATTTTTTTTTTTAATTTTCTTTTAAACACTAGAAGAAGCATTTGCAAATGATTGTATTTGTTATTTATGAGCCTCTTTAGCCGTTAGCTTAGGAAATTACTTTATGAGATGTTCATTGACATTGCGGTGATGGTATTTTAGCTTTTTTGTGCTTTTATCAGTGAACTTTACATTGTCAGAATGGCCTTTTGCTCATGATCCGTGTCAGTGTTCAGGAAAAATGTGTCTCGGCATACTATCGTGTCGTTTTCAATTTCAAAAATGCCGATTGAGGGCAAGGGGAAAAGGAGAAATTCCACCCCAAAATAGAGAAAATTAGTGTAAAAACCCAAAAAATAAACCTAATTTTCCTCTTGGAAAATTCAAGAAAGGGAATTTTGTATGTTTTGGAGAAATGATTTTTACCGAACACTGATCCGTGTATAGTAGTGTTTGCAAATTCACATGTATGGTACTTCGACCGTGGTGCTCACCTCATTATTCCTCATTGTGATATGCTCACCTCTCTCAAGGTCATCCCTTATGGAAATATTGTTACATGTGCCAAAAAAAAAAAATCTTAATCCAATTAAGTGAGTTGGTGAAATGGTATTAACTGCTACAAGTGACAGCATGATAGTTGATGCACTATATATAGCAAGGAAAAAGTTATTGTTTATCTTTGCCCTTGTGAGACTTGGTCTGGTTAGCAAATTTGTGGACAGCTATCATGCTGTCACTTGTAGCAGTTATTGTTTATCTTTGCCCTTGTGAGACTTGGTCTGGTTAGCAAAGTTGTGGACAGTGGCATTGTTCATGATCTTAGTTTAGATGATACAATTGTAGCATTTGGTACTTTGTTTCTATGAAACATAAGCATGTAAATTTTTTGATTTCAAGGTTGTTGCAACTACAAAAGTTTGGAATGCATGTTTTGGATATCTAAGTTTCTCCAATTGGCAAAAATTTGAGATGGTTGCTTTGTCGCTCCGTTTTTTAGAGACAAGAACTTTATGCATTCAGGGGATAATGTACAATGCCAACTACACTCAAGAACTTTATCCATTCAGGGGATAATGTACAATGCCAACTACACTCAATTAAAATGGTTTATACTTATGGAAAAAGCATCATGATATGATATATGTCAAATTAGCTTTGTCACACGCATTGTGGCTAGAGGTTGGCATGTGTGTTGTATATGTACTTAGGCTGGGTTCAGACTGAACTAGCGGAAGCAACAAGCCTTCCTAAATGTGCCGCCGCCTAGTGTGAACAATGTGGAGGAGAAAAAGTGAAAAAGTGAAGGGGGCTGAGAGAGGCCATCAACTCTTCGGGGGGGGGGGGGAGTGTCAGAAGAAAAATGGAGGCCCCGGCGGAAGAGTGCCTCAACTCCAACCAATGAAATTTCGCCATGAAGGATCTACACCCCTTTGCATTTTTCTTCCGCCGCCTAGTCTGAACCCACCCTTAATAGGTTTCCCACTGAAGTGTGTTACTTCATGAGAGGTATGTCAAGAAGCCTTCATCTAGTGAATCTTTTTGGACTACAATTTGAAAAGCAAGGGATATATGGTGTATATTCCATGATCAAAGTGTATCTTGATTTGTCGAGACAAGGAGAAAAAATGTTCGCTCATAGGTCATACATAGTATGCATGATACACTTTTGCCTCTTTTAAGCATTGTGGATGATCGCATGTAGAACATTATAAGGCGAGAAATCTATCTATACAAGGTTCAAATGATGTCATGCATCATCATCCTATTATGGATGAACATGTATGTGATGTACTTGATGAGGCAAAGGGGTGGGTAGACTAGAAGTATATCAAAATAGATAGACTTTACATAAGGTGAATTGGATGTACATACATGATACACTTTTGCCTCTTTTAAGCATTGTGGATGATCGCATGTAGAACATTATAAGGCGAGAAATCTATCTATACAAGGTTCAAATGATGTCATGCATCATCATCCTATTATGGATGAACATGTATGTGATGTACTTGATGAGGCAAAGGGGTGGGTAGACTAGAAGTATATCAAAATAGATAGACTTTACATAAGGTGAATTGGATGTACATACATATAATAGAATCCTTTTGAATGCAATATTCTCTTATGTATCAAATTGTTTTGCTAGAATTGTGTTTAATTTGTGTGATGAGAAGAAAGCTGTTGCATTTTTTGAAGCACATTATTCTGAAGAATGGCTAGAAAGATTGAGATTAGAACATAGCTCTCAAAAGCTGCTATTGAAGCCTCCGAAGAAAAACTAGGTTGCAAAAGAAACTTGGGAATGAGTTTTGGCTTTCTTAAGTAGCCAAAAGTCATTCCCAAGTTCGGGCAATGGTCGATGATTCTTGGGAGTTTTGGTATTTTGAGACATGGAAGTGGGATTGATGTTGGGGGTGAACAATGTTAGACAACAAGGGCTTAGGCTTTACCATTTCCAGATTTTGAGTTTGTGGATGTGGCATTCATTCTTAAAGAAAATCAAGGGTGAGCATCTATTTTCAAGCTTGGCAATTGGAAGTCTCTATGTTTCAAGTTAAGAGAAGATTTAGATTAGCAGAGCAACGAATTCGGATATTATCCGATGTTTCCAAAGTACCACAGATGTCACAAAAACTTTCTGCAGCAAAAGATAAGTTCCGGATGGGTTTTCTCACATTACATTTGATGGGTTAATGAACCTGCTCATAACTCCATGCCCACTCATGAGTCTTGACAAGGAGAGAATTTTGCACCCTCATAAATTTGTCCTTGCCCACTCACAAGACAGGGTAGGGTGCCTGTTACAACGTACAAGCAATGCACAATGGGAAACAGTACATAAATGAACAAACCATGAAGGATCCATCCTTGCCAACATGGAACACTCCTTGAAAACTAAACATGGAAATCAGTGTCCCTTTTAGTATGTATGGTCCAAGATCACCCGACCGTATCGCTGCAGGGAAATTGTTCAATGACCATAAGTGGCACTTCCTACCTTCACATTGAGTAAAACATGAAGCACATACATAGACCATTAATCATAGGTAGAAAGCCACATAAAGATGTTTTTTATGGTGGGGTGACATGTCATTACATGAGAAATTTCAATTTCTTCTAGCTAAATCCATTACAACTTGAATTCAGATTTCTGGGATGACGAAGGATCACCATCTCCACTGGAAATCTGTTTTGGAAGTGTACCTATATGGCTTAATTAGGGCTGCTCACATACATAAAACTCACACAAAGAATCATGCATGCTTTGGTTATCTGACACCTAAAAGGGATAGAAAGGGAGGGAAGGGCGCTTCATTCGCCACTCGCGCCAGTTTACCCCACATTGCTCTTAACAAAAATAAGCAGTAAAGGGCTTGGATGGTGTGGAATAAAATCCAAGGCTTTGGGTGTAAAATTGGAATATTGGTAGAAATGCTGAGGATATCCCTAGCTAGTTGTATAAAGAATGGGAAACGGAAGGAGGGGGGGGGGAAAGAGAGGAGTGCACACATAATACTCGTTGCTCTCTACTCTCATCTTCCACAAAGAGGCTTTTAGGAGTAAGAAAGAGAAAACAGAGGAGAGCACACACATTATTTGTTGCTCTCTACTCTCATCTTCCACGATGAGGCTGAGGAATAAGAAGGGGATCATACACACAATACACACATATCCTACTGGGAGGTAAAAGGACAATGAAAAATGGCAATGCTACTCATCTCAGAGGCTGCTTCAGCTTGCTATTGGGCCTCCTACACTCCAGAAAAACTGGCACTTGCAACGCTTATGGTTGCCATCGGGCCCCCATGGACGTAGACAAACACCAGGCTCTGCTGCGACGGTAGTGTCTTCATCCATGAAGGGAAAGTGTAGCTGCTTGGTCCTCTCTTTGAAAGACCCCACACAGGACCATGCAATCCTTCTACCATCAGCTGAATGGATTGCAATGTTCTCGGAGAATTGTTGGTCACAGTCACTTGATATTTGTAAAAGCTTTGCCCTTGAGTCTTCCATGAGCTAGTCATCTCCTGAAAAATTGAGAGAGCAGACGAGGCCCATGACTGCTGTGGGGTGACTTTGCTGACTGCAATAGCAAACACAAAATGGAATTGAGTGAGTAAAAGTTCCGCAAGAAACTCGAAGAGGTGACTTCAATTTAAAGCACCAAGCACGCAATCATCCTACTTCGCATCAGGGGAATATATTGTTAAGGCAGGCAATACTTCTTATACATCTGAAATTCTTCATAATTAAACCAGTGGAAACGCCCACAGAGGGGGTGCCAAAAGACAACTTTACATTGTAGTGCAAGACGATAATGCTAACATGGCAATCTAGCTGTAAAATCCCAATGGTTGGACACTGAGTGGTCAATTACATCATAAAGATAGTGGAGTGGAAGATTGTATGTTGTAGTATGTCAACATTCTAGTCTGAAAGCCCTAATTCACTCTTAAGAGGAAATCGTAAGTTATGGATGCATGTGAGCATCATCATCCACTAGATAATATTGGCTCCATCATGCATTGTACTGACTATTTTCTATGACACCATCGTCATGGGTGCTCAGTGATGTAAAACTTGCTATCAACTCATGTGTTTTAGTGACAGATGCAGACCTTCTATATGGTCTATACAAATTTCTATGACACCTCCAAAATATTGTCATGGGTGTCGAATTGAGAATGTAAAGCTTGGTATCAACATAGTGATGGACACAGACTTTCTACAAAGTCTACACAAATGATGACCTACGTGTGGCTACAAAAGTCTACACAAATGATGGTCTGCATTATAGTGTGGCTATGTCAAAGTGGTGGATGGAGGCTTTGTTGAGATAAAGATCTGCAACACTGTAAGAGACCACGACCTGGGAATGCCTTTCCTAATATAGGCTGACCATGCCCCTATTTTCTCAGGACCCCCTTGCCATGCATCCACCACGAATAGGGATTCCTCTAGCCCCTATTCCCACAAGCTCCTAGCCCTTAGCTGTACCGTAGTGATTCCCTTGCCATGCATCCACCACGAATAGGGATTCCTCTAGCCCCTATTCCCACAGGCTCCTAGCCCTTAGCTGTACCGTAGTCTCCTAGCTCTCAAGACCTTTGTCCTGACAAACACCTTCGCTGTGTATAAGTGCCCCTCTAAGTAATACCCACATAAGAGCTAAAGCAGGATCTATAAACAAAGAACAAAACCGAACTGATGAGAACAAAAATGTATACCTGAAGTCTCACCATAGGTGCTTGCAGCAACATGCAGTCTTGCCAGCACCCCCACCATGGGGCCACTATTGTAAGTAGTGGGCTCACTCTGATCAAAATTCTCCCGGTCATCAGCATAATTGTCGTTCTCATCAGGGCCACCCACAATTGCACCCACATGTACATTCGGATCACTTGCACTGGATGTGTACCACTTCTGATACCCAACCCTACAGGCCACAAAAGTTGGATCCACTTTGTATGAGACAATGGAAGCAGCTCTATGGTGAACCCTCTGTGGATAGTTGGAACCTACACCAACCATGTAGCTAGTGCTTCTTGGATTGTCGCCAAGGATATAATCCACCTGGGCAAGGCAGTAAACAAACAATTCCATAAGCAAATGCAAGTGCCATGTGATATATTCATCAAGCATGGTGACTGATTGCTACAAGTTCTTCAAGAAAACAAATTGTCACTGATATTGAGGTTCGTCCAAATTTTAGTTTCTGTTTATAACTTAATCTGATACTGATACCTAAATTTAATACATATAAATAGACTTATGGTTTCAGTTTATTTCCTAAATGAATATATCCATATATAAGAGATACAAATATAGAAACTTCCACATGCATATAAAAGAGAAGTGAAGATTCAACAATAATGCATTGAGGTAACTTATAATGATATAGCCCTTTAAGATAGAGCACTGACCTACTTATACAATGCAATCAAGGAGGAAGTATCCACTACTAGCATATGATACAAGGTGAAAATTTGAGGCTAGTGCGACAAGTCTCAGCATCTTAATCGCATGAAAAGACTAATTAATGCACCATACTGACTTCAAATAAAACGATGGTATGAGCACCATTAAAGGATGATATGTAGGGCACAAGTAGAGCCCTCAATACTGGGAATGGGCACAGAACCAATAAAGCCTGCGGCTAGCACGACAAGTCTCAGCACCTTGATCATGTAAAAAGACTAATCCACGACAGTAATTTCAGTGCAAAGATGTTTTGAGCACCTTTTGCTGAATATCTATAAACTTAATACCTGGGCCTTGGCGAAATTAAACAGCTCTGCAGCTCCAACCTTGGCAGCAGGACATTGCAATGCTTGAGCAGATTTTGAAAGATAGTCGGAGTAAACAGTCATGAGAAAAGAGGCACTGCTCACATACTGCATGTTGTTCCAAGCTCTTGTGTACATCAGACCACCTACATACACCAAATTCAGAGAAATATTGCCCACAATGCAAAGCTTCTCTGAAAACAAGAACATTCCTTTTACCCAAGAAACATGTACCTGGGGTTCTAGCCACATTTTTCCCATAATTCTTCTGAAGGCAGGCACACAAGAAAAATTCTGCTTGTCGCTGGTATTGCTTCAATACCTCCACGTTAGATCCCCTTCCCTCAAATAATATCTGCAAGAAGCACCAGAAAGTTGAGCAACCGGAAACATACGACAAATGCAAGGTCGCATAGCTGAATACAAGAAAGATCTCCCCACTCAATATCATTGATAAAAGACCATTGATGAAAATTCAAGTCTAGGACACTGAAAATTGTAAACTAGGGTATTTTGGGAATTTCCACAAATCAGAAAAAGCATTCAATTCATCAGTATTACCCCCATGTACATTTCATATGAACATGTACGGCAATACAATATTCACCATCCCCAAGATAAGAGAACCTTCACATCATCCAAAGGTTCTTAAAATGCATTCAAAGATACTTCCCACAACATACCTTAGAAGCAAGGACTTGAAGACCTGCATACTTCACATCCCAACTGAATTCGGTCATGGCCCACTCTGTCCCACCCAAATTTTGTGCATTTTGGGTCGCATATTCAAGGTAATAATTGTCAGAAGAAGCCTCGAAGAGCCAGAGAGAGGCCCATAGCAGCTCATCCTATTCACAACCAATCTCTCATGTTTTAGTGTGTGATCAACATCCAGAAACTAATAAGGCATATGTCCAATGTTATGCTCACATTGTAGCCACTCTCCGACTCATAATAGTTGCGGGCAACTGAAATACTTCTGTCATATCTTCCTCTGTAAGTGTCAGCAAAGGTAAAAAGCTACACAAAAAAAAGCTTCCTGTTATGAGTCTATAGAATATTCCTCACTAATGTGCACTAATGATCAATGAAGATAAATCAACATCCACAGGTGATTGGCCTATCTTTAAAGGAGACAAATTTTCCAAACTCAACTAAAAATAAGAATGTAAAATTGAATGACTTACTTGCTTAGCATGACTTAGGAGGAGATTTGAATACGACGAGTCCACTTGCTTGAAAATAATGGAAGCAGCAGCCATAGCGGCTGCAGTCTCTCCCGCCAAGTCAGAGCCAGGGTTGCTCTCACTGATACTATAGGCTTGCCTTGAGGTGGTCATTTCCTCTGGCCTTTGCCAACAGAAATGATCAGAGTCGCCATCCCCAACCTGCATGAGTAAGCAGTAAGCATTCAGTCTGAGGTATCAAATATCACATCCATTTGTAGCACCCACGTTTCCTTAGAGATTGACTCCCTAAGGCTGGTCATGGTTTACCTCCCCCCAGAAGATGTTGGGCTTTGGGTGTGCTTTGATGAAATAGTCCGTTCCCCACTTAATAGCTTCAAGCGTGTACCCCAATTGTCCGGCCGAAGCAATCTGCTCCCCATACTCAATCACACTCCAAGACAGCATTGTCATAGTGAAAGCCATTGGCAAGCCAAACTTGACATTGTCACCTGCGTCATAGTATCCTCCAACAAGGTCCACCTATGGGCATGCATACAAGAGCACTTAAATATGCCATCATGAGAAGGTGCCATGGGTCTAGGGCTAGAGTTTGATGCGACTATAGACGACTCTGTAGTGTCCATGGATCACTAAAAAGGAATTAGAAATAGGTGCAGGTGAATGCTGTAGGAAAGCTAAAAACCTTTCAGATGTTATACGCTCAACCCTCTAGATGCAGCTCGTTGATTCCTTGAAACGCTAAAAACTTAGAAATAGGTGCAATGTGGCAGGTGAATGCTGTAGGAAAGCTAAAAACCTTTCAGATGTTAGAGCTTTAGCTACACTCAACCCTCTACATGCAGAAATACAGCTCATCAATTCCTTGAAACGCAGGAACGCAACCAAGGGAGAGCAAGATCAAGCACACCAAGATGTGAGTGCAAATTAACCGCCGTATCTGCCTACTAGATGTAGGAGCCTAATATAGCTGCTTCTAAACCGTATGCAAACTACATTGCTTCCAAAATGGCATCAAGAAAGGGCAATCGCACAGAAAAAATACAAACCTCAAGTACAATATCCGTGCTCCCAAATTCCCAATGTTTCTTCCTAGTATTATACAGCGCAACTACTCATACACACACACACACACACATATGCATGTGCGCATGCACTCGAGCATAATTTTACAGTGTACACATACAAACACTCGCATACACACACACATACAAATGATTCCATCCATCATGAACAAGATCTAGCAAACAAAACGGTATATTTGGGACACACGAACATCATACCTATGATGGACTTACAAATGTGCAGAGATTGAGAACTTAGCTCATTCCCAGTGTGTGAATGCAAGGTGTAGTGATTCACATACCCCTTGGTGAAGCCCGTCCGAAAGTGCCGAGTGGTAGCGCCAGTTGACACGTTGGGAGGAGGGCAGGCGGCCCGAGCGTTGGCCTTCAAAGAACAGGAGACTACTGCGGAGGGCACCAAGGTAGTCCTGCGAGCCATAGCAGCGGACCATCGAGTCAGTGCTTCCCAGCAGCAGCAGGGTGGAGAGCAATGCCAACAGAACGCAGGCCATATATCCTTGCTTGCCACTCTCTATGGTATATACCGACCGCAAATCGGCGTCACTCCCCACAAACTCGCTACTAGAAGCTTCTTCTCATGGCTCTCTTTACAGTTGCATGCTTAGTAGGAAGAAGCAACCATGTATGTGCGTGTGTGTTTGTGTGTGTGTGCGCGCGCGCAGGAGCTCTCTCTCTTGGTGTCTGTTGAACGTATGTTGAGGTGTATACAATGCTACGTGTTGATGTGTTGTGCATGCAGCGAGCAAGCTTCTCTGAGTATGTATGCGTGTTTATGATACAATTAAAGGCACGCATCTGTGAAGGGAAGCTCCTTGCAGTGTGCTGATGTGGGTGAAGCTCTCCTCTCTGAGTACTGTGGGTGTAGCCTAAGCGAAACTCCCTTTGTGAGTTCTCTCCTTCTTGTCTTGCGTTAGAAAAGGAGAGAGAGACAGAGAGAGAGAGAGTGTGTGTGTGTGTGTGTTGGGGGGGGGGGGTGTGTGTGTGTGTCTCACAATGGGTACGTGAGCCTCCTCTGTGAGAGACTGTGTTGCGAGCCGCAGGATGTTTGAGCGAGGGGGATGTGAAAGTGGTCTCTATAAATGTATGCATATGAGCTCACCCATGTGAGGTGGTCTCTGTGTGTGTGTGTGTGTGGGGGGGGGGGGGGGGGGGGGGAAAGAGAGAGAGAGAGGGGAGAGAGAAAATGTTTGTTTTGTAAAATTGGAGTGCATTGCAGATACACTGCTCTTGTGCTTTGTTGTTGTCATGGGAAAGGGAGTAGAGAGAGAGAGAGAGAGAGAGAGAGAGAGAGGGTATGAGTGTGCGCGCCAAATTGCCTACCCTACCCTCTTGTGCTACCTGTGTGAGAAGGTAGAGAGAGAAATAAAGCTCCGAGACGAGCCTTGTAATTGACAAGAGATTTGATGGGGTCAAGTAGCTAACATAATCCGCATATGCTGTGCGCGCGCGCGTGTATCTCGGTGATGTGTGTGCTCTCGCTCGTAAGAGTAGGTGTGTGTTGACACGAGAGGGGGGCCCCCGGGAGAGAGAGAGAACTGTTCTGTGTATAGGCTATTGTAGAGAGCCGAGACAGTGCGCACAAACTCGCGGGAAGGAGAGAGAAACACACTCTCACACAGCACGTGAAGTAGAGAGAGGAGAGCAGTTTAGAAGGGAGACGTTGCACGAGGCTGCCGTTGTGGGCGCTCAGAGGCTGTCCGCCCGTCCCATCTCTCCCTCCCTAGACCGTTAAGTCCGTTTTTCTTCACTCTCACATTGTTTGCGGGGTGTCACACACATCCCCATTGTGATGTGGCAAACGATAAGTGGATGGCTTCTCCAAATCGCACTAGCTCTACCAAGGCGTTCAAGCAACCAGGCGGAAAAGAGGGTGCTTCCATGATGGCACAAAGCTAATCGCGCAACGATTAACACTAGCATTTCCAAGCGTGCTCCAAACCCACAATGGTTTGGGTGACATCCCTTCTCCCTCACAAAAGAAAGTGTTTACCACGATCTTTTGCAACATAAGTTGTGGTTAATTTAGGTATTCTAGTTTGCGAGCATGATTGGTCAAACGTTGATCGGATGATGGCAGGGGTGTCCATCTAGTGGCGTCGTCTCTTCTCAATCATGAGCATTGAGGCACAAAGAAAACTATAGTGTCTACCACCAACTCGTTTAAACACATCCCAAAACTAATACGATGACCAAGTGACATCTTGCAACAAAGACATCAAAGCTTGCAACCGTCGCTTGGAACCCAGATGGCTTTATAGCAATTGGCATAAGCTTGTTTACAAACAAAAACATTGAAACAATGGGTCTAATCATATGGCACACTTGGCTCAACTAGTTGCAAGTTGCAACCAAGCCCATTCACATTCACTCACTACAACCCAAGGAGCCCATCTATTCTACTTAATAACGACGGAGCCCTTTTCACGCTCACCACGTGGCATAGTAAGAAGTCTCCGAATGAAGAAGCACCATCGCGATACGCCAAGCGAGGAACACAGGAGTTCATGGACGAGAGGTGAACATGCGAAGTTGAAGAGCCAACCTTCATACTAGAGAGAGAGAGAGAGAGAGAGAGAGAGAGAGAGAGAGGCTATTAGCATCACTAGTTGGATTGAGAGGACGAGAGCAACCTACACTCACCCATGTTGGGGTATAAAGCCCAATGTGGTCGCCCAGGTAAGTGGGCGAGCCGCCAGGTATGTACACATATTCTTTTGTAAAAATCTAATAAGAACTCACTATGCTCTACACATTACAGTAGAGCGAGTTCACCATATCTTCGTGCTCTTCTTCTCACACTCTCTCTCGCATCACACTTCCGCTCGTACTCCTTCAACTGGTATCAGAGCTCAGATCGAGGCTCGGGGCAGCATTTGCAGGTAGCCAGAGTCACCTGCTCAGATTGGAGTGAGATTCGACAGGCGAAGACACGGCCCCAAATCTTGTGGGAGCACCCAAAGGGCTTGGTGTTCTCAGAATTTCATTCTGAGGTCATCTCGGCCACCGTTCGGCTTCGACAAAGTTCTGCGCAGGCCATTTTCGACTACGTGGTCTCAGCGGGTGCAGATCCGACTCTGCAAATTTGGGGTTTCGGCCTACGACTGCAAGTGCTGAGGATATCGACACTCCCAGAGTGTTGATTTGTGGCTGTCTACACAACGAAGGACGGCTCACCGTTCTTGGAGGCGTGTCACATACGACACGGACGCATCTACACACAGATTGTAGGCGACATCCACTAGTTCATCAGGTAGCTTGTGTTTGTTGCTTGATATTCCAGATTTCATCCTGACATTGCAGGTACTTCCACATGGGATGTATTGTCAGAGATGATGTATGTCTGTTGAGGGTTTGCTGGCTGTGAGTCACGCAGCAAACAACCGCCGCAGCGGTTACAACATATAGTGGGAAATTTGTGGATGTATGATTTTGTGGGAAGTCTATATATTGTCAGATTTACTGCAGCCTTTGTTGAGGGTCGAGTGAGGTTTTATTGAGCTGGGGGATTCTCGAATGTTGAGATCCTTTCGGTGATACAGGTCTTGGAGCGATCCCTCGAGCACCCTTAGATAGGCAGCTAGGATGTATTGATTGTGAGTTAGATAGTTGGGATTGCATCTTTGCTTTACCGCCGTTGAGGCATTGTCGCAGTCTATGCTTACAGGACAGTGAGAGACAGTACAGGTGCAGGACAGGTTTACCCGCAGCTTACAGTGTTAGAGAGACATTGGTTTTTTGAGCTGTTTTTTGGTCTGTTTTTGAGTACCCCATAGCCATTTTACAAAGGAGACTCTGCCGAAATTTTTGCAGAATCTGAAGCTTTCTTAGTTCATTTGACAGGTTGATATTGGTTCAGAGGTCAGCTTACAGGGGAAACTCTGCCGAATTTTTCCCAGGAAAGTAAACTACTGTGAAGCGTAGCTATGGTTGGATCACAGGACACTGCTCTTTACAATATCAAGAAGCTGGATGGAACCAATTTTCATTGTGGAAGAAGCAGATTTGGCACGTGTTGGTACAAAAGAAGCAGATAAAACCTATAAAGCTCAAGGGAATAAAACCACAAGATATGGATGAAGATGAATGGAGCGAAATGGATGAATTGGCACTTTCTACCATTATGCTGACTTTGGCAGAAAGCGTTTACTTCAATGTAGCAGACGAGATGTCGGCTTATCAAGCATGGACAAAGCTGAGTGATCTTTATGAGAAGCAGAGTGCAGCTTCACAGGTATACTGGCTTAAGAAGCTTGCTGACTTGAAGATGAAAGAAGGGACCCCTATGTCCAATCATCTGAATGAATTCAACACCATCTACAGTCAGCTGTCAGCTCAAGGTGTCAAGTTTGATGAACATGTTAGAGCTATGTTCTTGTTGATCACATTGCCGGAAAGTTGGGACACTTTTCGCACAGCTTTGAGTATTTATGCACCTCCAGATGGTTTGACCATAGGTGTAGAAGGTAGTCTGCTTATTGAAGAAACCAATAGAAAGACAATGGACAAAGGCAAAGGAACAGCCTTAGTTGTTAGGGGAAGGACCAAAGAAAAGTACAAAGGTGGAAAGAGGAATCAGTCTCGTAGCAAGTCCCGCAGTGCTAAAGGCAAGAGTGACATAGAATGCTACCATTGTGGCAAGAAGGGTCACATGAAAAGAGACTGCAGAGAATGGAAAGCACAAAAAGGCAAAGAGAAAGCTGAAGACCATGGTGAGAAGAACAAGTCCTCAGTGAAGATTCAAGAAATAAATGTGACAAACACTGTTGCAGAGGATGACAGTCTAGTGTCAGGAGACATCTACTTCTTGAAGAATACAATGGACTCAGCTCTTCTTACAGCATCTGATGGAAATGCACTGAGTGACTGGATTATAGACTCAGGGGCATCACTTCATGTGTCTCCAAACAAGGAGTGGTTTACCTCTTATGTAACCACTAAAGATCATGTTCGGCTAGGCAATGGGCAGACATGTGAGATCTTAGGTGTTGGAGATGTTCAATTGAAGTTTCAGAATGGCTCTTCTTTCACGCTGAAGAATGTGAGACATGTTCCCGCAATTACAAAGAGCTTGATCAGCACAGGTTTACTTGATCATGCTGGCTACGTCACTACTTTTGGACAGAACATGTGGAAGATATCCAAGGGTTCTATGACAGTAGCACATGGAGTAAAGTCTGGAGGACTTTACATGATTTATGTATCAAATGTCTCTAAAAATGTAATCAATGTAACCGAGCAGCCGAACGTTTCTTTGTGGCATAGCCGGTTAGGACATATGTCCAAGAAGGGAATGGAAATCTTGTCTCGTTCTGGTTATTTACCTGGCTTTTCATTTAATGATTTTGAATTCTGTGAACATTGTCTGTATGGTAAGCAAACACAGCAGCCACATAAGCATAGAAGCAGTAGAAGAGATACACAGTTGGCACTTGTTCATAGTGATTTGTGTGGACCTATGCCTAACCTATCTCTAGGGGGAGCTTCTTACTTTATGACATTTATAGATGATTACTCGAGGAAAGTATGGGTTTACTTTCTCAAGCACAAGGATGAAGCGTTTAGTGTTTTCAAAACGTTTGTGACACTTGTGGAGAATCAGAGTGGCAAGAAGCTTAAATGCTTACGCACTAACAATGGTGGAGAGTATGTTTCAAAGTCCTTTCAGGACTTTTGTGAGTCAAAAGGTATAAAACGTGAACTTACTGCTCCTTACAATCCTCCTCAAAATGGTGTTGCTGAGAGGATGAATAGGACCATACAAGAGAAGGTCAGAAGTATGTTCTCTAATGCACAGCTGCCAAATGGGTTTTGGGCTGAAGCTGTATCAACAGTTGTTCATCTTATAAATAGATCTCCTAGCAAGGTTTTGCAGAAGGATTCAGTGCCAGAGATGGTATGGTCAGGCAAAATGCCCTCATACAAGCATCTCAGAGTCTTTGGCTGTGAGGCATATACTCACGTTCCAAAGGAATTTAGGAACAAACTTGAGCCAAAGAGTAGAAAGTGCATCTTTCTAGGCTATGGTAATTCTGGTGAGATGGGGTACAGACTTTGGGATCCCGAATCCAGAAAGGTTATCCGCAGCAATGATGTTCACTTTAATGAATCCAAATATCATTCTAAACTAGAGAGGGTTGAGGAGATTAGAAGAGTTATCTTCCAAGAAGATGGACCTGCACGTGCAAGACAAAATGTCAGGGCTCAAGAGGAGCAAGGACAGGATAGATTGGAACCACAGGTTGTGGCTGAGCCTAAGCCACCTATTTTGCGTAGATTTGGACGTATCACGCGACCTCCTGATCAGTTTGTTCCATCTATGAACTATGTCATGTTGACTGATTGCAATGAGCCTTCATGTTACAAGGAAGCAGTGCAAATGAAGGACTCCGGGAATTGGCAATTGGCCATGCAGTCAGAGATGACAGCTCTGCATAAAAACCAGACATGGAAGCTAGTTAAATTACCACAGGGCAAAAAGGCTCTACCTTGTAAATGGGTTTACAGGTATAAGATCACCGCTCATGATAGTCAGCCAAAGTACAAAGCAAGGCTTGTTGCCAAGGGCTTTAAGCAAGAACAAGGCATTGACTTTGATGAAGTCTTCTCTTCGGTGGTCAAGATGACTACATTGAGATGCTTTCTTGCATTGGTTGCCGTATTAGATTTGGTGTTGCACCAAATGGATGTCAAGACAGTGTTCTTGCATGGTGATCTAGATGTGGAAATTTACATGCAGCAGCCAGAAGGGTTTGTTGAGAAAGGCAAGGAAGATTTGGTATGCCAGTTATTAAAGAGTCTTTATGGCTTAAAACAATCACCGAGGGCATGGTACCATAAGTTCCACAAGTTTATGCTTTCTCAAGGCTACAAACGTAGTGAGTTCGATCACTGTCTATATACAAAGAAGGCTAAGGATGGCAGTTGGCTGATCCTTATTTTGTATGTGGATGACATGTTGATTGCTGGCAAGCACTTGGAAGAAATTTCAGCTTTGAAGTCAAATATGGCAAAATCGTTTGACATGAAAGACATGGGTGAGGCAAGTCATATACTTGGTATGCGCATTGAGAGAGACAGATCAAAGAAGTTGATTTGGTTATCTCAAACAGAGTACATTGACAAGGTTTTGCAACGTTTCAATATGGAGAAGGGAAAGGCATTGAGTGTTCCATTGCCACCATATGTGAAACTTAGCAAACAAGATTGTCCTGTGTCTGAGGAAGAACAAGCTGAAATGGATAAGATTCCATATGCGTCTGCAGTGGGTAGTTTGATGTATGCAATGATTGCTACTCGCCCAGACATTGCATTTGCAGTGGGAGTAGTAAGTCGATACATGTCAAACCCAGGCAAGAAACATTGGGAGGCAGTGAAAGGAATATTAAGATATCTAAAAGCTACAAAGAGTATGCGTATATGCTATGGGAGTCAGGAGCTAAGTGTAAAGGGTTTTACAGACTCAGATTATGCAGGTGACTTAGACAACCGAAGGTCTACGTCAGGGTATGTCTTTACATTGGCTGGTGGAGCAGTATCATGGCGTTCTAGATTACAAGATTGTGTTACTCAGTCTACTACAGAGGCTGAATATGTTGCAGCATCAGAGGCATGCAACGAATCAATTTGGCTTAATCGACGAGTAACAGATTTGGGAATCAAAGATAAGATGTCTGTGTTATATTGTGATAGTCAAATTGCTATACAATTGGCTCGCAATCCAGTTTATCACTCAAAGACAAAGCATGTGGATGTGAAGTATCATTTCATCAAGGAAATGCTCGAGGATAAGCAACTTCAGCTTATCAAAGTTCACACCACAGAAAATCCTGCTGATCTACTTACAAAAGGACTTCCCTCAGAGAGCTTTGCGCATTTTCGCAAGCAGTTAGGTGTAGGGTAGTACATCACTTCTCTACATCTCTTGTATATTAGCTTGTATAGTAGCTTCTCTCACGCTTAAAGTACCACATTGGACTTTAAGTGGGAGGTTGTTGGGGTATAAAGCCCAATGTGGTCGCCCAGGTAAGTGGGCGGGCCGCCAGGTATGTACACATATTCTTTTGTACAAACCTAATAAGAACTCACTATGCTCTACACATTACAGTAGAGCGAGTTCACCATATCGTCATGCTCTTCTTCTCGCACTCTCTCTCGCGCCACACTTCCGCTCGTACTCCTTCAACCCAGAGGGGGAGAGCAACCCATAGCTAACAGATAATTAACCAACCATTAGTTGTGGAGAAGAGAGAGGGAGAGGGAGAGAGTTGCAGCCTCCATGTCCATTCCATGGTAAGTAAGGTCGAGGCCATGCAGCAAAGTCTTGTGTGTGTTTTGTATTTGCAATCTACACCTCAATCCCTTATGAGCCATAAACCTTAGTGATATGGAATTAAATCGTTGAAGTAGCCATTTACCCTAAATATAGAAATAAGCTCCAACCTCAAAAAAGGGATAAAAACAACTCATTAACCAAATATAGAGGTACAATTGTCTTAAATATCATTGTACAATAAAGATGGAAGCATTCCTCATAAACACTACCTAGCTACAAATTATGAGCATCAGAAATATATCAAAGTAACCCAAGGAGAGCTCTTCAATCCCTATTGGCAACAAAGAGTCCAAGTTTGTAGGGCCCTACCATTGAAGGGAACAACCTATATCTTCCACCATCAATCAAAATTGTACCTTCCACCATCAATCAAAACAAATGGTTAGTAGCGACTCATTTTAGGTTGGAAGGTAGGTGTTATCACCTCTTCCCACTTGTCATCAATGTCACAATTGAGGCTCTATTTGTGAAGACTCAAAAGCACTAGTGAGTTGAAAGAATTAATTACCAAATTAGCATATTAATTAGCAAGGTAGATTTGGAGGATTGTTACCATATACATGTGGTAGTGATGTGTGTGAACACACTAGGACCGTCGGGGCATTTTTTCCCTCTTTAGGAGGTTTTTTTCCCCGAGCATTGTATATACGTCCATCACTCTAGGGCTATCCATCTTTCCATTGCACACTAAGTAACACACTCTCTATTATGTGCCTTGAGCTTCCTTCATCTTCTCCAAGCTGTGTGCGTTTCTCTGCAACCCTAATTCCAACAATTGGTATCAGAGCAGGTTGCGTCCTCCCGGGTTTAGTCGCCAGCTGCTCCAGCACACGCCTACTCACTTTCTCTGATTTCTGTGAGTTTTGGTGAGCGTTCGCAGGTCGACAAAATTTTTGGGATTACTCGTAGAGTTTAGTCTGCTCAGATTTCTGATTCGGGCTCATTTCAGCCTCCGTTTCCACTACAGGCAGGATTGCACATGCAATTTCGTCATTTTGTGCAGAATTTCTGTCCAGTGCCATTTTCTGCATAACAGGTGCCTCATAGTCTTCTATGGTTTGTGTTATATGTTCCTGCTCCGTTTCTCCTATTTTCGGGCAGTTTTCACATTAGGTGCAACATTTACCATGGCTGACAACAACACAGATGTATTCAAGATGTTTGTTGTTGAGGATAGGTTGGATGGGGAAAACTACCCTATCTGGGCTTATATGATGCAACATTTTCTTGTGTCAAAGGGCGTCTGGAACATTGTGCAGTGCATTGATGTACGTCGTGGTTCTGAGGATGTAGGCGATGTTGCAAGTCTTGCTGCAAGGAGTGCTGCTGTTAGAGTTGTTTTGCCTACAGCAAAACAAGCTCGTTGGGATGTAAAGGATGCGTAGGCTCATGCATTGATTGCATTGTCTGTGAAGCGCACCATTGTTCCTCACATTCGTTCAGGAAAAACTGCAAAACAGGCTTGGGATATTCTAACAGGTCTTTATGCAAGCCGCAATGAGGCTAAAATTGCTTTGCTGTGTAAAGAGCTGGAGTCAAAGATTATGCATGAGGAAGATGATATGGACACTTTCCTTGCTGGTGTCAAGGATATCAATGAGCAACTTATTTCTGCAGGTGAAGTCATTTCAGACAGCTCCCTTGTGCAGACTGTTCTTGATGCCTTACCAGATTCCTACCAGACTTTTGCCAGCACTTGGAGACTGATGACCCAAGGAAATCCTGAAGTTGTCAAGTTTGATGCATTATGCACATTGCTGTTGCAAGAGTCACTTTCCAGAAAAAACAGAACTAGGCAGCATGCAGTTGAACAGGCTTTTATTGCTTCTCAAAGAAAGGGTGGTAATAGAAAGGCGGCCACTTCTTATGGTTCTGCTGCGAGTGGCAAAACTTCTGTTCCTAATGCTTCTGCTGGCAACAATTCGTCCGGAGCAGTGTGATGGTGGTATTGCCTTGTGTCAAAAAAGTTACATAGAGACATTGCTATGTAAGTTTGGACTTGAGGATTGCAAACCTATTGCCACTCCCATGGAAACAAGTTTGAAGTTGAGTTTACATGATGCTGGAGATCCTACTGATGTCACTCTTTACCAAACTGCTGTTGGCTGCCTCATTTATGAATGCAACACGAGGCCAGATATTCAGTTTGCAATCTCACAGGTCAGCAGATTTATGCATAGCCCAGGGTCTAAGCATTGGCAGACTGTCA
Organism: Adiantum capillus-veneris; assembly: GCF_014529385.1. Lineage (NCBI taxonomy): Eukaryota > Viridiplantae > Streptophyta > Polypodiopsida > Polypodiales > Pteridaceae > Adiantum > Adiantum capillus-veneris. Next base: position 64,303,176 of record NC_140936.1, read on the forward strand.
AGAGGATTTTTCACTACCTTAGTGGCACTTTACATCTTGGCTTGTTTTATCCCAAGGGGGGGTCATTGCCGCCAGACTTATATGCTTTTTTGGACTCAGATTGGGCTGGTTGTTTTGACACGCGAGTGTCCACGAGTGGTTTTTGTTTCATGCTTGGTAGTTCATGTATATCATGGTTGAGCAAGAAGCAACCTACTATGGCCACTTCGAGTTGTGAGGCAGAGTATAGGGCAGTCTTCACATCTACAGTTGAGTGTGTATGGCTCAGACGCCTTATGGTTGATTTGGGTGTTGGATAGGACACTGCCAACATTATCTACACTGACAGTTAGAGCATTGGCAGTTGCGAGGAACCCAGTTTTTCATGCTCGCACAAAGCACATTGAGGTGCATTACCACTATGTCAGGGAGAGGCTCTCAGCAGGAGAGGTCAGCTTGGCTTATGTGCCAACACAAGATAACCTTGCAGACCTTTTCACAAAGGCATTGTCTCGTGAGAAGCTTGAAGCTTTTTGCAAAGCTTTGGGCTTACTCCCCTTTGTGGACTGATCATGTCCTTAGGGCATGGCACTTCCCTTTACACATGTGCCAGCTCTCGTTCACCGCATCACTCCAGGGGGGATTTGTTACCATATACATGTGGTAGTGATGTGTGTGAACACACTAGGACTGCCGGGGCATTTTTTCCCTCTTTAGGAGGTTTTTCCCCCCGAGAATTGTATATACGCCCATCACTCTAGGGCTATCAATCTTTCCATTGCACACTAAGTAACACACTCTCTATTGTGTGCCTTGTGCCTTGAGCTTCCTTCGTCTTCTCCAAGCTGTGTGCGTTTCTCTGCAACCCTAATTCCAACAAGGACATTCATGATCATATGATTGATAGATTTCAAGTAAAATTCAAGGTGTGGATTATAGAAAAGGCCACAAAAGAAAACAGGTGAATAGTGATCTTTCCAAAGAATATGCACCCCAGAATGCCCTATTCTAAGAGTGAGGACTAGATAAAGGTGCAAATCACCACCCTTAAATTAGCTAGGCATACAAGTCAATGCAAGTCAGTAAAAGTGTAAGGCAATGCGTAAAGCTATGTATGATTTGTGTGTGTGTGTGTGTGTGTGAAATGGCAAGAAGAAAATGTGTAGCCATTATTGCAAGGCTAATGATCACTTAATAAAGTAATGTCCTAAGCTGAAGGAAAAAGAGGCCAAGAAGAAAGAGGTTGGATCTACCAGTGCAGTTATTGTAGAATCTTTTGTTAATGGAGATTGTGATGTTGATGTAGATGCGCAATGGGAATGTAGTACAAACTGTGTCATAATAACTAATATCTAATTCTCCTAAATGATTTTCTCATGTTAAACTAATCATTTAATATGGCGAAGTACCAAGGGAGAAAAAGTTAGAATATTGGTAAGGCTAGCAGACCGGTCTTAGTAAGGATCCAAAGGAGGGAAAATAGGGATCCAAAGAGGGACCATTTGCAAAAGAGCTAGCTCGGTTGGTAGAGCAAGAGCCCCTTGTGTCAAAGGTCTTGGGTTCAAACCCCCTTGACAGCTCGTATGACATGTAGCCCTTAGGGGCTGTTTCCATAGTCCAAATGATGGATTGACCACCCTAACCCGGTTGGGATGACTCACCTTAAGAGTCGGATTTCCTCCACCTACGGGGGTTGGGTGTGTGTGTTGTAATTTCAAAGTTCTACTCTCTCAAAAAAAAAAAAAAAAGAGCAATGTGCATCAATGCACTTCAAAAAGGTTCAGCCCATTAAGACTTCCAAAAAGCTTAGGTTCCAAAATTAAATGAAAGGTTCTATGGTTGGACATTTGGATGCTTGTGGGGAGACTCAAAAGTCTTCCCACATCCCTATCAAGGAGGGGGTGAGCCATTTTTGTAGGGGATGAGAGAGAAACACACACACACTCTTCCAAGCTCCCTTTACACAAAGGGCATAGTGGACACATGTTAGATTCCTAACCCAGCTGCCCCCAAGGTGCATTCAAATCCTATTGGATGGCCATAGAGGTGGACCAATGAGAATTAGGCTAGAGTAAATTTAGTTTAATTCATTTAAAAACACTTGATAAAAGTACCAATAGAAATTAAGCTCTCTAGAAGACTATTGGACAGTCTCCCAAGGGGTCCAATGAGCATTCATCAGCCCAATGGCTTGCCTTATTCCTATTGGCCAGAAGACCAAGAGGTCCAATGAGAGATTAATTGAATTATTTAAATATCTAAAGCTCTCACAAAAGGGGAAAGGGGGACACATGTAACAAGGCTAGCAATTATGCTTCTAATTTCCTATTGGCTAAGCTTGGCATGAGCCGATGAGGGGCTAGCAGGACAAAATAGCAAGGGGGGTCGACTTAGAGAGAGGGGGAGCTGATTTTTGCAAGGCATTATCACACACACTCACACAAGCTCATGTGTGAAGTAAAGAACAGTATCTCCTTCTCAAGCTTTAATGGAAAGCTCATCATCTACTCCAAGCTTGTGAGAAGGGAGGCCTACACCAACAACTCTCGGCTTTGTGATGCAAATCCAAACAAGAGCCAAGCTCCAATGCATGCTCATCTCCTCTACCATGCTAATTACTAAGCTATGCTAAGCTATTAAGAGTGATTATGTGAGGAGACATACTTCTTTTTCGTAAGAATACTCCTTCTTTCTCTCGATCTACTCTCATACCCCGCTAGCTCTCACCATCTTCGAAGGTGTGTGAGGTCTTGGGCCTGAGACCGTGAGGGAATTGATGTTGTGTTTTCAAGTGTAAGCTTGGTGCTTGAAGCTTCCATCTTCATTGCACCAGCAATTTATTGAAGGAACACAAAGTATTGTATTGTAAAATGTCTCCCTCGATGGAGGAAACCTATAATACAAAGCCTTTTGGAGGGGGGACCAGCTCCATGTAAATCTGGTCCTCAACTATTGTCAATAGCTTAATTTCTCTCTCTTTTTGAAGTATTGTTCATGCCTATCTAACTAGGTGTTATGTTTTTGTTGCTCTCTCCATCCAAGCACTCTTGCTATGCTCATTAGGAATCTATTATAATGAAATGCTCACTTTGTCTAAGTTATTTTCCGCTATACACAAGTTACTAGACCATTAAATGTTAGATTGGTATCAGAGGACAAGGTTTCTCTTTTCTTGCTCAAGAAGAGAGGTCCTCAAGCTGACTATAAATGGTTGGTATTATTAATTGCAATTGAGTAAGTAGAATAGGGATTTTTTAGCCTTATAGTGCGCCTGCTTCGTGCAAATAACGGGGCATCACCGTTGAGAGCTATGGTTTTAATAGTGGAGTCCTATGGGGCTTGCCTACGGCTTAACCACTATTGAGCTATTAGAAGCTTGACAGGAGCCGGTACTGTTTTGTTGGTGAAAAACCCTCTCTTCTATTCCTTGCAATTAATGATATTCAAGCCACGGGTACAGGAGCTTGAGTGCTTTTCTAAAGGGGTTAAGAGGAGTAGCAACTAGGGCTTGAAGTGCCAAAGTACACCTAAAAATTTTACACCTAAAAGTTGTTAGAATGGCTGACAATAGTAAAGAGATTGAATTAATGTTGATAGCTTTGATTTTGCTAATGAACAGGCTACTAATGATGCCCCTATGCTTGTCAATTACCTTGTTACTAGGCTTCAACAAGCCATGGGCAATCCATCCCTCCACGGTGAAGTGCAACGACAGCTACGTACTCATGGGATTCTCCAAACTCCCCACCAAGAAGAGAGAGTACCTAGGAAGCCTCCTTCTGAGACTTCCAAAAGAAGTCTCTCTCCAATAAGAGAAGAAGAAGAGGATCCGTACGAAGGGCTCAAAAATATACTACTTGACGATGCATCTCCTTCCCAAAGGAGAACTCAAGTTTCAATGGTAGAGCCCCCACCAAAAGAACAAGAAAGAAGTGAGTCTCCTGCCACCTCGATGGAGATGGCTCCACAAAGACAGCGGTCAAAACGCTCTCCAACACCCCCTAAACGGAGAAGACCATCGCACACTTCTCTACACCATAATTCAAAGAGGACGAGAGAAAACAAGAGAAGAAAAGGGTGAGAAAGAGGTTACCCTCTTCTCCATCTTCTTCATCCTCTTCCTCTTATGAAGAAAGTGATGGTGCAGACAAGGAGGAACAAGGGAAGCAAAAGGCGAGAAAGAGGTCACCCTCTTCTACATCCTCCTCATACTCTTCCCCTTCTGAAGAAAGTGATGGTGCAGCTCTTGAGCCACCTAAAAGAAGAGGCCATAGGAAATCCTATGCCGCGTGGAAGAGGTCAATCAAGCTCAAAAAGTTCAAAGAGGGAGGAAAGAACATCTCTTTCCTCACCTACGATGGCACCTTTGGTGGTACAGACAAAGTCTTAGCCTTCATCCAACAATTCGATGCGGTGTTTGGAGATGAGGGCTTCACGGAGTCCTCTAAGCTACACCATGTAGCTATGCATTTTCAAAAGACCGTCAGGCAATGGTGGTCTAGCCTACGAGCAAACGGTGAAGATCTACGAACATGGAAAGCTTTAAGAGCTTCAATCATGAAGCAGTTTTTGGCTACCAATGCCAAAGACAAAGTACTCACCGAATGGCAAAGCTTGAAGCTCTCTCCCTACGAATCTATTCACAAATATGTAGACAAGTTTTGGGATTTACATCTCAAAGCCATTGCCTTCAAAAACATGGAGAGCAAAAACAACAATTTTGTGCGGGTTTAACTGAAGACATGGTGGAGTATGTCAACTCCCAAAGGCCACGCACCATATCTGCAATCATACACCATACCATGGTGGCTTCACGAATCAATTTCGGACAAGGGGCTAAGAGAAATCCTAAGCCCACGGAAAATAAGGACCGTAACGAGCATAAGGGGAAGGACAATGTCCAAAAGTCTCCTAAAGGCAACTCCAACAACAACAAAGCTAAGGAGAAGGGAGTTTATAAAGGAAAAAATAAACTCTCTCCTAAAGAGCTAGAGCGTTATCGTAAAGATAACCGCTGTTTCAAGTGCGGGGAGCAAGGGCATGCCTATTGTGCTTGTCCCCACAAGAATACACGAAATGAGCCTCCTAGAGCTACCTTGGTCGAAATCCAAGAAGAGGATGCTCACCACAAAGGATCTCCTCTATACCATGCTTGGGGAAAGGTAAGGGAACATGATGCTTTCATTCTCTTTGACCCTGGTTCTACTCACAATCTCATATCCACAGAGTTGGCCACCAAGCTAGGCATCCAACCCTATGAGATGGGAGATGTCCTACCTGCCGATGGTGCTTTCAAGGGGCAAGAAGCCTTAGTCACTCCCTTAATTGGGAATTGAGGCTCCATGTCCAAAGTTATGTGGACAAGGAGGATTTCTTTATCTCTCCTCTCAAACATGAGGATGTAATCCTAGGGGCACCATGGTTTGATCGCATGGCTGCCAACGTTGAATTCCCTGAAAGGAAAATCTACTTTAGGTTCATGGAAAAGGATGTGTACATAGATGCTAAGGAGTTGGGTAACACCATACCCATTGTACATAAGCAAGCTTTCAATAAGGCAATAAAGAGCTCTATTTCCATGTACATGATTTTTGTTAAAGATTCTCAAAATGAATGTAATGCTTTAGCAAAAGAAACTATAAACAATCACAATGAATTAGAGTTATCCAAGTTTCTCAAGGATTTCAAGATGTTTGACGACATCCCTTGTGAACTACCTCCTAAACGAGGCAATGATGACCATGCAATTGAACTTCTTCCAGGAAGTTCACCGCTTAATAAACCTCCTTATAGAGTTCCCCAAGCTCAAAAGAGGAGATTATGCGGCAAGTGCATGAGTTAGTTGAGAAGGGCATGGTTATGCCTAGCTCATCTCCATTTTGTTCACCCGTGTTATTAGTGCAAAAGAAAGACGGCACATATCGTATGTGTGTCGACTATAGAGCATTAAATAGGATCACTATCAAGAATAGGTTTCTCGTTCCACTAGTAGAAGACCTATTTGATAAGCTACAAGGGTCCACCTACTTCAGTAGGATTGACCTAAAAAGTGGCTACCATCAAATAAGGATAGTTAATCAAGACATTGTAAAGACCACATTTTGCACTACGTTTGGTCTTTACGAATACATTGTCATGCCTTTTGGCTTGACCAATGCACCAACCACATTTAACCGCTTGATGGAGAAGCTATTCATGCCTCACCGAACCTTTACTGGAGTGTTCTTTGATGTATAATCATCTACTTTGATTCACTAGACGAACACAAGCAACACCTCCAGGTAATATTTCAAGCTTTATGAGAGAATAAACTTTATATTAATTGAAAGAAAAGTGAATTTTTCTTACAAGAGATTCAGTATTTAGGTCACATTATCTCTCAAGATGGCCTCCAAATGGATCCATCAAAGCTAGAGGTAATAAAAGGATGGCCTAATCCAAGGAATCTACATGAACTAAGAAGCTTTATAGATATGTGTGCATACTATAGACGCTTCATAGAAAAGTTCTCATAAATCGCAGGACCATTACATGACCTAACAAAGAAAAATGTTAGGTATACATGGTCTGACAAGGAGAACAATGCTTTCGAAAAGCTTACCTCTCAACATGTGCTTACACTGCCGGATATCTCAAAACCATTTGAGGTCCAATGCGACGCTTGTGGTGATTGCCTTAGAGCTCTTTTTCTCCAAGAAGGACACGCCATAGCCTATGAACGTCAAAGGCTCGACCTTGTTGAGCAAGCTCTAGGCATATATGAAAAGGAACTCCTCACAGTTCTACATGCCTTAGACTCGTGGAAGCACTATTTATCGGGGACTCCTTTGATTCTACGGACGGATCACCAAAGCCTTAAGTACTTCATGATGCAGACCAAGCCCTCCGACAAACAAATGACGTGGGAAAATTTCCTTTCATAATTTCATTTTCATATTGCTCACGTTGTTGGCAAGCATAATCAAGTAGCCGCTGCACTCTTAAGATTACCAAGAGTGAATGCGGTTTCCATAGCAACTCACAATGATCTATCTTCTATGATAGATGAGTACGCTATTGATACCCACTTTTAGAGATGTGATTTCAGCCCTTGTAGTAGGGAAGAAAGAAGAACCATTTACCTTACAAGATGGTTATCTTCTCTATGGAAATAGACTATGCGTTACTAACTCACCACGTGAGAAAGTAATGTATGGTTATCATGCTCCTCCTTATGCGGGGTATAGAGGGATTCAGTCTACTCTAAAAGGGATAGAAACATATTTCTATTGGCCTGCCATGAAAGCAAACATACAAGGGTGTGTTTCTAAATGTGTGGTATGCCAAAAGACGAAGTTCGATAGAGGGAAGCAACCTAGATTTCTTCAACCTTTGCCAATCCCTAACTCATCATGGGAGAGCATATCCATGGATTTTATCTTTGGATTGCCTAAGTCTATCCATGGGAATACGAGAATATGGACGATAGTAGACAGGTTCAACAAACAAGCTCATTTTATACCTGTCAAAAAGACTATCAAAGCCCATCAAATGGCAACCCTCTTGATATCACAAATCTTCAAGTACCATGGCTTGTCGATGTCCATAATGTCAGATAGAGATCCTAGAATGACAAGTAATTTTTGGAAGGGTCTCTTTGAGAATTTAGGGACAAGGCTAAACTTCTCTTCGGCCTATCACCCGCAAACGGATGACCAAAGTGAAATAGCTAACCTAATATCTTGATCTACTGGAAGCCTATGTAACGAAACTAGATCAAAGGTCCCAATGGGAGAAATACTTACCCTTAGTGGAGTATGCCTACAATACTATTGTACATACCTCCATGGGAAAATCACCTTTCGAGGTAATTGAGGGAAGATCCAAAAGTCCCGTGCTACTTAAGTTACATGGGAAGATCTTCGCTGTGCAAATGAGTATACAAGAATCTTTCCAAAAGATTAAGGATGCTATCTCTATCTCACAACAAAGGCAAAAGGCTACTGCTCATAAGCACAGAAGAGCTTAAGCCTTAGAAAAATGATTGGATCTTGCTTAAGTTTCCCAAGGCTCAACTAAGGCACACAAGAAGTACTATGCTAAACTAGCAAAAAGGTACTATGGTCCCTTTCAAATTCTTAGGCAGATCAATGAGATGGCTTATCAACTCAAGTTGCCCAATCATTGGCTCATACACAATGCTTTCCCTGTGAGCCTACTAAAGCCTTACAAAGGAGAGCCACCTCAATAACCAACTATTGAAGACCCACCGGAGATTGAGGACCAAGAAGAGGTGTTGCAACCCAAGTCCATTCTCCGACATGAAGACAAGGTATTGAGAGGCGGTTAGATTACCTGACGGTATCTTATTAAGTTTAAGAACTATCCTTCTGAAGATGATAGATGGATGCAAGGCATACAATTGAAGGATAGCCTAAACCTTGTCAATGCTTACAATGCTTCCCTAGAGTAAGCAAATGTAAAAATGTTTAAATGAACAAAGTTTTTATCTTATAAGACTCTCTTTTTCTTTATTGTGCACAAACATTAAGAAGTATGCATGCTTAGGATCATGTTTGCGGAGATGACGTCTCCTGAACACCAAGTAGAGCTTGTCACTCTATTATGGAAGATTGATACGGACTAATGTGCATACATTCTTGCGAGAGCGAACGCTCTCAAGCACCAAATGGACTAGTCATCCATTCTGGGACGATGTCGTAGGGTAAAATAGAGGTCCTCTACCCGCTAGCAAATGGACTATTGACTAGGCTTTATCGTCCATACTTCATAGTCGAGGACGACTATGATTTCAAGAGAGAGGTAATGTCATAATAACTAATATCTAATTCTCCTAAATGATTTTCTCATGTTAAACTGATCATTTAATATGGGGAAGTACTAGGGGAGAAAAAGTTAGAATATTGGTAAGGCTAGCAGACTAGTCTCAATAGGGATCCAAAGGAGGGAAACTTTAGGGATCCAAAGAGGGACCATCTGCAAAAGAGCAATGTGCATCAATGGGCTTCAAAGACCTAAGGTTCAGCCCATTAAGACTTCCAAAAAGCTTAGGTTCCAAAATTTAATGAAAGGTTCTATGGTCAAACCTTAGGGACATTTGGATGGTTGTGGGGAGACTCCCTATCAAGGAGGGAGGGAGCCATTTTTGTAAGGGGATGAGAGAGAAACACACACACACTCTCTTCCAAGCTCCCTTTACACAAAGGGCATAGTGGACACATGCCAGGTTCCTAGCCCAGTTGCCCCCAAGGTGCATTCAAATCCTACTGGATGGCATAGAGGTGGACCAATGAGAATTAGGGTAGAGTAAATATAGTTTAATTTATTTGAAAACACTTGATAAAAGAAACAATAGAAATTAAGCTCTCTAGAAGACTATTGGACAGTCTCCCAAGGGGTCCAATGAGCATTCAGCAGACCCCTGGCTTGCCTGATTCCTATTGGCCAGAAGATCAAGAGGTGCAATAAAGATTAATTGAATTATTTAAATACCTAAACCTCTCACAAAAGGGGAAAGGGGGACACATGTCATAAGCCTAGCAATTATGCTTCTAATTTCCTATTGGCTAAGCTTGGTATGAGCCAATGAGGGGCCAACAAGAGGAAATAGCAAGGGGGTCGACCTAGAGAGAGAGTGGGCTGATTTCTGCAAGGCATTATCACACACACACACACTCACACAAGCTCATGTGTGAAGTAGAGAAGACTATCTCCTTCTCAAGCTTTAATGGAAAGCTCATCATCTACTCCAAGCTTGTGAGAAGGGAGGCCTACACCAACAACTCTTGCTTTGTGATGAAAATCCAAACAAGAGCCAAGCTCCAATGCATGCTCATGTCCTCTACCATGCTATTTACTAAGTTATGCTAAGCTATTAAGAGTGATTATGTGAGGAGACATACTTCTTTCTCGTAAGAATACTCCTTCTTCCTCTCGATCTACTCTCATACCCCGCTAGCTCTCACCATCTTCGAAGTTGTGTGAGGTCTTGGGTCTGAGACCATGAGGAAATTGATGTTGTGTTTTCAAGTGTAAGCTTGGTGCTTGAAGCTTCCATCTTCATTGCACCAGCAAGTTATTGAAGGAACACAAAGTATTGAACTGCAAAATGTCTCCCTTGATGGGGGAAACCTATAATACAAAGCCTTTTGGAGGGGGGACCGGCTCCATGTAAATCCGGTCCTCAACTATTGTCAATAGCTTAATTTCTCTCTCTTTTTGAAGTATTGTTATGCCTATCTAGCTAGGTGCTATGTTTTTGTTGCTCTCTCCATCAAAGAACTCTTGCTATGCTCATTAGGAATCTATTCTTAATGAACTGCTCACTATATCTAAGTTATTTTCCGCTATACACAAGTTACTAACCATTAAATGTTACAGACTGTCATTATGATCCTTCTATCCATGATCCATATATGCCAACTACTACAGAGGCACATGTTTGGTACTTTATAGTGGTGCTACAAAGTACATTACTTTGCATCGTGATTTGTTTGCCTCTCTCAAGGATGTCCCTTGTGAGAATATGATCACTTGTGCCACAATGTCTCTTATCAGGTCAAGTAAGTTAGAAAGATTTTTCTAACTGCTGCAAATGACACTTCTTTCACACTTGTTGGTGCACTTTATGTACCAGGGAAAAAAAAAACCTTACGTTTGTATTTGCACTTGCAAGACTTGGTCTTGTTCTCAAATTTTTGGATGACAGATGTACAACTCATGATCTCAGTTTTAGTGATGTATTTGTTGCATTTTGCATTTTGTGCCATGGGCTGTATAAGCTCACTTTGTATGACAAGTGTAGAAAGAATTTTGCAAATGCATTTGTGGATTCAAAGGTTGTTTTAGATGCCAATCTTTGGTATGCATGTTTTGGACATCTAAATTTTGCCAGCTTGCTGCGTTTGCAGAAATCTAATATGGTTGCTTCTTTGTGGCATCTTGAAACACCTTCTAAGCATGTTTGTGAAGGTTGTATTTTGGATAAGATACAACATTTAAAGTTTCCAAAGGATGGTCTAGTAAGGGCTACATGTAGATTACAACTTGTGCTTAATGATGTTTGTGGGCCTATACAAACTTCATCCTTAGAAAATCACCTATACTTTGTGATTTTGATTGATGATTACTCTAGGCATGCAAGAATGTATCCAATTAAATCTAAGTCTGAAGTGTTCATGTGTTCCAAGAAGATTTTGGTTATGGCTGAAAATGTCCCTAAATGTACTATGGACACCCTCCGTTCAGCTCAAGGGGGGAAGAGTATATGTCTCATGAATTTAATGCGTTTCTGGCTAGTCATGGGATAAAACACCAATATATAGTGCCGTATAGACGTCATCAAAATGGTATTGCTAAACAAAAAAGCTGGTCTCTTATAGAGATGTCACAATGTATGGTCAAGAGTCAATCTTTACCACATTGGTTTTGGTTTGAATCTATCACGTGTGCTAAGTCTTACTTTGTTCATGTTCCTACCATGCATTGTATGCGTCATATTCTTATGCTTTGGTTGTTTCTAGTTTATGTGATGAGGAGGAACCTTTTTCTTTTGATGAAGCACACAATTCAAAAAATTGGATGGCTACAATGTTATCAGAATATGATGCACATATAGAGAATGAAACATGGATTTTATGGGGTTTTCCTCTTGGCAAAAAGGCCATTGGTATGAAGTGGGTTTACAAGTTGAAATGTAAGCTAGATGGTGAGATTGACCGCTACAAGTCTAGGCACAACAGAACGGCATTGCCAATGGAAAGACTTTTTCTCCCACTTGTCGTATGACTATTGTTCGTTTTCTATGTGCATTGGCAACTCATTTCAGATAGAATGCACATCAATCAAACATTGTTACTGCTTGCTCGAATGGTGATATATTTGTGGAAGTATATACTAAGGTTCTAGTTTTAGCCATTTCAACTATCTACTTTGACATTTCCTCAAGATTCCTTGTCCACGACCCTTTCTTTTTATCTTGTATCATCTGAATTGCTATCAAATGAGCTAGAATTGGAGATTTCAAATGAACTAGAATTGCTCCTATTCTTGAAGTTTCTTACTTCTGAATCCATTGAGGAAATAGGCCCCCATTCTCTTCTCTGATTAGGGTTCATGCAATTGCTAGGTCAATTACTTAATCTTATTACTTAATCTTTTCAACATAGCTTTGTACTGAAAGTTTCGCTTGCTTAATTCTGTCCAATTCACGAAGGATGTCCTCATCTCCCCTATTATCAAAATATTCAAGGCAAAAATCTTTGATCACTTTGCTGTAAGTTTTGATCTAGCATGTCGGGTAATGATATTACCATTTTCTTGCTACCTCTTTCAGTGTCTAAGGGAAGTATTCCCCCTACTCATCTTCATTAATATCTTTTAACTCAGCATACTACTCAAACGCCTGAAGTATTCCCCCTACTCATCTTCATCAATATCTGTTAGCTTAGCATATTTCTCAAACACTTGAATATGCACATCCAAATCATCCTTTTACCCCCCCCCCCCCCCCCCCCCCCCAAACATTGGAAATGCAATTTTCAAGTCAGTGGAGCGTTCGTGATGTTTGGATCTATCCTTTGAGATTGATTTCCTATCTCTAGATTGACCTTTACTATAACAATCTGTGTCAGTGTCCCACTTGTCATTATCATCTATTTCAACCATAATATCTGGCTTAGGCTTCCTTTTTTAATTTCTATGTGCTGATTTTTGACTTTTCCTACTACCTTCACTCTCACCAGTCTGCCTTTTGCCCTTATCCTTATCCTACTTTTGAGATCCACTTGAGCAAGAGTGCCTCTTTTCTCTTTCTAAATGACTTTGCCTTGACTGGTGAGAATGTTGGAAATCCTCCATTTTCTCAGCGTCCCTCTCATCCAAGAAGAACACCCATCTCTTTCTAGGTTCAATGTTAGTGTCAAGGCCTCTCTTTGACTCCTCCGGTATGGTACTGACATGATCTTGTTTCCTCCATGAATCTCATTGTCGGCCTTTTGCCTTGTCCGACTCTTATGGGCGGCATGATTGAATTTCAGCTAATTCAAAGCCCCAACTTAGAGATATATTCTGTGTCAAGAGCTATTCATCTCACCACCATGGTTGCCAAAATGGAATGAGTTGGTCACTTCTGAGAGCTATTCTAGGTTGGAGTGTTAGAGTTAGTCAAATAAGATAATGCAAGCAGAGTTCAAATAACTACTTCAGATATATGAGCATACAATAACTAAACTGGAATTGGATAGTATATTCAAATAAAGAGAGTACAATTGGTATCAAGTACAACCATGAGAGCCAAGTAATGTTCAATGCTATTGCCAAAAGAACACAAGAGTCGAGCTAGACTAAGAAATGACTAGTGGCAACAATAATAATAATAGTACCCTCGCAAAATGAGTAATGGACCCTATTTATAGGCACACAACTGGGCCTTTGAACGACTAAGCACTATACAACTACCATGTTAGCTAGGCTTGGTAACTACCAATTCCTACTACTGCTCTGATTCTCGACTAGGGTCTGATCCCATTGTCTACATTTTCCACTCTACTTTGGAAGATCTGAGGGCTACATAAAGACATGTTTGTGATAGGTAAGTCTTCCAAGCACCAAGTGGAATTAGTCACCCCACTGTGAAAGGATGTCAATGTGTAAAAAGGGATCCTCTACCCAAAGCAAAAGGACCAGCTATGACTTTATTTTCCCTACTCCATACTCGAGGACGCCTATGATTTCAAGGAGAGGTAATGTCATGATAATTAATTTCTAACATTCTAAAAGTATTTTCCATCTTAAATTGGCCACTTCAGTTTGGGGAAAATAAAAGAGAAGAAGTGAAACTGATTAATTTGCTTATAATCTTTCTTTGGAACCAAAGAAAGAAGTCTATAAAAGAGCAAGAATAATTTTGTGTGCGTGTGTGTGTGTGTGTGTGTGTCTATACACACACACACACATGCATCATGGATAGAGATGTACATTTTATCTCTCTCCATTTAGTTGTATATGCATGTGTATACACACACACACACAGATGTATAATATATGTGTATAATAACATTCTCTCTCTCTCTCTAGGAGGGAAGGGAATACACACACACACGCACACACACACATTTCTCTTTTTTATATATCCATGCATATACAACTCAATTGGGGGGGGGGGGGGGAGAGGGAGAGACAGAAAGAGATGTAGAGATATATGGAGTGGTGTATACAAGATATATATGTATAGAATATCCATGCATATATATATCTATATATATATATATATATATATATATATATATATATATATATATAATGTGTGTGTGTGTGTCTACATCTCAATCTCTCTTGCTCTCTTTGCACATGAGTACCTTGATTGTTTAATACCATTTTAGACAATGGAGGAAAGAGAGTATGACCACATGGAAATATTTTATTGAAGGTAAAAGGTAACTAAAATAAAAGGTCTCGTGGAGGCTAAATTGAGCAATTAGCATGGAACTTGGAGACTTTGAACTCGATAGAGCCTGTACAAGTCCGCTTGCAAGGATGGCATAGATAGGAGTACAGAGAGAGAGAGAGAGAGAGAGAGAGAGAGAGAGAGAGAGAGAGAGAGAGAGAGAGAGAGCACTACCATATTGAACCCACATGGATGCCATCAGCTATGAGTGGAACTCTTGTGCTGTAGCCCTATTGCTTGTGTGTCTGAGTGTATGCAAGATAATAGGACTTTCGACGAGTGCATACTTCTAGAACTTGACGAGTTACAGGTAAGAAGCTCCACGTAATTGGCCGAGTGACGTGGTCATGCCACAAAGGCGAGAAATTATTTCCACGTACATGCACACACGGCATTGCCACGTAACTCCCAGAGAACCGTGGCTATGCCAAAATAGGCAAGCCACATAACTCGGTGAGTTACATGGAAATGCCTACTAGATTGTCACATAGGCAGGCCACGTAACTCGGCGAGTTACATGGATGCCTTCCTAGAAAAGCTCTCAACAAAGACGTGGCATACACGTCGGATGTACACGTAATTCGACGAGTTACGTGGTCGCCACATAACTCGAAGAATTATGTGGACACGTCTCCAACCATTTGCATGCCACGCAACTCGGCGAGTTATGTGGCACTCGATGAGACTTGCAGAGATTATTGAACATGGACCCACATTCGTGCATGGACTTTTTTGACGAGAATCGTACTGAGTGTCTAGAGTCAGAGAATGTCTGGATCAAATCTCTATCACTCCTTGTTTCTATTGAGACTCTTTTCCCTCTCTTTCTCTCTCTCTCTCTCCTCAAACAATGTAATGGAATTGGCCTATTAACTTGAGAGCAGCGGAAATTAGAGAGAGTACTTTTGTGAAATTACTTTGTGAGCATAGCGGGTGAACATAATTGATGGTAGCAACATAAACATAGCATTTGGCATGAACAATACTTTTGCAAGAGAGATAGTTTAGAGAACATGACAAATTGAGGACCGAATTTATGTGGATCCGATCCCCCCTCCAATAGGCATTTGTATTTCTACCATCAAGAGAGACTTGTTACAATATAATCTTTGTGTTCCTTGTGACCTAGGTGATGCAATGAAGATGGAAAGCTTCATGCATCACAAGCATAACATAAACTTTGACGAAAGCATTAACTATCCCAAGCCTCAGTCCCAAGACCTCAAACACCTTCGAAGGTGGAGAGAGCTAGCATGGAATGAGGGTAGGGAAGAGGAAGAAGAAACATATCATAGGAGAAATAATTAGTTCCTCACTTATCATCACTCTTCTTGCTAGCAATACATAATAGCATAGTAATGAAGATGGAGAAGATGACAAGCTTAAGCATTGAAGCATGGCTCTTGGTTGGATTTGCACTCCATAGCCAAGAGTGTTGGTGTCGGCTCTCAACCTATCTACTTGCTTGGAGAAGGAGAGGGATCTCTTGCACTTTGCACTTCACACAATGAGAGTGTGTGTGGGAGAGTATACCCCCTAAGAAAGCCCCTAGCTTCCTTGGTCGACCCCCCCTTGTAGCTCATGCTTGAAGCTCATTGGACCCCTCCAGGCCTAGCCAATCACAAGCAAGGAGGTAAATCAAGTAACAAGGGTAGCCTTGGGACAAGTGTCCCCCTTTCCCCTTTGAGAGAGAGGACTTGATAAATGCTAAAACAATTAATTAAATCTTCTAAATTATCTTTGGACCCCTTGGGTGGCCAACCAATAGGCTTCAGGCACACCACGAGGGCAACATGAGGAGGAACTTGACAAGTGTCCCTTTTGCTTTCTTTGTACCAAGCTTGCCTTGAGTGAGTGTGTGGGTGTTCTCTCTCACCCCCCTCTTGTAGGGCTCGCCCCCTCCTTGTAGGGAATGGCATTGACTTTTGTACACCTCAAGCCACTCAACCTTGGGCCCCGTTCCCACCACAAGCTTGGCCCTTAAGCCCCTCAAGCTTGGGCCGGGTTCCCACCTCAAGTACAACCCTAGCATCTCAAGCATGGCAAGCACCTCAAGCATCCCATTCATCAAGCACCTCAAGCACCTCAATCATCAAGCACCTTAATCATCAAGCACCTTAATCATCAAGCACCTTAAGCTTGGGCTGAATTCCCACCTCAAGACCAGTCCTAGCTTACCTAAGGTCAAAGGACTTTTACACTAACTATTGGAGGTCTTCAATGAAGCTAGCCCTAAGGTCTTTATGCTCCATTGGTTAGCCTTGCTCTTTGATAGACCATCTCTCATTTGGGCCCCATTACCATTGGCCCCGTGTGGAGATAGATCTATAAGCACATGTCTATATCCTAACCCTTGTTCCCGTTATTGTCCCACATCAAATGATCAGTTTAATATGAGAAAATCATTTGGGTTGGTTAGATATTAGATTTTATGACATAGAATGTGTATAAGAGTCCCTCTACCACATGATAAATATCATATCATCTTTTGTAAAATTACATACAAATTCATATCCAAAATACATCTATTTCCAACCTTCGGGGGCGTTGCCCCCGAACTCCCCCACCAAAGGGTGGGGCTAAATAGCTGTACCCCCCCCCCCCGCCCCCCCTCTTGGATCCCCCTAGCGACATTAGAAACACACACACACACACACACACACACACACACACACACACACACACACACAGAGAGAGAGAGAGAGAGAGAGAGAGAGAGAGAGAGAGAGAGAGAGAGTTTTCTTTTTGAATTTTAGTTGATGAAAATCTAGTTGTCCACATAGACGATGAGCTAGTTGTCTAAGTATACACCAATCTGGTTGACCATATATGCGACAATAAAGATGATGATACAGAAAATAATGTAATCTAGTTAACCATACAAAGAACCATTTAAAAGGGCTTGGAGCAATCCTATAAGCAACCATATAGATAACCATATAGAGGATCTTACCATCAACCATATAGATGACCATATGTATCCCTATATAGAAGATCGTAGAACTGGCCATATAGATTAGCATAGTACTGACCATATACATGTGGTCTATGAAAAAAGAATAGCACTATATTTATACGACCACATGGATCAATGTAGAGGAATATATAAATTCCCATGTAGATAGTCATAGAGACAACCACATAGAGTCCAATATAGATTTCCATAGAGCCATATAAAGAAGATCATATCCTTATCCATCATATAGAAATATAGCAATGAAGATGACCCTATTGATGACATTAGCCGATCATATTGATATTCCATATAGACAACCAATCTTTACAAAGTTAACTATGTATATGTCCATGCAGACAATCAATAGATGACCATAGGGACAACATTGTAGATACACTTGTAAAGGACCATGTAAACACCTATATAGAAACTATAAAGACAAGCATGTCCTAATCCATAATAAAAGGATACCAATGTAGATGAACATATAAAGGTCCACATATGTGGCAATCAATCTAATCATATAGATGAAAATATAGACAACCATATAAAGACCCATTTATATGGACAAAGATCTATTAATACCAGATGATCATATCCTAATCCATGATAGAAGAGCTAAAATGGGCTATATGAGCCATATGTCCCATTTTAACACATAGTATGGCCCTTGACCGCCCAAACCATATCGAACGGCTGTGTGACTTTTTGGGAGTGGGTGAATGGTGCTCACACCCACTCGTGCAAGTCTCATGGTCATATGATATGATTGGTTGGTCTCAATCCATACTATGCGCTAAAATGGGTTATATGAGCCATATGTCTCATTTTAGCACATAGTATGGCCCTTGATTGCCCATACTATATTGATGATGTGAAACTTTGCAAGGGTGGGTAAGTGGTGCTCAAACCCATCCATTAAAAGTCTCATGGCCATCTAATATGGTTTGGACTATCCCAAACCATATTATGCACTAAAATGGGTCGTATGACACATTTTAACACATATTATGGGCCTTGACCACGCATACCATATTGGATGGATATGAAACTTTGCAGGGGTGGTGAAATGTTTCTCAGCCCCACCCGTGAAAAGTCTTGTAGCCATCCAATATATTTTGGTCGGTCGCGAACCATACTATGTGCTCAAATGGCCATATGACCCCTTTTAGCACATAGTATGGGTTTTGACCACCAATACCACTTTGGATGGCTATGCAACTATTTAGGGATGGGGGTGAGAACCATTTTCTTACTTGTTCAAATTTTCACAGCTATGTATGTGCGATCAAGGCTGATACTATGCATAATGCGTTAAAATGGGTTATATGAGCCAAACGGCCCATTTTAGTGCATAACATGGATCAAGAGTGCTCAAACCATATCGGATGGCTGTAAGACTTTACAAGGATGGGGATGAGTCCCATTCCCCCACTTATACAAAGTTTCACATCCATCCAAATTGGATTGGCCGATCAAGGCTCATACCTAAAATGGGCCGTCTGACTCATATGGCCCATTTTAGCGCATAGTATGGGTCAAGACTGCTTAAACCATATTGGATGGCTGTGAAAATTTTTACGGATGGGAGTGATCACTATTATTCCACACGTGCAAAGTTTCACATTCATTCGATATGGTATGGGTGGTTAAGTCCCATACTGTGCGCTAAAATGGGTTGCATGAGCCATATATCCCATTTTAGCACATAGTATGGGTCTTAACTGCCCATACTATGTGCTAAAATTTGTTGTATGAGCCATATGTCTCAGTTTAGCACATAGTATGGGTTTTGACTGCCCATACCATATCAAATGGCTGGGAAAATTTTTAGGGGTGGAAAAATTATATTCTCCCCCACTCATGCAAAGTATTGTTGTAACATTTAATGGTCTAGTAACTTGTGTGTAGCGGAAAATAACATAGACATAGTGAGCATTTCATTATAATAGATTCCTAATGAGCATAGCAAGAGTGCTTGGATGGAGAGAGCAACAAAAGCATAACACTTAGCTAGATAGGCATGAAAAATACTTCAAAAAGAGAGAGAAATTAAGCTATTGACAACAATTGAGGACCGGATTTACATGGAGCCGGTCCCCCCTCCGAAAGACTTTCTATTATTGGTTTCCCCCATCAAGGGAGACATTTTACAATACAATACTTTGTGTTCCTTCAATAACTTGCTGGTGCAATGAAGATGGAAGCTTCAAGCACCAAGCTCACACTTATAAAACAAAACATTAATTCCCTCACGGTCTTAGACCCAAGACTCATACACCTTCGAAGATGGTGAGAGCTAGCGGGGTATGAGAGTAGATCGAGAGGAAGAAGGAGTATTCTTACAAGAAAGAAGTATATCTCCTCACATAATCACTCATAATAGCTTAGCATAGCTTATTAATTAGCATGGTAGAGGAGGTGAGCATGCATTGGAGCTTGGCTCTTGGTTGGATTTGCATCACAAAGCCAAGAGTTGTTGGTGTAGGCCTCCCTTCTCACAAGCTTGGAGTAGATGATGAGCTTTCCATTAAAGCTTGAGAAGGAGAGATAGTCTTCTTTACTTCACACATGAGCTTGTGTGAGTGTGTGTGTGATAATGCCTTGCCAAAATCAGCCCCCTCTCTCTCTTGGTTGACCCCTCTTGACTTTTACTCATGCTGGCATCCCATTGGACCGTGCAAAGCTTAGCCAATGATAATTAAGAAGCATAAGTGATAGCCTTGTGACATGTGTCCCCCTTTCCCCTTTTGTGAGAGCTTTAGGTAATCAAATAATGCAATTAAAATCTCATTGGACCCCTTAGTCTTTTGGCCAATAGGAACCAGGCAAGCC
Organism: Adiantum capillus-veneris; assembly: GCF_014529385.1. NCBI lineage: Eukaryota > Viridiplantae > Streptophyta > Polypodiopsida > Polypodiales > Pteridaceae > Adiantum > Adiantum capillus-veneris. The sequence continues at coordinate 64,323,392 of NC_140936.1, forward strand.
ATTGGGCTGTTGGATGCTCATTGGACCCCTTGGGAGACTGTCCAATAGTCTTCTAGAGATCTTAATTTCTATTGTTTCTTTCATCAAGTGTTTTAAAATGAATTAAACTAGGTTTATTCTAGTCTAATTCTCATTGGTCCACCGCTATGGCCATCCAATAGGATTTGAATGCACCTTGGGGGCAATTGGGCTAGGGAGCTGACATGTGTCCCCTATTCCCTTTGTGTAAGGGGAGCTTGCTAGAGTGTGTGTGAGTTTATCTCTCATCCCCTAAAAGAAGGCTAGCCCCCTCCTATCTAGGGATATGTGAAGACTTTATGGTCTTCACATAAGCATCCAATTTTACAAAGAGTTTGACCATTGAACATTACCTTTGAATTTGGAACCTTAGCATTTTGGAAGCCTTAATGGGTTGAATCTTAAGGTCGTTGAAGCCCATTTTTGCACTTTGCTCTTTTGTAGATGGTCCTCCCTTTGGATCTCTATTTTCCCTCCTTTGGATCCCTACTGTGACCGGTCTGTCAGCCTAACCAATATTCTAGCTTTTTCTCCCCTGGTACTTACCCATATTAAATGATTAGTTTAACATGAGAAAATCATTTAGGAGAATTAGATATTGGTTATTATTAAACTTGTGGCCATCCAATATAGTTTGGGCATTCCCAACCCATAGTATGCGCTAAAATGGGTCGTAAGGCTCTTGCGTCCCATTTTAGCACATAGTATGGGCCTTGACCGCCCATACTATATCGCATGGTTGTGTTACATTGCAAGAGTGAAGTAATGGTGATCACCCCTATGCCTGCAAAGTCTTGTGGCCATCCAATATGTTTTGGGAGGTTCCTAACCATACTATGTGATAAACTGAACCATGTGTCTCACACGGCCCATCTTAGCACATATTATGGTTCCTAATCGTCCATACCATATCAAATGGCTATATAACTTTGTAGAGATGGAAGAATAGTGCTCATCTCGACTTGTACAAAGTCTTGTGGCCATCCAATATGTTTTCAATGGTCTCAAACCATACTATGAGAATGGGTCGTATGGTTCATACGGTCTATTTTAGCGCATAGTATGGGCTTAACCACGCAAACCCTATCGAATAGTTGTGAGATTTTGCACAAGTGAGGAAATAGTATTCAACCCCACCCATGCAAAGTATTATGGAAATCCAATATGGTTTGAGAGGTTTCGACCCATACTATGTGCTAAAATTTGTTGTATGAGTCATATATCTCATTTTAGCACATAGTATGGGCCTTGACTGCCAATACCATATCCGATGGCTGGAAAAATTTACAAAGGTGGAACAATTATGCTCTCCCCCACTCGTGCAAACTTTTGTGGCTATCCAATATAGTTTGGGCAATCCTGACCCATAATATGCGTTAAAATGGACCGTATCGCTCTTATGTCCCATTTTAGCGCATAATATGGACCTTTAACCGCCCATACCATATTGGATGCTTGTGTAACATTGCATGGGTAAATTAATGGTGATCACCCCCATCCCTGAAAAGTCTTGTGGCCATCCAATATGTTTTGGGCGTTCCCTAACCATACTATGTGCTAAAATGGACCATATGTCTCATACGGCCCATTTGAGCACATATTATGGGTCATAATCATCCATACCATATCGGCTAGCTATGAAACTTTGCAGGGATGGAATAATAGTGCTCATCCCTACCCATAAAAATTATTGTGGCCATCCAATTTGGTTTTGGTAGTCTTCAACCATACTATGTACAAGAATGGGTCGTATGGTTCATATAATCCATTTTTGCGTATAGTATTGGCTTTGACCACCCAAACCATATCGAATAGCTATGCGAATTTGCACAAGTGAGGAATAGTACTCAACCCCACCCATGAAAATTCTTATGGACATCCAATATGGTTTGAGAGGTCTCGACCCATACTATGTGTTAAAATTTGTTGTATGAGCCATATGTCTCATTTTAACACATAGTATGGGTCTTGAATGCCCATACCATATTGAATGGCTGGAAAAATTTGCAAGGGTGTAAAAAAATTATACTCTCTCTCACTTGTGAAAAGTCTTGTGGCCATCTAATATAGTTTGGGCAATCCCGACCCATACTATACGGTAAAATTGGTCGTATGGCTCATACGTCCCATTTTAGCGCATAATATGGACCTTGACCACCCATACCATATCGGATGGTTGTGTAACAATGCAAGGGTGAAGTAATGGTGATCAACCCCATCCTTGAAATGTCTTGTGGCCATCCAATATGTTTTGGGTGGTCCCTAACCATACTATGTGCTAAAATGGACCATATGTCTCATGCGACCCATTTTAGCACATATTATGGCCCTAATCGTCCATATTATATCAGATGGCTATTAAACTTTGTAGGGATGGAATAATAGTGCTCATCCCCACCCATAAAAAGTCTTGTGGTCATCCAATTTGGTTTTGGTGGTCTCAAACTCTACTATGCGCTAGAATGGGTCGTATGGCTCATACGGTCCATTTTAGTGCATAGTATGGGCTTTCACCACCCAAACCATATTGAATAGATGTGAGACTTTTCACAAGCTAGAAAATAGGACTCAACTGCCCCGATGCAAAGTCTTATGGCCATCCAATATGGTTTGAGAGGTCTCGACCCATACTATGTGCTAAAATTTGTTGAATGAGCCATATGTCTCATTTTAGCACATAGTATGGGCCTTGACTGCTCATACCATATCGGATGGCTAGGAAAATTTATAGGGGTGCAAAAACTATACTCTCCCTTATGCATGAAAATTCTTGTGGCTATCCAATATAGTTTGGGCAATCTTGACCCATAGTTTGTGCTAAATTGGATCGTATGGCTCATACGTCTCATTTTAGCACATAATATGGCCCTTGATTTTCCATATTATGTGCCCATACCATATCAGATGGTTGTGAAGCATTGCAAGGGTGAAGTAATGGTGTTCACCCCCATCCCTAAAAAGTCTTGTGACCATATGTTATGTTTTGGGCAGCCCTAAACCATACTATGTGTTAAAATGGATCGTATATCTCATACAACCCATTTTAGCACATATTATGGGTCTTGATCGCCTATACCATATTGTATGGCTATGAAACATTATAGGGATTGGAGAATAGTTCTCACTCCCACCCGTGCAAAGCCTTGTGGAAATCCAATATGGTTTGGGTGGTCTCGGGCCATACTATGCGCAAGAATGGGTTGTATCACTCATACGATCCATTTTAGCGCATAGTGTGGGCTTTGACTACCCAAACCATATTGAATAGTTGTGAGACTTTTCACAAGTGAGGAATTAGCACTCAACCTCACCCATGAAAAGTATTATGGCCATCCAATATGGTTTGAGAGGTTTCAATCCATACTATGTGCTAAAATTTGTTGAATGAGCCATATGTCTCATTTTTTAGCACATAGTATGGGCCGTGACTTCCCATAGTATATTAGATGGCTGGGAAAATTTACAGGGGTGAAAAAATTATACTCTCTCTCACTCGTGAAAATTCTTGTGGCCATCCAATATAGGTTGGGCAATCCTGACCCATACTATGCGCTAAAATCGGTCGTATGGCTCAAACGTCCTATTTTAGCGCATACTATGGGCCTTGACCACCCATACCATATTGGATGGTTTTGTAAAATTATAGGGGTGAAGTAATGGTGATCATCCCTATCCGTGCAAAGTCTTGTGGCCATCCGATATGTTTTGTGCGGTCCCTAACCATACTATGTGCTAAATGGACCGAATGTCTCATAGGACCCATTTTAGCCCATATTATGGGTCCTAATCGCCCATACCATGGCTATGAAACTTTGCAGGGATAGAATAATTGTTCTCATTACCACTCGTACAAAGTATTGTGGCTATCCAATATGGTTTTGGTGGTCTCAAACCATACTATGTACTAGAATGGGTCGTATTGCTCATACGGCCCATTTTAGTGCATAATATGGGCCTTGACCACCCAAACCATATTGGATGGCTATGAGACTTTGCATGAGTGAGTAAATAGTACTCAAACCCGCCCATGAAAATTTTTGTGGCCATCCAATATGGTTTGGGGGGTCTCGACCCATACTATGTGCTGAAATTTGTTGTAAGAGCCATATGTCACATTTTAGCACATAGTATGGGCCTTGACTACCCATACCATATTGGATGGCAGGAAAAATTTTCATGGTGGAGGTGATCACCATTTCACCATCCGTGCAAATTTTCACAACCATCGGATATGATATGGGTGGTCAAGGCCCATACTAAGCGTTAAAATGGGTCATATGAGCCATACAGTCTACTTTAGCACATAGTATGGGTCGAAACCGTTCAAACCATATTGGATGGCTATAAAATTTTTCATGGGTGGGGATGAAACCATTTCTCCACCCGTACAAAGTTGCACTGTCATCCAAGTTTAGGGTTTATGGGCTAGGGTTTAGGGTTCATGGTTTACGGTTTAGGGTAGCCATACGACCCATTTAACACATAGTATGGATGGGCACCGCTCAAACCATATTAAATGGACGTGAAATACCATTTCCCTACCCGTCCAAAGTTTCACAACCATCCGAGTTTGGGATTTATGGGTTAGGGTTTGGGATATAGGGTTTAAGATTTAGGATTTATGGTTTCAGGTTTAAGGTTTAAGATTTATGGTTTTGGGTTTTGGGTTTATGGGTTTATGGGTTAGGTTTTAGCATTTAGGGTTGTGGTTCAAGGTTTAAAGGCCCATACTATGCGCTAAAATGGTCGTATGAGCCATATGATTGATTTTAGTGCATAGTATGGACCTTGATCACTCAAACCCTATCAAATGACTATGAAACTTTGCACGAGTGGGGAAATGGTGCTCACCCTCACCAGTGCAAAGTCTTGTCGCCATCCAATATGGTTCAGGTGGTCTTGATCCATACTATGCGTTGTAAACCCTAATCCCTGACCTGGAACCGTAGTCCCTAAACCATAAACTCAATACCTTTAACCTTGAACTCTCAACCCAAATCCTTATCCCTAAACTCTTACCATATACCCCAAACCCTAAACTAGATCACCCAAGCTATATTGGATGTCCACAAGAGTTTGCATGAGCACCATTATCCCACCCCTAAAAATTTGCACAACCATCCAAATTGGTATGGGCCCATACTATGTGCTAAAATGGGTCGTATGAGCCATACGGTCTGTTTTAGCGCATAGTATGGTTCGAGACTGCCCAAACCATATTGGATGGCCACAAGACTTTGCACGGGTAGATGTGCGCACCAATATCTAACCCCTACAAGGTTGCACAATCATCCGATATGGTATGAGTGGTCAAGGCTCATACTACGTGCTAAAATGGGTCATATGAGCCATGTGGCTCATTTAACCACATAGTATGGTTCGGAACCACACAAACTATATCGGATGAATAAAAGACTTTGTACGGGTGGGGATGAGAGCCATTACTCTACCCATGGAGTTTCACAACCATTTGATATGGTATAGGTAGTCAAGGCCCTTACTATGCGCTAAAATGGGCTGTATGAGACATATGACCCATTTTAGTGCATAGTATGGGTCGAGACTGCCCAAACTATATTGGACGGCTTTGAAACTTTTTATGGGTGGGATTGATCACAAAATACCCATGCATGCAAATTTGCACATCCATCCAGTATGGTATAGGCCATCAAGGCCCAAACTATGCATTAAAATGGGTTGTATGGCTCATACGACCCATTTTAGGGCATAGTATGAGTTGGGACCACCCAAACCACATTGGATGGCCGTGAGACTTTGCACATGTGGAGGTGACAATCATTTCCCTATCCCTGCAAAGTTTCACATGGATCAAATATGGTTTGGGCGATCAAGGCCCATACTATGTGCTAAAATGGTTTGTATGGCTCATGTGGCCAATTTTAACGTATATTATGTATCGGGACCTCCCAAACGATATCGGAAGGCCACAAAACTTTTCACGGGTGGAGATGAGTGCTATTTCTCAACCCGTGAAAAGTTGCATAGCCATCCAAACTGCTATGGGTGGTCAAGGCCCATACTATGCGGTAAAATGGATCGTATGGCTTGTACAATCCGTTTTAGCGTATAGTATGGTTTAGAACCTCCTAAACGATATTGGATAGATGTGCAACTTTGACCACCCATACTAGTTTGGATGTCTATGCAACTATTTAGGGGTGGGGGTGAGAACCATTTTTCTATTGTGCAAAGTTTCACAGCCATTCGCTATGGTATGTGCGATCAAGGCCGATACTATGCATAATGCGCTAAAATGCGTTGTATGAGTCAAATGGCCCATTTTAGCACATAGTATGGATCGGGACCACTCAAACCATATCGAATGGCTGTAAGACTTTGCAAGGGTGGGGATAAGTCCCATTCCCCCACTTGTACAAACTTTCACATCTATCCAAACTGGACTGGGCGGTCAAGGCCCATACTATGCGCTAAAATGGGTCGTATGACTCATATGGCCCATTTTAGCACATAGTATGGGTCAAGACCTCCCAAACCATATTGGATGGCTGTTAAAAATTGATCACTATTCTTCCATCCATGCAAAGTTTCACATTCATACGATATGGTATGGGCGGTTAAGTCCCATACTATGTGCTAAAATGGGTTGTATGAGCTATATATCCCATTTTAGCACATAGTATGGGCCTTAACTGCCCATATCATATTGGATGGTTGTGTAACAATGCAGGGGTGAACTAATGGTTCCCACCCCCACTCGTGAAAAGTCTTGTGGTTGGTTTGGGCGGTCTCGAACCATACTATATGCTAAAATGGACCGTATGTCTCATATGGCCCATTTTAGCACATATTATGGGTCTTGATGCCCATACCATATTGGATGGTTGTGAAATATTGTAGGGATGGGAGAATAGTGCTCACCCCCACCTGTGCAAGTATGGTTTGGGTGGTCTTGAACCATAATGGGTCGTATGGCTCATATGGTCTATTTTAGCGCATAGTATGGGCTTTGACCACCCAAACCATATTGAATAGCTATGATACTTTACACGAGTGAGTAAATAGTACTCAATCCTGCCCATGCCAAGTCTTATGGCCATCCAATATGGTTTGAGAGGTCTCGACCCATACTATGTGCTGAAATTTGTTGTATAAGTCATATATCTCATTTTAGCACATACTATGGGCCTTGAATGCCCATACCATATCAGATGGCTAAAAAAAAATTTAGGGGTGGAAAAATTATACCCTCCCCCACTCATGAAAAGTCTTGTGGGCTGTTAGGACACCGGCAAGTCCGGACAAGACAAGGGCAGGGCCGGGCTAGGCGGTGTGGAATGGGAAGTCCAACTAGGGCAAAGGACCAGGGGCTTGCCTATATAAAGGGTGGTTGGGTGGTGGACTCTCAGACCCTAGTTTCCCTTGTCTTACACTGGTATCAGAGCTAGGGGAGAAGGAGCCATGGAGGACGGGAGAAGGTTGCACGAAAGCATGCTGGTGTTCTCTCTCTCTCTCTCTCTCTCTCTCTCTCTCTCTCTCTCTCTCTCTCTCTCTCTCTCTCGGGGTCTCTCTCTTGATCGAAGGCATCCCTCTCCCCTTCGTTTTCAGCAGGAAAAAAACGTGCATGGCCTTGCCCGCAAGCCATGAGGTGCAAACGGCTATGCAAGAAGGGGGCTGTGCAAGAAGTCGGGGCCGAGGTACCCTGCGTGTGCAGACGCCCTTGCTAGGCGAGAAGGCCGAGGCCACAAGGACGTGGGAAAGCCCGCTTAGCAGGAGGAGAAGGAAATAGTCGACTGTGTAGACAGCGCCGAATCTTGGGCTCGCTAAGGTCGCGCGGCAGCAGGGAGCAACTCTCGTCTCACCGGCACTCGGGTTTGACCAAGGTACTACGAGCTGCGTCAACCCCTGCTCTTGACAGCGCTGCAGAAAATGTCATCTCTACAAAGAGCGATATATATATATATATATATATATATATATATATATGTATATATTTTTCAACAGTGCCCTAATTTTGGGAAACCCCCCCACTTAAGGGCTTTGGCCCACGACTTCAGTTGACAGAATTCAGCAGGTTGGGGCTTTGTGCAACGCCATGGCCAGTCAACTTCATGGCAAGGCATCCATGGTGCAAGGTTTTGCCATGGTGGGTCCGAACACAAGCTTTCAAGCATATTAGACATGCAAAATGCAAGAACGAGACTGGAAAGCATCCGGTTTATAGCATGCAAACCTTCAACAATATCCGAATGTCACATAGATCTGCAAATCAAGGTGTGTTTTGGGCGGTTGTTGAAAGCCTTAACTGGCCTAGTCACACATGCACTTGGCAACACAAAGTGTTAGCCAACTTTCAAGAAAAAACTCGACAAATAGAATGTTCTCAAGATGCTCCAAGGGATGTGCTCGTGGTTTGACTGGCCCAAGGTTCAACCAAAGCACAAGGATTCAGACTAATCAACAGGTTTGAGGTTTCATGCTTTTAAGGTTTCCTTGTTTTATGTATGATTATAATTGCAGGAGATATTCCAGAAATTTGCACAAGTTAACTCTTGCTTCAAGAATTATTCTTGTCCAATCAAGGTAGCAGTGAATGATGATGCACCGCAGGTTGCTTCTTTGCCGATTCTTGACACAATTTTTGACATGCATGGCATGTCCATTATCCGTCTCATTCTTTCTCTCTCATTCAAATTCGACACTCCAATAAACCAATTTGTGCCTTACGTCGGTTGTTAATTTTTGATCTCTCCTCGTTGTGCTATCTCGAGATGGAATAAAGCATGATTTTAGGGAGCACGGCTCCATGCATTGGAGGCGTACTCATTTCCAAGCTATTGCACCCTGCTAGGGAACATGCAATATAGGTCATGAAGCATCGTGGAAAAAACATTGACATCCAGAGCTAGAAGCTGAATGCACTATTGACCACCATATGAATTTTCACAATGCCAACTCGTCAAGCAAAGTTTGCTTGAAACAAACGGCTTCAATTAATGCATCTTGCACCACGCCTCACCACATTCGGTCTATGCTATGAGCATACAAACTTAGGATGGACTTGCCAAAATGCTTGCAGGCTATTTCATTACGTGAAAGACGGGCGTGTATGATACAAGGGACATATTTGTACATACGACAGCTCCCACCGGTGCAGCAGATATGGCTAGGGTTATGCGCCACTTTTAAGCGAGTTTTCTTCCACAGAATATCGGGCCAACTGGTTACGACAACCACCAGGTTAGCCAAGTTTAAGTTTTTCTTGTTTTTTCGTGTTTACACTTTACTTGGCAATTACTGTCATTGTGCAAAGCAAAGTGCTTTGGCACTTTTATAGAAAACAAGGATTCGGGGAACTAGCACAATAGGGAATATCAGCTCACAGCATCCTTACCAGTCTAAACTGTGCAAGGCACTTAAGAATCCCTACCAGTCTACACGGTGCAAGGCACTTATAGTTTTGGTTCTCATAGTTGAGGCCATCACTCTCCACAGGGGCTTACAATTTTGCATGCAAGGCATGCTAGGGCGATGGATTCAATTCTACCGCTTCATGTATTACGCTTTCACTATCACACTCACAACTCTGTCAAGGACAGACTAAGGATGGATTATTACTGTGATTGTTGGTTGCTATCAACACACAACAACACTAAAAAGAACCTAAAATTTTGACTTATTTCACAGGCAAAGTGCCATATTAAGTCATTTTTCTAAAGTCACGACCCCATACATGGTAAGAGGGTCAAGTTGTGGCTTATGTTTTCCGTTCCCTCTCTCGATGAGAGTGGTATACAGGCAGATTGTTGCATGCTTATAGGATAAGCTGCAAGTCCGGCATAAGATGCATCAGAGGCCACAGATTGGGCACAACATATACAAACTCGTCACTTAAGGAAAGTTCCTCAGCCCAGCATCTTCTCTCTCTTTCTTATTTCTCTCCATGAATAATGAAAAGTTTCTACGCAGTTTTTGATACATTTTTTGTTTGGGAGTCAGCATGAGCCAAGGTGCTTTAACTCTCAGCTAGAAATTGGGCACGACGCCCTCTACATTAGTCTTCATCGTTTTGTCGATTGAACACTAATGGCCATAAGGGCTATGAGCCACACACGCTGACTAAGAGTCATTGTCAGATCTCGAGTATGACCCAACGGTTGGCATTCCTTGGGGGATTGTTCTTAAGACCGAACAGATCTACCCACTGGACTACACAACGACGTTAATGGACAAGCAAGCGTCTTGTCATTCCGGAGGTTTATGGTGTCATTTCTGCACGACATAGTTTCAATGCGACACTCAAGTCAAATATTTGATAACCACAAACTCAACTTGGGTGATTTCTACCACGGATTTTATATGCAAAATACCGTTGCGACAGCATGGCTGTCCATAAGAGCTAGACTTCCACTTGTGTGGATATCCTGCTCTCTCTATAGCACTACGAGTGTCTACGGATGCATGGTTTTGGGGTACGATCCCGTGGGTGCCTAAAATTGTTCGTATGGCTCATATGGTCAATTTTAGCGTATATTATGTATCGGGACCTCCCAAATGATATCGGATGGCCACAAAAATTTTCACGGGTGGAGGTGAGTGCTATTTCCCAACCCGTGCAAAGTTGCATAGCCATCCAAACTACTATGGGTGGTCAAGGCCCATACTGTGCGTTAAAATGGATCATATGGCTTGTACAATCCATTTTAGCGTATAGTATGGTTCAGAACCACCCAAACCATATAGAATGGCCACGTGACTTTGCACGGGTGGGTTTTAACTCCATTTCTCCACCCCTAAAAATTCTCGTGGCCATCCTTCTAGTTATAACACAGGTGGCCCCGTCGACGCTACCGGCCTTGTCATGGTGTCATTGGCCATGGCGTTGTCCGCTTCGTTCTTCACGCACTCATCGACTCTCTTCGACACACCTGTTGTGTTGGATCACCCATCCGCCAACGCTGTCCCATCATCGCACCCGTGCACGGCCCGTCGGCCTCATCGATGCTATCGGCCCCATCACGATGAAGTCGGTGGTGGCATCTTCGCTCCATCCTTCACACACTCTTTGATCCTCGCGTGGCTCACACGTTGACCCATGCGGCCCCATCACCCTTGATGTGCATGACTCGTCGGCTCTGTCGGCGCTACCGACCTTGATTGGCCCCATCATGGTGCACTCGACGGTGGCATCATCTACTCCGTGCTTTAAGCACCCGTTCACCTGTCCACCCCTGTCGGCCCGATCCATCCCGTCATCGAAGACTTGCACAGATAACTCCTCGATTGTCATCCCTTGATGTAGTCGGCCTTGTCGGTGCACCCAATCGCCCTATCACGTTGTCATCAGCAATGACGTCGTTTGCTTTGTGCTTCACATACCTGTCAGCCCTCGCCCACATACTCGGAGCATCAATCCAGCCGTTGGCCCACGCCGTTCCATCAACGCGTCCATGCCCTCGATTATCCTCCGTCCACGTGGTCGACCACATCATGATGGAGTCGCCGGTGGCTCCATCAAGCACTTGTCGACCCTCATCCGTGCGCTGCGCTCCTCGTCGCACTGCGAGCCATCTTGTCAATGCATCGGGTGTTGTCAATGGACTTGTCGTTTGCTCCCTCGGCCATCGAAGACTCTCATGGAAACCTTCTTTTGCGGCCTTCCCCCAACAAGGGGGTTCCCCCCGTTTGCCGGCCTGTGGGTTATGGTTCTTGGGGGGTTTGTCGGCCCGCCAAGATACTGGTGCTCGGTTGAGACAGGACCGCGGAGCGAAGGATGGTTGAGGTGAGGCCACGAGTTCCCCACACCCCTCTTGTGACGTTGGGATGCAAACCCCCCCTCGGGTGAGTGCCAAGGCTACATTCCACCGATGAGCTTGGCTACTTTCGGGCCGTTTTCAGGTCTCGCGGGGCTCAACGCGCTCGGGGTGGCCAACGGGGCTCGATAGGCGATGAGTGATGGCGGACTGTGTTCAGGGCCAAGGCATCGACTACGGTCAACTCCCACCCTGACTGCAGTGTGATCAAGGAGCGCGACATACATTTTTTTCGCTGCGAGTACGTGCGGCTTGTATCAATAAGGAAGGTCCCGAACTCTTGTGCATAAGTAAACCAAAAGCTATTTAAAAAAACTCTTTCTTTTTGTGATCCAATGATATTTCAAATAAATAGAATTTTATTATTAATTTACACTTAAAAATAAAAAAATTACATAAAAATATGTATATTTTTGCTTAAATTACCACGTAAATGATTAAGTTGAGACATCTTGAATTTTAATTTATTAACATTATTTTTAAATAAATCTAAAAAATGACACGGTTATTGAGGTGGCCATGCATAAATGACATGGTCATCCATGTGGCAAGCTGATGTGAATGATTGATGACATGGAATGCATAGGTGGAAAGATGAGGTGGCAGATGGGATCCCCTCATTTGCCATGTCATATGATGACATGTAATGATTAGGTGACAAAAAAGGACGTGATGAGTTGATAAGGTGGCGACGTGGCATGCTTGGTGGCGAGTGATGTGGCAAGCCATGCAAGCAATACTTACACATGGCATGTGAGGTGGTGGATGATATGGCATTTAAGGTGAAGTGGCATGCAAGGTGGCAGTGGAGGGTGGTGGATGAGTTGGCAATAAGAGTGACATGGCAAGCCAAGTGTTACGGTCAAAGTGTTGACTGCGGCGATGTGGAAGGTGAGATAAGGTGATGACATGGACCTTTGGTGACGTGGTAGCCTCCTTGTATGAGGTGGACTAGCCAACTAGGATTGGGAGAGTAGAACCAAACCATGGTTAGTGGACAAGTGTATAAATTTCTAGGTTTGGTATTTACCGAACCTAAGGAGGCACATCTCAGTGTAAGTGAAAAAAATTAAAACAATGAAAACGTGTCTTTCCGTTACTCAAATTGACTCAATTTTTTTTTCTATGAGGACCTGTTGACCGCTGGGTCAACAACACAACATAACTCAAGTTTCGTACCAAAGTCTTATCTTTTGTGAGTTATGAAATTCTGCGGATTATGGCTATAAACGTCATTTGTAATGAGTAGTTATTCTAGTTTCAGAAGCTGGGGTGCAATGGCACTTCCAGATTGTAAATACAAAGCCATTTGACCCTTTTAACCCCATTTTTGGTTAAACCTAAGGTAGCCTTAGTATATAAGGTACCTAGGTCATTTTGTAGGGGAGACTTTAATCATAATCCAAACTTTAGCGTTGCCATCTATTGTGTGTGAGAGAGAAAGAGAGTGAGCGTGAGCTTTATCCTCTTGCTATGCCCGGCTCGCTCAACACATTGGAGATCCGACTGCACCATTGCTGTAGGCTCGAGGAGAGCTACGCGACAACGCCAAGCATTCCAAGCGAGACGAAGCACACACGCCGACGCATCTACGAGCTATTTGTGGCTGTAAGTGTATCGAACGATGTCTGTTTTTTGCGTGCTAGTAGTCTATAGAATCGTGGCGACATAAGCTACGCATAGGTACTCATAAATTTCAGTTTCGGGTACTTTCAAAATTCTGATATGTCATCCTACGCGTTTTCCGCAGATGGGTTTAGAGTGAGGGTTTTGAGTGTAGAAGCTTAGGGACAGGTGTATCCTAGTGAGGGGATAGTGTTCCTTAAGTTTCGTACGAATTTAGCATGATTAGGTGAGTTACCTTATGTATGTGTGTATGTGGCTAGGTGGTGTAGTTGAGAGCAGTGAGGTTCTTGATTGTGGTTTAGTTGGCCTTCCAGAGTGTTGTATGTGTAGGATGGTCTCAGCTTGACAAGCTAAGAGATTTCCTCCGTGTGCCTATCGTGTCATCTGTGTCCTCGATTGACATTACGTTGATCTAGGTAGTGTTTGCATGCTGTCATATAGACTTAGATAAACCTCCTAGGCAAATTTGGTCCAATTTGGAGTTGATTTGACTTGGGAATTCATCAGAATAGACATCAGGCTTTTGGAACAGATTCTTGATCATTTGACCAACCTATAGATGTCAGAATCAAAAAGTGAAAATAGCTGTGAGCTTAGCACATCAAGGGGAAGCTACAGTGCAAGATTGAGCTGAAACAGAGCAAAAAGACATCCTACACATAGGATGTCTCCAGGGTCATAAAGTGGTCAAAATTCTACTTTGGCCATATAGGGAGGTTCTAAGTGTCTCAAGGATTCCAGAACTTTTTTCAAAAGTGAATTTGGACCTTGTTTGGCCTATTTACCAAGCAAAGACAAGAATTGTCAGACATCCTACTCTTGGAGTGCACTAGAAGCTTATGCAGCCCAAATCTTGACCTATTGGCATCCAAATTCAATTTTGAGCATACCATTGGTTGCTGAGCACTAGGAGAATTTTGGGATCAAGTTTTGACAAAATCTGAGCAGTTAGACATCCTACGCGTAGGATGTCTATAGCTTGATTTAGAACTCCAAACCAACCTATGAGCACACCACTGTGATCAACACATCAAGGAGAAGCTGGGGTGAAAATTTCAAGTCATTCTGAGCAAAAAGACATCCTACGCGTAGGATGTCTCAAGGCCATTTTTAGGTCCAAATGAAATTCTGAGCATACCATTGTGTTGTTGGACTTAAGGGGAGTCTCTAAACCAAATTTTGTTAAATTCTGAGCATATAGTAGGATGTCTCTAGGCTAGTTTTAGGGTCCAACTGTAATTTTGACAATACAGAAGTGTTCACAGTGTCACAGAGATCCCAAATCTTCTTTTAAAATTGAATTTGGACTCATTTTGACCATTCTAAACTGCATTTCACTGTTTTGGCCATAACTTTCACAAACGGTATCAAATCGGTAAAGTTTTTATATCAAAACGTAGCCTGAGAGCGGCTCTACAGATCTTAGAGCAAAACTTGAACTAAATGGCATCCATTTAGGTCAACTTTGAAAAAAACATCGTTTGAGGCCTCAAAATACATCCGCAAGTTAGGGATGTCTAAAAGCGACAATTTGCGAGAATTGTGACGAAACGGTTGCGGTTTTGGACATAGTTTCGACTTTTCCTTAACCAAAGCACTTGAACACAGTGGACTAAGTCTACTTGAACCAAGCAAAATCTCTTAAGCCCAAAAATCATGTCTACCTGTGCGCGTCTGCCGCACGTGTCTGAGCTAGGGACTTGCCGAGCACCGTGTGCGAGCCACGAAGGCTGCAAGCACACAACTAGCAGGCCTAGAAAGCCCACAGAGAGCAGGGGTGTGTCACTCACCTCCCTGCGCTTGTCGCCGTGAAGGATTCCTCACCGCGAAGAAGAAGGAGCCGCCGCTTCGCCACGCTCAACCGCTTCGCCGCCGCCGTCATGCCTTCGTAATGCTCGATCGCCCACACACTCTCTCTCTCTCTCTCACATACACACACACACACACACAAGGAGGTAAAGAAGAAGAAGATGGAGATGGAGATGGAGCAAGAGCACTCTTCTATTGCACAAATGAGAGAATGACTCAATTTTAGGTTTAGGTGACTTTTATATGAGCTCGCCCCATTCACATTTGGGCGCCCATGCTTAGCCAACTAACCCTTGCGTGTTCCAATGAGAGTGCACCTCTCATCGGCGATCACTCTACCCTTTTCCTATTGGACCGACAAGCCTGGTGCTTGACTCTACTAAATAAATAATAAGGCGTCCGTCGTAGGTGATAGGGTGTCCGTGAGCCACGAGGGTTAACATGCCCCCCTTCCTGATGTAGATTCCGTCCTCGGAAGCTATTGAGTTGAAGCTTGTTATGTCCATGTTGTAGAGCATCTAGATTTGAATCTGTAGGGCAAAGTCACTGTTTCAGCAAGCGGAATTATATGGCCATAAATCAGGAGGGGAATATAAAGTACATGTGGAAATGAATAAATGCAAGATTTATGAAATGTTAGACTGCCATTAAGGACAAATAAATCGCACTTTGAGTAAATTAATTAATTAAGAGTTTTGGGCTTATGGATGAGTCTATCAATTAGATAGCTATGACTAAGGTTAAAACAACTACTCTAGTACTAGCTAAGCTAATAAGATTATGATTCCCTAATTGTGCTTTTCAGCTTCGATTAGCCAACTAGCTCTCACAACTGCAAACAAAAGCTTGAAATGTTAACTGTAAGCGCTATGGAAGTCTTTTAAATGTCATTCATTTTTTATTTTTTTTTGGTTCACAATCATTTGACGTGTGTGCTTATTTGTATGTCCGGGGCTTTTTGCTTCTCAAGGAAAAGCGCCCACACTGGGAACCTCTAGGGCTCTAGTACCATAGACAATATATGTGAGTGAAGTACCAAATCAAGCCAGGATTTCTCTTCCAGCATTAGATTTTTCATTTGTGGCACTTATGTTTTTTGCTTCCATTTCCTTTGTATTCTCACTAGTGTTTTGTTGTTTAAGTGAGCAAGCTTCTCTATGCCTTAAACATTCCTAAGGTCTCAAATACTCAGATAATTTTATCAGCTAGGCCTAGTGGTCAAGTAAATGAGTTAACCTAAAGTCACGGTCTCCTAATCTCAAGGCTCATCCATAAGATTAAACTCTAGTTCCATCAACTTAAGCAAAGACAAATTTATACATCTATAATGGCAGATAACAAGCATAACTATTGCACTCAAACAAACCATGAAAAATCATTATTAGCAATTATACATATCCACCAACATGAATCATGGAAAGTAGTACACCTGGAGGTATGGAGTTGCTCATTTCGTCGAAGCAGATGTCCTCAGCCATGTGGATGGAGATCCATATAAGTCCTACCTAACACATCCAAAAAACAAGCACTATACCTCTAGGAGGCATGTTAGTGTGAAAAAATTAAAATTCCTAGAAAATAAACTCAAAACACAATCCAGACCCCTAACCTACCTATCTGTCATCCCTTTTAGAATCAAGGAAAGAGGATATTATATAAACCGGGTGGCCACCCTAAGGCTAGGCCTCTATCCTCATCTTCTAGATAAACGAAATCATTTTCCGTGAGGCCATAGTCTTCCTCGGTCTCTATTATTTCTTCTTCATCATCCTCTTGCGCAAGCGTGTTAATCAAGAACCTCGCGATGCGTGGATACTCATCCTGTGCAAAAGAATAAGGATGTGCCACCGGAGAAACATTCGCTACTGGGTAGGGATCACTAGTTATCCATAGACGTATCAGCCATTCTAACTCCTCAAAATTTCGCTCACGTGCAAGTCTCTCTACCAAATCCCATTCGCAAGAAAGTACAGGGTAGCAGATGTGAAACACTTGAGAAAAAGAAAAAGGGTACCTTTCATAAAAAATAGAAGCGCATGCCTCTGGTGAACTAGCCATCTCTAAGAATACAAATAGATTTGGTTAGGTCTTTAAAACATGAGTTGTTTTTGTGTGTTGCTTGATGTGACATGGTGAATTTAGAATTATGTGTAGGATCTGATAGGGTGCTCTCTCGTTGCTAGTCTCTCTTGCTCTTTTACTTTTTTATCTTGTTTTTGTGAGTATAAGGCTTTATATATACATTCCCTAAGATTGGAGATTAAGAGGTTAGGGAGAAAGGTTGAGAGGGAAGCAAGTGAATGATGGATGTCAACAAACACTCCCCCCTTCCTTGGGTAGATCATACCGTTTGAAATGATGTCGTCACCCTTTGAAACCAGTTGTTCCAAGTTGTTATAGGTGAAGGCTTTAACCAATAGTTTTCGACCGCTCTATGCGTTTCATCTAGTTGCAAGGGTGGTAAGGTACTCTCCCATGATTTTATTTACACCATCGGTGTAGGTGGTGAACTTACAACGGGAGGTGTAAACTCTTTCTTGCTTGTATGGATATGTACAATGGTAGGTGGAGGTTGTATCGAAGCTTCTATTTCCGTATAGGAACTACATGAAGAACAAGAAGCTTCATTTTCTTTCCCTGTTCCTGAGCTAGGTGGAACAAATCGTTCTTTCTTTGGTACCCAAACTAGCTCTGGAGCAGGTGTGTCGCATTCTGTGATTTTTTCCTTTCCATGATCTTCAATTTGTTTTGGAGCCACAGGATTGAGCTCACATGGGCTCGGTGCAGGTAAGAACACAATCTACGTTTTGGCACCCAAATTTGATCATTTCCTTCATAGTATCCTTGGGCTTCCAATAGTCGTTTAGGAATCCAACGCAATATTTCTTTACATTTCTTGGAGTGAGGGGGACGTTTCTTACGAGGCTTTCGTTTTTTAGCATCAGCCATGGTTACTAAAGAAGCTTTAGGGACCCACTTGTATGTTTTCTTTGTTAGATTAGGATGGTTCTTGTGTGTCTCAAGCTTTCTTTCAACTACATCAGTTGAAGCTCTAGAGAGTTGGGCTATGGGGACGTATGGTTCAACCTCTTGGATATGCAATATCTTGGATTTTATTTCCTTAGGCAATATCTCAGGGACTATGGCTTGAGTGGTAGGGATAAGAGTTGGTTTTTGCATTGTGACACCCCCAGTCCCCCAATCAATAGTGCATTTGGTGGCTATCATCCATGTGCGTCCTAGGTTTATATTACCCTCCATAGTTCCAACAGACATGACCAAAAAGTCTTGAGCTACAACCCCATTGTCATAATTGACATAAGTGTGCCAGATTCCAAAAACCATAGTTTTTTTCTTGTTGACACCCTTGACTTGGATAATACTCTCAGATAGAGGTGGCTTCCCTAACTGACACCACACCCCATATGATAGCAGATTATATTTAGCACCCGTGTCCAATAAGGCGTTATATAGCACTTTTCCATAGGTGCTATTTAGCTCAATAGGGTATCGTAGAGGTGTGTCAGAGTCCAACCAATCCTCGTCGATTTCAACGTGGAATGCATGTGTGACTCCAAGGTTAGCCTCTCGTTTTCATCTTATACGTTGTTGTTGCTCCTTAGCCTCAGCTTGAGCTTGTATCTTCTTCAATTCTATTTATGTCTTGGCTGCCTTTTTTGTATGGATGGCACGCAACTCCTCTTGGATTAAAGGATCATAGTATCTTTTAAATTTGCTCCCATTGAGGAATCCAATGGTTTCAACTCCATCAAGAGTCTCCACACGAATGGTTCCTTGTGGGGTGATCTCACATACTCTATATGGTCCTTTTCCTGTATATTTCAACTTTTTATTTTCTTTACGCACTCCATACAAAAGGACTTTATCACCAACATTGATATCTTTGTTCTTTAGATGACGGTCAAACCATTTCTTCCTCCTATCTTTCTCCACAAGTGCATTTTGCACAGCTAATTGCCTCTCTTCATCTAGCCTTTCAAGGATATATAATCGCTCAACTAAGGGGTTACCATTCCAACCTTCTTGAGAAGCTACTCGAAGACTAGGAATGATAAACTCCCATGGCATAACCGCTTCTTGGCCATACACCATCTTGAATGGTGTGCAGTTAATGGCAACTTTATACGCAGTACGATAAGCCCATAGAGCTGATGTAAGCTTTAAATCCCAATCTGTGCGATGAGCTTCCACCGTTTTGGTTAAGATAGAGATTAAGGTCTTATTGGTGCTCTCAGCTTGGCCATTTGCTTGTGGATAATAAGGTGTGGATTTATGGTGAGCTATCATAAATTTGGTAGTGAGTTCTTTTATTACTCCATTTATAAAATGAGTACCATTGTCACTCACAATCTCAAAGGGACAACCAAATCTTGTAACAATGTTCTCAAAGAGAAACTTGGCAGTTGACCTTGCATCGGCCTTACGTGTCGCCCTGGCTTCCGCCCACTTTGTCACATAGTCAGTGGCAACGATAATATATCGAGATTGAGTGCTACGAGCTGCCGGACTAATTGGGCCTACAAAGTCTAAACCCCATTTTTCAAATGGTTGAGTCACTTTAACAGGATGTAAGGGCATCCTATCCTTTTGTTGTGCGATCTTGTAACGTTGGCATTCATCACATCCTTTTGAAAAAAGTGATGCATCCTTAAATAAGGTTGGCCACCAATAGCCTGATTGCAATACCTTTCTAGATGTTAGTTCCCTTGAGAAATGTCCTCCGGCTATACCTGTGTGGGCTTCTTGCAGTATGTATAAATACTCATCCTCACGGGCACAACGTCGAAGAATATCATCCTTCCCTAGCCTGTAGAGAGTCCCCGCAATGAGAGAGTAAGGTTCACATTCTTTTAACAGTTTTCGAGCTATGTCCTTACGAAGCTCTTTGGGTGGAAAACCATTAACTAGAAAGTTCACAATCTTCTCACTCCATTCAGGTATGGTTTCGACTAGGAATAGAGAAGTATCAGGCAATTCATCATCGACTCCAGTAGGGGCTTCACCATTGGGTATGCGAGACAAATGATTAGCTATGACATGTCTTTTACCAAGTCTCACCACAATGGTAAAATCAAACTCAAGGAGAATTAACAACGATCGTGTAATTCTTCCCGTGGAACAAGGTTTATTTACTAGATACAACAAGGCTTGATGATCAACATAGAACACAAACTTGTTGGCCAGAAGGTAGTAGCGAAATTTCTTCACTGCATAAATCATACCTAAACCTTCTCGCTCTGTAGTGGTGTAGTTTCTTTCGGCATCATTCAACTGACGACTTGCAAAGCTAATGGGGTAGTCCAGTTTATGTTCTCGTTGTTGAGCTAGAACACACCCAATAGCAAAGTTCGATGCATCAATATGCACATGAAAAATTACATTCCAATCGGGCACTCGTAGAATAGTAGCGCTAGTCAAGGTCTTTTTCAATGACTCATAAGCATGGTCACACTCCGTAGTCCATTGGAACTCAATAAGAAGCTTGTACAAAGGACGAGCTATCTCGGCAAAGTTTAAAATAAACCGTCGGTAATAACCAACATGGCCCATGAACCTTTGAACTCCTTTATAGTTTGTAGGTGGTGGCAATTCAGCAATGGCTTTAATTTTGCTCTCATATATGGAAATCCCATTTTTGGACACTATATGCTCTAAAATGACTCCATGTTTAACCCAAAATTGGCATTTGAAAGGGTTTAAGGAGATGCGATACAATCTACACTTCTCAAACACTTTTCGTAAGCATGATAGATGTTCTTTCCAAGAGGAATAAACACAAAGGTCATCTAAGAAAGCTTCACAAAACTCCCTCAAATATTCTCTAAAAGCAGTGTTTATTAATCTTTGAAAGGTAGCCGGGGCATTGGTAAAGCCAAAAGCCATAACACGAAATGCGAACACTCCAAATTCGGTTATAAAGGCTGTTTTAGCTTGGTCCTCCAGTGCAATTGTGATTTGATTGTAGCCAGAGTACCCATCTAAAAAGCTATAAGCTTCCTTCCCTGCAACTCTTTCAAGCACATGTTCTGAATATGGCAAGGGGTAATGGTCCCTCCTAGTGGCGGCATTGACCTTCTTGAGATCCACGCACACTCTGAGTTTCCCATTCTTCTTTGGCACAATCACTATTGGAGACACCCATTCTAAGTGCTCAATAGGGTATATGAATCCACATTCCACAAGCTTTTCAATCTCTTCTTGAACGATCTTTGCATATTTAGGATTCATTGGGTAGGGTCGTTGCTAAACTGGTTTAGCCATGCTATTCATAGGGATTGTGTGTTGCACCACGGAAGGTGGAACACCTTTCATATCATGATAAGTCCAGGAAAATATATCCTTGAATTCCTTGAGAAGTTCTTTAAGTACACATTCCTCAGTCGCTGTCAGATCTTGGGCAATGAAGACAGGTTTAGACTCTTCTCTTGGGTCTACTAACTCTATTTCCTTAACTATCGCTGGACCATCATAGACTCCATTGCTACCATCGATAGGTTTTCTTTGAGCCTTTGTATACACAACCTTACATTCCTCTGTGATATAGGATTTGAAATGTTCAGGTGCAGAGTGTAAGTCTGTGGGGTCCTGTTGTTCTATGGACTATGTTTTAACTTCTGATTCCTTTTGTTGTTGAGCTAACTCTCGATTTTGTCGTCTCCTTACGGTACGGCTCAACTTTGGCTTATCTGTAGCCTCTAGTTGTGCGATGTCAATGGGTTGTGGACTACGCCACATAATGCTTTGAAGGTATTCACCCGAGTTATCTACCAACTTTCGATGAACATCACATGCCCCTATATAATTAAGCCATTCTGCGGTAGATTTCTTTTCATTTATTCTAGCACGCACATTTGCTCGATATCGTCACCTCTTATATCTCTTACTCTTCTTGTTTAATTCTCGATTACGGTCGATTTCTAGTGAAGACTCACTAGATGAATCACTACTTGTGTCTTCTGCTCCCTTGGATAGATTATCATCTAGGTTACCACTGGGCCCTGAATGGTTTGTCCCCACCTTTGCACTAAGATTTAACTCAGATTCTTTGTCCTCAGAGTCAATTTCAACTGATGATTCTGACCCCAAATGGTGTGGTCTATAGTCTTGTGAGGCGCTACTGGTTTCAATGCCAGTCAAACTTTCATCTTGTAGATCATCAGAAGCTATATGCATTGCTTCAAGCATGTTTAAGGGTATAAGTGGTGGTATTTCATCCCCCTCAGGTGTTACCCAGGTCGTCCCCCTATTTCCCCAAGTGTCTATGGTTGCTGCTAGGTGGACCCAATCCACATTGTCCGACTCAGTCATCCCAGGTAGTACATCCATATAAGGAGAATCTTCCCCAACATCGGTGTTCGCTTTACACGTGTAACAATACTGCAATGGGGCCGAGTGAACTGTGGTGTCAGATCTATGATCGATTATAAACCTGTTTCCTAGAGGATGTGCTCGAACCGTCACAAGATCCACTCGAATGACAGAATCTTGGAGCTGCAAGTAGACATGGTTTTTAGACCAGTCATGCATCATTTTTGCTTCCCTCATGAAAGGACGTCCTAAGATCATCTCCGATGCCATAGTGTGTTTGGAGAAATCCATAACAATAAAGGTAATCCTTATTTTATGTCCAAAGACCTTGATCTTGAGATCTTCTAGCATCCCAATAGGTTTAACAATAGACCCATTGGCCATCTTCACTACTATGGTTGTGGTCACAAGGTGAGGTCTTCCCATAGTTTCCCAGCATTTTTTAGTCACAATGCTAACCCCAACGCCACCATCAAGGATTCCCTTCACAGTTAATACCTTAGTAGTGATTGGTATAGTCGCATTAGATTCATCACCCTCAAAGTATTGTCCCAACTTGTTAACAGGTATTTCTATAACAAGGTTCTCATCTAGGTTCGGTTGTGGATCTATGTATTCCTCATCTATTGGCATCTCCCCAGCTCCATCCATCTGTGCAAATTGTGGTAGCCCAAACTTCAGTTCTCCATTGAGGAAGGCTCAAAGGGCTGAGACTAGCTCGGGGTCGTTATATAGTTTGGACATGATGGTGGTTCTAACTTCTAAAGACATGAAATCCATCAATTTGGCAATGTTTAACGGCACCTTTTGGCCTTGAGTCCCTTGACATGGGGAAGATGGGATCTCCATTTCTTCGATAGGATCAAGTAGTCCCTCTGTAAACATTCTTTCCATCAAGAAGTGAGTACGCCCAATGTCCCATGACTTTAAGTCACTTTCTTCTTGGATGACACTAGGTATGTCCAAGGGTCTATGGACTTGGTGAGGTTGTTGTTGCGTAGGGAACACGGTGTCTGTAATCTGGATCTTCCTAGGTGTTGGTTCTAGATCCCTTTGGGTATCTTCTACCAAACTCCTTAAATGCTTGACTCGCTCAATCTCCTCTGTAGGGTTTGGGTAAGTTCCTATCTTCTTTTTGGATCCTGGCCATTGTGGCTCATGAAAATATTCCTTGTTGGTTTCTATGTTAGTGGTCGTTTTGGTCTCCATGGTTTCACCTGAATCAGAATCTTCTTCAACGTCGTTCATATATACGGGGTCATCACCAGTCCCTATGTTGGTCTTTGAACTGGGGTCTGATTTCGCTACTTTTTGTGATCTCTTTCTTCGTGTTTTCTTCTTTTTCTGAGATTGGGCAATTGATGCCGTGTCTCTTTCCTCAAGAATATAATTTTGTTTTTGGAGCATCGATCATGTGAGTACGTTTACTGGTACCACGGGTGTACTTGGTGATGGATCCTCGGTAACTTCAATCAAGTTTAATGGCATGATCTTCGGTGCATTTGGATTATTTGGACATTGGGCAATCAAATGATCTATGACACATCGATTACACATGAGTATCGGCATTGTAGACGTGCTCGCTTGATTGGTTTGCATTAGTGTGGCGTTCTTTTGTAGCCTAATAGGACACTCGGCTACACGATGTGGACCTCCACACTTATAGCATTGAAGAGGTGGTCTCTTAGCGGTGTAATTGATATTTTGGCCTCTTGCCGCAAGAGCAACTACTTGATATACAGGTTTGACTTGTCCCCAATAGTCCTCCATGTAGTATTGTGGACTTTCTTCAAGCACATCCATCCCCTAGGCGATATTAGGATCTATATCTTCCTCATAGCCTTCCAAACAAGAAATAGATGACTCACAACCCACTTGATTCACAGAAGTGATTCTCGGATGTGGTGATTGCGGTCCTAGCACTGGAGGTGGTAAGGGTGTTGTTTGAACAACATTTTGGGCCCTAGGGACCATGTGTTGTGCTGTTTGTTCAAGAGGTGGGGCCGGCATCAAGGCAGGCACTCGAGGTGTGTCTGTCCATGCTAAGGTTGGTCTATTGGCCATCGCATGCTTAAATACTATGCAATCCTTAGCTTGATGACCATACCACCCACATGCATTGCAGTTCCCATGGAATTTTACTCTAAAAGTAGGGCATTCACTGGTACTATGCGGTCCATAGCATACAAAGCACCATTGTTGCTCCCTTCTTGGATACATATGATTGTTTTGCGGAGCACGATTGTCTCTAAGACTCTCTTGAATAGCCTTGGTGAGATCTGCTAAAGTCATCTCAGATATCTTTGGCTCCTTAGCAATAGGCTTTAGGGTCATTGGCTGATGCCATGATGCTTGCGAGCTAATAGATTTAGTCTCAACAGACACTCTTTCTCCTTGAATCATTAAATTATCCTTTAATTGGATCGCATTGGTGGTGACTGCTTCCCAAGTGGTGATACCTCTAATGACTAGGCCACTGTAGATATCCTCATGTCGTAACCCCCTAATGAATCTATCAAGCAATTGGTTATTGTTGAAGCGCTCATTTGGATTACAACAAGAATTCAAATGCTTCAAGCGACTTATAAAGTCTCTCACCGACTCTCCTTCCTCTCGTTGGGCTTTCTGGAGCTGAGAGGCTACACCCCAAAGCACTCCCTCTCGTATGTATTCTTTTAAGAACAGTCTCCTAAGAGTAGGGTAAATCGTTTTTTCTTCCACCCTTAGGGTTCTATACCAATCCCCAACCTTTCCACTTAAGGTTAGGCTTAAAGCATTGCTCTTATGTAGGTCATTGTGTTCTCCTAGAGAATCGCATATTTGTTCAAACACTTCGATATGCTTTCTCACATCCCCGTCTCCACTAAATTTTTGTGTGAGCTTGGCTATTTGTACTGCCTTACTTCTAGGCTCTCTATCAGGCGTGTTACGCATATTCTCAGCAATAGATCGACCAATAGCTTGAGCAAATGTTGCCAAGTCACCTAAGTGAGCAGGTACCGTGGGTGAAGGCGCTCCAAAGACTACATGTGGAGTAGGTATTGGCATTGGGCTTGGCGCATAGGAAGCTCTTGGGTTCCACGTTGGGTACGATGTTGTGCCATGTGGTGGTCCATAGTTCATATGAGTGGCCCTAGGCATAGCAAACGTCGGATGTGACATGCTAATGCTAGCCGGTATAGTCCCATGGAAATGAGAACTTGTGTATTGTGGTTGTGGAGCATAGGTAGTTGAAACAATGGGAGGGTTAGGGACTACATGAGTGTGATGACCCATAGGTGCATACGATTGGTACACGCTTGTAGGTACTATTGCAGGCATTGAGCTACCATGTAGTGGTGCTTTACTAACAAATGAGGTCCATGGCCTGTTTCTCGGCATGCCCATCATTGGGGTAGGAATGGTAGCCGTGGTTTCATCAAGGGAAAGATGAGCTCGACTTGGAAAAGTAAAGCTATCACTTGTGGGCTCAGATTGCATTGAGACCCCTGGCGAAACAACATATGGGGGATCGATGGGACTCACTGGGGGAGTCTCCATTTGTGACAGAGTGGGTTGTTTCCCTTTGCTCGTGTCTAAAAATCGCATAGGACTCGTCGAAGGTATGTTCATTCCTCGATTTTGCCTCTCGGACTGGATAATTCTATGGATGACATTGCAGATCATGTGTTGTTGTTCCTCTAGACTAGTGGCACTAGATGTGGATTGTACAACTTCTAACCAACCCACATGGTATGTGTAGCCCATGTATAGGTTGGTCAAAGTCTCCGTGTATAGGTCATATTCCCAATTTTCATTGAGAAATACCCCGTCCAAACTTGGTGTACTAGAGGGTTGCCGTGAGGTGGATGCAATGTTGCTTCCCATGTTTTGACTTTTAGTCACCGCTACCTTAGAGGCGACTTTGGAAGGTGGTAGCTCGGTAGGGCCCTCATTAAATGAGGTAGGTACAATGTCTACGTGAACACTCTGAGGGAGTGTGGGGTCTACAGGAGATGTGAATGGTGATTCTACTTCTCCACCCCCTTCGTTTACTTCACTAGCTGTAGGTTCAGAGCGCGCAGCTCTACTGAAAGTTTCCATCAAACGGCTAAAAACACTAGTTCTAGGTTGTTGGGCCCAGCTAGGTATGGTTTCATTTGTTCCCCCGGGGCTTTGTGTAAGATGCTCTTCCATAATATCGTAGTTAGAGGAAGAGTCGCTAGCCGCTATATTTGGGTCTTGGGTTGCACTACCTTGGGTCCCCGCCGAGGGCGTAGACCCTAGCGTGGAAGGATAGTGGGTACCCCCGTAAATCGAAGCACTAGCTAGTTGTTCGGACTCTAGCACACGACCAGAGCGTAGATACATGTGCTTTGGGCGCCCTACAAGTGTCGACAAGTACCCTCAAAGGTTACTTGCTTTGTTTTGTGGGTGTTTTGCACCTCGTTTTCTACTTGATTTTTTCTTGTTTTTGATGTTTTTTGAGGTTCAAAAAACGGATTGGGACGTGCGATAGCTTGAAACGAGCGTATTGCTTAGGAGATCTAGGTGCACTTTACAGAACACTGTTTGACTATCGGAAGCTCCCAAAGTCCCTAAAACAGTCAATTTCTCCTAGTTTCTACTTGGGCACATGGCTTAAAATAGAAAGTTGAAGGGTGACTTGTGGAGGGAAAGGTGAAGGCTTTGCCCCACATGCTTTCTCCTTTCACTTGAGCACTAGCCTATATATAGTGAATAGCATTTACCTTATATCATACGACCCAAGACCAAGCCCAAGCCCAAGCTCAAGCTCATCAAATGATCCGGATCTATCTTTTTGGGACAAACTTACAACTAATATTTTTTTGTGGAAATAAATATTCCCCTCACAAGAGAGCCTTGCGCATGAGACCTCGCCCAAAAAAAAGATTTTTTTTTAAAAATAAAATAAAATTAACAATTGTTTTTTTTTATTTTTCTGTTTTTTGAAGATAATGTTGACGGAAACGTGCTGATCTGTGGGGCGTGAAAATGCTGCGCACTGGACTGAACTATGTGCGGATAACAGGACTGTGCAAACCAGATCTGAGCCGTTCCGACTGTGCATAACACAAACTGGACTAGATGTACCGAAAACGAACTGAATTGACTGTGCTGAAGCGAACTGTAAGCAAAAATCGAAATGTGCAAACTTGCTGTGAGCTCAAACAGAACTGTGTGAGCTGCAACAGAACTGTAATAGACTGTGCAAATAAACAGACCTTTCATACACTAACCCACAACACAAAACTCTTGCAAATCTACACAAGATCTGCGCACACAGTCACCAGGCTTCTCTTTCTTCCTTCCTACTTAAGCTTAGTGACTCCACGGGGCAGCACAGAGTGCTTCCCGAAGCTTGGTGCAGGGCAACTCCCCGGCAACAACGCCAAAAATGTGCGCGTCTGTCGCACGTGTCGGAGCTAGGGACTTGTCGAGCACCGTGTGCGAGCTACGAAGGCTGCAAGCACACAACTAGCAGGCCTAGCAAGCTCACAGAGAGCAGGGGTGTGTCACTCACCTCCCTGCGCTTGTCGCCGTGAAGGATTCCTCACCACGAAGAAGAAGGAGCCACCGCTTTGCCACGCTCAACCGCTTCGCCGCCGCCGTCGTGCCTTCGTAATGCTCGATCGCCCACACACACACTCTCTCTCTCACACACATACACACACACACAAGGAGGTGAAGAAGAAGAAGATGGATATGGAGATGGAGCAAGAGCACTCTTCTACTGCACAAATGAGAGAATGACTCAATTTTAGGTTTAGGTGACTTTTATATGAGCTCACCCCATTCACATTCTAGATTCAAACACAGTTTACACAAGCTTGGAGATCCCGACGATAGAGGAATATCCTCCCACAATGGACCTTCCAAACTTGCAATTGATAAAGATCCATCTTGTTGAGAGAGTTTGGATGATTGGTCATGAGAGTGAAGGACTATATAGATACATTGACGACAATGAGGTCAATCTTTATAGGTGCTCAGATCCATACTTAGAAGAGATAACGGATTACAAGCTCTTATATGTCTACACATACAGAGTCGACTGTCAATGGAGATCTATAGTTGTCGACAAGTATGGACGAGAATACAGAGTTGTAGAAAGCACAAATCCACAGACTGTACTAAAAAGAGGTGGATATTTGGTCAATGAAGGACCACAAATGCCTCCACCAAACACGAGAATTCCTATAGGAATTCCAAGAAGAGAGCCACCAGGATTCCCTTCAAGAGCGATAACGAGAGAAGGATTGGGAGAGTCTCTGGTTAGACTTGTAGACAATCGACGAGTTAGACCATCCCAAGTCCAAAAATGGGTAAACATAAAATACTCCAGAGATAAAGATCTGAGAGATCACGTAACGGCTTTTAGAAGAGTTATTAGAGCAGAGGAAGTTTCAGATTTTGCGACACAGTTTGCGGGATTTGGATTGACTCTAGAAGATGATGCAGCTATATGGTTTGACTCGGTGGAAAAATGGATTTTGAGACCCTAGATGAGCTGTTTGAGGAGTTTATTGAAGAATTCTTGACAAAAGGCATTGCTCACAACATGGTCTCGCAAATCCATAGATTCAAACAGAAAGAGGATGAATCAGTACGCAAAGCATCATTACGGCTCAAGAGATATGTTAAGCTATGTCCGAGAGCGGAATTACCTACGCAAGCACTACTGATGCTGATCTTTACCCAGGGAATGAGACATGCGGGCCTTCAGAAGGATCTGCATATGATAAGGAGGATGACGCTAAACGAGTTGATCAAAGAAGCTCTTTCTCTAGTGGATAACTGTGAGGCATACAAAGAAAAGGACTTAAAGAGTCAAGGAGATGACACATCCTCTCAGCACAGTGTTTCACAGATAAGTGAGTCCATTGCCAAGCCAACGGCACCTATTGATCAAGAAAAGCTTATCGACGACTTGGTCAAGAGGTTGATTCCTCTTGTACGGTTTGATTCGGGAGAGCCGAAGTGGTGTGAAATTGAGAGAGACGAAAGGACATTGCGATTCATTGCAAATAACGGCTTATCTAGGTCAAAGCTTGCTTATAGCCAAGAGGAAATGCTAAAAGAATCTCCTCAACTAGAGATAGATTGTCACAAAAGTCGTGACAACCACTTGGTCAAACAATGTCCTCATACGGAGATCACTGAAGTAAATGCCTATTGTCTTGAGTGTGGCATCACTCACTTGATCCCCGATTGCCCGAAAAAACCAAACCAAATCAGGAAAAACACGACAAATGTATTAGGGATTGTTCAACTCCCTAGTAGCTCAGAAAATGAAAATGTTGTATCAGTTCAAGTAGTTACGAGAGCACAAGCTCAAAAGAAAGCTGATGAGAATCAAGAGACAAAGAACACGGAAAGTGACATGAGTCCAAAGACAGATGATGGACCAAAGACAGATGCACCTAGTCAGAAAACCAAGAGAAAACGAAATAGTTGGAAAGCTAGAAAGACTAGGATGAAAGCACGCAGGGAACGAGAGAAAAAATCCCTAGCTGAGAAGCTTACCGAAGCTGAGGAGAAGATAAAACAACATGAGGAAAAGGAGGCACCTTCTCTTACAAAGATGGTTAAACCTCTAGAAGAACCATCCACGGATGAGAAACCGAGAAGTGCTAGTTCAGGAGAATCTGTGTTGGCAGAGAAGGTTAATGAGACATTAGATGCCCACTTGAAAGCCTATGATGTGAGGCTCAAAAACAACCAAACCCAAGAACACAGGTGGATGACATATCCCTATGCGGAACTAGAAAAGCAAAGGTTTGAAATGTGCCAGAAAATGATTCAAACATCCCAAGCTTTACTAGAACCACCAGTTGCAAAACCTGAGGATGTGATCCGTGTCATGCCTACACAAGTAATCCCACCAAACCAGGAACTAAAAGAGCCAGATTCTAGTCATGAGCACAGACCAAACCTCAAAGACCCAACATTAGAACCAAGGATAGTACTGAATACCACGGATAACTCTTCCGAGGGATTTCACCAAGCTATACCTGCGGATTGTAAAGAGATAGATGGTCTTGACGAATTGTGGAAACAAGTTAGAGAGGCCAATGAAGCCGATGACCTAAGAAGACGAGTAGACAAGACTGGTGATGAACGAGGAGTGTTTCTACCACCAATAGAGGAATTTGAGACTGGATCTCAAATGAATCTATACGTGCGATCGTATTGGGGCGACAAAGGATCTGTACAATCTATGGATAGTCAACCCCATTCGCTAAGAACACTACTGTCCTACATGGGAGAGTACGAGACCAAGTCAGATGTGGTTGCAGTCCCATCTCAGAGACTGTCTCCCAACAAGGCCATCAATTCAAAGGGGCTAGTAGATATTCTATCTACCCCAGCCACCTGTACAATAATGTTAGCCGAGTTGCTCAGAATAAGACCAAACATGTGGGCTAATGTGGGTAAATGTCTAGAGAAATTTGGTGTAAAAACCCCAATGACTCAAATCGAGGAAGGCATCAAAGAGCTTGAATTGCCTCAACTAAATACTAGGCCAGTGCCATTAAACAAGGTAGGCGAGTATTACGAGGGAGAAGATGGAAACACCACCCTTCCTATGGAATTCAATGGTGTAAAAACCATGGCAATCCTTGACAGTGGAGCTGGTGTGGCCATTGCAACCAAAGAGGTTTGGAAAAAATGGGGAAAACCTGACTTGATATCCACACGAATGACCCTGCAGCTTGTAGACGGACACAAGGAAAAGACCCTAGGACTGCTAGAAAAAGTACTTGTTACTTCTTGTGGCATTGAATATGAACACACTTTTGCTGTTGTTGACTTTGGCAAGAAGAACAACTATGACATCATTCTGGGAAGACCATTCATGCGACAATTGAAAATGGTCCAAGATTGGGGTTATGACCATATATACCTGAGACATATGGAAACCATAACAAAGATAAACTTGAGGGACCATAGCTATAGGGATGTGACGAGAACACCGGTTGAGGAGTTTGATTCCGCCACAGTAGCAGGATCAGAACTTCCTGCTTGGTTAGGTAAGCCTAAAGAACTGTGGATGTGTGGAGCTTCATAATGTGGTAGCTTGAAACGTGAGGAATGTATCCTAGAGCGGGTTATAGAGGATATGGACTATATCCCAGAACCATTTCCTGAAGAAGAGTTAGAGCCTTTTGGATGGGAACACATCTTGGCTACTCTGGACGTGTGCGCCGTGGAGGATGCTCCCACAACAAAGTTTTGTGATGAAAATGGCTATGATGTCGTTCCTTATTTTGCAATGAGTGTAATCCAGGAAAACGAAGAGATCCAGACATCAACAAGCTCTCGAAATAAGGAGCAAACAAAGAAATGTGGAGAATCAAAAGATGAAGAAGACGACGAGTTCTATAACTCTGTAGAACACTTCGAGCTTCAAGAAGATCAACGACCCGGGAATCAATGTCATCGCTACACGAATAAAGTGCATCAAAAGTGGATTCCAAAGTCCTCCGTGAAGACATACCCACCACAAGCATCCTCATACATGGCTCCTAATAAGGATGCAAAGACTCAGCTAGGAGGAATACGACCAGAGCAACGAGCTAACAATGCTCTAATCAATGGGCTAGAAAAGTCCTCGAAGAAACTACCACCCACGAGCAAACAGACAGTAACTTTCCACTACCAGCCAAAAAATCAAGGGAAAGTACAAGAAGTCAACCTTGCTGAGGATAGTAGCGATAGTGATGAATCTTACGACATCCCCTATCATCAACTCAGGCCATCATTATCACCAACCCCTTCAGCAACCATGACAGGTCAAAAGAACAAGACAACAAGTCAAAGCCAAAAAGCTCGACAAATCTGGATACCAAAAAGCCAGATCGGCCAAAAACAGATATGGATCAAGAAGACAAAAATCTCTAATGAAAAATCACAAGATCCAACACCAAAACAAAAACAAGGAAAGCGTGCACGAACGGGTAAGAATATCACAAAGTTGCAAGCTTTCACAACTGAGGTTTGGGCTCCAAAGAAGTTGATTCAAGCACGAAAAAGTCAGGAATTCATTTGGATTCCAAAACAACCACATTATCAACTTTCAAAGCCTAAATCCCGTCCCCAACCAAGCATACAAGGGCTGAAGCAAAGACCACTGTCGACTCACACAACAAAAAGGTGGATCCCAAAGAAGTCTCTTCAAACACAAACGAAGCACGGGCAAGTATGGATTCCCAAACGAGCGTCA
The DNA here is from genome assembly GCF_014529385.1 of Adiantum capillus-veneris. Classification (NCBI taxonomy): domain Eukaryota; kingdom Viridiplantae; phylum Streptophyta; class Polypodiopsida; order Polypodiales; family Pteridaceae; genus Adiantum; species Adiantum capillus-veneris. Next base: position 64,356,194 of record NC_140936.1, read on the forward strand.
GCAACAAAACAACCAATAATCGCAAAGAAATGGGTCCCAAAGAAGAACAACAAAACTGCTGTCAGTGCATCGCCGCTTGAATTCTTACAATTCTTCCTACGATTACAGTACAGTTAGAAGAGAGCAAGTCGCTTCAATCAAGCAACGATACAGGAGCTTCAAAGACCATTACATTGCTTAGAATAGGAAGCCTCGCCAACAAATGCCAATAAGCAAATTGCTTATACCCACATCTTGCACAACATAAATCTTTTCCATGCATTGACTGTGTATGCATAATAGGGCTACATTACAAGGCCTGCATAGGCACAACTTTTAATTGCCCAAGCACAACACATACCCTTTGCGATACCCTGTCGTAAAGGATGACTCCAAATAGGAAGGGGGGAGGCATTCTGAATGCGGACCTAGCATTATGACTATTAGAGGGCAATGTTTTGTGAGATGCATTGAATTTTTACGTTTTATTGTGATAATTTTTTGACGAAATTTAGAGTATATGTCCTCATAGTAGTGTTACAGAGGAGTATGGGGACAAAATCCATATATGAGCCCCTAGGGACATGTGTATAGTGTACATAGCATTTAGATTTCTATTTGAATGATTTTTCTTTTATTGAGTTGTTTTAAGATTTTCTTTGTTTATTATTAAGAAAAAATAAAAAAATCCATAATCCACATGAAGAAAAGATTGATGAGAGGCCTGAGCACTACAAAGAGAAGAAGGTACAGGAAAACGATGAAACTTCACGAAGTATGTCTCAGCAGCCACTACAACAGCCGAAGAACTTGTCACAAAGCAGTGTCAACATGCAACCGACAAGTCATACAAGTCAGAGTCGAGTAGCTAAGCCACAAAATGAGTGAGGTGTTAGTCCCAAAGCTTCAAGTAATATTCTCTATGGTCTAAGCGTCTTAGCTATTCTAGGTACTGCTCAAGTTGGAAGAGTTGAGCATATTTGCGTTGTGTCGCTCATGCTGGTATAGGTGAGCAAAAGAGTTGAAGTCTAAACACGTAAGTCTGGTGAAGTGAAGGAGAAGGTCCAAAAGACACTCACGTACTGAGCATAGTGAGATACGAGTGGAGAAACTTCTACATCGACAACCCTTCTTGGAAAGGTGGAAGCTATTGAGACATCTTTTGATGTCACATGTGCTACATTTATTCCTCGAAACACCCATCATCTCCTTCTTTCACATTGCATGCTTTTGGTGACAAATTTCTCATATGCATATAGAGTGTCCCATAATTGACACTTGCATCAGGCACTCTTTCCGTGTTTCACCCAAGCACTCACCTTTCATGAACATGTACTTCACGTTCAACTGCTCAACTCCAATAAGAGCGTATACCAAAGGCATTTTTTTTCCCACCGGGTTTTTTTTCCCTTTGGTCATCCAGGTTTTAGACCCTAATCTAAAGACACCTATCACCATCCTCTTGTACATATTCCTTCTACATCAACAATAAGGAAATGCTACTCAAATCAATTGACAAATGAATTGGAGCACCAATTTCAGATCATAGCATACTTCTCCTCAATGGCGAGTCGAAGAATGGCCTACAATGACAAAGCTGCAGACAACACTAACAACATGATTGCACAGGAACAAAGAAGTCCCCAATGAAGAAGAGCAGACATAAAAGTAATCAGAGGATCTCAAAAGATGAATGGTTATGATGATAGATGTCCGCTCTAATGGATCATAGTTCTTGTTGTGGTTCGACAAAGTTACAAGTAGTGCAACAGATGAAGCGAAAACGACAGCAAAGACCACATCGCCATCGACAATCAGGTCATGTTGGGGACGACATGAACGCGGAAGGGGAGAGTGTTTACCGCTGGGTCAACAACACAACATAACTCAAGTTTCGTACTGAGGCGGTCCGGGGCGGGCAACAAGAAGAGTGTCCTCTAAGCACTCTTCTAGGCTCCCGTGCCGCTCAATTGGGTTGGGGTTGGAAAAAAACAACAACACACACACACACAAACCCGCAACCTAACCCTACACAAATTTGGGGCACCACCTAGTTTTGGATGCAAACTAGGACGCGTAGAGAGAGAGAGAGAGAGAGAGAGAGAGAGAGAGAGAGAGAGAGAGAGAGAGAGAGAGAGAGAGAGAGAGAGAGAGAGAGAGATAGTGCTCGGGCTGCTTTGAAATGTATCGGCAATGATCAAGCAAACACAATTATATATGTAAGAAAGAGAGAGAAGGGGGAGGGGGTGCTTGTTGCACTAATATCTTCTTACAAATCTGTCATGACCAATCAAAGTGAGATTAGTATTTGTTCAACATAGCTTGAGTAAATTACACCACAACACATCACAAGAAAATCCACCCTAATCACTGTCTTAAGGCCAGGGGAGTCCTCTCCACCCTGTCGCCCTCTTACAGTATGTGGGATTTATGGCTAAATTGCTGACAACACCCAGAGACAAGCTATCAAGAACTTTAAAAAAAAAACACCAAGACACTTACACATCATTGTTGTCCATTACTTCACGTTGGAAGAGAGACAAAGTATCCAAGCTTAGTCCAAATCCACCCTCCTTGATTCAGCAAATGTTGGGCTTACACTAGTAGGAGAAATGATAGATTTCCTACTCTCAATTGAATGATCACTCTCTCTTACAATGGCATAGAGTTCCCTTGCTAATTACCCCTAATACAACACATGCATATGCATAAGACAATGAGCTTCCACTCAAGAGCTCCTTCTAGAGAGGTTGAGCTTGGCTTCTCAAGCTATAGCATAGTGCTCTTGCTTATGGCTCTCCCCTTTTTGTGCTAGCTACACCCTCCTTTTATAGCAATTTTGAGGGCTAGGGTTACTCCTCTAACCATGGTTGGGTTAGATTTTCAGCACTTATCTAATTTCTTTTGCTTGGAATTATCAAGAAGTTGGTGTGGATAGATGAAGAAGAGAGAGAGAGGAGAGAAGTGGAGGTGATAGGACTTTTCATACTAGGTTAGTGTTAGTAAATTAGTAGAGTTAGTATTTTTATTGATTTACAAATGGAATTGGATATTTACAATGGGAGTATCCATGTAGGATACAAATAAGGAAGAAAAAACACTTAAGGTAAGAAAATATGGATTTCTTACAATGTTGATGCTCCAAGTGTCTTGAGTAGGGTCAATTTTGACGCTTGTTGACGGTCCACTAGCTTTGACGGTACGTTTTTTCTCCACTCTTGACCTTCCTTGGGAGCCAAGGTAAGTGAACATGAGTAATCAATCACCATGATGCTGTCTTTCAAGAGAAGAGGCTGAATTTTGTGGTTTTTTGATAGATATGGGTAATATGGATGAGGAAAAATGAGACTAGGTGGTCAATTTTTGGATGGAAGTGTGTGTAGGAGACATGAATTCACCATGGTTTCTCTTATTCTTCAAGGTTGAGAAGAAGGTGAGTAGGGTGCAGAGAGGAGTGGTGAGAGAGGTGGGGATGATGAGTGGAGAAGTGTGTGTGAAAGAGGAAAATGGTAAAGTGGAAGAGGGAGTGTGGCTGCATGGCATGGGCAAAAACTGGGGTCCACCAATAAAATCATAGCCTACAGCTCGTAGCTCAAAAAAATATGAGGCAAAATTTCAGCCCACGAGCTACAACTTTTGTTTGTATTACCTTTTCAAATTCGGAGAGCAAGTGATCTTTAAAATTCAGCAAAACCGACTGTTTTTTTCCACTGCACAAAGTCCTTGTGAGGTCCTTCTTTGGATGATTCTTTTGAATACCTCCAAGAGTGAGCCCCCCATAGTGCATGCATGCATGCCACATACCCTTGACCTTATTTGGTAGGTCTATAATTGAAGATATTGTTGAGATCATGATATAAATGAATAGTATAACTAAGGAAATCAAATATTGAGGGGTATAAAAAAATATGTACATGTCAAATATAAATAATATAGGTGGAAAAAATATAAAGGGGTCAAAATAAATCTCTCTCATTATAAGTCTACCACAAAAAAATAAATATTTTTGGTGTTCTAATTTATGAGAGTAATAGAGAATAGATGTAGGAAGGAAAAAATGACAATAGTGAAAAAATATACACATAAATAAACTAGTTTTTTTGGATTTTTGTTGGGATGGAGTTACACCAAAAATAAGAGAAGCTTGCATGAAATTATTTTTATATGGAATAAAGAGTATGCAAAATGGTAAGAAAAAATATGGTAATGGTGAGTCAATGTACATAGCATAAATAACACACCATAGATAGAAATATTTAAATAAATACCAAAATAATTATGAAAAATCCTTTTATTTAAGCCCTATATACAATGAAATATTTACACACAAATGGGCCATAATATATAATTTTTTTAAATAATTGTTTTTGGCTCAACCAGCCCAATGACTAGGTAATTGAGGGTTTTTAAGAAAATATGGAGAAAGTCCCTAACTCACACACGCCTATGTACAGTGAAATGGTAGGGATAACCAAAATGTTTGAGTGATTTGATAGGGTGAGGTAGCTTACTATGGAAATTATGGAAAGCTAAAAAACGGCTATCAGTACCAAAGTCTTATCTTTTGTGAGTTATGAAATGCTGCGGATTATGGCTATAAACGTCATTTGTAATGAGTAGTTATTCTAGTTTCAGAAGCTGGGGTGCAATGGCACTTCCAGATTGTAAATACAAAGCCATTTGACCCTTTCAACCCCATTTTTGGTTAAACCTAAGGTAGCCTTAGTATATAAGGTACCTATGTCATTTTGTAGGGGAGACTTTAATCATAATCCAAACTTTAGCGCTACCGTCTATTGTGTGTGAGAGAGAAAGAGAGTGAGCGTGAGCTTTATCCTCTTGCTATGCCCGGCTCGCTCAACACATTGGAGATCTGACTGCACCATTGCTGTAGGCTCGAGGAGAGCTACGCGACAACGCCAAGCATTCCACGCGAGACAAAGCACACACGCTGACGCATCTACGAGCTATTTGTGGTAGTAAGTGTATCTAACGATGTCTGTTTTTTGCGTGCTAGTAGTCTATAGAATCGTGGCGACATAAGCTACGCATAGGTACTCATAAATTTCAGTTTTGGGTACTTTCAAAATTCTGCTCTGTCATCCTACGCGTTTTCCGCAGATGGGTTTAGAGTGAGGGTTTTGAGTGTAGAAGCTTAGGGACAGGTGTATCCTAGTGAGGGGATGGTGTTCCTTAAGTTTCGTACGAATTTGACATGATTAGGTGAGTTACCTTCCGTATGTGTGTATGTGGCTAGGTGGTGTAGTTGAGAGCAGTGAGGTTCTTGATTGTGGTTTAGTTGGCCTTCCAGAGTGTTGTATGTGTAGGATGGTCTCAGCCTGACAAGCTAAAGATATTTCCTCCGTGTGCCTATCATGTCATCTGTGTCCTCGAGTGAAATTATGTTGATCTAGGTAGTGTTTGCATGCACTTCATGGGTGTGTGAGTCGCTCCCGCAACAGGACCTTACACTAAGAGTATGACATATATGAAAATTAAAATGAGTGGCAATGTATATTATTTATTAGATTAAAAAAAAACTATATCAAGGTTCTCTTAGCAGTCTTTGTTATTTTCTAAGGTAGATCTTTAAAAAATGAACCGTTGAAGTTTATTTAATTTTTGCATGGTCACATTCCTTGGGTCATAATCTATCAAATGATCGTTGGATCTTTCAAAATAAGTTCTACATCATTAGATATCTAATGTAGAAAAATTAGATTTTTTGTAAATAGAAATTCTAAGAAAGAAAAATGAATATTAATTATGCAAATATCCAAAATAATATCAATAAATCAAGTTAAATTGCTTGCCAAGAGGGTAAGTAAAGAAGAAAAGCCCAGAAAAAGTTATAAGTATTTCTTCATCAAGGTCTCAATGCTGTGACAAGGTGTGACAGGCTGAACTAGATTAGTCCTTGCACAATAAAATAACCATGTAGATGTGAAAAAATGAAGATCAAAGCTTTCCATTGTGTTTGCAACTATGTGCTTTGTGTGGCTACCAAATCTTGCCTCTTCAACGTAAGTGCAAGAAAGTCAAATGTACGTAGGAATGGCAAAAAAGTGGTTTTTTCTTGGCTGTCTTGGTGGGGGCAACTGTTGAAAGTGGGTACACCTTATCATGCATACACCCGTCCCGACATGTTGTAGCTACCCAGTCTCATTAGGTCTCTATTGTACTATCACAGTGTTGACGGTGTTTGCAAACCATATGTCGATGTTCCCAAGTAATCAACATACGATTGATCCAAAAACATGTTATTGGTATGTTTTCATCTCTCTCTCTCTCTCTCTCTCTCTCTCTCTCTCTCTCTCTCTCTCTTTGCATGCACATTGTGTAACGTCATGAAGGAGACATCTAGAAATCTAAGCGTGGGTATGCAAGCATTGACTGGATCAACTATGTGCTAAAGAAATGCAGGTCTACTACAAAGAGGAGTTGGCAAGATGGATGCACGCAAGATCACAAAACCCAAGGCCTTGCTTGCTACAAAGAGGAGTTGGCAGGATGGACCTGCGCAAGATCATAGAGCTGAAATACTTCATTCAGATCTGTGACCAAACTTTTGGACTTGCAAGACCCTTCTCTCTGTTTTGTACTCAATAGAGCCTGCACAGGTTTGCTTGAGAGAGAGAGAGAGGGAGAGGAGGAGGGATGCCATAGTGAACCCACCCATTGTCTATGAGCACGGTGTTAAGAAGTTCATGAGACAAGTGGGAAAGCACCGGGCCTCTGGCTATGAGAGTTTGTAGCTTTGCGGATGAGAAACACACTTATAGTTGTTTTTTGGTCCAGCTATCATGTGAAAAGAAATAGCAAAAATGCCAAACATAGCCTGAATAAATCAAATATGTATATATGTACATAGTTCTAATAAGCTATCTATGCATACGTAAAATGGTGGGATAAATATCCGTTGTCAATCTTTCTCATGGGAGCTCCACCTTGCTTTATATTAACTTTAGGTGTGCATTATTAATAAATATGAGTTTGCATATATATATATATATATATATTATAGTTGGGATTTTTAAATAAATAAATAAAAATAATTTCACTTATATCTTGTTATTTTAGCTTACCCTATAGCTTTCTATTCTACTTTTTGTATATATCCATAGAGTAATAAGGTAACATCTCCACATGAGAAAATAGCTTTGGGAGGACTTTTTCTTAAGAGGACATGTATATTTCTAGGAAGTTAAGGAGACTTGATTACAAAAGACATGAGGTGTTAGCTCCACATTTGATTTCAAAGGAGGAGTTATATATTTCAACAACTTACAAGTTTATACAATAGGATAAACATAGGTTTTATGCAAAGTCACGGTGGACATCTGAACAAAGGTACACATAAAAAATTGGACATGAAAGATCTTTTTAAGAGCTTGGTGACATGTATGCAGCTTCTACACTTTTTCACAAAACCCTAGCTTGAATTTTACTCTCTCTCCTCATTTTTGAGCCATATTTTTCTCTTTCACCTCTTACATATCAAAACAAGACCCAACGACCAATGACCATGACCTCGGGGTCTTATTCGGGCCTCTCTAGTGCCCTAAAATACATTTATGCACTTCCAAACAGCCCATTCTCTTTTTACACATTTCTATTTTCTTACACATCGCACACACACACACACACACACACACACACACACACCCACACACACACACACACCACCATTAGTAGCATGGGATAAATCTAGCATGGAGAAGATCATTAGAATCAACCATGGCTGCCATTGTATATACCTTCATATTTTTGCAACTCTCTACCATTAGTCATCTTTTTTTCTTTTCTCCTCATGCACACATCTCCAATGCTCCAAAATCTTTTAACTTATTACACCTATGACAAAGCGAAAAAAAGTTGCAATTAGCAAGAGATCAACCAATTCAGCTGGATTCCAAGCACCGGCGATCTAAAAGATGAGGGCAGTCTTTCTTCATTTCCTTGACATCGATGGACAAGAGAGAGTGTAATCCTACCCGATTTTGTGCTAATTTCTCATTTTACACAACCTTACTCTTAAGCAAAGCTTTGTTATGCATAATTAAGAGTGATCATGCAAATTCTAATCCCTTCAAAAACCTATGAAAGGAGGGCCTTTCTTTGTAATGAAAAACGCATGAGAAGAAGAAGTGAGAAGTGTATGAGAAGAAGAGTGCGAGAGGAAGTGTGAGAGACGCTACAAGTTTTGCACAAGAAGCCTTGCATTATGCGATGCTAGCCTTGTAAGTGAAAATAGCCATACCCTTTGCCTAATGCTTGCTAAATCCATGAATGCAAAGTGCTTTTCATAGTGTATGCCAAAGAGAAGAGAGGAGAGGAATTGGAGGTTGCTTCTACAACTTGTATTCTCACGTTGGTGGTCTCAATAAAGAAGAAGTGGTTTTGGGCACTGCGTCTTGATGGTTTTCCTTCGTCTTGTGTTTGCTAAACATCATGGAATTGGCACAAGTATAAGTGTTTCAAGCGTTCTGTTGTTTGGTAGTTGTTTTATTGATGTTTTGTGTGTTAGTCCTTGCCTCAAGTAAGCCATTGTAAGAGGGTTGCAAGGTGGAAAGGACTCCCTTGGCCTTAAGGCAATGCATGGGGTGGCTAGATTTTGAGAGTGTGTTATTTTTGTGTTGGATGGGACCTGAAATTCTAACCGTTTTGGTGTCATTTTTGTTTAGCCTAGGTGTTGCGGTTTTGTTTTGGTTGAGGTTCTCATATCACTCATCCATTTTCTTGAAGCATCGAGTATGCATGCTTGAAGGTTCTCACGGTGTTGAATAAGAAACATGATCTCTCTCTCTCTCTCTCTCTCCACCTTCGCTCACGTTCTAGTTCGTGATAAAAAAAAACTAGGTGGTGCTCCTACATTTTCCATATTTTGTGTGTGGTATTTGGGTGTGTTGTTGTGTTTGGGGATCGGTGTGTTGTGTTTGTGTTAGACCCTCAAACCCTATGAGTAGCGTGGGAGCCTTGAATGGTGTCTACATGCCACTTCTCTTGTCGCTTGCCCCGGACCGTCTCAACACGTATTTGAAGAAGAAAAAATAAATAAACACGCAAATTCAAGCCATGGAAGCTCTACTCTCAAATAAACACAAGATCAACACAAACTCATTTCTCTTTCACCGAACTAGGTAGCCTTAATAGCACAATTACAATGCCAATTTGCCAAGCAAAAAACCATAGAGTATTCCTTTGATTCACCATCAATGCACAAGCAAAGAAGCTTAAGGACTTCTACACACACTTTAACTCACTTTTCTGAGGAGATTAAACCCTACTTAGGAGCCTTACATGCTCGAAAACAGAAGGGAAGCAAGATGGGACTCCATTACACCACCATGGAAGAAGCATGTGTATCCATTCAAAGAGAGTCTTAAAGACCTGATTTTCTTCTCTCAAAAGCTTCCCACATAGTAGTAGTTAGGTCCACCATTGTTGATGTGGAATTTTGACCCATCTTTTTCCAAATTTGGGCTACTTTTGACTATTTTATGCCTTTTTCTAGCCTTTTTTAATTTTCCAAGACATTTTCACATTATATGTGTGACATGGCATGACATCCACCCCCTTTGAACATGCACATCCCCTGGAATGTTTTTTTTTGTCGTAAAAAGTCTAAATGAGCTAGGAAAAATCCTTAAATTTTTGGAAAGATTGCCTTGGGGTTAATTTACATGCTGATGCATCATTTATAACCGTGCACAAAACCTACTATTTTTGAACAAGATCGCCTGCATTGAATTTTCTAGGCGAAACAGTGCTCCACCACATTGCATTAGGTCCATCCACATCCTCAAGGCATATAGGGATCATTTACATTAGAAAAGAACTTATGAAGTTGTGTCCATGACCATAACTCCCTGTTAAGGTATATACACAGTAGCAATCATTCCCACACATAGCACACTATGTACTTTATGGCAATTGTTCCCATTAATCTAAAAGGCATAGAAAGTGCACTGTCGAGATTTTGAGATTATATGCATGCCACGACACAGCAAAGGCTCTCTTGTTTTGTAGCCCTACAACTATTGCGTTTCCCAGACATGCTGTAGCTACCTAGTCTTAGTAGGTTTCTACAGTACTCTTGTATTGACGACGGTGTCTACAAACCATATGTTAATGTTGCTGCCCTTCATCAAAGTCTCTCATGGCATGTTCCCAAGTGATCAACACACAACGTATCCAAAAGCATGTTGGTATGTTTTCCATTCTCTCTCTCTCTCTCTCTCTCTCTCTCTCTCTCTCTCTCTTTCTTTGTGCATGTATGTTGTATGACACTATGAAGGAGATGTCTTGAAATCACATGGGTATGTAGGGCATGGGCATGATCAAATATGTGCTAAAGAAAAGCAGGCTTGCTGCAAGATCGCAAAACCCAAGGCCTTGCTTGCTACAAAGAGGAGTTGATAGGATGGACCCACCCAAGATCATAGAGCATAAAGCCTTCAAAGTAAATTCATCTCTGTGACTCCAACCCTTTGGTCTTGCAAGACCCTTCTCTTCATTTATTTAGTACCTACCTAGAGAAGCTTGAAGCGAAGTTGCCACCATCTGCCTATGGAGTCAAAGTTTTCAAAGGCTATTAAAGCAAAAGAAATTGATGATGATATGGCTGAATTTAAAGAGCAATCTGAAGGCTTCAAAATGATAGTAGATGCGTTTGCCAATGATAGTAGTGGAATTGGATTAGACAAATTTTGTTGAACACGACAATGCCCCTCGTTGAAAGATGGAAGAGATTCATGTGTAGAAATGATCAAAGAAATGTAAGACAATGTCAAACTAGCAAGAGGTAAGGCAGTGAACTCTATGAAAGAAGGTGATCTTGAGACTACTATCAATTGTTTTACTGACACTATACTTGCAAATCGTGTCTCAAATATACTTTATGAAAACAGGTTTGGTGTTAATGTCAAGATGAAGAAGCCAAATGCTACAATTTGTGATGCCAAAGGAGCCATTAATATAAATCTAGACTCAACAAAATTGGAGAGGACATTCTCATGCTACACTGAGGATTGGGAGGATGCTCCCAAGGACCTCTTAAAGTTATGGCATCTCAAGTGAACTGCCCAATGTGATCCCAATATCTATTTTGGCTTTAAGTATTTATTTTAATTATTTGTCAAAGTCTGGGTAGGGCAATTTACTGAGGTGGATATGTAAGCACACCTAGTCTCCATTGTAACACACAATCAGTTATTCATTGCCAAGGTTGGTTGGTTTTGGAGTCTCTCTCTCCCCCCTGCATACTCTCCTTGGTCTCTACACTTTTGCATCATCGACTTTGACAGGACCTTCATCACCAACAACTAATTATACTCCCACCTTCTACTACCCTTCCTAGCGACATGTAGACAATAGATTTTTACCTAGCACCACCAGGAATGAGAAAAGTGATGGTTGTAACCAATATTATAGAGGCATCTTTAACCACTCAAGATGGAATCGATGACGTATTAGTGAATCCGATTTTGACTGAGAAGAATGTTTATAATCCCATGCTTGGGCTCAATTCACTTCATTTTGGAAGCTTCTGCAAAGCAAAGAGGGGGGGGGGGGGGGGGGGGGGGGGGGGGGGGCAAGTAGGCAAAATGGGACTAGGAAAGTGCTACTACTTGTACATCGAGAGCGCCTGCAAGAATGATATGTTACCAACAATTGTACTCAAAATTCTTTAGAGTGCTAGGATTATTTGTTGTTGCTAGAAAATCATATGATGTGCAAACACTACTTAAAATTGCAAGAAAAAAAGCATTTCCATGATGGATGTGGACCAAAAGACGAGGCAAGATCTTCTACCGAATGGAAAAAATCTCTTCAATGAGAAACTCAATCCCTCTAGTATCAATCAGCCTTCAACAGGATGCAAAGGGCCACTTTATGGGATTATCCTGAGAGAGGAGGATGAAAATGGCTCTTCTAGGAGGCACTAAAGAAAATAAGTTCATGTGAGAGATGGGGAGCTCAACAAGAAATAGCATCAAGGATCTTGGATGTAAGGGATTACTCCAATTATGATGCTGATTGATATGGAGTCTTGGATTGAGAAGAAGGATCAAACAAATATTGAAGAACGCTTGCGATGTCTAGCAAAGAGACACATGGAAAGTACACCACAAAATTGCTATCTACAATGTCAAGCCTTCATAACATCAACAATTATGAATTCCTCCTTGTGGATTTGTAGTATTTTTACAATAAGAAGGTCCCTCCAGCACTAAGGAAGAAACATAAGCCCCCCTGCAACATTGAGGGGATAAAAGTGACGGGGAAGTGCACATTCCCTATGGTATTATTATAAATGTGAAGAATGGTGCCAACTCCACGCCATACACGCGCATCATATGCATGGTTTCCTTTTTTTTCATGAGCACAAGGATTGCAATACATGAAATGCATCTCTCGCAATCTTTTAAATATTATAATGTGTAATTTTTCTCCCCCCACATTTGTTAATGCAAAATCTCATTTGTGATGAGAGGTCATGGAGCTTTTTATTACAACTTCAAGGAGAGATGCTATGAAGCCCTCAACATAAGATATGCCATGAGGTAAAAACTGCACCACTATCTCTTTTCTAATTCTTACCATCTCAAGAGTGAAGTAATCAAGGCAAGCTAGTTATATATATGTCTCTCTCTCTCTCTCTCTCTTCCCTCCCCTCATTTAGTGTGTGTGTGTGTGTGTGTTTATGTATATGTCTATCAATATATGCATATATATGTGTGTATGTGTGTGTATCTATATGTGTACACACACACACAAACACACACACACACACACACACACACACACACACACACACACACACAACACACACACGTACACACGTAGCTAAAATATGCATATTTTATTTATGAGGCATTCCATACAATATGCCTCATAACATTCTCTATCTTAGCATTTTTTTGCCCAAAAAGTATTGTATTTCAATGTCTTTTGCTAGTTGATCAAGTGTATTTTAGAGCTTCATGTGCTTGTTTATGTATGCTTTGGCTAAACAAGTGTATTTTAGAGCTTCATGGTGCTTGTTTATGTATGCTATGGCTAAACATCTACAGTTATTTAGGAGAAGGATGTCCTTCTTCATTTGTCCTTTTTAAAGTATCGTATCTAAGAAAGCTGATGTATTATATTTTCTATTCTAAAATACGTATATTACATGTACTATACATTGCATATTAAACATCCCGTCCCTTATTTGATATATACATGGATACACATACATATGTATATCCATGTATGTATATCTGTGCATATACAACTAAAGGGGTGAGAGAGAGAGAGAGAGAGAGAGAGAGAGAGAGAGAGAATTATCGTCCATGGAGATGCATTCAAGGTTGACGCTGAAAGAACTCAAGAAGGGAAAATTTTTTTTACACACGCGCATGCGCGCACGCGCACACACACACACACACAGATCCCTCTCATACTGAACTAAATGTAGCTCTCTCTCTCTCTCTCTCTCTCTCTCTCTCTCTATCTATGTGTGTGTAAAAAAAATTTCCCTTCTGTGTGTGTGTGTGTGTGTGTGTGTGTGAGAGAGAGAGAGAGAGAGAGATCCTTCTCATACTGAACTAAATGTAGCTCTGTGTGTGTGTGTGTGTGTGTGAGAGAGAGAGAGAGAGAGAGAGAGAGAGAGAGAGAGAAAGAGATTTTGCCCTTCTTAAGCTCTCTTAGCATACATTGACATTGAATGCCATAAAGCTAGAATCAAATGCTGTCTTGGTTGCATACATAATAAAAGTCTAGTGAAAGGGGGAGAGGAGTCCAAGTGAGCAAAATTTTGGAATGGAATGCCCTCCTCCGAAGCTCCAACACCTTCTTGGAACCACGCCCTCTTTGCCTTTTACCACTAGTGGCAGTCCTTGTCTCACACATATGGAAGGTTTTTGTTTGTTTTGGGAAAGGACTCTTTGCTTTGACTTCCTTTCGTCCAATTCCATGAAACAAAGTCAAAAAGTATTATTCCCCATTCAAAAATAAAGTTTTACTCTGGTCTAATTGACTTTTTTTGAGGTAAAGCCTGATATCCTATGTGAGTTCTCATCCCTATCTTCAATGTTCCCAAAAAACCTTGCGTTTAGGGTAAACCGTGGCTAGATTTTACGTTTTTTCTTTTTAATTTCTTCACAAGTTTTAGTGTAAAATCCGAAAAATCCTTCAAATTTTGATAGGGGAAAAATATTATGGCAAGCCCTAACTCTACTATGTTGTGCCCCCTAAACGAGACATCTTTAGTGCTATTCCTTTTTTTTTTTGGTGCAAAACGACGGAGCTAGACCGTCTCAAAGCTATTCTTTCTTTTTTTCAACTAGTCTTGCTTGGTGGGCGTTGCTATAGAACATCTATAGAACATAACATGACATACACAGAGTAACATCAATCATCTAACACTGAAGTAAACAATTACAAAGTGCATGGCAAATTTTTACAAAAGAATTGCATGTGTATTATTAAACATATAAGATGATTGATTACCTCTATAGTTGTTTGTAAAATGGTCCAATTTCACGGCTTTTTCTACAACTATTTGAGCAGTGCAACCAAGGCATTGCTCTTCATCGTATGTGTTTTAATACATTTTGGAGCGCGATTGGTTACTTGGTTGGTTGGTTGATTGATGTTGTCACCTCGGCTTTTATTGTGGAACACTAGCAGATGAGTAGAATCAATTGATAGGCAACAACAATAGCTCAACTTGGGACTTGATGCGCATTGGAAAGAAGCAAGTTGTGTCCCATAGGGCTCACTATACAATAGAGGGCTAGTAAGGGGGGTAATTGAATCGATCAAAGGGTTACATCTTAATCATTCTATTTAAACCCTACTCCTTAACCTAGTTTGGTAGTTTATTGACATTCAACTAGTAATATCGACCCATTTAGTCTCTAGGCCGAGGACCCATCTTTGAGGCACTCATCTTACTCTAATAAAGCGTAGTCAATTTTCTTATATTTCTTGTAGAACTTGAGAGAGAGAGAGAGAGAGAGAGAGAGAGAGAGAGAGAGAGAGAGCTACTTGTTATCAAAATCGAAGGGAGCAAAGAGTCTTGGTTGTCGATCATAGAACCTAGTGCAAAACATGTCTCAAGAGGAAAACACTAAGATAAAGGATTGCCCTCGTGCTACAGAACGGTTATGCAGATAAGACTGCCCACGTATGGACGAGGATGATAAAAATGTGAGCTTTCGATTTAGAGTTTTTTGTTAGAAATTTAGAGCTATTTTGATTGCGAGCTTCATTTTACTTTTTTTACCTGTGTAAAGTACTTTTTTTCCATAAAAACAACTTTTGATTTTAAGATTCCATTCACTTTTTTTACGCGTGTAAGGTATTAATTTCCAATAACATTAATTGATGTAGCTACATGTTTATTTGTTTCTGTTTACAAAATTGTGATAGAGAGACATATAAATTTTATCCAAGAAAATTGAACCATGTCATACTACATATGAAGACGTTTGATCTCGTAAGAGACAATTACAGTCTGTTTGATCTCAATGTCTATAGATAAACTTACGTTGTGTTACAACAAAAGCTCATTGGATAATTTAAAGACACAAAATTGAGTGGAATTTTGAAGGTTTACTCTTCAAACATAAGTAGAATTTTTAAATTTTTAATACCTTGCGCTCTAAACTTTCTTTAATCGCTCAAAATACAGTTGTAAAAAGATTCATTCACTCAATATTTGCAGTATTCACATTGAGGGGAATTTATTGCCCATTTTTATTAGTGATGAAGATTGAGCCATGATGCAAAGGCTATACCCATTAGCTAGTGATGAAGATTGAGCCATGATGTAAAGACCGTACCTATTCGTTAGGTATATTTTGAGAATAAGCATACCAGAGCTCCTAAAAGTGATATTAGAAGTCACTATAGGACTAAAGACCATCTCATATCTGAGAGATTGTTTAGAATTGGATAGCGATGGGTTTTCACTAGCTAGTTAGAGGTAAATCTAGGACCGATCAAGAAATCTGGGGACCAACTAATTAAGGGTCAATACACGAGTAAAGGGAATTCTACTAATGGAGAGGTTGTGGGGATTGAATGGGGATGGGCTTTTAATGTTGAGCTAGAAACAACCCCTATGAATGAATAGGGATGGGCTTTTAATGTTTAGCTAAAAGCAACCCATATGAATGTCTACTATGAGAGTAAAGGGCCAATACAAAAATAAAGAGTATTCTAATAATTGAGAGGTTGTCGGGATTGAATAGGGATGGGCTTTCAATGTTTAGTTAGAAGAAACCCCTATGAATGGCTATGAGAGTAAGGGACCAACTTATAGGACCAAAGTTTTAGAACTTCTAAGGCCTTGCATAGTTGTATAAGGCCTTGTGTAATTGCATGTAAGATAAATGTAATGGTGCACAATTATCTCAAAAATAACAAACATTGAAAGACCATAGCTAAAGGGGTGGGGTGCTAGCCTCGAGGAAAAGTACAAGGCAATGGGCCAAAGTGTGTGTGATTGCTAAGGAGGATAATAGGAATCGTTACGTTAAACAAATCCTCAAAACATCTTCGTTAACATTAGACACATTCTCTAAACATTAATTTGTAAATTTTAAATAAACCCTCTACTAGTAGTTTTTAAGAAGAACCCTACTTATTTATAAAACTACTCATAGATTCATACAATACTATGGGATCAAGTCACTTCACCTTCGATCTTACTTAGTTATATTTAAGTGGCAGTCAATGATATCACAAAGGTTGCAAAATGGTATTAATTATGTGTTTTTTTGGCAATATGATGCTTCACATCCACTAGATTTTTTGGGATTCCACCCACACACCTCCCATACACCCACACCCCCATGTCACACAAGTTGAACCATAGCAAGCATGCTTAAAGCCACTCTCTTTTACTACATAGTACACATAGATGTCCCTATGCCACACTATTTGAAGCATAGGAGGCATGCTTAAAGCCCCTCTCTTTTACTGCTAGGCCAACCCCCCTTGGACCTTGGCTAGGTATCAATTAACACTAGCACTCTCGAGTGTTTTTTTAAAACCAGAAGCCTATGCTATTGCAATCTCTCTCTCTCTCTCTCTCTCTCACACACACACACACACACACACACACACACACACACACACACACACACACACACACACACACACACACACACACACACACACAAACACACACACACGCACGAAGGTTATACACAGTATTGTTATGATCATAGTTTTATGATCATGTTGAATAACATGTCTTGAGTTCAACTCCTCGTCTGATAGATCTTTAAGGTCTCTTGGGATAGTTTCTTACGACGTTAAAAATATCTTCTTCTCGGGTATGTGTGTGTGTGTGTGTGAGAGAGAGAGAGAGAGATAATAAAAAGAGGAAAATGGTATACCCTTTTTATCACCCAAGTGTGGTAGATTGGCTATGCCATTTCCCTCTTGAATAATAGGTCTTGAGTTCAACTCTCCTCGTCGGATAGATCTTTAAGGTCTCTTGGGATAGTTTCCTACGGAAAAGTGATGCTCTCTCTCTCTCTCTCTCTCTCTCATTGATTTCAATGCATAGTTGATGACGATGTTGTTGCATGCACTAAAGTGCTCTCAATGAGTCCTAGAAGAGCGCCAATGATTTTCTCTTAATGAAACCCTAGCCTTCACAGATAGCGCGACTCTCATTCGCTTGCCCTTCACGCTTCCATAGGAGGGAGGACAGACAATCTCTCTCTCTCTCTCTCTCTCTCTCTCTCTCTCTCACTCTCTCCCCCCCCCCCCCACTTTTTCATTCTCTCTCTACATACGGTCCGTGACTATCCTGCATATCTAAAACACAGCTCACCATCACAACTCTCCATGTGTCATCGTCTTTCTGTGTTCCGATTCTGGCTTTCTTGTTGATTGATTGTTTGTGTGCCACAACGTGAAGAGAGAGAGAGAGAGAGAGAGAGAGAGAGAGAGAGAGAGAGAGAGAGAGAGAGAGAGAGAGAGAGAGATACTCAGAGAGAGCCAAGAAAGTGATGGCAAGAAGCATATGTCTGAGGAGGTGCAGTTATATACAAAAGGATGAGGCAGTTACAAGCCATGTGACGTTCATTGGAATGCGGGCCGTTGTGCCATTAGGATGACACGTTGTTGGATGATGTGGATTAATATCCCCATATGCCTCCGTAAGACACATCGTCCATACAGAGGCATGTATGTGTGCATACTATGATGTGATAATGACACAAATCTACATGCTTTGGAAAAATACAATATGTGTATGCAATTATTCTTGGTGTGACTTCCGAGGTCTTCAACCTGGATCAAGGTCCAACTTCGTAATGAAGAAGATTAGCAACTCTGATTGCTGCTTTGGTCGAGCAATGAAAGGCTTCTTCAGATCTGTAGCATGAATGATTTCACGAGCTTGAATTCCAAATATTTGCCCCCGCAAGCGAAGTGAAAGAAGAAATTCATCAAGAACTGCGCATTCTCCAGGGTCAAAGGGTTCAAAAGTGATAAATTTTGGGTTAGGTGCAGGATTCAAGGCGGTATTGCAGACCTGAATATTTTGATGGGTGGAAGGTTCAATTGCCAAAGTCTCAAGCGGAGAAGCCAATGGGAAGGGAGATGGATAGGGAGAAACATCATCAGTGGAGAGCTGAAATCGTTGGGAACGATCAAGATAGCTCAACAGGTGCATAGGGTATTGGATGGTAGACGTGCCGGGATGTTGCATGAGGTGGAAAGTATGGCTGAACTATTGCATTGCATGTGTGCTGGGAAACCAATGAGCACCGGATATGGAACGACCAAGTGGATGCTCAGTAGACAAAGGATGGAAGGGGTGCTCAGGAGGAAGAGGCACAACAATATAAGCATCAAGTAAATCCATCTTGAAAAATGGATTTGAAGAGGTATTCACAGTAGCTTCAAGGAGAGGCAGCCAGAGCTTGAATTTGCTCAAATCCTTGGCAAGGTGTTCAGTGTTTGTTTCTGGATCATCTCGCCTGCGAGGATTGATGGCATTCGAGGGTTTTGAGTTGGATTTACATCTGTGAAAGCATCTTTTGTAGTAAGTGCATACTGAATAGCTATCTTCAAAAGGGTGTCTGACTTTGTGGCTGGAACTAGGGTTATGTGAGCGGCATGGGGCTCTCTTTGAGCATGCAGAGGTTCCCCAAGGGAATGGCTCGCCACCTTGGTGCTGACTGTGGGGAGTCAGCTAAAGAGGGCATTGGATAGGAAGCGGAAGAGGTAGTTGTGTATGCTTCAGAGATGGATTCAGTTGGCCCAGCTCTTCGAGTTGGAAGCAGGGCAGCTGGAGCTTCAAACTGAGATCTGGGCCTCGGGCCGCCAGAGGCGACAAAGGTTGCAGACTTCGCTGCACTGAGGGCAAATGTGTAAGATGCTTCCAAGGCTTGGTTTGCTTTGTGTGGAACATCTGCAGGGTGCCTTACTGAGTGGCCATTGGCTTGGACCAAGGCATGAACTGCAGCACCAAGGGTATCCACTGAAGGAGCATTTTTATCCAGTACAGCAAGGGGCTGGGAGGTTGGTGCAGGAGATTTAGCAATAGGGTTGGCGAAGGCATATGCAAGATAGGCAGGGCCAGTGGTAGCAAGGTAGCCTTGGGCTGCAACACCTTCATCTTCAGGTGTGCAGGTAGTCTTGGCCGTAGGTGTGCAGGGAGACCGGGGGAGTTCGCTGACCGTCAGAGCGCGCGTAGACGATCATCGATCAGCTGATGTTATGGGCTTGCGAATTCATGGAGACACTCGAAATAGACCGCTTGCATCAATGGCAAGCTCGCCATCACCATCGCATGTTGAAAAGGCAACCAAGCAAACCCCAAGTCGTCCTGCGCGTCTCTCTCTCTCTCTCTCTCTCTCTCTCTCTCTCTCTTGCGCGTGCGCGCCAAATCCCTGATATTGAATCCTGATCAGCCATTACAAACCTTCAAGGGTGAGGTGACTTGGGGAGCTCGCTAACCGTCAGCGCGCGCAGACGATCACCGAGCTTACGTTATGGGTTTTTATAGTGCTTAGTAGAGTCTTTTTTTTTACAATTCTAAGCCCACACAACTTCAAAATTGAGATCAAAAGCTCCTAAACCGTTTGCGTGCTCTCATGGGATCCTTTTTTTATCGGCAAAAAAGAGTCTTTTTTCTATATATTTTTCTTGAGCCAAAAATTAAAGACAGTCGCCCTATGCGTGCGGCATATTGTGCTAGCAAGATATCTTGTTGATGCCTTCAAGAGCCCAAGTCCCTCTGCGTACACGTTGACGAAATTTGACCTCGTGAAGACATCAACATAATTTTGACTTCGCACAATTTATATCTATTTTCATTGCAATAAGCCCCATAATTAAAAAAAAAAAACAGCTTCACCAATTGTGTCCTCTTGTAGTAAGCCCCGCAACAACAATATTGTTTTTACTCATTATGTCTTTGAGAGCTCACAGCTTGTCCGTGCGCGCGGACGAATTGCGAGCTCTTTCCCTATAATTTTATGGTGGATATATTAGATAATGTTGGTCAATTTGTGCGCGTGATCTCTTCTCCTACAATTTTAAGGTTGATATCTTAGATAATGATAGCCCGTCTCTGTGTGTGAGCTCTCCTCTTACAATTTTAAACCTAGTATGTTAGATAATGATTTGACCAAAGTTAGGACAATCCTATTCTTTTGAATTTGGAAACCTTAATGAATGGTGTTGCTACTTACGAGTGGAAGGAAAGTTTGAAGTTGGATAATAGGTTTGGAAGCCAAGATGGTGAGAAGCAATTGAGTATGGAGTTGGTGATACACAACTCATAGACAAATGAATCGGATTAAACTGCACAATAGCAAAGAATCTAGCACAACCATGGTAGGTTTGGACACACCCTTAAATGAGTAGCCAATGATATCGTGAATGAACACAACTGCAGAGGCTCCTAGCTAGCATACTCTCATTGTAATCAAAGCCTTAAATATTACGTCTTGACTCACAGACTCTAAACATTTTGACCCAAGTCTTTACTATTATTTCTTGTTCAGCAGTTATGCAATATATTTTTGAGGTCTCTTGGAAGTGCTCCTACAATGTAAAAATTGTTATTTTTCTAAAAGCACTTGTTATATAGAGACCACTTGATTTGTACTTGTTTAAATGATTTTAAGATTGTTTTGACCAAATTTCTCTACACTTGCCTATAACAAGGCTATTCTTATGCTTGTCCAATATGTGCATTTCAAGTATGCCCAATTACCCTTTTAATTTGTAAACAGTGTGATGAGAGGTATGAGGCCTGATAACATGTGTCACACTCTCGAGGGATCCATTATATTAACACCAAGTTGCTATGTATCTTCTCTAAATTGTTTGAAATTTGAAAAACAGAAAACCCTTTCTATCAAATTCACTTGGTAGATTAACATGAATATACAGTGAAACCCACCAAGGTCACACTTGGTAATTCTTTAAATTAGGTGCGACACTAGATAGTGCTCCTATATATAGGTATACCTTCTTTTAATGCCTCTAACTTACCTTGGGAGAATTTTGTTGTTATTACAATGTTGTTTTTTATGATGCATTACATGTGTAGGGTATGAACTAGGAGGTATTGATTTTTTTGAGCTAAGATAGCATATGTACAATGTATTTTTAAATGTACAAATATCCTATAGAGTGTTGTAGGCCCCACTCCTAACCTTTATATACACTCAAAATTTAGTAAAATATTCTTGTATTTATTTTGATTTTGTTGTATGTAAAGAGGAGCTTGCTCAACCCCTAACTTGTGCACACTTGCCAATAGTCAAAACCCTACATTCAACCCCCACGGACATGTGCTTGATGATAGTACATTTCTATTGTATTCGCAACATAGCTTCACAATTTTTATTTACCCAAGGCTTGGGCTACTGCTAAATCACATGGAAAAATACAAAGCTTGTTGATATCACATGTACTAAGATTTTAAGAAATGCTTGTTCATATCACATGCACTAAGATTTTACTAAAATATTTTAAAGATTTTACTTTCCAAACCGTCTTCTGTATGCACTCTTTTTAATCCATATGGTATAAGGAAAATACATATTGTTCAATGGTTTTGATCACATAAGATAGATAAAGTCTTTCTCTATGTCCTAAAATAAGCTAAAATAGATTGCTATCATGGTAATGAATGAGTTAATTTAACACTCCTAGTCAGCTAGATATCTGAGATCTCTTTGGGTTGTTACTATGAGGTTAAAATAGCCCCTTATCATCTTCTTTTTCTTCTTCTACTTGTTCTCTCTCTCTCTCTCTCTCTCTCTCTCTCTCTCACACACACACACACACACACACACACACACACACATATGGCACTGAGCCTCAAGCCTTACCGGATTGTGAGTGCATGCCGAGAGGAAATTGTGATGCTACCTTTACGGGCTAGGTACACGTTCGTCGAGAGGCAAGTTGATGATGCGTGGCATACCTCTTTCCTCAAGCTCAATAAAGCTCCATTATATATAGTATAGATGTGCAAGTGCAACTCTCTCTCTCTCCCTCTCTCTCTCTCTCTCTCTCTCTCTCTCTCTCTCTCTGCTTTTGCATGTGCACATGAGCACACTCACACACACGTCTTGCAAGAGGTCATCGTCTTCCCTCTCCTGTTCATGCTCACTCTCCTTTTCATGCTCTAGCTCCACGGTCTCTGCCCTTGACCGTCGCCATCGTTGTTGCAGATATTGAAGCAGCTACAAGTGCAAACCACACATGGATAGAGGTGGCTCTCTCCTTACGCATTTACACATTGACAAAGAATGCCCAGAGAGAGCGCCATCCATGTGTGTGTGTGTGTGTGTGAGAGAGAGAGAGAGAGAGAGAAGGGAGTGGGGGAGGAGGTAGGAACCGGCTCCTAGGCACACTGGCACACTCACACACATAAGCACCTTGTGTGTGTGTGTGTGTGTGTGTGTGTGTGAGAGAGAGAGAGAGAGAGAGAGAGATAGAGAGAGAAGGGAGGGGGGAGGAGGTAGGAACCGGCTCCTAGGCACACCGGCACACTCACACACATAAGCACCAACTCTCTCTCTCTCTCTCTCTCTCTCTCACACACACACACACACACACACACACACACACACACACACACACACACACACACACATGACACACACACACACGTATCGAAAGAGTTTTTAATGTGTGTCTTATTTACTTTAAAAAAAATTTGACCAAGAAAAAACATTTGGTGCCCTCTTCGAGACCCTCTCTCTCTCTCTCTCTCACACACACACACACACACACACACACACACACATCTTGTTATTTTGGACTATTCGAAACTGGTGTTCGATACAAAGTGGGGTTTCATAAAATTTTTTACGATCTAAAATTGCGACTCCAAATTAACCCTAAAGTAAACCACTAAAAAATTTGCTTATGTCCATATGAACAATTCTTTAAATTTTAAATTTTCATGGCCATTGGTCTTGGAAAAGGAAGATGAGCCACCTTCAACTGGCTTTCACAAGCAAAATTAAAGTCTGCCTTTTTTTTTAATATATATAAAATGTCAACCCCTCTTTTTGAAACTTGTGAGGCTGAAAGGGTGGAAGTTGAACCTGGAATTTGAAGGTTCAGAGTTCACAAAAATGAAACAATTTGTAAAGTTTTTTTTGAAATGAACCTAGGAGTGACATGTGAAGGCCCTCTCCTTCCTCAAAAATTTTAAGCTCAATTATATACTAGTATGTGACCCGTGCGTTGCCGCGGATAAGAAGAAGGTACACCTCACTCATGAAAACTTTGCTCTCTTTCATTCCACAATGACATGTAAATGCATGTGATTCTGTTTTGAGCTTTTGGAGCTCTTTGATACATGCATCTTGTATCAACTATTGCTCTAGCTACTTACTCTATGGCAAGGTCTTACAACTCATACACTGTAGTTACTCTTCACATTTTAATCGAACTGAATGTAAATTTTACTTTTTATTAGCATTCTATATACTTTTTCTAGGGCAAGATCTAACAGCTCATGAGATGTAGCTACATTCCTCCTACCCTCCATATGATGCTCAATCGACTAAGATGCAATCATCCTTTGTGATTTCTATGCTAGGTATTTGGCTTTTCAAGCCAAGCTCCAACACACTTTTTTTTATACGGGCATGTCTATCCCCCCCCCCCCCCCCCCCCCCCCCCCCCCCCCCCCCCCCCCCCCCCCCTCTCTTCAAAGAATCATTTTGATCTTGGAGGTCTCTTAGGATTGTTCACATAGTGTTATAAATTCTCCTTTTTTTTCTTTTATCCTTTGTCAATGCAACACCCACTTGCACTCTCTCTCTCTCTCTCTCTCTCTCTCTCTCATGTGATAGATTGGTTATCCCATTTCATACTTGATTATCTAGACGTTGAGTTCTTATTGGAGTGTTCCTAATATACTAATCTTCCATTAAAGACTCATCAAAAATATCTTAAGGTATTCCATTAACATCTTGGCATACTCCTTGATGTCACACATCCCTTCATGTGTGTGTGTGTGGTGTTGTGGTGGGTGGGGGGGGGGGGGGGGGGGGGGGGGGAGAGGTAATAAGAACGGGAAAGGGTAAATACTTATCAATCACCAAAGGCTTTTGATTGTGCTTGAGATAGTTCCTACTTTACTTCGTGTCCAAGCCTTGCAAGTTCCTTCATGTTCAAGCCAATGATAGCTGCTTGAGACCCCCCCCCCCTCCCCTCTCCCCCCCCTCTCTCTCTCTCTCTCTCTCTCTCTCTCTCTCTCTCTCTCTCTCTCGTGACCTAACCCTTCTCAACACAGCCGCCTGCAGAGTCTCCCCCTGGGCAAGGGCAGCCCTGTGGGGGGGCGTTACTCATCAGTCTCGCGCTCCCTCTCCCCAGCCCACGGCCCTGCTTTGGTGTCGACGTTCTGTCGCAGCTGCATAAGTGGCGACTGTGCCGACGACCTGCTGCCGACCTTGCCAATCCGGAGTAAAGCCGACTCTGTCCTCGACCCCAAGGGTGGTTTTCGAACCTGCTTGAGGTCTGCGGCACGGGCAGCTTTGTGCAGAAATGTGTTGCCGGCTTCGACTCAACTGTGGTGACGAATCTCTGTGAAGGGAGATCCCCACACAAGGCATCTCACCATTTTAACACAGCGACCCCAACATTAGCGAAACCGGATTAAAGCCGACCCTGTCCTCGACCCCAAGGGTGTTGATGCCCGGCCGACTTCGACTCAACTGTGGTAACGACCCTCTACGAAGGGAGATCTCCACACAAGGCATCTCACCATTTAAACACAGAAAATCAGTGAAACAGAGTTTGATGCACAAGCCTTGAGCCGCATTACACAGAAATACCCCAACAATCTGGTTCGACTCTCTGTGAATCGGTGCTTGCGGACATGACGACCCCGAAGACCCCCGCAAAAACACGGCCGAGTTTTGCCGCCATTTTAGCAGCTGCGAACAAATCTGACCGAATCGAGCGCCTCCAAGCAACCCTTGACCGGGTCATGGAAGAGAATCGTGACCTCAAAGCTCGCCTTTGCAAGCTCGAGGCACGATTTGACTCCATGGTCGAGCTCGCCACCAACAAAGTGAAAGAAGTCGAAGTGAAGGCCGTCGAAACACACTCGGCAACAATTGCGAAGGTGAAAACATGTGTGGCAGCAGAACTTCGAGAACGACGACTCCAAGACGACAATGCCCTCAAGGTCCGCATTGGTGGGCTACCTCAAGCATGAGATACGACCGAGAAAGACTTCTCGGCGCGCATCAATTTCCTCAACGAAACTCTCCAACCGATCAAGCTCGATTACAATGCAATAGAGTGCATCACGTCGGGAGGCCCTAACAAGACAATACCAAGTGGACAAGCCATCCTTGAATTCGAAAGCCGAGAGGGTCGACTCAAGCTTCTTCAACAATCACGTCTTCTCAAAGATACCAAGCTTTGGATTGCAGAAGAACTAACTCCGCTACAACTCAAACACAAAAGTGAAGAGCTCAAGAAGGTACATGAAGCCCGCAAACAAGGCAAATGGGCAGTCTATCGAGGCGGCAAAGCCATCATCCAGGAGTTTCAAAATCCCAAACTGGCTCCCCCCACAGCTGACTCCCCCTAGGTTTCTATTTTCTTCTCTCATCTTCCTACCGGACCCTCAGTCCTTAACTGATATGTATCGTCATCTTTCGCTTAATGTGCAACCGTTGTAATGTCCCCTTTTTGGTCCCATAGGTCATATCTGACCTCCGTGGACGATAATTCAATCTATCTATCTATCTCTCTCTCTCTCTCTCTCTCTCTCTCTCTCTCTCTCTCTCTCTCTCTCTCTCTCTCTCTCTCTCTCTCTCTCTCTCAAGCAGGATGCAGTGAGTGAAATTCTTAGACTTGGTTTAAATCAGTTGGAATTTTTTTTACAGAGCTATAGAGTATTCAATAGGCAATGACATGGTTTGCATGGATTTCATTTAGGTTGTGTAGCAGGCAATGTTCTGGTTTCCATGAAATTTCAACACAAGCCAGGTATTGGAATGCAACATACTCAGATATTGCAGGTAGGTCCTCTCTCATTGATCAAATGCGTAAGCCAAGACGTGCACAATCAGTCGATCGATGGATAGGAAACGGGGATGCATATGCACATTGCAATGTTTTTTATCGTAAAAAATTCCCCATCGCTCTTATATCCATCATTGCAAAACATGCACATTGTTTCTCAAGTCTTCAAGGTGCAAGCATAGGCGATTGCATTTGGCGGAAGGCCTTCCCTTTGCATTTGGTAAAAACAACTTAGAGCTTCCGTGCCTCAACCATATGAGGCACATCCTATCCTCAATGCATTCCAAGAGATGAAATTTTGAACAAAAAACTCATCAAGAACTTGATGTGCTTTTTGTACCACATGAGTGGGACTTCTGTCACCTCCGACAACAGTGTTGCACAAAAGGAAAATTTTAGGACTCATTGTCCTTTAGCCTTTGTCTATATTTAGATCAGGTCAAGTGATTCATCACATGCACAAAATCTTGTTCTCTCACCCTAGAGATGGGGTAAAGGGTTTCCTTTTCTAACTCTGCCCAAATTGGCAAAGTTGAAAGGCATGATGTGGGTAGCGGCCACAACACAGTAAGGCAGGGGATCCCCTTAGTGTGTGGAACCACCCTTGGGCGACAATGATGGCTAATGATGCTCGAACCTCCCCCTGGTTGCTTCCCCACTTTTCTTTATTTGCTCCTACATCAGCTTGCCTGAATATGGCTATGTAGTGGATAGTACGTAGTACCATGAGTCATGGCTTGGCATCTTTTCTTGCATTTTTTGACTTTCCATACAACAATTCGATGAGCCTCCATCAACAAAATGTTGGAGTAGAAGCTTCATAACCACAAAAAGTAAAAACATAGGGCATGGATATAGAGATATATCGGCTCAGATTCTTGGGCAAGTGACGTATCAGAGAGAGAGGAATGAAAAAGTGTAGGAGAAACACGGTGGGTAGGAGGAAGAGGATGCAATCGCTGGCCACACGAGCTGTATAACAATAACAACGGGCCTAGGACTCTTGGAAACACTTGAGTAATGACCAAAGTATTGTCCATGTGGTGCATCTCTTGTAAGGTTGGGCAAGAAGATGTACATCGTTTCCAATGCTAATTGAATACCGACAGTAATAGAGACAACATAGATAGAGGTATCACTCCTTCCTAGTCCTGGTTTCTAGGCATAATCATTGTCAAGAACTTGCTATGATTTTGGAAGTACACCGTGCTTGGCAGGCATGTCAGTCAAAGCATTGGCTAGCATGGTAACGTACTTGCTTACCCATGACTAACAATGTCATCCGTATTTCCTACCCACATTAGCGTTTTGAATAATACCACATCTTCAAGATGCAAGAAGAGGCATTCACAGTTGGATAGTACCCCCCACTTGGCACACATGTTGACCAAGCAAGCACGTTGTTATTGTCCAATAGCCCTTGACTATAAATCTCATCATAAATTTGTTTTCCCATGTCAACCTCTCGCTTTATGCACATGCCTTCAAAAAACACTCACAATCATTGCATTTGATGAAATGTGTTTAAAAGAGCCAAGAGATTTTGGTGATTGCATTAGGAGAAAAGCCCTAGCTCTCTACATGTTGAAAACAACGTAGCTCCCTGGTTGTACAACACCACAATTGACATGCATGTTGAGCACAAAAATTCCAAGCAATATTTTTTCTTTCCAAGAACTTGCAATGAACCATCTCATCATGAAACTTTTTGCCAATATCAACTACTTGCATAATGTCCTATGCCTTGAAGATGCAAGCATAGGTGACTAACGTCTATAGAGTAGCATTCACTCTGGCTTAAATAGTCTACTTCTTGCTTGCTAGTCCTTTCTCTTTTTGGCATATCCTCCAACTATTGCATTCCAATTGACAAAGGAAGCTCGAAAGGATCTCCTTGTGTTGTCAACAATATACCTTATTTGACATGCATGACAATCACAACATTGCAAGACCCCTAGCTAAAGATCTCATGATGAATTTATTTATGTACACAGCCATTGCCCCATGACTTCAAGATACAAAATAGCTGAGAGATTTTAAAAGTTGACAACCTAGAGCTTCCTTTCTCTGCCCATGTTGGGCATACCCTACAATAAATGTACTTCAAAAACAATATCCTTACATTTCCGACAATCAATGCATTCCAAGAAATTTTTGCGTGTTTAGAAGTACACCAGAATCGACATGCCTGTTGAGAAAAAAAATCGAGCAAGTTTTTTTTCTTTCCAAGAACTGCTATCAAAAATCTCATCATGAAGTTGCTTACAATGCCAACTTCTTTCATAATGTCTTGTGACTTCAAGATGCAAGCCTAGTGATTGCGTCTAAAAAGAAACATTCACTCTATACTGGCTTAAATAGCTCATTGCTTGCTCGCTAGTCCTATCCTTTTTGGGAATATCCAATAACCATTGCATTCCAAGAGACAACATCTATGATAGGAAGGTGACAAAGAACTCTTTGTGCTTTCAATAGTATACCGTATTTGACATAGCTGACAACCACAACATTGCAAGAGCTGCTAGCTAAAAATGCCGTCTTTGACCACCATGGCTACATTGTGGACATTGGCAAGCAGCTGCTAGCCTCTCTCTCTCTCTCTCTCTCTCTCTCTCTCTCTCTCTCTCTCTCTCTCTCTCTCTCTCTCTCTCTCTCTCTCTCTCTCTCTCTCTCTCTCTCTCTCTCTCTCTCTCTCTCTCTCTCGCGTCCCCACTTGTTCACATTCTGTCTCACAAACCCTTGGTGACTTCCCCTGGCTGACGATGACGACGCTCCTGCAGCTTCCCCATTTTCCTTTATTTGCAACCAAGTCGCCTTATTTGAATATGGATATGTGTAATAGAGTAAATAGATTTTGTATACAGATCGATCAAAGCATTGCCAAGCACATTATGTTTCTCCAACAATCTATGTGAATGGCTTCCATACCTCCAAGCATAGATAAGCAGAGTCCTTCGAATTTGTTGAATATAGCGCAAAGCTTCCTTGCCACGTTTGAAGAAATGCCATTCCTTCGCATCTGCGGAAAACAGCGCAAAGCTTCCTTGCTACTGTGCTCAGTGCTCAGTGCTCTCTCTCTCTCTCTCTCTCACACACACACACACACACACACACACACACACACACACACACACACACACACACACACACACACCACACACACACACACACACACACACACACACACACACACACACACACACACACAGGCATGCCATGAGAGCCTTGCAGTGTCGTCATAGTCTCTCTCTCTCTCTCTCTCTCTCTCTCTCTCTCTCTCTCTCTCGCTCTCTCTCTCTCTCCAAAAAGGGCATTCCTTCACATCTGCTAAAAACGTTGCAGAGATTCCTTGCCACATTGCTATGGTACATATACTATGAAAGAGAGAGTGTGTGTGAGAGACAGCGTGACAGTTTCGGAACCGGGCGACTCTCGTTAGCAAGAGCGGGACGTAAAAGTAATGGGCATTTTGTTCATAACCCGTCATACTATGGAATGCGCCCATATCCGGCAACCTGCACTGCCTCCCGATCTCTTCACAACATTGTCGAGTTGTGGGAGAGCCTTGAGGCCATTTTTGAGTTGAATGGGCCCTATCAACGTACAGCGCGTACGTTCTCTCTCTGTCTCTCTCTCTCTCTCTCTCTCTCTCTCTCTCTCTCTCTCTCTCTCTCCCACACACACACAGACACACACTGTCGTCAGAGTACACACGTACCATGAGAGGCTTGTGTTGTCAAGAGTCTCTCTCTCTCTCTCTCTCTCCCCCCCAAAACAATTGGTCTGTTCGAACTTCGTGCATGGCGTGGGGACTGGGACTCGGGAGGCAACTGTGCTCGCATGGAGGTAGGCCTATACGTTCAACTTTTTGCCAAGCTGAAGGGATGACGATTGGTCTGCAAAGCTGTGCAAGCTGAAGGGACAACGACTGGTCGACACGTGGAGGGTCTCTCCTTGCTTCAAAAATTTAAGCTCCATTATGTAAAGTATAGATAGTACTAGTATGTGACCCGCGCGTTGCTGCGGCTACATATGCGTCAATTGAAGCAACCATTGTTCTCCTTCCCTTCACAAGGAGGTCAAATGTAGACAAATCCCTATGATTCCCATGTAAGAGTTTATAGCTCTTTAATACACTTGTGCATCAACCACCACTATAACTACTTTCTAGATGACAATGTATGACAACACACAAGGTCTAAGTGCCGCCCTCCACATTCACATCAACCAAACACAAATCTATCTTTTGGATCAACAATATGTCTACCTTTTCGAGTGTAAGATCGAACAACTAATGAAGTGTAGTTACTCTCCACATTCTTGTGGATTGACCATGGAAAAATCTCCTCTAGTTGGTCATGCCAAGCTCCAACATACTCCTCCTAATCATGGAAAGTGTATCCCTCCCCCCCTACCGCACCCCCCCCCCCCCCCCCCCCGAATTGTTTCTATCTATGTGTGTGTGTGTGTGTGTGTGTGTATTGAGTTCAAGAACTATCAAGTGAATTTGAGGTCTCTTGGGAATGAATTAAGTAATGGGCTCCCTTCGCATGATATCTTGTCTTAACATCCTATGTTACTCTCTAATGAGGCAAAAAATTTGCGATTAGGCTAGAGACATCCCCCT
Organism: Adiantum capillus-veneris; assembly: GCF_014529385.1. Taxonomy (NCBI): domain Eukaryota; kingdom Viridiplantae; phylum Streptophyta; class Polypodiopsida; order Polypodiales; family Pteridaceae; genus Adiantum; species Adiantum capillus-veneris. The sequence goes on from NC_140936.1 coordinate 64,387,335, forward strand.
CACACAATTGATATGGGACCCTGGTGAGTGGTAGTGGCCCTCTAAATAGACTAATAGAGAGCTGGTATCCGTCTTTAATTATAAAGTGTTTGCATTGAACGACGAATTCTTTAGATGCATTAGCATTCCCTCTCACCATCCTTACCAATCAAGGCATTGGTCATGATAGCAACTCTCCCATGCTTCTCTCGTGTAGTTTTGGTCTTGCATTTGGGGCATCATAGTCAACTAAATCATCAACTGCTATTTGTTGGCACTTAGGATACATGTACCAGCCATGACCCAACATGCCAACATTACACCACATAGTAGTAGAAGAAACTTTGCCATTGGTATGCACAACTGATTTGGTGAGCAGTGTTTCATTTTCTTCTCAAAGGCAGCATTCATGATGGGTGTGTGACATGGGGGTGATTGCATGGCTCTAACAACTTTGTCTTTAGATGAGGATAAATTTAAAAATTTACAGGTTGGATTGCACTCAATCTAGCTAGCATGTACACTTGCATCTACCTAGACTCGTCGCATGGATGTTGAGGTCTCTTACAATGACCATAAGCAGGATGTGATCCTTGTCCCACCTATACCAGTAACCCCACCAAACCAAGAACAAATAGAGCCAGATTCTAGTCACAATCATGGACCAAAGCTCATGGACCCAGCATTAGAGCCAAGGATAGTGTTGGATACCATGGATAACTCTTTCAAGGGCTTTCACCTAGCTATACCTAAGGGTTGTAAAGAAATAGATGGTTTTGACGAATTGTGGAAACAAGTCAGAGAGGCCAATAAAGCCAGTTAGCTAAGCAGACGAGTAAACCAGAATGGTGATATAAGAGGAGTGTCTCTTCCACCAATAAAGGAAATTGAGATTGGATCTCAAATGAATCTAGAAGTGAAATCATATTGGGGAGACAAAGGATCTGTACTGTCTATGGACAGTCAACCCCATTTGCTAAGAACACTACCATCCTATAATGGAGATGACAAGTTAGATTTTATTGCATTCCCATCTAAAAGAGTGTCTTCCAACAAGTTAATTGATTCAAAAGGGTTATTAGATATTCTATCTACCCTAGTCACCTTTACGATCATGTTAGCCGAGTTTCTCATAATAAGACCAAACATGTGGACTACTATGGGAAAATGGAGAGTACTATGAGAGAGAATATGGGAACACCACTCTTCCTGTGCCCATTCATTCTAGGGCTATCTATCTTTCCATTGCAATTGAAGTTATACAGTCTCTATTGTGTGCCTTGAGCTTCCTTCATCTTCTCCAAGATGTGTGCGTTTCCTTGCAACCCTAATTCCAACAACTGGTATCAGAGCAGTTTGCATCCTTTTGGCCTCCATTTCCACTACAGCCAGTACTGCGTAGGCTATTTCATCATTCTTTATGGAATTTTTGTCAGTGTTGTTTTTTGCATAACATGTCCCTTACAGTCTTCTACGGTTTGTTCTATATAGCACGTGTTGTTTTTGCTTTGTTTATCCTCTTTTCGGAAAGTTTTCACATCAGGTGCAACATTTATCATGGCTGACAACAACACAGATGTGTTCAAGATGCTTGCTGTTGAGGATAGATTAGATGGGGGCAATCACCCTATGTGGACTTACATGATGCAACATGTTCTTGTGTCAAAGGGCGTCTAGAATATTGTGTAGGTCATTGATATACATCCTGGTTCTCGGGATGTAGGCGATGTTGAGGATGTTGCAGGTCTTGCTACAAGGATTGCTGCTGTGAGAGTTGTTTTGCCTATGATAGAACAAGCTCATTGGGATGTAAAGGATGCGCAGGCTCATGTGTTGATTGCATTGTCTGTGAAGTGCACCATTACTCCTCACATTTGTTCAACAAAATCTGCAAAACAGGCTTGGGATATTCTAATTGGTCTTTATGCAAGCCGCAATGAGGCTAAAGTTGCATTGATGTGTAAAGAGCTGGAATCAAAGATTATGCATGAGGAAGATGATATGGACACTTTCCTTGCTGGTGTCAAGGATATCAATGAGCAACTTATTTTTGCAAGTGAAGTTCATTTCAGACAGTTCCCTTGTGCAGATTGTTCTTGAGGCCTTACCAGATTCTTATCAGACTTTTGCTAGTACTGGACTTATGACCCAAGAAAATCCTAAAGTTGTCAAGTTTGATGCATTATGCACATTGCCATTGCAAGGGTCACTTTCCAAAAAAAACAGGACTAGACAGTGTGCAGTTAAATAGGTTTTTATTGATGCTCAAAGAAAGGGTGGTAACAACAGTGCAACCACTTCTTATGGTTCTTCTGCGAGTGGAAAATCACCTGTTCCTAATACTGCGGCTGGCAGCAATTTGTCTGAAAATACTGGTGATAAGGGAAAAAAGAAGATGCGTTTCCATTATTGTAAAGCTAATGATCACTTGATCAAGCAGTGTCCTAAGCTGAAGGCCAAAGAGGCTAAGAAGAAAGAGGGTGGTTCCACTACAAATGCTCAAATGCAGCCATTGTTGAGTCTTCTGTGAAAGGAGATACTGATGCTGATGTTGATGCAGAATGGGCTTTTAGTGTAGAATGCACTTACAATCCTACTGTCCATGATGCATGCATATCGTGCTGTAGAGTCACATGTGTGGTATTTCAACACTGGTGCTACAAAGCACATTACCTCACATCGTGAATTGTTCACCTCTCTCAAGTCTGTCCCTCATGGGAATTCAGTCACTTGTGCCAACAATGCCTCTTATCCGGTTCAAGGAGTTGGAAAGATTGTGCTTACTGCTGCAAATGGAAGTTCTTTCACATTTGTTGATGCACTTTATGTACGTGGGATCAAGAAGAATCTTTTGTTTGTATCTGCACTAGAAAGACGTGGTCTTGTAGTCAAATTTGTGGATGACAGATGTACTGTACATGATCTCAGTTTTGGTGATGAAATTGTTGCATATGGAACTTTATGTCGTGGTTTGTAGTAACCTCACTTTGTATGACAAGTGTGGGTAAAATTTTGCAAATGCAGTTTTGGATTCAAAGGGTATTTCAGATGCAAACTTTGGCATTCACGTTTTGGTCATCTGAATTTTTCTAGTTTGCTGCATTTGCATTTGCAAAAATCTAATATGATTGCTTCTTTGCCACCTCTTGAAGACCCTGCCAAACACATTTATGAAGGCTGTATTTTGGGTAAGATGCAGCATTCAAAGTTTCCAAACGATGGTTCAGTTAGGGACACATGCAGGTTGCAGCTTGTGCATCGTGAAGTTTGTGGGCCCATGCAAACTCCATCCTTGGAAAATTACCTTTACTTTGTGACTTTCACTGATGATTACTCCAGGAATGCATGGGTATTTTTTCTTAAAGCGAAGTAAGAAGTATTTATGGGCTTCAAACAATTTTTGGCTATGGCTGAAAATGTCTTGAAATGTACTATGGGCACCCTCTGTTTCGATCGAGGGAAGGAGTATATGTCTCATGAATTTAATGCATTTCTAGCTAGTCGTGGGATAAAACACCAATGTACAGTGCCTTATACCCTCAACAAAATGGTGTTGCTGAGAGGAAAAATAGGTCACTTACAGAAATAGCACGATGTATGGTCAAAAGTCAAGCTTTGCCGCATTATTTTTGACTTGAGGCCATCATGTGTCCCACTTATGTACCTAACAGGTGTCCTATGAAAGCTTTGCAATCTATTACTCCATACAAAGCATGGCATGATAGAAAGCCTTCTATTGAGCACATGCATGTTTTTGGCTGTTTGGCATGCTTTGGTGGTACAAACACATCACAGAAAATTGGATGATAAGGCTATCAAACGTATTTTGGTTGATTATAGTGATGAAATCAAAGTTACAGGTTGTATCATCCACAAACAAAACATATTCTGGTTTCATGAGATGTTTTGTTTGTGGAAGATTCTGTTCAGCCCTTGTTGTCATGTACTAGAGACAGTAATTTAAGCTCACTGAACATTTATGACACTTTGTTGCCTCTTTTCATTGGTGGAAATATGAATGTAAGTTCCAATGAGGCAAATGTACAGCCTATGGGGGTTTCTGAAAATGTTACAGATCAGCCTATTACTGATGCAGATGTACATGATGTACTTGATGAGGAAAGGGCTGAAAATGAGCAGGCTAGAGGTATGCCAAAATGGCCGGTGCACACTTTGCGTGACAATAAATTGGATGTACCGTTTTCTAGTCGTACTTGTTCAGGTTCTCGCCATGCCTCTTATGCATCAAATTGTTATGCTTTGGCTGTGTCTAGATTACATAATGTTGAGGAACCTCTATCTTTTGATGAAGCACAAAATTCAAAAAATTGGCCATGCAATCAAAATATGATGCACTTATAGAAAATGACACATGGACCTTATGTGATTTGCCTCCTGGCAAAAAGGCCATTGGTACAAAGTGGGTTTACAAGTTGAAACGCAAGCCGGATGGTGAGGTTGATCGCCATAAGGCTTGACTTGTTGCAAAAGGCTATGCACAACAAAAAGGCATATATCATGAAGAAACTTTTGCTCCCACTTGTCGCATGACTACTATTTGTTTTCTATGTGCATTGGCAACTCATTTTGGTTGGGATGTACATCAGTAAGACATTGTTACGGCTTTCTTGAATGGTGACATATTTTAGAAAGTTTATGTAACACAACCTTGCGGTTTGGTCAAGAAAGGACAAGAGGACAAAGTGTGCAGACGTAAGAAGGCTGTGTATGGGTTGAAGCAAGCTCCTCGTGCTGGATATGAGAAAGCTAACACTCATTTTGTCAAACGAGGCTTTTGTAATAGTCCAACAGAAAGCACATTGTATGTCAAGTGTGGGGGTGATGTACTTCTCATTGTTGTTCTTTATGTGGATGATTTGCTGATCACTGGTCCCAATGAGGCACATATTGCTGAATGTAAGGCTAATTTAAATGCTACTTTCAAAAGATTTGGGGCTGTTGCATCATAGCTTGGGCATACATTTTAAGTAGTGTGATAGTGGTATTGCCTTGTGTCTGAAATGTTACATAGAGACATTGCTATGTAAATTTGGACTTGAGGATTGCAAACCTATTGTCACTCCCATGGAAACAGGTTTGAAGTTGATTCTACATGATGCTGGTGATCTTGTTGATTTCACTCTTTACCAAACTGCAATTGGCTGCCTCATTTATGTATGCAACACGAGACCAGATATTCAGTTTGTAGTCTCACAAGTCAGCAAATTTATGCATAGCCCAGGGTCTAAGCATTGGCAGTCTATCAAGAGGATTTTCCACTACTTGAGTGGCACTTTACATCTTGGCTTGTTTTATCCCAAGGGGGGATCATTGCCCAAATTGGGCTGGTTGTTTTCACACACGAGTGTCCGGAAGTGGTTTTTGTTTCATGCTTGGGTAGTTCATGTATATCATGGTTGAGCAAGAAGCAACCTAATGTGGCCACTTCTAGTTGTGAGGCTGAGTACAGGGCAATCTTCATAGCTACGGTTGAGTGTGTATGGCTCAAATGCCTTATGGCTGATTTGGGTGTTGGATAGGGCACTGCCAACACTATCTACACTGACAATCAGAGCGCATTGGTAGTTGGATGAAACCTAGTTTTTCATGCTCGTACAAAGAACATTGAGGTGCATTACCACTATGTCAGGGAGAGGCTCTCAACAGGAGAGATCATCTTGGCTTATGTGCCAACACAGGATAACCTTGCAAATCTTTTCACAAAGGCATTGTCTCATGAGAAGTTTGAAGCTTTCCGCAAAGCTTTGGGCTTACTCCCCTTTGTGGACTAATCATGTCCTCAGGGCATGGCACTTCCCTTTACTCATGTGCCAGCTCTCGTTCACTGCATCACTCCAAGGTTACATATACATGTGGTAGTGATGTGTGTGAACGCACTTAGGACTACCGGGGAATTTTTCCCCTCTTTAGGAGGTTTTTCCCCTGTGCATTGTATATACACCATTCATTCTAGGGATATCTATCTTTCCATTGCACTCTCAGTAATACACTCTCTATTGTGTGCCTTGAGCTTCCTTCATCTTCTCCAAGCTGTGTACGTTTCCTTGCAACCCTAATTCCAACATCCTTGACAGTGGAGCTGGTGTTTCCATCGCTACAAAAGAGATCTAAAAACAATGGGGAAAACCAGCAGTAAGGGCTACCAGGTTAAAATTGCAGCTTGTAGACGGACACATGGCAAAGCCCATAGGACTGCTAGAAAAAGTAGTTGTTACTTCTTGTGGCATTGAGTATGAGCATAACTTTGCTATTGTTGACTTTCGCAATAAGAAAAACTATGACATCATTATGAGAAGACCATTCATGCAACAATGGACTGGGGATATGACCATATCTATGTGAGACACATGGAAATTGCAACAAGGATAAACTTGAGGGACCATAGTTACAAGGATGCGATGAGAACCCTCGTACAAGAGTTTGATTTTGCTACTATAGGAGGATCTGAACTTCCCACATGGTTGGGTAAGCCTAAATAACTGTGGATGTGTGGAGCTTTGCAATGCGGAAGTTCAAAGCAAGAGGAATGTATCCTAGAAAGGGCAATCAAAGAGAAGGAGTATATCCAAAAACCATTTCCTGAGAAGATTTAGAGCCACTAAAATGGGAACACATCTTGGCTACTGCGAATAAGTGTGCTATTCAAGACGGTCTAACAAGGAAGTTTAGTGATAAAGATGGCTTTGATTTTGTTCCTTACTTTGCAGTGAGTGTGATCCAAGAAAACAAACACAAAGAAGAAGACGAGTTCTATGACTCCGTAGAACACTTGGAGCTTTAAGAAGATGCCAACAATGGAAATCCAGACAACCCAATAGGTGACATGAATGACACTTTAACTAATGCACAGTTTTATGATTGTCGAGATCAAAGACCGAGGAACCTAATGCCACAGCTACAAGAATAAAGTGCATCAGAAGTGGATTCCAAAATCCCTGGTAGTGGCGCAACTGCAACTAGCATCTTCATACGTGGCTCCTATACATGAAGAAAATACTCAACCAAGAAGAAGAAGGCCATGTTAACGGGCTAACAACACTCTAATAAATTGGCTAGAAAAGTCCTTCCACAAAGAGCAATCCAAGAGCAAATAGATAGTAACTTTCCATAACAAGCCAAACCACAAAGGGAAAGTGCCAAAATTAAACCTTGTTGAGGAGAGTAGCGACATTGATGATTCTTATGACATCCCCTACCAGGAACTCAGCTCGTCACTATCACTAGCAGCTTTAGTAACAACCATAGAAGGCCACAAGAAAAGAAAAAGTTGGAGCCAAAAAGTTTGACTTTTGAATACCAAAGAGTCAAATTGGCCAAAAGTAGGCATGGATCAAGAAGATGAACATCTTTGATGAAAACTCGCAAGATCTAACACCAAAAGGAAAATAGTCAAAAATCTGCACGAACAGCTAAGAAAATCACAAAGTTGCAAGCTTTCACAACTCAAATTTGGGTTCCAAAGAAGTTGATTCAAGCACAAAGAGGTCAGGAGTTTATTTGGATTCCGAAATGGTTAAACTATCAACTCCCAACTTTTGAATCCGTCCCCAACCAAGCGTACAAGGGATGAAGCAAAGACCACTGCTGACTCACACAAAGACAAGGTGGATCCCAAAGAAGTCTCTTCAAACACAAACCAAGCAGGGACAAGTATGGGTTCCCAAAAAAGCATCATCAACAAAACAGCCAATAATAACAAAGAAGTGGGTCCCAAAGGAAACCAATAAAACTACTATCACTGCACCGCCGCTTGAATTCTTATAATTGCTCCTATGGTTACAGTACATCTAGAAGAGAGCAAGTCACTCACCTCACCACTGCATGTTGTACAAGGCTTATAGATCAAGAGATGAAGTGAATGCAGAGGAAAATTTTGGAAGAAAAATAAACAGAGGCAACCAAAGAGGAAGTCCAAATCTCTCTACAACCTTCAATACAATAAAGCAAACGGCACAAGAGCTACAAAGACCATAACATTGCTTAGAATAGGAAGCCTCGCCAGCAAATGCCAATAAGAAAATTGCTTATACCCACATCCTGCACATCATAAATTTCTTCCATGCATTGACTATGTATGCATAACAGGGCTACATCACAAGGCCTGCATTGTCACATTCTTTGATTGCCCAAGCACAATACATACCCTTGACGATACCCTGTTGTCGAGGAGGACTCCAAATAGGAGGGGGGTAGGAATTCTAAATGCGGACCTAATATTATGAATATTAGAGGGCAATGTTTTGTGAGCTGCATTAAATTTTTGCATTTGATTGTGATAATATTTTGACAAAATTTAGAGTATATGCCCTCACAATAGTGTTACATGAACCCCTAGGGACATGTGTACAATGTACATAGCATTTAGAATGTTGTTCAAATGATTTTTTCTTTTTGTTGAGTTCATTTTTTTTTAATCTATTTATTTTTTGAGATTTTCTTTTTAAATTTTTTTCATAATCCAGATGAAGAAAAGATTGAGGAGATGCTTGAGCAGTTCAGAGGGAAGAAGGTATAGGAAAATGATGAAACTTCACGAGGATGGACTACCAGGACAAAGGAAGGTGGTGATCGACTAAACGAAAGCACCCATCAAGTGTAAAGTTGCCTATTAGACACGTCACACGACTACAAGGCCGTATACAGGAAGTAGATCTTTATACTGTAAATCTTCTATCTTGTATATGACTTAATGAAGCCTAACAAACAAAAGGGACTAACAATATTGGCAAGAAAAAAGGGGCAAAAAATGACAATTCAGATCTATCACGATAAACGTCTGTAGGAGCAACCAGGGATCAAGCCAAATTTTGCTCATCATCATTGGTTCTACATGTTTAGAGGATGCTTATGATATAATTCATCTCAACTTTGGCACCTAGAAGGTGCCAAAGATGCCCATCAGTCATTTTTGAGAATGAAAAATAAAAAGTTAGCTTAGAAAGCCAAAAACAAGTCCAAATCAAGCCAAACTTTGTCAATAGGCTATGAATAGAGAATACCAATTAGGGGTTAAAAAACAAAAATGAAAAAAAGTGGATAAAAGTTCAACCCCTAGCTAGACATGCAATTCTTCATATCCGAAGCCATGATAGCCATTTACATACCTTGTATATCATGTATATGAGTTCTGAGGACAAATGGACAATGATAGCTCATAGATGGTCATCTATCGCGAATGATGTTGGATAAGGCCCTTTTAAAGCAAGCTACTAACTTGGAAAATTAATTGGGGTTTGTCAGTCTTAAATTAAGTCATGTATCAAGTAGAAGCAATATAATGATTTACACAACACACAAAAGCTAACTGTGGCAAATGCGACTTTGATCACCTTGATGCAGGAACAAAGAAGTCCCCAATGAAGAAGAGTAGACACAAAAGTAATCGGAGGATATATTATGTGGAGATATACTTAGAGCTGGTTTCAAAGAACCAACATCAATTCAAGCACATGGCTGGCCAATGGCTTTGAAAGGAAGGGACCTATTGGGCTTGCAGTGTGACCGGGTCACGGAAAACACTTGCGTACCTATTACCATTCATTGTTCATATCAATGCCCATCTTGCACTATCACCATGTGATGGTCCGATTGTTCTCATCTTAGCACCCACTAGAGGGATGGCCATCCAAATATAACAAGAGGCAACAAAGTTTGGGGCTTCATCGAAGATAAAGAGTACATGTGTCTATGGAGGTGCACCAAAGGGACCGTAGATAAGAGATCTTCAAAAAGAGGTACATATCTTGTCCTTGATGAGGCGGATCGAATGTTGGACATGGGTTTGAACCTCAAATAAAAAGAATTATCTCCCAGATTCGGCTTGACAAACAGATTTAGTATTGGAGTACAACTTGGCCTAAAGAAGTTGAAGGTTTAGCCAAACAATTTCTATAGATCCTTACAAAGTGAAGTCGTGGAGCGGAGCGTGGGTCGACTCTCTCACACACACACACAGTGAGCTTACACAGTACAGTACGCAGAGAAGTGTTAGAAGGGTTATCTCCCAATTCCTTAGTATTCACAAAGTATAAGTTAGTATATACAAAGAGTTAGAAGGAAGTGAGTTAGGCGGGCGGCCAGCCATATCCGCATAAGAGGCCACTTGGGATTTAATCCCAACAACCTCCCACTTAAAGTCCAATGTGGCACTTTAAGTAACTGTAAATCTATGAACATAAATGTACAAAGATTTACATGGCTGCCATCTATCCAATGCCCAATAACTCACGACAATGCACAAAGCCCTCTCGTGGAAGTCCCTTTGTGAGTAGATCAGCAGGATTGTCCTTCGTGTGGATCTTTAGCAGTTGTATCTGCTTGTCTTCAAGTACTTCCCTAATGAAGTGATATTTGACATCAATATGCTTAGTCTTCGAATGGAACACTAGATTCTTTGCCAATTGTATAGCACTTTGACTATCACAATATAACTCTGGCATATCTACTTTGATTCCCAAGTCTGCAACCAATCTACCAAGCCAAATAGCTTCTTTGCATGCCTCATTTGCTGCAACATACTCAGCTTCTGTAGTAGACTGTGTAACACAATCTTGTAATCAAGATCGCCATGATATGGCACCTCCAGCCAATGTAAAGACATAGCCTGATGTAGATCTCCTCTTATCCAAGTCTCCTGCATAATCTGAGTCAGTGTATCCTCTGACACTCAAATCCTGACTACCATAGCATATGCGCATACTCTTTGTATGTTTTAAGTATCTCATGATACCTTTCACTGCCTCCCAATGTTTCTTGCCGGGATTTGACATATATCTGCTAACCACTCCCACTGCAAATGCAATATCCGGACGTGTAGCAATCATTGCATACATCAAACTACCCACTGCAGACGCATATGGAATCTTATCCATTTCAGCCTTTTCTTCCTCAGACACAGGACAATCTTGTTTGCTAAGTTTCACATATGGTGGCAATGGAACACTCAATGCCTTTCCCTTCTCCATATTGAAACGTTGCAAAACCTTGTCAATATACTCTGTTTGAGATAACCAAATCAACTTCTTTGATCTGTCTCTCTCAATGCGCATACCAAGTATATGACTTGCCTCACCCATGTCTTTCATGTCAAACGATTTTGCCATCTTTGCCTTCAAAGCTGAAATTTCTTCCAAGTGTTTGCCAGCAATCAACATGTCATCCACATACAAAATAAGGATCAGCCAACTGCCATCCTTAGCCTTCTTTGTATATAGACAGTGATCGAACTCACTACGTTTGTAGCCTTGAGAAAGCATAAACTGGTGGAACTTATGGTACCATGCCCTCAGTGATTGTTTTAAGCCATAAAGACTCTTTAACAACTGGCATACCAAATGTTCCATGCCTTTCTCAACAAACCCTTCTGGCTGCTGCATGTAAATTTCCACATCTAAATCACCATGCAAGAATGCTGTCTTGACATCCATTTGGTGCAACACCAAATCCAATATAGCAACCAATGCAAGAAAGCATCTCAATGTAGTCATCTTGACCACTGGAGAGAAGACTTCATCAAAGTCAATGCCTTTTTCTTGCTTAAAGCCCTTGGCAACAAGCCTTGCTTTGTACTTTGGCTGACTATCATGAGCGGTGATCTTATACCTGTAAACCCATTTACAAGGTAGAGCCTTTTTTCCCTGTGGTAATTTAACCAACTTCCATGTCTGGTTTTTATGCAGAGCTGTCATCTCTGACTGCATGGCCAACTGCCATTTTTTTGAGTCAACCACTTGTAATGCTTCCTTGTAACAAGATGGTTCTCCGCAATCTGTGAGCATGACATAATTTAGAGATGGCACATAACGATCAGGTGGTTTGGAGACACGCTCAGAACGTCTCACCACAACTGATTCTGCCTCTCTAGCCACTATAGGCTGTTCCTGAGCCTGACCATGCTGTCTTGATATGCTAGCACTAGGTCCATCTTCCCTGAAGACAACTCTTCTGATCTCCTCTGTCTTCTCTGGCTTAGCATGAAACTTGGCTTCATTGAAATGCACATCATTGCTACGAATAAGCTTTCTGGACTCAGGATCCCAAAGCCGGTAACCCATCTCGACCGATTCTCCGTAGCCAAGAAATATACACTTCTTGCTCTTTGGTTCTAACTTATTTCTGAACTCCTTAGGAATATGGCTATAAGCTTCACAACCAAAGACTCTGAGATGCTTATACGAAGGTGCCTTGCCTGTCCATAGCATCTCGGCCACTGCACTCTTATCCAGAACCCTACTAGGAGACCTGTTGATCAAATGGACTGCTGTAGCCACTGCTTCCGCCCAAAATCCATCAAGCAACTCAGCATTTGACAACATGCTTCTGACCTTCTCTTGTATGGTCCTATTCATACGTTCTGCAACCCCATTCTATGAAGGATTATATGGTGCAGTAAGTTCCCGCTTAATCCCTTTTGCTTCACAAAAGTCTTGAAAAGCTTTGGAAACGTACTCTCCACCATTGTCAGTTCTCAAGCACTTCAGCTTCTGACCACTCTGATTCTCCACCAGCTGCAAGAATGTCTTAAAGACCTTGAGCATCTCATCCTTGTGCTTCAAGAAGTAAACCCATACTTTGCGAGAGTAGTCATCTATGAATGTACAAAAGTACGCTGCTCTCCCTAGTGACAAACTAGGCATTGGTCCGCATAGATCACTGTGTACAAGAGCTAACCGTTCGTCCCTACGATTCCTCTTTGATCTGTGCGGTTCCTGTGTTTGCTTACCATAAACACAATGCTCACAAAACTCGAAATCTTGAAATGAAAAGCCAGGCAAATAACCATAATGAGAAAGTATTTCCATTCCTCTTTTTGACATATGTCCCAACCTACGATGCCACAGTGACACACTTGGATGCTCAATCACATTAATTCCATGGTTTTTAACCTCTGAAACATGAAAAGTGTACAGAGTTCCTGACTTGCTGCCATGTGCTACAGTCATCGAACCTCTGGAGATCTTCCAAGCACTGTTCCCAAAAACTGTCACATAACCCGCATCATCCAACTTCCCTGTACTAATCAAGCTCTTTCGGATTGCTGGAACATGTCTGACATTCTTGAGCCATAAAGAAGAGCCATTCTGAAACTTCAACTGCACATCTCCCACTCCAAGTATGTCACAAACCTGCTCATTGCCAAGTCTGACATAATCTTTAGTAGCCACATATGATGTAAACCACTCTTTATGCGGAGAAACATGTAAAGATGCCCCTGAGTCGATAATCCAATCACTCATAGCATGTCCATCCTCTGCAGTCAAGAAAACAGAATCAAGATTGCTTGTAAGGAAGATGTCACCAGCTGCTATACCAGAATCACTGTCTGAACCAGATCCTGTGACATTCACCTCTTCAATCTTCACTGAACTCTTCTTTTCATCTTGCTCAGAACTCTTTGTTTTTCCTTTTTCTTGTTTCCACTTCGTACAGTCTCGCTTCATGTGACCCTTCTTGCCACAATGGTATCATTCTATGTCATCCTTTGACTTCGAATCACGAGACTTACTTCGGTTTTGTGCCTTCTTACCCTTCTTCTCTTTAAACTGTTGTCTCCCTCGAACGACCAAAGCACTATTGCCTTTGCCTTTGTCAATGTTCTTCCTGTTCACTTCCTCTGTGAGCAAGCTGCCTTCTACATTGGCACTTGTAAGACCTTCTGGTGCGACAGAATTACTTAACGCTGTACGAAAAGTATCCCAACTGTCTGGCAAAGTGATTAAGAGAAACATAGCCTTCACTGAATCTGGAAAGACTATCTCCTGTGCTGTTAACTGGCTGAAAATTGTGTGAAATTCATTCAGATGATTTGACATGGCTGTCCCTTCCTTCATCTTCAAATCCACCAATTTCTTGAGCCAGTAAATCTGAGAAGCAGCACTTTGTTTCTCGTACATACCACATAGCTTTTGCCATACGCCATACGCTGTAGTCTCTTCTGCTACGTTAAAGTAAACATTTTCTGCCAGTGTCAGCATGATTGTGGAACAAGGTAACTCGTCAAGCTCTTCCCACTCATCTTCAGCCATACCTTCTGGTCTCTCCCCTTTGAGCTTCAGTGGCTTCACTTGTTTTTTCTGCACCAAAACCTGCCAAATCTGCTTCTTCCAGAATGGAAAGTTTGTGCCATCCAGCTTCTTTATGTTGTAAAGAGTCTCACTTTGAGAAGATGCCATATCTGCCAAACTGCTTACTCCTGAGAAAAATCCGACAAAGTTTCCCCTGTAAACTGGCCTCTGTACACAATAAACAAGCTGTAATCAACAAGCTGAACACCTCTCCTCAGGAACTGTCAGTATTTTGAAAATTTTTGACAGAGTCTCTCCTGTAAACTGAGCTCTGGGAACCAAAAGATAGCTCAAAAAACAATCATAAATAGCTGACCAGTGACAAATCTAAAAAATCTCTGTAATATGCTATCCTGTAAGCATACACTGTCTCCTCTCTGGGCGATGACAGAACCTGTATCTGTCTCAAGACTGAACCCTGAACAATGCCTCAACGGCCTGACGCATAAGATGCAATCCAATGTCTACACAAAGTCATACATCCTAAGGGATAAAAGTCGCCGAAGAGGATGCGTGTAGAGGGGAACTCCAGCAACCTTATCCACCTCACACTGGGTAACCCAGCCCCCAGTGCTTGGCTTCAAAAAACCTCACACACGATCCTCTCAGATGGCTCAGCAAACTACCTAGAACTAGCATACATCCTATAATAGACCAATCACTGTCCTATGACCGCTGCGGCGGTCTGTCTGCTAGCGTGAATCATAACTAGCAAACCCACAATCACAGTACATCAATCTGCAATACATGCCAGTGGTGTCAAGCCGTCGTATGGCCACACCTCCCCTAGAACCTGGCAAGCACAAGAAGTAGCAATGCAGACTGCAATATATATATCTGATGATATATATGTGTACCTGGTCTATAGATGATGCTCTGAAGACTAATGAGTGATGTATGTCGATGTCGATATTGATGTCGGCCACCTCCTACTTGCCAATCTACACAAGACGGATTTCTTTGCGGCTGAAATCTATCTTCTGCTGTAGTGATCAGAACGAAATTCTGAGGGCATAAACGGCTTCGAAAGGGGGGTAAAACCTCAGGTCACTGGAAATGCTCCCGGAACGCCGAGTGTGAATTTTCGAACTCCGGATCCAGAATCTGCCGGAAAAGTGCGCGCGCGCGATTGTGCAAAACCGCACTGAACCAAGGCTCTGATACCAATTGAAGTCGTGGAGCGGAGCGTGGGTCGACTCTCTCACACACACACACAGTGAGCTTACACAGTACAGTACGCAGAGAAGTGTTAGAAGGGTTATCTCCCAATTCCTTAGTATTCACAAAGTATAAGTTAGTATATACAAAGACTTAGAGGGAAGTGAGTTAGGCGGGCGGCCAGCCATATCTGCATAAGAGGCCACTTGGGCTTTAATCCCAACACAAAGTTTTCATTGACTCACAAGATTTGAAAGCGAATCATTCAATTTTATAGATTGAGAAGTTGTTTTGGAGAATGAGAAATACTCAAAATTGGCAAATTTATTGGAGAAAATGATGGATGGAAGTAAAATATCGTATTTATGGAAACAAAAGAGGTTTTGATCAAGTTACTAGACAAGTTTGAATGGATGAATTTGCACTTTCTCTATCCATGATGATAATAGTCAAGTTGAACGAGATTGGGTTCTTTTTGAATTTAGATATGGCAATAGCCCTATAATAACAGCAACAGATGTTGCAACTCGGGGCTTGGATGTGAAGGACATAAAGTTCGTCATCAATTATGATTTTCATGGATCAAAGTTCTTGTTGTGGTTTGACAAAAGTACAAGCAGTGGAGCACAAGACGACAAAACAACAATAAAGACCGCACCGACATTGACAATTAGGTCATTCAAGGACGACATAAATTTGGAGTGGGGGAGTATTGACCCATGGATTAACAGTACGACATAACTCAACAAAGCCTTATTTTCTGAGAGTTGTGAAATGATGTGGATTATGGTTAAAAACATCATTTGTAGTGAGTAGTTATTGTAGTTACAGAAGTCGGGGTGCAATGGCACTTCTAGATTGTAAATGCAAAGCCATTTCACCCCTTGAACTCTATTTTTTGTTAACCTATAGTAGCCTTAGTATATAAGGTACCTAGGTTATTTTGTAAAAAGAACTTTATCATAATCAAATTTTTGATCTACCATCACAACTGTGTGTGAGGGAGAAGAGAGAGAGAGAGAGAGCTTCATCCTGACACCTCTTCCTACTCGCTCATTGCATTGGAGATTGGACCGCACCATTGTGATAGGCTCGAAGAGTACTATGCAAAAAACACCAAGTATTCCACGTGAAAAGGAGCATGTGCACTAACGCATCTACAAGCTATTTGTGGTTGTAAATGTATCAAACAATGTCTATTTTTTGTGTGTGAGTAGTCATTAGAAGTGTTGCGACATAAGCTACGCATAGCTACTCATAGATTTCAATTTTGGGCACTTTAAAAAAATTTCTCTGTCTTCATACATGTTTTTTGTAGATGGGTTTGGAGTGAGGATTTTAAATGTAGAGGCTTTGGGACAGGTGTATCCTAGTGAGGGGATGGTGTTCCTAAAGTTTTGTATGATTCTAGTATGATTTGGTGAGTTTCCTTCTGTTTGTGTGTATGTGAGTTGGGTGGTGTAGTTGCTTGTAGTGAGATTCCTGATTGTGGTTTAGTTGACCTTCCAAAGTGTTGTATGTGTTGGATGGTCTCAGCCTGATAAGCTAAAGTGGTTGCCTCGGTGCACCTATCACGTCATCTGTGTCCTCAATTGACATTATGCTGATCTAGATAGTGTTGCATGCACTTTATAGGTGGTGTGACTCGCTTGTGAAACATAGCAGTATTTGTAATTGTTGCTGGCTACCTCTTGGAAGCAAGAGTAATAGCAGTGTTTCTTCTGTATAGGCATTGTGCTAGTCTAACCAGTGACGTCCAAGGATGACATTTGCAAGCATGTATTTTGAAGAATTTACCTGAAACTGTATTTGCTCTTTATGCTTCTGGATACTAAGAATAACATCAATTTTTTTTTTACTTGTAGCCTTATCTAGAATTGCTTTACTCTCCTGCTTACATGGAGTGATCTGTAGAATGCTTTGGATGTTCTATGCAACCATATTGCACTTTGCTTCTTTTTCCAATTAAGCATTGCATCTGACACTTGATGCATTTGTACTATTGATGACTATAGCTATTTTCATTGGTGGTTCTATTGAAGATTTTTGTCCTGCTTTTACTATAGTCTTGTCATGATCTAGCTTGGTCTCTATGGAAGGTCACTGGAGACTTGGTTTTTGACTAGGATTTATATATGTTGACTCTCTTGGCAATGATTGATTGACCTTTAGACTTCCTATTTCTTCCTAGTTGTTTGTAACCTTGATCTACTTAACTTCTGGCTTTGAGGGCATTCTCTGGTCAATAGCTTTTGTGGTTGTTGTTTGTTGATGTGAACTGCACTTGCTATTGATTGGTCTTCTTTAAGCTCTTTTGAGGTTTTGTGGTAGGAGATGACACATCTTCAATAAACTATGCTTTGTCATCAATCTCCATTTTTAAATGTGCTTGAGGACTTTGTGTTTTCTTTCGCCAGTGACCAGTCTTGGTCCGCATTCTTGATTGTCTTTGTTGAAGACTGCATCTTGGTTGAACGTTGTCGTGCAACTCCGCTGCCATCTAGAGAAAAAGAGCAGAGAAATGCAAGCTAAGCTTCTTTGAAGCCTACTTGATTAATGGTCAGTGATGAGGGCTTGTTAACAGGCCAAGTCTAATGATTAATGTATGCCAGATGCGGCTTTAAAGGGCCAATTAATGCCTTAATGATGCCAAAAATGGACTATAATTAAAGTGAGCACAGATAGAATATTATGATCTAGAACTGTAGTGCTTGAAGAGCTCTACCTGCCTGTCTTTACGGTTCGTCGATTGGAGCTACGGTGAAGAATTTATGGCATTTAAAGTTCAAGTTGATTGCAAATCCGTACCGTATTCGGCAACTGCAGCTGAGGTGACAGAAATGAAGTGAATGCGTCAGGCTGAAGTGCTCACTTTCAAGAGCGCGTTGGTCTTTTCAGATCAGCGATTGGAGTTTTGGTTGCCAAGATATTAGCCGTTAAAGATTCGTCGGGGGCCGGTTCCGTACCAGTCTGGTATGCCCGCGTGGTGTGCCATCTGGGAATTTTACAGCCTCAGCATGGTTTGTATGCGTTATATGCAGTTTGAGAAGTGTAAAGGAATTAACGGCTTGTTAGACTGAGTCTGGGTTCATAAGATAATATGGCTTGAGGCCGATGTTAGTTGCCGACATAGCTGAGCTGAATAATTTTGGCATTATCTGAGAAGCTGATGCAAGCAATTAACGATCGAGTGCAAAGGGAATGCCTTCCGGCAAGTGCAATCACCTATACGCGTATCTTAGAGCATGTGGCATTATTCAAGAACCTATGGATAGTAGAATTCACAAGATGATAAGGTTAGACAAGGACTGTGGGGGAAAGATGTTGTGCTTGGCATTGCCTTGCTCAGTGTGTATGCCTAATGTTGTGGCGATTTCATTAGGGTGGCCGCCCTAAGAGCCGCCCAGTGGAGCTTGGCCAATATGTAAGTGGAGCCCTAAAAAGTCCTCCCATAAGCCACACCCTAGATGGGCTAGCCCGCCCAAGCCACTAAGGGCCGCCCAAAGGCAATCATGCCCATGACCTAAAAGGAATGGCCGCCCAGTAAGCCACTTGGGAAATTAAAGGCTTTAGGTGTGAAAAACAAAAAGGAAACGAAGGCATGGGCGTTCAACAGCGTGGAGAGGCGCAAGGAAGGGGAAATGGCGTCGCGCTGGCGAGCTCGGGCCTCAGACGCCCTTGCTGCACTGATAACTAATGCTCATGAGGTCGCGGCGCCCATGTTCGGTACCAGGTGCACTCATTTTCATGCTAGCCGAAATCCAACTGCCATGTCATCATAGCGTTTCACGCGCCACGTCAATGACGCCGACGCTATTGCAAGGGGAGCAAAGAGCTATTAATAGCGGGAATTTTGCATGAGTGGACACTCTTTTGCATGTGCGTTAAGCAAGAGGGTAAGCTAGGCAAGAGATTTCTCCCTTGATCTCCATCGAAGAAAGAAGCAAAAGCTCTCTCCCTTGATCTCCTTCGAAGCAAGAAGCAAAAGCTCTCTCCCTTGATCTCGAATCCAAGAGCTCTCTCCCATGACCTTCGATCCAAACCAAGCCAAGGGCGAGCTCTCTCTCTCAACCTCCAAACCAAGCCAAGGGAGAGATTTCTCTCTCAATCCCTAATCCATGCAAGGGCGATCTCTCTCTCTCTCTCTCTCTCTCTCTCTCTCTCTCTCTCTCTCTCTCTCTCTCTCTCTCTCTCTCTCTCTCTCTCATCCTCTGTGAGCATAGAAGAAAGGATTTTTCCCTCGTACTTGGCTAGCAAAACAAAACAAAGCACTCTTCTCGGCCCTTAAGAAACCTTTCGATCTCTCTCTGTTTCTCTCTCTTTGTCGGTACATGAGGTGAAGCGAGGAAGGAGGAGGAAAGGGAGTCGGAGCTTGGGAAAGGAGCTCGGCAAGAGTCGCAGCTCGGCTTGGCAAAGGTAACGAGAAAAAGCAACAAAGGCAAGCAAGTTGAGAAGTTGGAGAGGGCATGAAGCATTAAGGAGGATCTCGGCAACATAAGGTGAGCAAGAAAAGAAGGGGATCTAAGGACTTGAAGGGAAGAATGAAGTCCGAAGGGAAAAGGCAAGAAGCGACTTGGAGCTCGGCAAGAAAAGCTAAATTGAAGCTTGCAAAATCCAACGGAACTTGAAGCAGATAAAGCAATATAAGAAAATTTCCATCACCGTCATCAGCTAGAAATTGATTTAACATTTTGTTAAGTCTGGTGTCGCTAACGGCCCGGTTAATCCTGTAAGCTAGAGCTTAAACTCCTAGTTATGAGATGATCCGAGTGACGGTGCTGCTAACAGCCCGCCTTGGCTAAGAATTAAGTTGTACTCAAATCTTTAATCAATGAATTGATGATTGCGGTGATTGACAGAGTTATCAGTTGTTCTTGTTCTCTCTCTTTCACACCTCCCACAGCCAGAGGCCCGACGCCTGCCCGGCTCACGTAGCAAACACATATCCCCCGACATCTTTGGTGAACCCGATGCGAAACGAGCAGGGGTGGGAGGTAAAGATGGAGAATTTAGAGTAGATGATGAAGATGATTGCAGAGCTAAGTGCAAGCAGTTTTGATAATAAGTCAACAGTTCCAGATTTTTCAAAGATGCTTCAATTGGTTCAAGGGTCTTTGCTTGAAATTGAGACCGTAAAGAAGAAAAATCAAATTGATGAATCTTTGGATGCAGCTTTAGATGGAGTATACTACGAGAGACGAATCTTTGATGGATACGATCCAGAGGGCTAGCTAGAGTTCTATGAGCTAGCAACCAAGGTAAGAGGGATACCTGAAGAATTGATGATCAAATCTTTTGAGCACTTAGTGAGTTCAGATGTGAAGGAGCAGATTCAAGAGGTTACCAGAGCTTGCAACGACGACTGGGAGTATTTCAAAGAATCTATTGTGCAAGCACGTTATGAGGAGTATGAAATCTATCAAGAACAGAGTTCAAGTCTACCAGATTACGCAGATATTCGAGGACAAATACGATCAAAGTTAGAAGCTGTGATTGATGAGTTTATTGTGCAGGATGCTACTTTCTTACAGGCTAATGATGAAGACATAGTCAAAGCTGTGTATGAGAAGTTGGGGTTTGCAGATGCCTTGCATGAAGTAGAAGTCCTTGAGGGTGAGTCTCTACAGCCTCAAACTACACAGGGTGAAATTTTCAAAGAACATGTACCTGTAGTATAGGAAGAAAAGAAATCATGGGATCAAGACAATGAACTGGCTAAATCTCAGGACGATTCGGTTATAGGTGATACTTTTGCTACTGAACCAGAATTGCAGCAAAATTTTTCTGGTGGAGATTCTACCATAGAGGTGATTGAAGATGCTGGTACAGGTTTTGCCAAAGAGTTGATCAATGATACAGATGTCATAGGTCAAAGCAGGGCTATAGTTGAGAGCAGCAAGATCATGGATTTTGATATACCAGATTTACCGAATTTGGATGTACGAGATTTTGAGGAGTTGGCTAAGCAAGAGTATGTGCTTGAAGATCTGCAAAATGTTGATTCAGAGGGGGTGCAGACTCCTTCATTGACAAGTTTTTGTGAAGCACATCTACAAAATTGGAAAATTGCACTTGAACGTGATTATGATGATTCAGAGGGGGTGCAGACTCCTTTGACATGCTTCTGTGACCTAGAGCTACCGATCTGGCAGACTGATCCTGAATTTGCTGATGGTGATTTAGAGAGGGAGCAAAATTCTTCTCTATCGAGAATTTGTGACACAGGGCTCACACTAAGGCAGAATGATCATGACCTTGATGATGCTAATTCAGAGGGGGTGCAGACTCCTTCATTGACAAGTTTTTGTGAAACACGGCTACAAAAGTGGAAAATTGATCTTGAATGTGATGATAATAAATCAGAGGGGGTGAAGACTCCTTCTTTGAAAAGCTTCTGTGACCTAGAGCTACTGATCTGGCAGAGTGATCCTGGATTTGCTGATGGTGATTTAGAGAGGGAGCAAACTTCTTCTCTATCGAGAATCTGTGACATAGGGCTCACACTATGGCAGAATGATCATGAAATTGATGTGCTGATTCAGAGGGGTTGCATAGTGAAGTGCAATCTCTTGATATTGAATATGATTGGTTTCATTGTGCTGATGATACAGACAAGGCAGTAGATGAAATTTTCAATGTATATTGCAGAACGTTGTGCTACAGAAGTGCAAAGATATCTCGATGAGGGTGAAAGACTTAAAGAGCAATTACAGCAGAAGCATTTAGTATGCATGCCACATGTGGAAATTTTAGTTTACAGCAACCTGAGATGTATAGGATGGAGGAACCTTCTGAAGTAGTGGATCTAGATCTTATGTGCTTACTAGACGAAACTTTGGAAGGGTTCTCAAACACAGATGCTAAGGATACCAATCAATCTAGATTCATACATGACCCAATTTGTTCAGATGCAGTAGATGATGACCTTATGCAGTTGTTGGATGATGCTTTACTTGATTTTGAGCCTCTGCAATATAGAGAATTTCTTTCAGATGCATCTTTTGAGCCTAATGAAGAGAGTTTTGCCAGAGATTTGATGTATCCAGATGTGCATGATTGGGATTCCATTACTAGTGAGAGTGAAGGTGCACTGCCAATGATTTTACCTGTGATTGATGAACAACAATTGGATGAGCTAGTTGCACAAGGGATATGGAAGTATCTGATGCTACCTAATCCTATATGGAATCTGATGTTACCCTATGATGTAGAGGATTTTGAGCTAGCTTTTGACCCGATATATGCATGATCCTGGGCAATTGACTTATATGCCATATGATCCAGGTGGTTTGTATGAAGATTTGTGGGTTAATGTATGTTTATGCTTTATTGATTGGAAATTCTTGTATTTTCCCTATGATCCCGGAGGATGGTGCAAAATTTTTAAAGAAATGCTCACACTGGGACAGATTATTAGGTTCTCGTTTGATCCCGAGGGCTACTAAAGTGCCAGATACAGATTTGAAGAGTACCAACTATCTGTTGTAGCAGGTTGCATGGTACAAGATGTTGTTTTCTAGATTATGCCGAGTCAGAATAGGTTTTGTTATGCGGTCAATAAGCTTACATGGCTGGCTTCCAGTTGACTTATTTGGATAATTGATGAAGTATCTTCACATCTATTGAGTTGGTTCTGCTAAATAAACTTGATGTAAAGGACTTGACGGCCATTCCGTGTGTAGACAGAGTAAGGCATACTTGAGCTTGATAGGGTTCCTTAAAGAGAGCTTAATGGTCAAGCCGTGTGCATCATTAACTGGAGCACTTGAGTCTGGCGGGGTTCACTAAAAATGTTATCCATAATTGAATGCTTTGAAGATACGGTAGATACAGTTTAGAGATTTTTGATGGGCAGCTACCTAATGATTAAGCTAAAACATTGATGATAGGGTATAAGCCTTATTTCATTTTTTCATATGTTTACCAGTTACTTGAGTCTGATGATGGAAAAGAGATTAATGTACCCATAGCAGATGCATATTGAAGTGCTATTGGCATAGACCGGAGGCTGTGCAGGTTCAGAGGGGGTGGATGTTGTGCAACTCCGCTGCCATGTAGAGAAAAAGAGCAGAGAAATGCAAGCTAAGCTTCTTTGAAGCCTACTTGATTAATGGTTAGTGATGAGGGCTTGTTAACAGGCCAAGTCTAATGATTAATGTATGCCAGATGCGGCTTTAGAGTGCTAATTGATGCCTTAATAATGCCAAAAATGGACTATACTTAAAGTAACCACAGATAGCATATTATGATCCAGAATTGTAGTGCTTGAAGAGCTCTACCGGCCTGCCTTTACGGCTCGTCGATTGGAGCTACGATGAAGAAGTTATGGCAGTCTAAAGTTCAAGTCGATTGCAGATCCGTACCGTATTGGGCAACTGCAGCTGAGGTGACAGAAATGACGTGAATGCGTCGGGCTGAAGTGCTCACTTTTTGGAGTGCGTCGGTCTTTTCAGATTAGCGATCGGAGTTCTGGTTGCCAAGATATTAGTCGTTAAAGATTCCCCGGGGTGTCGGTTCCGTACCAGTCTGGTCTGCCCGGTCGGTGTGCCATCTGGGAATTTTACAGCCTCAGCACGGTTTGTATGCGCTATATGCAGTTTGAGAAGTGTAAAGGAGTTAATGGCTTGTTAGACCGAGTGTGGGTTCATAAGATAATATGGCTTGAGGCCGATGTTAGTTGCCGACACATCTGAGATGAATAATTTTGGCATTATCTGAGAAGCTGATGCAAGCAATTAACGATCAAGTGCAAAGGGAATGCCTTCCGGCAAGTGCAATCACCTATACGCGTATCTTAGAGCATGTGGCATTATTCAAGAACCTATGGATAGTAGAATTCACAAGATGATAAGGTTAGACAAGGACTGTGGGGGAAAGATGTTGTGCTTGGCATTGCTTTGCTCAGTGTGTATGCCTAATGTTATGGCGATTTGATTAAGGTGGCCGCCCAAAGAGCCGCCCAGTGGAGCTAGGCCAATATGTAAGTGGAGCCCTAAAAAGGCCTCCCATAAGCCACACCCTAGATGGGCTAGCCCGCCCAAGCCACTAAGGGCCGCCCAAAGGCAATCATGCCCATGACCTAAAAGGAATGGCCGCCCAGTAAGCCACTTGGGAAATTAAAGGCCTTAGGTGTGAAAAACAAAAAGGAAAGGAAGGCATGGGCGTTCAGCAGCGTGGAGAGGCGCAGAGAAGGGGAAATGGCGTAGTGCTAGCCAGCTCGGGCCTCAGACGCCCTTGCTGCAGTGACAACTAATGCTCAAGAGGTCGGGGCGCCCATGTTCGGTACCAGCTACGTGCATTTTCATGCTAGCCGAAATCCAACTGCCACGTCATCATAGTGTTTCACGCGCCACATCAATGACGCTGGCGCTACTGCAAGGGGAGCAAAGAGCTATTAATAGCGGGAATTTTGCATGAGTGGACATTCTTTTGCATGTGTGTTAAGCAAGAGGGTAAGCTAGGCAAGAGCTTTCTCTCTTGATCTCCATCGAAGAAAGAAGCAAAAGCTTTCTCCCTTGATCTCCATCGAAGCAAGAAGCAAAAGCTGTCTCCCTTAATCTCAAATCCAAGAGCTCTCTCCCTTGACCTTCAATCCAAAACAAGCCAAGGGAGAGGTCTCTCTCTCAATCTCCAAACCAAGCCAAGGGCGAGATTTCTCTCTCAATCCCTAATCCATGCAAGGGTGAGCTCTCTCTCTCTCTCTCTCTCTCTCTCTCTCTCTCTCTCTCTCTCTCTCTCTCTCTCTCTCTCTCTCTCTCTCTCTCTCTCTCTCTCTCTCTCCTCCTCCATGAGCATAGAAGCAAGGATTTTTCCCTCATACTCGGCTAGCAAAACAAAACAAAGCACTCTTCTCGGCCCTTAAGAAACCTTTCAATCTCTCTCTGTTTCTCTCTCTTTGTCGGTACATGAGGTGCAGCGAGGAAGGAGGAGGAAAGGGAGTCGGAGCTTGGGAAAGGAGCTCGGCAAGAGTCGCAGCTCGGCTTGGCAAAGGTAACGAGAAAAAGCAACAGAGGCAAGCAAGTTGAGAAGTTGGAGAGGGCATGAAGCATTAAGGAGGAGCTCCGCAACATAAGGTGAGCAAGAAAAGAAGGGGATCTAAGGACTTGAAGGGAAGAATGAAGTCCGAAGGGCAAAGGCAAGAAGCGAGTTGGAGCTCGAGTTGGAGCTCGGCAAGGAAAGCTAAATTGAAGCTTGCAGAATCCAACGGAACTTGAAGCAGATAAAGAAATATAAGAAAATTTCCATCACCGTCATCAGCTAGAAATTGATTTAACATTTTGTTAAGTCCGGTGTCGCTAACGGCCCGGTTAATCCTGTAAGCGGGAGCTTAAACTCCTAGTTATGAGATGATCCGAGTGACGGTGCTTCTAACAGCCCGCCTTGGCTAAGAATTAATTTGTACTCAAATCTTTAATCAATGAATTGATGATTGCGGTGATTGACAGAGTTATCAGTTGTTCTTGTTCTCTCTCTTTCACACCTCCCACAGCCAGAGGCCCGGCGCCTGCTCGGCTCACGTAGCGAACACATATCCCCCGACAACGTTGTATCTCTAGAACCTTCTGGGCCAATGGCATTCCCAATACGATGTTATCTGTTATATCTTTTATTGTCATCACATGAAATTGGGCTATTTTGGTCTTTGCACCTATTTGAATGGTGGTGGAAATTATTCCCCATCATTCTACTCGTTTGTTTTCAGAGATGCTAATGGATTCAAGAGAATCTTCCAAGTGCAGTTGTCCACATTTTTTCCAAGTGCAAAAGGACATGAGATTCTTGTCTAGCTGAAAGTATAGCTTCACTTCACTAGATAGATTTTCTTCATGTTCACCAGTAATATTGCATTTGATCTTCTTAGGATCTTTTTTTGTACAAACTGGTTTTGTTGTAGTGGTGTCCCTGGGTTGAACTCTTTCTGCATCTTCTTTGCTTTGACCACTTGCTCAATTGATGTTGGCTAGTTTTGCTATGCTATTGCACCTTTTGCTTGAAAATGTTGAGCATTATCTGTCTACATTTGAGTAACCTTTGATCTTAAAAGATCCACTGTACTTTCCGACAGAATCTGTCTCTTTGGAGGAGATTTTTGTGGTGATCTTTGTGTAGCCTTTTGAGCTTTATCTTTTGTTGATTTTGAGCTATCCTTTACTTGTTATAGCTGCTTGAGGCTGTGCATAATCTTGAGATAATCTTTGAATTCAATCTTACCATCCATAGGGGTTTGTACAAAGTCATGAACTTGATGGTATTCATTTCCATTTGCATCTAAATATGTATACGTGAACTTGGTCACATGAAATTTCTTGAACACTATTGGGTTGGTTGGATTTTGACTTGGACTTGTGGAGATCACCTGAAACCTTTGTTCTTGATGATCTTTATATTGTAACTTGTCAATAGATCCTGATGGAATTTTCTACATTGTTTTTCCTTTGCAATTGTCGTGTGTAGCTGGCCCATATACAACATAATATATAGACTCGATTTAGAACGTCAACTGGAATATTCCTACAACCATATGATCCTTTAATGGATTCTACTTTGAAGGGGTCTGGCTAGAAGTTCCGGGGCTTCTAATTGACATTGTATTTCTTGGTACAAGAGATGAGTTTGATGGGTTTGTAGCGTCCCCCTTCCTAGGGTGATCATTAAAGCTTTCTCTATATGAGCTGGCCTGAAGACTATTTGACTCTAGTTTGATTTATCTTTTGGGATTGTGAAGGCATATTGTGTGTAGCACTATTAATGTTTGGCATTTCACCCTTCTGTATAGTTGCCTATGTACCTCCCTGAAACATGACAAATAGTGTTTTCCAAGTCCAGTTGTAGATAGAATTATCTTTGCTCTAAGATTGTCTATCTCATGGGTCTCCTATGATTTGAGCTTTTGTGGTTCTAGGGCCCAAAGCTTCATAAATCATAGAATCTCGTCTATATCTACATGCATTTCAATCATAATAGATGCTCGTGTGGACACAAGGTCAAAGCTTGACTTTTGTTGGATGAGAGTTTGGCTCTGAACAACTTTCTTGGTTCACTTGGGTAATGTCATTCAACTCTAGAGAGGATGGGATATAATTATTTCCTCTAAAATGAACATCCTTCCTGATCTATCATTGGGCATAATTCTATGAGATGGTATGTGGACCTTTCAAGCATTGCTTGACTCTTTTTGTACAGTTTTCATTCTCTATCTACATATAAGTGTGCATATGAATTATATGTGCCATATAATGCTAACAACATTCACTTTGATGTGTCCCTTAGACTTGTGAACGATTGCACACTAGTGGCAGTGCAACATGCATTGCCTCATGGTAAGCAAACTCCAACTAGAGAGATAGCCTTTCCAATTGGATCACTTGTGCTATTATATGCTCTCAGCATATCCTTTAGCACAAGATTGACATTTGTAAACTGTCTATCCATCTTTGGGTGAATGATAACACCTATATTGAGTTGTTTCTCCCCAATCATTTACAAACAGTCCTCCAAAAATGATTGGTAAATGTGGATCACAATTATTTATAATATTTTTGAGTATAACCAATATAGATTATAAACAACCAATATGGTAAGCTTTACAGATTGGATAGTGAACTCAATAAACTTTACAAAGTCTAGTCAACTTAAAGGTACTGTAAATGTACTATGTCCATAGTGTCAAAGGGGCATGCTGAAAGATACTTGTTTCAATCCTAAGGTATTTCTTAGATACTCAAAATAAAATTATAAAGACACTTTACATGTCAAGGTGGACTTCTCATAATGGGAAACCTCAAGAGTTTGTGGAAAGTATCCTTCCCAAGCTCAAGATACTTATAGGTACTTTTAAAGATATTATAAAGGTATGGCTAATTAATGACAAATTATTGTAAATTTAGCTGTTTGTTGTGTTCCTTTTTATGTAGGTGGAGTTTCTAGGAGATTCAAGGTGTCATAATAATCAATATCTAATTCTCCTAAATGATTTTCTCATGTTAAACTGATCATTTAATATGGGGAAGTTTCAGGGGAGAAAAAACTAGAATACTGGTTAAGCTAGCAGACCGGCCACATTAGGGATCCAAAGGAGGGAAAATAGGGATCCAAAAGGGGGGCCATTTGCAAAATAGCAATGTGCAACAATGGGCTTAAAAGACCCTAATGTTCATCCCATTAAGACTTCCAAAATGCTAAGGTTCCAAAATTCAAAGGTTCTGTCCAAAGGTCAAAAGCCTAGGGAAATTGGATGCTTTTTGTGTGTCCCAAAAGTCTTCAACCATCCCTACATAGGAGGGGGCGAGCCCTAGAAGTAGGAGATGAGAGAGAAACTCACACACACACACACACACACACACACACACACACACACACACACACACACACACACACACACACACACACACACACACACACACACACACACAAGCTCCCTTTACACAAAGGGAATGAGGGACACATGTCAGATCCCTAGCCCAGATGCCCTCAAGGTGTACTCAATTCCTATTGGATGGCCTTGGAGGTGGACCAATAAGAATTAAGCTAGAGAAAATCTAGTT
This sequence comes from Adiantum capillus-veneris, assembly GCF_014529385.1. Classification (NCBI taxonomy): domain Eukaryota; kingdom Viridiplantae; phylum Streptophyta; class Polypodiopsida; order Polypodiales; family Pteridaceae; genus Adiantum; species Adiantum capillus-veneris. Next base: position 64,416,100 of record NC_140936.1, read on the forward strand.
TAATTAATTTAAAAACACTTAATAAAAGAACCAATAAGAATTAAGCTCTAGAAGACTATTGGACAGTCTCCCAAGGGGTCCAATGAGCATTCAACAGCCCAATGGCTTGCCTGATTTCTATTGTCCAAGAGGCAAAGGGGTCCAATGCGAGTTTAGTTGAATTAAGTAATTACCTAAAGCTCTCACAAAAGGGGAAAGGGGGACACATGTCAGAAGACTATCACTTATGCTGCTTAATTCCCATTGGCTAGGCCTGGGGAGGTCCAATGAGGTGTGAGGATGAGCAAATAGAAAGAGGGGTCGACCAAGAGAGAGAGGGGGCTGATTTTTGCAAGGCATTATCACACACACACTCACACAATCTCATGTGTGAAGCAAATAAGACTCTCTCCTTCTCAAGCTTTAATGGAAAGCTTACCACCTACTCCAAGCTTGTGAGAAGGGAGGCCTACACCAACAACTCTTGGCTTTGTGATGCAAATCCAACCAAGAGCCAAGCTTCAATGCATGCTCATCTCCTCTACCATGCTAATTACTAAGCTAAGCTATGCTAGTATGAGTGATTATGTGAGGAGATGTACATCTTTCTCGTAAGAATACTCCTTCTTTCTCTAAATCTACTCTCATACCCCGCTAGATCTCACCATCTTCGAAGGTGTGTGAGGTCTTGGATCTGAGACCGTGAGGGAATTGATGTTGTGTTTAATAAGTTTTGTGCTTAGTGCTTGAAATTTCCATCTTCATAGCATTGGCTAGTATTGAAGGAACACAAAGAATTGTATTGTAAAATGTCTCTCTTGATGGGAGAAACCATAATACAAAGCCTTTTGGAGGGGGAACCGGCTCCATGCAAATCCGGTCCTCAACTGTTGTCAATTTCTTAATTTCTCTCTCTTTTGAAGTATTGTTCATGCTATCTAACTAGGTGTTATACTTTTTGTTTCTCTCTCCACCCAAGCACTCTTGTTATTCTCATTAGGAAGCTATTCCAATGAAATCCTCACTATGTTCATGCTATTTTCTACTACACACAAGTTACTAGACCATTAAATGTTACACAAGGAGAAGAAGCCATAAGTCAAAATTTCGCTACAAAGCTTTGAAGGATTGAAGCCCTTTTTGTTTACAAATTAAAGGATTGATATAGGTGTTGGTCCATCTATCATGTTCATATGAATTTTCTAAAATATGCACTAAATATGATGAGGCAGAGCAACCATGGAGTACATGTTGTAGGTTGTGGTTGTGAGTGTCCAATATGCAGGCCTGAGGTAGCCTCTCCTACATGTAAAGCTGCTAGCCATCCTAATATTGCCAAAGTCACCACTTTATGGGTGTCAATGCTTTGCAAAAAGCCTGCAAATGCAACGTTTCATCCGAAATCATGTATAATTAGAGGCTATGATCAATGTGGGCCAGAAAAACTATGGTATGTCCACCAACAAAAATGACATTAGACAACATGCATATCCCAATCAAAGAGTTTAAGGACATTTCGGTGTCGTGCCGCTCCACTCCCATGACAAGAAAATGAGCAAAGGAATGTTGATCAAGAGTATTTGAATCCTGTATGATTAATCAACGGTTATAAGGGCTTGCTAACAAGCCAATTTTTAAGCTGAAAGTGTGCCAGATGCGGCTCTAAGGGTCAGAAGATGTCTTGGTAATGCTAAACAGTAAGTATTCTTGAAGCGGTCATAGCTGGGATTTTATGAATCCAAGTTGAAGTACTCAAAAAGCTCTACATGCCTATCTTTACGTCTCATCAATGGGAGCTACGAATAAGAAGTTATGCAATTTTAAGTTGAGACAATAGCAGATCCGTACCGGATTGGGCAACTGCAGCTAAGGGAACAAAATTGGAATGAATGCATTAGGCTAAAGTGCTCAATTTTTGGAGCGAGTCGGTCTTTTCAGATCGGTGATCGGGATTTCGGTTGGCAAGATATGGCCAGTTTAAGTATCGCCGGGGGCCTGGTTCGAACCGCCCTGGTCGCCCTAATCTGGCTTAATGCAATGCGGTGCCCGATGTGTATGCCAAATGTGGGCGGATGCGGGAGCATTTTTATCATATGCTTAGCTTTGACGGGCAGAGATACTTGCATCTTGGAAGCTATGGTGCCATTCAACACACTAGAGTGGGCAGTAGAATTCACGGTGATATTGCTAATCAATGGATGTGGAAAATGAAGTCAAAGAGGCAATGCCTTATCCGATATTTATGCCAAATGTGATTCACTTACGATGATTATGGCCGCCAATGAAGAAGCCTGGCAAAGCCTTGGCCGACATGTGTATCGGACATGAAATCCCAAGCTTTGCATGGCCGGTATGTATGCCCAATGTGAAGCCATGAGGAGTTTAGGCCACCTAACTTAAAAGGACCACCCGTTTAGCTAAAAAAGGCGCCCGCCCAAGCCATTGGGAGTTTCGGCCGCCTGTTGTTAAGGGGCCACCCCAATTGTAAAAGGGAAAGTGTGAAGCGAAGTGAAGGGAAAAAAATAAAACCCATGGCGTAACACAGAGGAAGCAGCGCATGAAGACGAAGATGGAGTCGTGTAGCGCACTCCGGTGCTCCGACGGCGACGCAGAAGAAACATAAGATGCTCAGCTTGCCTAGGTGCTTGTTTTTGGCCCTACTCCCGCAAGTTTTCATGCTACTCGAATTTCGACCTACCACGTCATCAAGAGCCCCTTCCCATTAGCGATATCGCTAATGGGATGCCGGGAATAGAAAGGTTAATTTTTGCCATGCAAGCTATAGAAATAACATCGTGGAGCTCTCTCATCATGGGGTGTCTCTCTCCTCCTGATATAATCAAGCTAATTAAGCTCTTAACTCGCCTCCGATATCTTCAATCTCTTAAGCTCGGAAGCCTCCTCCACATAATTGCATAAGCTAATCTCCTCCTAATCTCCTCCACATATCTTGAATCTCTTGAGCTCTTAAGCTCCCTAATCTCGCAAGCTTAACCTATTTTGCTCTTAAGCCATTCCTAAACCTACTCGAAGCCAAGCTTTTGATTTTGAAGCTCTCGAAGCCATAAGAAAATATCTCTAATCCCATACTTAAAACCTCTCTAAGCTCTCTAAGACAACTCTCCCGGATTCTTCTTAGCCCTAATCTTAATCCAAGCTTGTTTGATCCATTGAAGCCAAAGCTCTTAAGCTATCAAGAGCGGAGTTAATCCTAATCTCTTGAATTCTTGAGGCAAGCTCTCTACATCAGGTCTAATCTATCGAGCTAGTTTTCGGCAAGGCATGCAAGCAAGGTGAAGTCGCGGAGCGGAGCGTGGGTCGACTCTCTCTCTCACACACACACACAGTGAGCTTACACAGTACACAGTACGCAGTACGCAGAGATCTGTTAGAAGGGTTATCTCTCAATCCTTAGTATTCACAAAGAATATGTTAGTATATACAAAGAGTTAGAGGTAAGTGAGTTAGGCGGGCGGCCGGCCATATCCGCATAAGAGGCCACTTGGGCTTTAATCCCAACAACCTCCCACTTAAAGTCCAATGTGGCACTTTAAGTAACTGTAAATCTATGAACATAAATGTACAAAGATTTACATGGCTGCCATCTATCCAATGCCCAATAACTCACGACAATGCACAAAGCCCTCTCCTGGAAGTCCCTTTGTGAGTAGATCAGCAGGATTGTCCTTGGTGTGGATCTTCAGCAGTTGTATCTGCTTGTCTTCAAGTACTTCCCTAATGAAGTGATACTTCACATCAATATGCTTAGTCTTCGAATGGAACACTGGATTCTTTGCCAATTGTATAGCACTTTGACTATCACAATATAACTCTGGCATATCTGCATTGATTCCCAAGTCTGCAACCAATCTACCAAGCCAAATAGCTTCTTTGCATGCCTCATTTGCTGCAACATACTCAGCTTCTGTAGTAGACTGCGTAACACAATCTTGTAATCGAGATCGCCATGATATGGCACCTCCAGCCAATGTAAAGACATAGCCTGATGTAGATCTCCTCTTATCCAAGTCTCCTGCATAATCTGAGTCAGTGTATCCTCTGACACTCAAATCCTGACTACCATAGCATATGCGCATACTCTTTGTATGTTTTAAGTATCTCATGATACCTTTCACTGCCTCCCAATGTTTCTTGCCGGGATTTGACATATATCTGCTAACCACTCCCACTGCAAATGCAATATCCGGACGTGTAGCAATCATTGCATACATCAAACTACCCACTGCAGACGCATATGGAATCTTATCCATTTCAGCCTTTTCTTCCTCAGACACAGGACAATCTTGTTTGCTAAGTTTCACATATGGTGGCAATGGAACACTCAATGCCTTTCCCTTCTCCATATTGAAACGTTGCAAAACCTTGTCAATATACTCTGTTTGAGATAACCAAATCAACTTCTTTGATCTGTCTCTCTCAATGCGCATACCAAGTATATGACTTGCCTCACCCATGTCTTTCATGTCAAACGATTTTGCCATCTTTGACTTCAAAGCTGAAATTTCTTCCAAGTGTTTGCCGGCAATCAACATGTCATCCACATACAAAATAAGGATCAGCCAACTGCCATCCTCAGCCTTCTTTGTATATAGACAGTGATCGAACTCACTACGTTTGTAGCCTTGAGAAAGCATAAACTGATGGAACTTATGGTACCATGCCCTCGGTGATTGTTTTAAGCCATAAAGACTCTTTAACAACTGGCATACCAACTGTTCCATGCCTTTCTCAACAAACCCTTCTGGCTGCTGCATGTAAATTTCCACATCTAAATCACCATGCAAGAACGCTGTCTTGACATCCATTTGGTGCAACACCAAATCCAATATAGCAACCAATGCAAGAAAGCATCTCAATGTAGTCATCTTGACCACTGGAGAGAAGACTTCATCAAAGTCAATGCCTTGTTCTTGCTTAAAGCCCTTGGCAACAAGCCTTGCTTTGTACTTTGGCTGACTATCATGAGCGGTGATCTTATACCTGTAAACCCATTTACAAGGTAGAGCCTTTTTTCCCTGTGGTAATTTAACCAACTTCCATGTCTGGTTTTTATGCAGAGCTGTCATCTCTGACTGCATGGCCAACTGCCATTTTTTTGAGTCAACCACTTGTAATGCTTCCTTGTAACAAGATGGTTCTCCGCAATCTGTGAGCATGACATAATTTAGAGATGGCACATAACGATCAGGTGGTTTGGAGACACGCTCAGAACGTCTCACCACAACTGATTCTGCCTCTCTAGCCACTATAGGCTGTTCCTGAGCCTGACCATGCTGTCTTGATGTGCTAGCACTAGGTCCATCTTCCCTGAAGACAACTCTTCTGATCTCCTCTGTCTTCTCTGGCTTAGCGTGAAACTTGGCTTCATTGAAATGCACATCATTGCTACGAATAAGCTTTCTGGACTCAGGATCCCAAAGCCGGTAACCCATCTCGCCCGATTCTCCGTAGCCAAGAAATATACACTTCTTGCTCTTTGGTTCTAACTTATTTCTGAACTCCTTAGGAATATGGCTATAAGCTTCACAACCAAAGACTCTGAGATGCTTATACGAAGGTGCCTTGCCTGTCCATAGCATCTCGGCCACTGCACTCTTATCCAGAACCCTACTAGGAGACCTGTTGATCAAATGGACTGCTGTAGCCACTGCTTCCGCCCAAAATCCATTAGGCAACTCAGCATTTGACAACATGCTTCTGACCTTCTCTTGTATGGTCCTATTCATACGTTCTGCAACCCCATTCTGTGAAGGATTATATGGTGCAGTAAGTTCCCGCTTAATCCCTTTTGCTTCACAAAAGTCTTGAAAAGCTTTGGAAACGTACTCTCCACCATTGTCAGTTCTCAAGCACTTCAGCTGTCGTGAAGCCAAAGCTCTGATACCAATTGAAGTCGCGGGGCGGAGCGTGGGTCGACTCTCTCTCTCTCACACACACACAGTGAGCTTACACAGTACACAGTACGCAGTACGCAGAGATCTGTTAGAAGGGTTATCTCTCAATCCTTAGTATTCACAAAGAATATGTTAGTATATACAAAGAGTTAGAGGTAAGTGAGTTAGGCGGGCGGCCGGCCATATCCGCATAAGAGGCCACTTGGGCTTTAATCCCAACACAAGGAAGATGGAGGTCGAAGCTTGAGAAAAATCTTGTCACGGATTAAAGCAAGTAGGGAATTGAAGCCTGCAGGATCATGGAGCTGAGCCGATGCCTAATCTCAATTCATTAGCCAAGCCTAATCCTAAACCATTAGCCGAGCCTAAACCCATTCAATTCTGGAAGACAAATCAGATGGCCATTGGAAGAGGAAGTTCCTAAGCCATAACGGGAAGAAGCAGAAGGCAGTATTAAGCACGTCATTATCACTTTTCTTGATTAGCACATGGTTTAAGCCAGGATTCATCTTGTAAGGAGCATTAAGCCTCCATTAACGATTGATTAATGATGACTACTGTGGATTCACTGCAATTAAGAGTACCTTTTGTTTTGAGCTCTGTCTTGTTAATTGTGCCTGTTGTATCTCTTTTCCCCACACCTCTCACAGCCAGGGGCCAGGTGCCTTCCCAGCTCACCTTTCGCACAATTGTTCCCGACATTCTTGGTGAACCCGATGCGAAACGAGCCGGGGTGGGAGATCAGGATGGAGATTCCAGCAGAGCTAATGCAGTTTATTGAATATTACAACTTGAATAGATTTGATAAATATCTAGCAACAGCAGATCTGCCGAGAATGTTGGGCTTAGTTCAGAGATGTTTGCACGAAGTAAAAGTTATGAAGATGAAAGAGCAGATTGATGCTGCAGTGGAGATGGCACTTGATGTTGTACATGAATAGTATGGGATTTTTCAAGGTCATGATCCAGATGGACTCCTTGCATGCTATCAAGCAGAGATGAAGAGCCGAGGGATTCCAGAAGATCGGATGATTTCAACCTTTGAAGAAGTGGTAACCTCTGAGTTTAAAGATACGGTCCGAGAACTGGCAGAGACATACCCCACACAGTGGAATTATTTTGCAAAAGGGTTTGTTCATGAAAGCTCAAGAATTATCGAGTTAACAATGAAGGAGATTAATGAACGAAGCCAGATTGTTTTTTATAAAGAAGAAGGGGATCATATGCAGTTCCTTAATTATGATCAATTTTGGGACCATATTTCTGCAAGAAGTAAAGCCAAGGCAAATACAGCTTTGGAAGAAGAAGATTCAACTTCAAAGGACCATATTTTGAGCAACCAAGCAAAGGTACATGATGATTTTACTGCTGAAACACAAATGTATGAATTTTTTTTGAAGATTTCTCGCATGGAAGCTACTTCGAATAATGGTTCTAGTGAAGAGCTAGACTGTACAACAAAATTTTTTCAAGCTACTGACCTTGGCATGGGTGCTCTCAACAAGTTTATCAAGAAGATGAGCCACTACAGGCTTCTAATGGTTCTATCGGCACTATAGCTGAGCAGGGCAGCAGAGTTATTATAGATGATTGCAGAAACAAATCGATTATACATGCAATAGCTGATGAAGTGGTTGAGACTGTGAACCTAACACAGGATGTACCTGATAATGCCAATGAGCTTATGATTACTTCTAGCAATATGTTTGCTGATTCAATTATCACAGAAGCAGATTCCATAATTGAAGATTTTTTGACCCAATCTGAAGGAGAAGGCTATAGCAGTTTGGGAGAGCTGTGTGATGAATGTACCCCTTCAGAAGGGGTGCCTGATGAACCTTTTTCAAGTTATAATGTCTTGCTAAGTAGCATGGATGCAGATGAGGAAGCAGAGGACGATATTGAAGATTGCCTACATCATGCTGATTGTGAACAGGATATTGACATAGATTTTACATCTATGCTTATATACGGGCTGCAAGAGGAGCCAACTCCTATAGCTTTGATGAATGTTGATACTTCCAAGGGTGATTTTCCCAAGGATGTTATGGATGAAGATTTTCAGAACAAAGCTATTATTCATTATCAACCTCAAGATCCAGGTAAAAATCTCTGATGATACAGGTCTAGAAGGTCCTAAGATTTTTCGTAATGGCTATGAAGCTAGAGTGGGTGATGACGTTAAATCATCCCTGATGCTACATAACGTGCACAAGATTTTTCATTTCTTTGGGCAATGGGCCAAATGTGGCTAGATTTGGATACTATTCCTAATTCTTATGTCAGTGATGTCCTGGCTACCATTAAAAGGGAGTCAAAATTCTTTAATTCTTGCTGGTAACGACCTTAAGTTACCAAAAGTTTATGAGATGTGGCTGGTGCACTATGCTTCAGGTGAAGCTCTAGTATATTGCGAAGGCCATCAATGCTATGTGATTTTCATGGTATTTGATCCAGGTGATTCAAAAGATCTTCAAAAGCAGGTTCATTATGGATGGGTATTTTTGGGTCTACATTGTGGTTTCTTTCTGCTATATCTTGGAATAACATATTTGGAGCAGAAATTCTTGAAGTTGATTTATTTTTGGCATGTTACTTGGCAGTAGATTTATTTTTGGATGTATGTTAAGACAGACGTGTTTTCGATTATATGATCAATAAGCTTATATGGCTAGCTTCTAGTTGACATCTTGGACAATTGTTATAGTATCTTCACATCTTTTGAGATGGTTCTGCTACCAGAACTTGAAGTAAAGGACTTGACGACCATTCCGTGTTCAAACAAAGTAAGGCATACTTGAGCTTGACAGGGTTCCTTAAAGAGAGCTAATGGTCAAGCCGCTCCCATGACAAGAAAATGAGCAAAGGAATGCTGATCAAGAGTATTTGAATCCTGTATGATTAATCAGCGGTTATAAGGGCTTGCTAACAAGCCAATTTTTAAGCTGAAAATGTGCTAGATGCGACTCTAAGGGTCAGAAGATGTCTTGGTAATGCTAAACAGTAAGTACTCTTGAAGTGGTCATAGCTGGGATTTTATGAATCCAAGTTGAAGTACTCAAAAAGCTCTACATGCCTGTCTTTACGGCTCGTCAATCGGAGTTATGAATAAGAAGTTATGACAATTTGCCAAATGTGATTCCCTTACGATGATTATGGCCACCAATGAAGAAGCCTGGCAAAGCCTTGGCAGACATGTGTATCAGACATGAAGTCCCAAGCTTTGCATGGCCGGTATGTATGCCCAATGTGAAGCCATGAGGAGTTTAGGCCACCTAACTTAAAAGGACCACCCATTTAGCTAAAAAAGGCGCCTGCCCAAGCCATTGGGAGTTTTGGCCGCCCGTTGTTAAGGGGCCACCCTAATTGTAAAAGGGAAAGTGTTAAGCGAAGTGAAGGGAAAAAAATAAAACCCATGGCGTAACACAAAGGAAGCGGCGCATGAAGACGAAGATGGATTCATGCAGCGCACTCCGGTGCTCCGACGGCGACGCGCAAGAAACGTAAGATGCTCAGTGTGCCTAGGCGCTTGTTTTCGGCCCTGCTCCCGCAATTTTTCATGCTACTCGAATTTCGACGTGCCACATCATCAAGAGCCCCTTCCCATTAGCGATATCGCTAATGGGACGCCGAGAATAGAAAGGTTATTTTTTGGCCATGCAAGCTATAGAAAGAACATCGTGGAGCTCTCTCATCATGGGGTGGCTCTCTCCTCCTGATATAATCAAGATAATTAAGCTCTTAACTCGCCTCCTGATATCTTCAATCTCTTAAGCTCGGAAGCCTCCTCCACGTAATCTCATAAGCTAATCTCCTCCACATATCTTGAAGCTCTTGAGCTCTTAGGCTCCCTAACCTCGCAAGCTTAACCTATTTTGCTCTTAAGCCATTCCTAAACCTACTTGAAGCCAAGCTTTTGATTTCGAAGCTCTCGAAGCCATAAGAAAAACTCTCTAATCCCATACTTAAAACCTCTCTAAGCTCTCTAAGCCAACTCTCCCGGATTCTTCTTAGCCCTAAGCTTAATCCAAGCTTGTTTGATCCATTGAAGCTAAAGCTCTTAAGCTATCAAGAGCGGAGTTAATCTTAATCTCTCAATTCTTGAGGCAAGCTCTCTACATCAGGTCTAATCTATCGAGCTAGTTTTCGGCAAGGCATGCAAGCAAGGAAGATGGAGGTCAAAGCTTGAGAAAAATCTTGTCACGGATTAAAGAAAGTAAGAAATTGAAGCTTGCAGGATCATGGAACTGATATGATGCCTAATCTCAATTCATTAGCCAAGCCTAATCTCTGAGCCTAATCCTAAACCATTAGCCAAGCCTAAACCCATTCAATTCTAGAAGACAAATCAGATGGCCATTGGAAGAGGAAGTTCCTAAGCCATAACGGGAAAAAGCAGAAGGCAGTGTTAAGTAGGTCATTATCACTTTTCTTGATTAGCACAGGGTTTAAACTAGGATTCATCTTGTAAGGAGTATTAAGCCTCCATTAACAATTGATTAATGATGACTACTGTGGATTAACTAGAATTAAGAGTACCGTTTGTTTTGAGCTCTGTCTTGTTAATTGTGCCTGCTGCATCTCTTTTCCCCACACCTCTCACAGCCAGGGGCCCGGTGCCTTCCAGGCTCACCTTTCGCACAATTATTCCCCGACATCGGTAGGTGACGCTTATGACAAGAAAATCATAAATAAGTGTGAGGATGTCGTGACATAACAACTAAGTTTCTAGGACTTTGTACCCTTGCTAAAGAATTTTTTATCAAACTCAATTATTTTGCTAGATGGCAGGCTCAACAATGGAAGGGATGCTTGTCAAAGTCTCCAACTGATGTTATCATCTTTTTTATTGACTTTTTTGAGAATTACAATTTCAAAGAACAAAATAAAATTCACTCCATGCATTGGACTCTTCCTAGATCACTATTCTTGTGCACATCACATACATTTGGTGTCTAGTAGGTGAGATCGAAAAATAACACACTTCTACATTTCAAATGATAAGGAACATATAATATGCTACTTGTGAACACTGCTTTCTCTTACATAGTGCATGTTTGAAAGATAAAGGGTTAATTGTCTTCTCGAAAAAGCATTGGCTTTGGCCAGATGGCTGTGTTGCTCAAATTTAAATCAAGGTAACCTTATGTGTCTAGGAACTATCGATTAATTGGCTTGGAAATGCAACGGAATTACTTCACATCACATCATGGCAAGGGGGAGCATGATGGTGAAACAACAATCATAAAGAGCATATTGGTACAAGAGCAATTGAAGCTAGATGCATGGACCATGAAGATGTTGTGTCTTATTTGAAGCATCATTTTTAAATTTTTGTTTCTCAAATGATGTAAATTGGGAAATTCAATAGAAGGATATGCAAAGACATAAAATGTGAAATTGTAAACGCATGCTTGTGTCACGATCAATGCATTGTGTAAATGGATACTCAACGCCATAGATGGATGTGTGTTGAGATGGAGGTCACTCGCTTGCCTTTGTAATTTTTGTATTATGAAATAGTGGCAAAAGTGTCCAAATAGGGACCATGCAACAACATGGACATATTGTACACTTCAACAAGTTGATGATAATATTTCTAATTCTGATGTCTCAAGTGATGATAAAGGTAATTTGATGCCAATGTATGTAGGGAATCATGATGCTTTGAGTAATTATCTTTGTATAGGAGAAAACTTTGCTACAGATATCTACAAAGAGGGGGAGAATCTCTATTTGTTACATTGCTATGTGGCCAAGTACAAGACTAGCAAGGTATTGAAAGATGCATGGGGAAACTATGTCTCATGCAGTTTATGAATTGGTGGAAGGATACTACTATGAAAAGATTAAAGGCATGGATGATGTCTTATATCTTTTGACAATAAAGCTATGCGTTATTTATCCATCCCACCCAATTAGGCCCAATAGGTTTTAGTTTTAGCCAGTGCATGGAGAGTATAACCATTTTAGACTGTCTTCAGAGCTTTATGTGAATATCTCCAATAACATGCAAGTGGAAGTTTAATGTGTACTCTCTATAAGATATCCTCCTCAATATTAAATGTGCACTCTCTAAAGGATATCCTCCTCAAGATTTTACTTGTAGACATTTGGACCTCCCTTTCATGATAATTATTGATCCTTGTGTGGCTTTACTTATCTCATGTCATAAAAACCAATAATTTTTGTTTTTTTCAAGATTCATGGGGGATGAGTACCCCAAGCACACTTCTAAAAGGTGCAATGAAAAAATTAAGGTAGAATCAACCACATATCATCATGCTAAAACACTAGTCATGGCCATATAGAGGTACTTGAAAATCATGAAAATTCAACAATAGCCAAAGAGTAGTTCACGTCATAAAAAACTCTCAATATTAGGATTCTACAAATTTGCAAGCTTCATGGGAGGATGAGTACCCCTAGCGCACTTCTAAAAGGTATAATGAAAAAGTCAAGGTAGAATCAAACATCAGATAACCACAACTCACCATACTAAAACAATGGGCACGTAGAAGTACTTGAAAATCACCAAAACTTAGCAGCTAGCCAAAGAGTAGCTCACATCATTACAAACTTTCAATACTCAAATCTTGCAAATTTGTACAATTTCACTTTAACAAGAGTCAAAAATGGATAATCTAGCAATCCAAGTACATATTACATTGATATGTTCCTTTTTCATACTTTTATATCCATACATAATCACCCAATGGCAAATATATATCATCAACGTTACATAAATATACAAAAAAGGCCAATCATGCAGGGCCAATAAATTTTTTTCCTAGCTCTTATTTGCATGCCTACAAACATGTAGAGAATCCTAAATCATCCATTCTCATCATTATGGATGCCAATGTTATCCTCCCTTGCTTTCTTTGGTTCGTTCTAGCTCCACACAAATGCAATTTGATCTTCAGTTTTATACTAGTTGTTGACGGATTCAGTATATAGGCGTCCACCTAGTCGGACATCACATTTTTTATGAGTTTGTACTCTGTTATTCTCCAAGCTAGTGTAGTTATACTCCTGATTCCAGAGTAGCAGGTAAATTCTTTGAGTTGTAATTCTGTCATGAGATGTGTAAAGACCCATGTGAGACAACCACTAGCCATTTTGACAACCCTAGGTATAAAGTTCAATAATCTTAGTGTGAAAATAAGGCTTATCTCTTGGGAAGAAAAGAGCTTTGATGTACGTACGCTCAGATTTGTAATCATCGTATGTTGTGATTGGGTAATTAGATTTCAATTCCAAAACTTGCATTGTGTTCCTCATTATTTTCTCTTCAACTGAGTGTAAGCATTGAAAATTTGATAAGGGTTTGCGACTACGCGTCTACAAGTCTAATCTTTGAATTTGAGTGCTTAAACCACTATCTTTTGATGCTTTGACCATAGGAGAGTGTTATTAGACCTTAGGGCGATCTGTTTGAGCTATTTGATTGCAGTTTCTGTGACTTGGGTCATGATGGATTGCAATCCATGTAACTTGTTTGAATGCAACGAGACTTTGTAGATTTGTCTCCTTAGGTCTACTAAAGCTTCCCTTAAAGTTTTGTGACAATCCGAGTCCATTAAGTTGATGAAATGATGTGATGACCTAGAGCGGTGAGAAAGGACATAGGCTGATTTTTCGATCACAGAGTGATTATTTGCTTATTGAGTTGAGGCATGTGCTTGATAGGTTCACTTATTGAATATTGATAACCTCAAAGATTCTTCGTGCCCATTCAAGTCACTTTCCTAAGTATTGACATATTATGCTAGTGCTAGATAGCTATGCTCAGATGTTTATCATGGCGACACACTAACACTAGTCCACTAGCCATCATGGTGACTATGTATACTACAAATTTTCTTCTAATTTCAGGCATTGAATAGAATCTTTCAAGTTTGAATTGTGACATAAAAGTTTAAATTGCAGCACTCTAACATACAAGACATGATCGCCGTCGAAGTTTGTAAACACATGTTGGGTCCCTCCGTCGGTTTTTTGAAAGGCAATCACCTTAAGGTTTGTTGCTACATATGGATCATCCAAGATGGTGTAGAAATGCATCAAGACAACATTCACATCTTATAAAATAGATGGTATTTTTTATTGTTCCACCTCTTGGAATCAACATAGAGGGTAAATCTTAGGAAGATCCCTCTTGATTTCTATCTCTTCAATAGGCATTATTAAAGTGCCTTTCTTTGGGGTACCATTATCTCCGTAATGGAAGAGTTCATCCTCCAATCATGGAAATGAAGGGGCTTAAAACCTAAAAGAAGGACTCTCTATTCTTGGAGGAAGTTAGAAAAGAAAATGTGAGGTCCCCAACCCCGAGAAGATTGGGGCGACTTGATAGATGGCCTTCCTTTATTCTCCCTTTCCATTGATGGCACCCTACTCTGTTTCCACAAAGTAGAGATACGAGCAACAAAAGAGAGGAAGTCCTCTATCCATTGTTTATGTGGTTATAAGGTTCATACGCCACAATCCAGGTCGATAAATCTAGGATTCTAAAGAAGCTGTTTCCTAAAATAAAGATGAAATCCCATTGACATATTTAGAATCCATAAACAACGCCTTTTTTCCCACATTTAAGAGGCACGGCTACCATCCATAAACTATAAATATGATATGAGATTTAGTCTAAACTAACTAGTAATCTTGTGAAAAGTACCTGACTAATTGGGTCCATAGCTTTCAGGGATACATATATTTGGGACATCTCAACTCTTGATGCAATGAGTCTCTAATTTCACTTCTCTTAATAAGAGGGAGTGGATAGTTTCTCGACTAATTGCGACCACCCATCCTTGACTGGTAACCTGAGCCAACCCCCACTTTCCACCCCACACTCACACTTTTTAACTTGTTTTCTAATTACTACCACACTATTTTACATATATAAACAGTGTTCCTTAATTAATTCCAAATGTAGGTTCTTTTATATAGCCCTTCAAACAATACCAAAACAATTCAAACAAGGCCTATTGAAGACAACCCTATATCTCAACAAAAATAACTTTTTCAATTTCTCATGAGTTGCCGCTACCTGCAGACTTCCTCTGTTTAACCAACAGATCCTTTGCAAAGGTTTTATTCGCTAATTGCGAATTGCACAACCTTCCCATCTTGCTAACCGCGAGGCATCCCGCTACCCGTGAGGCATCCCGCTAATCGCGAGGCATCTTGCTAACCGTCAGGCATCCCGCTAACCGCGAGGAACAAAAGAGAGCCGATAACCTCACCCCTAACCGTGAAATCACCTCGCTACCCGCGAGAAACAAAAGATATTATTTCATCAATTCTTCTCTTTAAATGATTCTTGAAACATGATCAACCAATTCTTCATATCAATCAGTAACCACTTATCAAACAATAATAATTTATTAAGCAGTAACAATTCAACAACTAGTGACAATTTATCAAACAGTTCTTTCACTAATCTATGAAAACATATGCTTGTCTCTTGTGATAGAATCACGTTTCTTGGACGGTTTAAGGGGATCTCTATGCTTAGCTTCCCAAGTCAACATGAATAACAATGCAGAATTATAAATTTGTCTTACCAGATTAGCGACATGTTCGATTACCTCCCGTGTTTGAGGTTGGAGGATTTCGACTTCTTTCGCGACCAATACCTCCGCTTGAGCGACGTTTGGAGTAAGAGATGCTTTCTTCTGCACCTTTCTTGGAGGTGGAGCGACATGAGCGTCCTTCAAGCTTCGAGTCACTCACTTTGGGGCCATCGTATCGCGGAAGAGAAAAGGGAAAGAGAGAGAGAGAGAGAGAACTCAAGAATCCGAAGAGCAACACGACGAAGGTAGAGAAGAATTGGAGATGGAGATGTCTTGAAGGTAAGAGCTTGAGGGAGAGAAGGTAACTCCGACGTCAAGGCAAGAGAGCTTTCGCTTTTGAGAGTGTGTGTATGTGTCTTGAAAGTGAGGGGAAAGGGGTCTTTATATAAGCTCTCAAGGCCAGCTAAGAATAGAGGGATAAGTTCACGTACGTTCTAAAAATAAATAAAAATTTTATTTATTTAATTTTTTTTTGGACACGAAATTCCATGCACGATTTCGGTTCTCCAATTTTAGAAGAAGCTTGGCTTCCAAGACAAGAACTCTAAACTAAGCTCTTCCTCTCTTTCTTTCCTAAAAGTACTCCTCCTACTCCTTCTCTTTTAAAATTACTCCTCCTTTCCTAAAATTACTCTCTCTTTCCTAGAGGGTCAACTCTTATCTTTAGATGCAATCTTGAGGCTCAAGTTTTTCATTAACCTATTGTTTCAAGTGAATAAGTATCATAACTACTAGTTCTAAAACTAGAGTTTTGAACCGATTGTTCTTTGACTTAATAAAATGCAAACCTCAAATATTTGCAAAGTAAATGAAATACTTTTATTGAAAAATGATGGGTACATTACAGAAAAAAAATCAATTGCTGGGCTATCCAAGGTCACCTTGATGTGGCAAGTAAAAGAAAGCAAGTAGTGGGAAAGAAGCTTGTCTTCTATGGAGAAGGTCCTGGTGGATACAATGGTGTCCTCTCTATTATGGACATACACCTAGAGCCCAAGGTGGTGTTCAATCATCCTTTCGGGAGAGCTCTAGGAGTTAACATCAAATGGGCAGACAAGCATATCACCTTTATGGACCCTGCTCGGCGAATGAAAGAGGAAAATATTTGGGAGCACCTAAAAGGCACCCAGATGGAAGGAGAATGGATCCTAGTGGGAGACTTCAATATTGTGGAGAAGAGAAAGGACAAAATAGGTTCATCGAACATATTAGCTGGATCAAAAATATCCAAATGGATAAGCCTATGTGAGAAGTGGGCATTAATGGACATGTGGGAGGTGGGGCCTTGGAATATCATGCCAAGGTTCACGTACACTAGTCTACAGTAGGCCAACACAAGTTCTTGACTGGATCGATGTTACTATTCTCACCATCGGTGATTGGCTACCATCAATGCTAGAAATGAAGACGATGACTTCACAGTGCTTGTTGGATCACTTATCGTTAAGCATGTACAAAAAACCAAAGGAGAAGAACATTGCCCCCAAGGCGCCAAGAAGTTGCTTTCAACAAGGGCTCACTTGCTCAAAGACCCTCTCTTGAAAAGCCTCTCTTCAAAAGCCTAGCCTTGAAAGCAATGAGAAAGCTTGGGAAGGATGTGGAATCGGCAAGCTCGAGCGCCTGGGATATTTTTGCCAAGAATATTAAAAAAGAACTCAAGAATGCAGGCCCTAGAAGGAAGAAACACTGTGAGGAGAGCTTGAAGCAGCTCACAGATGAAGTAGAGCTATTAACCACCAAAAAACACGAAGGTCGGCTTTTGAAACTAAAAGATGGTTAGAAGCAAAGAGTGACTTGTTCGATCAACAACTTGAGGAGGTGAGGAAGTCCAAAATATTATCCAAAGAAACATCTGTCCAACTAAAGGAGGCTAATCAATCTCACTTCTTCAGGGCCCTCAAAGTCGAGAGAAATCTGGGCATTGTCCACGTGCTCACTAATGCGAAAGGAAAATTTGTTAAGGACCGAGATAAAAATGGCTCAATTGATATTTGACCACCTGCAACAGATCATTAGCGAACCTGAGGCCCACTCACCAAAAGTGGATGATGCCTGAGTCACTCTTCTTGGAAGTGTAAAAAAAATGGTGTCCCACTTAGACACCAACCTCTTAGAGAAGGCGTTCTTCGAGGAGGAATGCTTTCTTGTGTTGCAAGCTTTGGGCAAAGAGAAGTCTCCTAAATGGGACGGCTTGACTATTGATTTCTTCAAAGACTTTTGGGATGAGCTCAAGTCTTCAGTCATGCAAATGGCTAACCAAGCCCTGATCAATGGAGCCCTTGACTTGAGCATCAAAAGAGGCCTCATCAACCTATCCCCAAACTAATATGTTTCTCCTAGCTGAAGCACTGGTGTCCCATTACTATGATGTCAATTGCATACAAAGTTATTTCCAAGATTTTAGCCCTCAGGCTCTCTCCCCTCTTGGACAAGGTCATTACCCCCCACCAACATGAGTTTACAAGGGAAGATCAATATATGACAACATTCTGATATTAATGGTCGGCATAGAGTATGCATCGTTCACTAAGCAAGATTGTATATTGCTCTAGCTAAATTTAGATAAATCTTATGATAGAATCACATGTTTTTCATCAAAGAGGTTATGAAAAATGCTAGGCTTTGGGCCGAGGATGTGCCGGTTGGTCAGCACTCTTGGTGCTGGTAGCCAAGATGAGCTCCTATCCGCTGAGAGAATTGTGGGTACAATTGAGGTAAAACGATTGATCAAGCAAGGCTATCCACTAGCCCTATAATTTTTTCCATTGGATCTCATCCTCTGGTAACATTTCTCAAAGACAACATTGCAAGAGGGGTGATTCAAGGGTTCTCTCTGCCCAACAACGACCGACTTCTGGTGAATCTGTTTGCGGATGACTCCCTGCTCTTCCTCAAAGCTTGTCCTCTGGTGATGACAAAGGATTTGGAGATTGTGCAAACATATGCCATTGCATCAGGGTCAAAGTGTAGTATTGAAAAATCAAGATTGATCTCCCTCTCAAAAAATGACTTGTTTGATCAATCAATGTGGACCCACAAGATTGTGTCCAAGGGAAACGTATTCAGACACCTCGGAGACCCTTTGGGGGTGTATGTAACCCACAAACAAAGATTCATATGGGTGTTGGATAAGGTTAGGAGCAAGATGCAAAGGTGGGAGTTTGTGCTTCTCCCCTTCTCGAGTAGAATGTTAGTGATCAATTCATTAATTTTCCCCTACATAGCCTTCAATAGTCCATTGTGAAAGCTAGCCAAATGCAGCTCGAAGGATGTCTTGAAACGGGTGAAAATATTCCCATGGAAAAACAACACTAAAGACTCACTGCCCTGGCAATGTGCAAGTTGAGAGTCCATCCCAAAAGATGTCGAGCAAGGGGATATCAGGATCCTTAACCCCAATACTCATGTAGAGGCCTAGTGTGCCAAGTTTGTGGTAGCAATCATGAAGTAGTACCAAGCATAGGCTAGTATGACAAAGGCCGTGATGGACAATGCCAAATTGTGCTCACAAGGTGGCCAGTGGAAAGGGATGGAGATGCACGACAAGTTGCTTGCCCCTTGGTGGTCTAACCTAGCTATAAGCATGCAAATATTATGTTTCAATCCAATGGTATGCATGTGTTTCTATTAGGGAAAAAAGATGTACCTCACTCACCACTCATTTGTACAATTAAGCTTATGAATCTCTCTTTCAATGATGAAATAAAACAACTCTTTTTGTGTCATTCTTTGTGTCATCTGTTATCAAATGTTAATAATGATTTTGTTCTATTTGAGAATTTCTCAATACCTCATGCTTCTCTTTTGTCTTCTCCTTCTCTTAATATTTCTCAATCATCACAGCAAGTATGTTGCCAATAAATGTCTCTTATAAATTGAAGGAATGCGTAAAGAATACAATGATGTTTTCTCACAAGATTTACCACTTGAGTTATGATTGACATGTTCTATGAAACATGGCATAGATATAGTTACGGGTAGTCAACCCATTAGTGACCTGCTTACGAATTAAGTCATCTGAGGCTCTTGAGGTGGAACATGAGCTTGTTGCCTACCTCGATTGCGGGTTTATTCAAACTATGTCCTATCATGGTCTAAATGTGGCTACTATTAAGAATAAGTATACGTCGTCAAGGATTGATGAGTTGTTTGGTAAACCTACACATGCATGCATTTTTACAAAAATAGATTTACGATCTACGTTTCATCAAATAAAAATTAGACTTGCTAACATGTGTAAAATTGAAACAAGGTCTCTCACAGGTTTTAAGTGTGGATTTCTTGTTGAAAATAAAACTTAATTTCTCTGAATTTAAGTGGGCTTTCTAGGTACATGTAGTGCGTGAGGTTCTTTGTTGGGTTAATATAACACCTCCACTCACAATTGTGAGTATGTCACAAAAAGAAAAGTGTAGACTTTCAATAGTGCTTTGCAACAGAAGTATGACTCAAAAGTGTACCACATGAATTAAAATACATCGCGATGTTGATTCAAAGTTTACTTTAGGCTTAGGCTTGGGATTGAAGATATGAAAAGTGTTATAACAAAGAGAAGTGAACATAGTTAAGCAAAGAAAAAGAACCTATTCTATATGTTATTATGAGAATAAGAGCCAACTGACTTGATGTTCGATTCTCCAAAAAGTATAGTTAGGCTCGGAATTGAAGATATGTAAAGGATATTAAGGGACCACAGTAAATCAATTAAAGTCAGAGGAACTCTAATGTCTAGTGCAAAAGTTGGGGTTTTTATACAATTCTGGGTTTTGATAGAAAAGTGTTCGCTTTAATGGTCGAATCTTGGAGAACTCTCTGGAGGTAGATAAGTTTGCGTAGATAGTCCAAGAAAGTAGGGTAACTATCATTGCCATTGGAAAGCATAGGAACTCAAAAGAGTGGAGCAGGACCCTTGAGACCGCTATAATAGACGTGCAAAGGTGAATGTGTCATCCATAGTCATGGGGTGGCTCTCCCATCAGACGATGTATCTAGAATCCATTGAAGTGGTCATGGTTCGTCACGAACATGACAAGAATCTGTAATTCTTTGGATCTGGTAATATAATCCACTCACCATGGTGAGTTTTGCAAAAAAAAAAAAAAAAAAAAGGTGTTCGCTTACAAAGGGATCAAAGCCAGTAAATTACTTACGCACATATCAACTTTTCTTTTTTGGCTTAAATTTTAAAGTCTTAAGGAGACAACTAAGGCTAATGCTAAAATTTTGGGTAGGCGTAACAGAGGATGAGGTGGGGTTCTCCAAGGTGCCTCGCAGAGGTCAATTTGGAGTTCGGGCTTGGAGTGCTTCATCAAAAGGTGTTTGCTACTGGTTGCCAGAAGAGGGAGGCCCTCCCGCCTCCTCCCGGGGAAGGAAATGGCCTCCTAGTTGCTCTAAGTATGGGCAAGTGGTGAGGACAAGCGTGGTCCTCTAGGAGATGGTGTTTGCTAATGTTCGGGTTTGGCCCTCTACTACGTGGTGTGGCCTGCATGTGTGGGAGAGTAGTGGCTACGTATGCTTCTTGCATTCAGAAAAGGGCTTGGCCCCCTTAAGGCCTGGAGATTTTGATTTCGTTCTGCTCGTCGCTTGTTGTGCTCATGTCTTTTACTGGTCCGATTGGTGGAGTTCATTGGCGGATTTTGTTTGTTTCGTGTGGTGGTGCTCTTGGGGATGGCTTTCGGAAATATCGATGCTCAAATGGTAGCAAGCGTCGGAATTCGTGGCACTGGTGACTTGCTATTGGGTTTGAGGATTTTTGGTTCTTGGCCTCGTCTGGTTCGATCGGTTTTTGCCCGTTGAAGTTGTTGGTTTCGTCCGTGGAGGTGGGTAGCAGGAGTTGTGGTGGATGGGTGGCAGACATCCCCTACAAGGTGGCCTCCTACTCCGTGTCTTTGTTTCTCGCTAGTAGGTGTTTTTAACATTTATTGTATAAGATGTGATCTGTATTGTCGGGTTTGGGCTCCTTGTAAAAACCAAGTGGACTGTTTGTAGTATCTGAGTCTTAGTGCATGTTAAGTGATTGAGCTAGTCATGTACTTTTTGTTTATGGTTAATATTATCTCACTCACATAATGTGAGTTCTGCTAAAAAAAACAAAAATGGGTAGGTATGGAGATTTATAACTAAAATGTCAAAATTTCAGAACGGAGACCTCTCGCATCTTTTGAAGGACTGCCAAGTGATTTGTGGCCGTCTTCCAAAAGACATGGAAGATAGGATTCTTTAAAAACGATCTCTTTCTAGAAGGGAAGATGTTAGGGAGCCAAGAGATCCTTATCGTAACTCAAATTGTTATATTTTGCTACTTCAAACAGGTCTAGAAGGTGAGAAACTATCAAGTCTTTGAAAATACCATGGAAATAGCTAGGTTCACAAAGAAAATCGCCATTGGCAAACGGATGAACACTGATAAGTGGAACAAGGCTTATGGCACAACAATGACTAACCCTACTAGGTAAGGGCGTAGGCCCTGTACTTGTCATGGGTGGCACCCCTTTCAACCAGAGTGTAACTATGGTCTTTTAAAAATATCATGGCTCGACACAAGCAGGCATGATGTTGTAATTTTTTGGTCGTGATAATATAACTCACTCACCATTGTGAGTTTTGCAATTTTTTTTTTTTTGAAATTTCGGAATCGAACAACTTAAATTCGGAGGAATTAAGTTTTTATTTTCAATAGGGAATATACGCTTAAGACGTGTGAGGAATGATCCATAGGACAATTGGTGGGGGAAAAGAAGATGCTACACTACAAACCCTAGCAAGTGTGGGGGCACAGATAGAAGTAGCAACAATAAGTCTATCACTATCAGGTAATGAGAAATTTCTCACTTTACCACGTTCTAAAGGAAACTCCTCCTTTATCAAAGCTATAGCTTGTAGTGATGGGAAGCCCATGTGAAAAGGTTAGGTCTTTCTTATTCATGTGAATCACAAGTCCCTTCACAACATTGAGCACATCTCTTTCCCTATTTTCGAATGAGTCAATAGTGGATGCCAAATGTACTTCCGCATGTCTCCCCTATTTGCCTATAGTGAATCATGAGTCCATGTATCAATTTAGAAAAAAAAAAATGAGACATAGTAAACTAAGTCCTCACTTTGGAATTATTTTCAAAATATCCCAAATACTTTTGGAATTTCCCTAGAGTAAATTTCCAAAATTCCCAAAATACTTAGAAGAGCTTTGGCAAAATAAGAGGGCTATTTTGGCAGTTTTTTCGATTTGAGGATTATGTTGGGAATTTTCACAAATCTTAGGGGTATTTTGTTAATTTCCCCTATTTTTAACTAAAAACACTTGTTTTTTTTTAAAACCCTTATTTCTTGCTTTGTGATATTTATATGATGTGGAGACAATATTTTGTACTCAATATTTTATATTTATGAGGACATAAAGCCCACAGAGTAAAATTGCTCAAAAGGTTCATGTTTTCTAAGACCGTATCCCTTTTGCTTTGCTTTTGAAGAGCGCATCTCCTCAGATTCCCGCTAATTAGACCCGCTTGCAAAATTAGAGGGACATATTGATCTATCAACAACCGAAGAAAATAACACATTCAAAAGAAACATCGACATCAATGATCCTCTTGGGAAAAATGAGTAAGGACCCTTTACAGAAGGAGGTATAAAGTATGATGGAAGATATGGAAAAAAAGTAGAAATAGCCTTAGAGAATTGGATGAACTTTCCTCTTAAATGGTAGCATTCTTGTTTCAAAGTAACATAGAAAAGAAGCATGATTAAGTTGTTGCGGGGTGCTCTACCGACGGGCGTGAAGATACAAGAAAGAGGAATCGGGTGATCGTTGCTCGGGGTGCAGAATAGCTAGTGAAGATGCCAGGCAATCAGTGGCATGGCTGGGAAAATATGCAAGTGGATTCAAAGGACATGGAAAATTAAGATCTTCAAGAATGATTTGTTCTTTGGTAGTAACAGGTTGGGAAGTCCTGCTCTTCTTGTCTGCACTCAAATATTTGGGTACTACTTCTTTCACCATATTTGGCAAGCAAGGAACTGTCGTGTGTTTGAGGGGAATCTGGTCGTGGCAAGCTTTTGTGAAATCATACAAGAGAGCAGAGTGACGATCCACATGATCGGAGGCAAACAAGCCTCAAGGACTGGTCTAGAACAATACATGACATCTTGTAATAAGTAAAGTCTAGGCGTAGTTGTGGTCTCTCTGTCAAGCAAAAAACTTGTAATCTTTTGACCCTCAAGGCTCGGTTCTTAATATTTTTGATGTTCTTGGTGTATATTTTTGATGTTCTTAATACTATCCACTCACAATTGTGAGTTTTGCAAAAAAACAAAAAAAAAGTTGCAATCACAAGAAGAAGTATAATTAAGTTGTTGCAATTAAATGGTTGGATCAAATTATTTGCAAAAGAAAAAAATTTAATTGGAACGAATTACGTCTCATCACACAAAATTTTAATTGGATCGAATTATGTCTCATCACAAAAAACAAAATTGAAAAGCCAAGAACTTGATGAAAGGGGCTTGATAGATAGATTTATGTTGTGAATCATCTATCCCTTTCCCTCCCAATTCCTTTTTCTTTTTCCAAACTCAAATTCAAATTCTTGGAAAATTCAAATTTTTGGCCTTTATTTTTAGGGCAGCTAATTAGACAACGGAGATTTATGCTATTTACTAGGACTTGTTAATGTATTCCCATATTTTGACCATCAAAGTTAAAGTTGAATGAGACTAAAACTAGGATCATATTCAAGAAGGAAATGTAAACTAAAAATCTTTGGATGTGTGATAATATTCCCCCTCTCTCCCTCTCTCTCTCTCTCTCTGCTAGGCGAGAGGCTCACATGCTCACATCAGAACTTGCGTTCGTCACATTTCAGTCATGACCTAGAGCTGTGTTCTTTCCTCTACTAGCCAATGTGGACTCTCCCTTGATGTTCTCATCACCACAATCCCTGAGCATCGAGAATCATTTTTCGGTCCCATGCATAGTACATCAAAAGTATCTTTTGGTCCCATAAGTCATATTTGACCTCTAAAGACGATAATAAAATCTATCTATCTCTCTATCTCCATCCTTGCATATACAACTAAAAGTAGAAAGATAGAGAAAGAGGCACATGTACCTCTCTCTCTCTCTCTTTCTCTTTCTCTCTCTCTCTCTCTCTCTCTCTCTCTCTCTCTCTCTCTCTCTCACACACACACACACACACACACACACACACACACGCGCACACGCGCACACACAAAAAGATTTTTCTCTTCTTGACCTCTTTTAGCATTGACCTTTAAAGCTAGAATCAAATGTTGTCTCGGTTGTATACATAACAGAAATCTAATGCAAAACTTTGGAATGGAATGCCATCCTCCCAAGCTCCAACATCTTCTCGGAACCACCCCCTCTTTACCTTTTACCACTAGTGGTAGTCCTTGTTTCACACGTATGGAAGTTTTTTCTTTGTTTTGGAAAAGGACTCTTCCAACTTTGACTTCTCTCATTCCAATTCCATGAAAGGAGGTCAAAAGGTATTTACTTTCATGATATTCCCTGTTCAAAAAGAAAGTTTTACCTAGGTCTACTTGACTTTTTGTGAGGTAAAGTCATGGCATCCTATATGGGTTTGCAACATTGTTGAGTTATAGAGCTACCTTTGGCAACATTGTTGACTTATAGAGCTGCCTTTGGCAGCATTGTTGCCTACGTGAGCATAAGGAGAGCTCTAGCTACACATATCCTCCTAGTCGTATTCCAAGACACTTCTTTTTAGATTAAAAAATATTGTTCTACATTATCTAAAATAGCATAATGCTTTCTTATCGGTGAGCATAACCCACTACCGATGCACTCTAACAAATAGGTTAGGAAGCTTATCAACAACTCCGTGTGCTTCCAAATCTATACCACATTCGATGGGTCCACCAAAGCCCAATTACTTACTAAACAATGCCATGTGTCCTCAAACTACAAGCAATGGTGATTGCATCTAAACTAGTTACATCCATTAAGTTCAAAATATATTCTATTCTAGTATGTTTTATTTGTATTGCACCTTTAATAGCTAAATTTCTCCAAAGTTGTCTAGCCGAAGAATCAAAATGAATCTTGGAGAACAGGAGATTGCATTGAAAAGCTTGTTTCATTTGGCTCACATCTTCTTGCAAAAGATGATAAAGCAAGAGAACCAGATTGTATTGAATTATATTGAAGTAGTCCATGACTCACCTATTCTCATGTATGCTTTACCAATGAAGGATGATGAACTTCCACGATTCTATCCTGCCTTGTATTCAAAGTACAATGAACCAACTGATCAAAACAGATAAATCAAAAATATAGATCAGATTAGAGAATGTTATGAGAAGAGCAAGGTGTTCTGGGCTGCCTGGAAGAACTTTCTAAATGTGACAAAACAGAAGACCATTGTCTCACAACTGAAATATGAATTGATCAACTTCAGAGGGATGACAATGCAGTGGCGAAACCATATCAATATGTTGATAAAAAACACAAATCACCTACTACAACTCTCAGTGGAAGATTCCATAATCCTTGAGAAGGACTTATGTTGGGGTAAAAGCGGTGAGCCTCTTACCCTGATTGAACATGCCAGAGGTGTCTGACCACTCATCACTTGTACACACCTTATTCTTTACTAGATAGAACAAGGGCTCTCTCACACATATTGTGGTGAGCTGCTCCACCCACATACTCTCTCTCTCTCTCTCTCTCTCTCTCTCTCTCTCTCTCTCTCTCTCTCTCTCTCTCTCTCTCTCTCTCTCTCTCTCTCTGAGTACATGCACCGCATTCATGCGCTCACAAATGGTATCAGAGCTAAGGCTTGGCAATGGCGTGGAGCACAATAGTGTCAAGAGCTTTGAGGTGATAGCTTGCTCGCTCTTGACGGCAGAGAAATCAAGAAAGGTTGAAGATTTGTGAGAACGCAGTGGAATCTTGTGAGCTCAGCTGAGAGTGATGTATGCTCTTGTGGAAGCTCTGAAGAGAGTGTGTAGGTAAATATGCTTCCCTAAAAGCTATGTGCATATCCACACTCTATTGTAGATCGTTTTTTGCTTTGTAAAATGAAAATCTGAAAATTTTTCCCGCTTATACCCTCTGTTTTGATGTGGTCTATAACTTTACGGAAGAAATGTTTTGTGTCATAAAATCTAATATCTAACTAACCCAAATGATTTTCTCATATTAAATTGATCACTTAATGTGGGAGAATAAACGGGAACAAGTGTTAAGATATAGGTATGTGCTTATAGATCTATCTCAACACGGGGCCAATGGTAAAGGGGCCCAAAAAGGGAGATGGTCTATCAAAGAGCAAGGCTAACCAATGGAGCATAAGACCTTAGGGTTAGCTTCATTAAAGACCTCCTATAAATGTGTGTAAAAGTCCTTTGACCTTAAGTAAGCTAGGGCTGAGCTTGAGGTGGGAACCCGGCCCAAGCTCGAGGTGCTTGTCCTGCTTGAGGTGCTTGTCATGCTTGAGGTGTTTTTCATGCTTGAGGTGCTTGATTAAGATGCTTGAGGTGCTTGACTGGCTCCATGCTTGAGGTGCTTGACTTGCTGCATGATTAAAGTACTTGAGGTGCCTTGAGAAGCTTGCCTGAGATGCTTGTGGGAACACCCCCTAGTTCAAGTGCTTTGTCATGCTTGGTGAGTAAGGTGCTTGATCACCTAAAAGTCAAAAGCATTCCTACAAGAGGGGGGGCGAGCCCTTTTCCTAGGGGCTAGAGAGAGAACACCCACTCACACACACAAGGGAAGCCCAACTTGAAGAGGCAGTAAGGACACATGTCAGGCCCCTACCCATGTTACCTTCATGTGTTGCTTGAAGCCTATTGGCTAGGCTTCAAAGGGGTCCAATGATAAATTACATGAATTATCTAATTGTTTTAGCATTTATCAAGTCCTCTCTCTCAAAGGGGAAAGGGGGACACTTGTCCCAAGGCTACCCATGTTGCTTGTAATGGCTCCTGCTTGTGATTGGCTAGGCCTGGAGGGGTCCAATGAGCTTCAGGCATGAGCTACAAGGGGGGTTCGACCCAAGCAAGCTAGGGGGGTGCCTAGGGGGTATACTCACCCACACACACTCACAAGCACTCTCAGTGTGTGATATGAAAAGTGCAAGAGCTCCCTCTCCAAGCAAGTAGAGGTTGAGAGCCTACACCAACACTCTTGGCTATGGAGTGCAAATCCAACCAAGAGCCATGCTTCAATGCTTAAGCTTGCCATCTCCTTCTTCTTCATTACTATGCTATTATGTATGCTAGCAACAAGAGTATGATAAGTGAGGAACTAATTCTTTCTCCTACGAAATGTTTCTTCTTCCTCTTCCCTACCCTCATTCCCTGCTAGCTCTCTCCACCTTCGAAGGTGTTTGAGGTCTTGGGACTGAGGCTTGGGATAGTTAAAGCTTTCTTCAAGTTTATGTTATGTTTGTGGTGCATGAAGCCTTCCATCTTCATGGCATCACCTAGGTCACAAGGAACACAAAGACTGTATTGTAACAAGTCTCTCTTTAAGGGAGAAATCATAATACAAATGCCTATTGGAGGGGGGACCGGCTCCACATAAATCCGGTCCTCAATTGTTGTCATGTTCTCTAAACTCTCTCTCTTGTAAAAGTATTGTCTATGCCAAGTTAACTAATTGCTATGATTATGTTGCTATCTTCAATTATGTCTACCCGCTATGCTCACAAAATCATTTCTTGAAAGTACTCTCATTAAATTCCGCTATTCTCAAATTGAATAGGCAAATTCCATTATATTGGTATCAGAGCATTTGGTTTCTCTTTTCTTGCTTAAGAAGAGAGGTCCTTAAGTAGCCTATAAATGGTTGATGTTGTTAATTATAATAGAGTAAGTGGAACTGGGATCTAATACCGGTTTTGTTAAGCCCACTATGTGGGGGATGGTGCACACCTCGGGAGCTTTGGACTTAATAATGGAGTCTTTTTAGACTTGCCTACGGCTTTACCATTATTGAGCCATAAGAAGTCCGAAAGGAGCTAGCCCTTGGCAACTCTGCTATGTTAGACCTACTCCTCTACTCTCTATAATTAACGACTTTGAGCCGTGGGTGTAGATACTTAAGAGCCGATTTTCAAAGGCTAAGAGGAGTGGCAACTAAGGTTTTGAATTGCCAAAGCATACACTAAGTACATACATAAAATTTTGTTAACATGGCTGACAATAATCAAGAGAGTAGAATGAACATTGATAGCTTTGACTTTGCACATGAAGGTGCTAATGATGATGCTCCCATGTTTGTGAATTATCTTGTGACTAGGTTGCAACAAGCTATGGGCAACCCTACCTTGCAAGCCGAAGTTACTCAACAACTTCGTGCCTATGGAATTTCCCTTCCTCTCCAAGAGGAGAGAGAGCTTAGGAGGCCTCTTGAAGAGACCCCCAAAAGAAGACTCTCTCCCATTCGAGAGGAGGAATCCAAAGAGAAAGAAAGCAATGAAAGTCTAAGTTCTTCTGAAGGTGTGGCTCCACGAAGAAGGCGGTCTAGACGATCGCCTACTCCTCCCAAGAGGAAAAGAGCAACCCATAGTCCTTCTCCTCATCACTCTCAAAGGCAAGAGAGGAAACAAAGGAAGAAAAGGGCTAGGAAGAGGTCACCCTCTTCTCCTTCTTCTTCACCTTCCTTCTCTTCCGATGAAAGTTATGGCTATTCTCCTAGAGAATACAAGAGGGGAGGACATCGCAAATCATTTCCTGCATGGCGAAGGTCACAAAAGCTAAAGAAGTTCAAGGAGGGAGGAAAGAGTATCTCTTTTCTCACCTACGATGGCACCTTTGGTGCTACCGACAAAGTGTTGGCCTTCATCCAGCAATTTGATGCGGCCTTTGGGGACGAGGGCTTCACAGAGTCCTCCAAGCTACGCCATGTAGCTATGCACTTCCAACAATCAGCTCGTCAATGGTGGGCTAGCCTTCGTGGCAATGGAGAAGCCCCAAAGACATGGAAAACTCTACGAGTTTCCATCATGAAGCAATTTCTTCCAAGCGATACTAAAGATAAAGTTCTTACCGAATGGCGCGGCTTGAAGCTCCTCTCTCATGAGTCTATCAACAAGTATGTAGATAAGTTTTGGGATTTACATCTCAAAGCTACTGTCTTTCAAAAGATAGACTTTGCCAAGCAAAGACAGCAATTCTGTGCGGGATTACCTGAAGAGATGGCCGAATATATCAACTCTCAACGGCCCGGTACTATTACCGAAGTAATCCACCACACCATGGTTGCTTCACGCATCAATTTCCATCAAGGGGCTAGACGTAATGTCAAGCCCATGGAAAACAAAGATAAAAATGATGCAAAGGGGAAATCCAATGCTCAAAATAATTCCCAAGGCACTTCCAACAACAACAACAACAACAACAATCGGTCCAAGGAGAAGGGAGTTTACAAAGGTAAAACAAACTCTCTCCTGAAGAGCTTGAAGCTTTTCGCAAGGACCATAAGTGTTTCAAGTGTGGGGAGCAAGGACATGGCTATCGTTCTTGCCCCAAGAAGAATACTCGCAATGAGACTCCTAGGGCTTCCACCATCGAAGCTCCAAAAGAGGATGCTCATTGCAAAGGATCATCACTCTCCTATGCTTGGGGAAAGGTAAGAGAGCATGATGCCTTCATCTTGTTTGACCCTGGCTCTACTCTCAACTTCATATCAATAGAGTTGGCCACCAAGTTGGGCATTCAAGCTTTTGAGATGGGAGATATAGTAACAGCTGATGCAGCTTTCAAGGGACAACAAGCCTCCGTTACTCCCTTGATTGGGAAGTTGAGGCTTCATGTCCAAAGCTATGTCGACAAAGAAGACTTCTTCATCTCTCCCCTCCAACATCAGGATGTTATCCTAGGGGCACCATGGTTTGATCGCATGGCTGCCAACATGAAGTTCCCTGAAAGGAGAATTTACTTCACCTACAGGGGAAAGAACATGTATATAGATGTTAGTGAGCGTGGTCGCACTATTCCACTTGTAAATCCTCTTTCTTTTGATAAATCAATGAAGAGCTCAGTTTCTGCGTACATGATTTATGTCAAAGAGTCTCTAAAAGCTAATAATGTTTCATCAAATGAAAATGATAGGAATCAAGAAGAGTTAGACTTGTCTACTTTTCTAAAAGGATTCCAAGATGTGTTCATCGATTATATCCCTATGGACCTACCTCCAAAACGAGGGGATGATGACCATCGTATTGAGCTCCTTCTAGGAAGCTCACCGCCTAACAAACCTCCTTATCGAGTCTCACAAGCTCAACAAGAGGAGATCATGAGGCAAGTACAAGAGCTGGTAGACAAAGGGATGGTGAGGCCTAGTTCCTCTCCCTTTTGTTCTCCAGTCCTTCTAGTGCAAAAGAAAGATGGTACATACCGTATGTGTGTGGACTATCGAGCACTAAACCATATCACTATCAAAAACAGATTTCCCGTACCTCGGGTAGAAGATCTGTTTGATAAGCTACAAGGCTCTACCTACTTCAATAGGATTGACCTTAAGAGTGGCTATCATCAAATAAGGATAGTGGATGAGGATATCTTAAAGACCGCGTTTCGCACAACATTTGGTCTTTATGAATATCTAGTCATGCCTTTTGGCTTGACTAATGCACCAGCTACGTTCAATCGTTTGATAGAGAAAATTTTTAGACCATATCAAAATTTCACTGGAGTGTTCTTCGATGATATCATCATCTACTCCAAGTCTTTGGAGGAACATAAGCAACATCTCCAAGTGATTTTTCAAGCCTTGAGGGAGAACAAACTTTTTCTCAACCAAAAGAAAAGTGAATTCTTCCTTCAAGAGATTCAATATCTAGGCCATATTATCTCTCACGATGGTATTCGTATGGATCCATCAAAGTTAGAGGTAATAAAATCATGGCCTAACCCAAGGAATCTACATGAGCTAAGAAGCTTTATTGGTATGTGTGCATACTATAGACGCTTCATAGCAAAATTCTCTGAAGTAGCAGGACCACTACACGACTTAACCAAAAAGAACGTTAAGTTTGTATGGACTGCTAAGGAGCAAAATGCTTTTGAAAAACTCAAAGAGAAGCTTACTTCCCAACCAGTCCTCGTGCTTCTGGATCTCTCAAAGCCATTTGAGGTCCAATGTGATGCTTGTGGTGATTGCCTTGGAGCGGTTTTGCTTCAAGAAGGGCATGCCATAGCATATGAGAGCCGAAGGCTCAATGGTGATGAACGAGTCTTGGGCATTTATGAGAAAGAGCTTTTAGCTGTCCTACATGCCCTAGACACATGGAAGCACTACCTATTGGGGACTCCATTTATCCTACGAACCGACCACCAAAGTCTCAAGTATTTCATGACGCAAACCAAACTTTCCGACAAACAAATGAGGTGGGCAAATTTTCTTTCGCAATTTAATTTCCATATTGCTCACATAGCTGGTAAGCACAATCAAGTTGCCGATGCACTTTCACGACGACCAAAAGTTAATGCGGTGTCTATAGCTACTCACAATGATCTATCCTCTATGATAGATGAGTATGCTACTGACCCTGACTTTAGAGACATAATGTCAGCCCTTGCTTTGGGGAAGAAAGAGGAACCATTCACCTTGCAGGATGGTTATCTTCTCCACGGCAATAGGCTATGTGTTACCCATTCCCTTCGTGAAAAGGTTATGTATGAATCCCATGCTCCCCCATATGCAGGGCATAGAGGTATTCAACCTACTCTCCGAGGAGTAGAGACGTATTTCTATTGGCCTACCATGAAAGTGGACATACAAGAGTATGTTTCAAAATGTGTAGTATGCCAAAAGACCAAGTATGATAGAGGGAAGCAACCTGGATTACTCCAGCCATTGCCTATTCCAAATTCACCATGGGAGAGTATATCCATGGATTTCATCTTTGGATTACCCAAGTCTATCCATGGGAATACAGGAATATGGACAATAGTCGACAGGTTTAGCAAGCAAGCACATTTTATTCCTGTCAAAAAGACTATTAAGGCACATCAAATGGCAACTCTCTTCATATCTCAGATTTTCAAACACCATGGATTACCCACATCCATCGTGTCAGATAGAGATCCTAGAATGACCAGTAATTTCTGGAAAGGTCTCTTTGAAAATCTAGGAACAAGATTGAATTTCTCTTTGGCCTATCACCCACAAACGGATGGCCAAAGTGAGATAGCCAATCTTACGATACTCGATCTACTCAAGACTTATGTTACCGAAGTAGATCAACGCTCACAATGGGAAAAGTATTTACCGCTAGTAGAGTATGCCTACAATAATACTGTACATACTTCTACGGGCAAAGCACCTTTCGAGATCATAGAAGGAAGACCTAAAAGTCCCTTGCTACTGAAAGTACATGGGAAGATCTTCGCCGCCGATGAGTATAGCCGTAACCTACAATAATCTTTTCAAAAGATTAGGGAGGCTATAGCCATCTCTCAACAAAGGCAAAAAGCTGCTGCTGATAAGCACAGAAGAGCCTTAATGTTCAAAGAAAATGATTGGGTCTTACTCAAGTTTCCTAAGGCTCGATTAAGGCAAACGACGGGCAAAAATCCTACGGGCCATCAAAAGTATTATGCTAAACTA
Source organism: Adiantum capillus-veneris (assembly GCF_014529385.1). Classification (NCBI taxonomy): domain Eukaryota; kingdom Viridiplantae; phylum Streptophyta; class Polypodiopsida; order Polypodiales; family Pteridaceae; genus Adiantum; species Adiantum capillus-veneris. Next base: position 64,449,171 of record NC_140936.1, read on the forward strand.
GCAAAAAGATACTATGGTCCTTTCCAAATCTTGAAGCCTATCAATGAGACGGCTTATCAACTCAAGTTGCCCAACCATTGGCTTATACACAATGCCTTTCATGTAAGCTTACTTAAGCCCTACAAAGGAGAGCCACCAATTGAACCAATTATTGAAGACCCTCCCGAAGTTGAAGACCAAGAAGAGGTGCTACAACCCGAAGCTATCCTTCGGCATGAAGACAAGGTACTACGACATGGTAAGATTATCCGACGGTATCTTATTAAGTTCAAAAATTATCCTTTTGAAGATGCTAAATGGATGCAAGGAGTACAACTTAAAGATAGTATGAACCTTGTCAATGCTTACAATGCTACATTAGAGTAAGCAAATGTACAAATTTCTTTTAAATAACTCATGTTTTTGTCTTATATGACTAGTCCTCTTTTTAATTGTGCACAAATTTAACTAGTATGCATGCTTAGAATCATGTTTGTGATGACGACGTCTCTCAAACACCAAGTAGAATTTGTCACTCTACTTTGGGAGAATGAAATGGACTAAAGAGCAGACATGCTTGCGGCAGCTATGTCTCCCAAGCACCAAATGGATTAGTCATCCATCTTGGAAAGATGTCGTAGGGTAAAAAGGGATCCTTTACCCGCTAAGTACGATTGACTACTGACTAAGACTTTATCTCTTCTACCTCATAGTCGAGGACGACTATGATTTCAATAGAGAGGTAATGTCATAAAATCTAATATCTAACTAACCCAAATGATTTTCTCATATTAAATTGATCACTTAATGTGGGAGAATAAACGGGAACAAGTGTTAAGATATAGGTATGTGCTTATAGATCTATCTCAACACGGGGCCAATGGTAAAGGGGCCCAAAAAGGGAGATGGTCTATCAAAGAGCAAGGCTAACCAATGGAGCATAAGACCTTAGGGTTAGCTTCATTAAAGACCTCCAATAAATGTGTGTAAAAGTCCTTTGACCTTAAGTAAGCTAGGGCTGAGCTTGAGGTGGGAACCCGGCCCAAGCTCGAGGTGCTTGTCCTGCTTGAGGTGCTTGTCATGCTTGAGGTGTTTTTCATGCTTGAGGTGCTTGACTGGCTCCATGCTTGAGGTGCTTGACTTGCTGCATGATTAAAGTACTTGAGGTGCCTTGAGAAGCTTGCCTGAGATGCTTGTGGGAACACCCCCTAGTTCAAGTGCTTTGTCATGCTTGGTGAGTAAGGGGCTTGATCACCTAAAAGTCAAAATCATTCCTACAAGAGGGGGGGCGAGCCCTTTTCCTAGGGGCTAGAGAGAGAACACCCACTCACACACACAAGGGAAGCCCAACTTGAAGAGGCAGTAAGGACACATGTCAGGCCCCTACCCATGTTACCTTCATGTGTTGCTTGAAGCCTATTGGCTAGGCTTCAAAGGGGTCCAATGATAAATTACATGAATTATCTAATTGTTTTAGCATTTATCAAGTCCTCTCTCTCAAAGGGGAAAGGGGGACACTTGTCCCAAGGCTACCCATGTTGCTTGTAATGGCTCCTGCTTGTGATTGGCTAGGCCTGGAGGGGTTCAATGAGCTTCAGGCATGAGCTACAAGGGGGGGTCGACCCAAGCAAGCTAGGGGGGTGCCTAGGGGGTATACTCACCCACACACACTCACAAGCACTCTCAGTGTGTGATATGAAAAGTGCAAGAGCTCCCTCTCCAAGCAAGTAGAGGTTGAGAGCCTACACCAACACTCTTGGCTATGGAGTGCAAATCCAACCAAGAGCCATGCTTCAATGCTTAAGCTTGCCATCTCCTTCTTCTTCATTACTATGCTATTATGTATGCTAGCAACAAGAGTATGATAAGTGAGGAACTAATTCTTTCTCCTACGAAATGTTTCTTCTTCCTCTTCCCTACCCTCATTCCCTGCTAGCTCTCTCCACCTTCGAAGGTGTTTGAGGTCTTGGGACTGAGGCTTGGGATAGTTAAAGCTTTCTTCAAGTTTATGTTATGTTTGTGGTGCATGAAGCCTTCCATCTTCATGGCATCACCTAGGTCACAAGGAACACAAAGACTGTATTGTAACAAGTCTCTCTTTAAGGGAGAAATCATAATACAAATGCCTATTGGAGGGGGGACCGGCTCCACATAAATCCGGTCCTCAATTGTTGTCATGTTCTCTAAACTCTCTCTCTTGTAAAAGTATTGTCTATGCCAAGTTAACTAATTGCTATGATTATGTTGCTATCTTCAATTATGTCTACCCGCTATGCTCACAAAATCATTTCTTGAAAGTACTCTCATTAAATTCCGCTATTCTCAAATTGAATAGGCAAATTCCATTACATTTTGCAAGTTCCTCATTGTTTTGCTGATATTCAACTCAAACCGGTTGCACGCAAAAAAGTTTAAGTTTTTTGTCTCGCATAGTGTGCGAGTTTCATGCACTCTTGGAAGTACGATTGGTGCTCAAAGTTGAGTGCATAAATTATGAAATCAAGATGCAATTTAAACTTGCGCCGAGCTTGAGATTTGAGGGCTTTTTGGTAGAGTTGGGTAGAGAATCACGGAGGCGTTTATGCACCATCAAAGCGGTCTCTTGAGAGACACAATTTTTCAAGCATACAGGTGGAGCTTCTTTCACAGGTCTTCTCAGAACACTTTGGCAATAATTTTGTTCTTTGATTCATGGTCTTTGCGGATGGATATGCATATGATTATGGTGCATGGTTGATGCCCATTGTACATGCATTTTGGTGAGCACTTTTGAGCATCGGTGAGCTCTCTTGAAAGCATTGCTATCACATTGATCAATTTTTTGGATTGCACCTCTTTTGGTGCTTTTTTATGTGTAGACACTCCATCGATGTATGTTGAGTGTGTATTTCCATTGTATGTGGCATTTCTACTCCATCGTATTGAGGATGCCATATCTTTGGTTGACAAATTTTGGCTAGTTTACAGTGGTCGAGAGCTTCTCCTAATTTGGCATCTTTGATGGAGTTTATGGTTTGAGAGTTTGCATTGAGATTTCACTCATTTTGCAAGGGAGACTCTGTCCAAATTTTCCTAGATTTCTCGCCATAATTTTGACTTGATTTCCATACACTCTTTTGATGTTTTTGTGATCATTGAATTGAACCAATGATTCTCTCTTGTTGTGGTCAAATTTGCTCCCACATTGACAAGCATATGGTTTTTGTTAAACATAGAATGATGTTCTTGTATCCATCTCGCAAGAGTGAGATTTGTGCATGCTTGTAGTGGCTATGGTATCTATTGTTTTTGATCGATGAATATTCTGATTGTGCATCTACTACACACAATTTATAGGGAGTGACTAAGTATATATTTTATGTACTTTTGGTAGTTGAGACTTGCATCAGTGTGATGATTGCAAAGCACAACGTGGTTACAATATTGCGAGAAATTTTATGCATTGATGCGCTTGAGCACTATGAGTGCAGGTGAGCTCTTTTGAGAGTGTTTTCTCCCCACAAGGAGATCCTTTCATTCCAATTGGTGCACTTCTCACATTTCCCTTGTACATGTTGTAGAGCCATACCTTCACTTATGGTAGCTGATATGTGTGATAGTTCTGAGTTTACAATGATGACTCATGTGAGACAGTGGTCTCGTTCATGTTGACACTTGAGATCTTGGCATTGTGGTCACATAGGGCACATTAGATGATGTTGCTTTAGAGCAGCATATATGTATGTGTGTTGTAGATACAATTTTGAGACTAGAGAGGTGGCTTTATATGCTAGTAACAATGATGTCACATTTACCTCTAGTGTTCCTCTTGCTTTTATGTCTGATAGATATTTCACTTCCTCTCTATGGCTGCTAGATGAGTATGCAACATTCCAGGTCACACCATGTCTTGAGTGGTTTAGAACTTTGCTAGTGGGAGCCTTGCTCATGTGCATCTAGTTGACATAGAGGATGTAGGAGATAGAGGGCACATGAGATGTATGATTTTCATTACCCACCAATGGTGCATCGTATATGCTACAACATGTATGCTATGTTTCTCAATAGAGACAAAATTTAATCTTAGTGAGAGAGGTAGTAGATTGTGCATGTCAAGTATTGATTAGAGAGCACTTCTTCTAGATGCATTGTTATTTGCTAGTCAGTAGGGAGGCAGGATTAGCTTGGCTTACCCTATGTATGTATCTGAGATGCGAGAAGACATAGTCTTGATTACATTACTATCATGTCAGTGAGAGACTACACACATATCTTGCATGGATGAGCTCTAGAGTGTTGTGCACAACATGTCTGTAGACGCAGAGTTAGAGTGGCCATGCTCTAGCAAGACACAACAAATTTATCCTCTTAGGAAAGAGATGCCTCTTACCATGGAGATGAGCGATACAAAGTTCTTTGACATGCTCATGCTAAAGGGTGATGTGGTGATGCCAAGATTTTTGGATATAGTCCCTATGGATGATGAGGGAGTGATGACTACCCTACAGTCAAGATTGAACTAGTTATGGTGACATAGGAAGAATTGAGATACCTACTGTGGATATCTTAGCCAAGGTCACTGCAGATGGTGTTGATGCAATTGTCATGGATATGCTGACAAAGAGTATGCATTTGTCGTCACCCTTTGGGACTCTCATTTACGATCTCTTTGTGTCGAGATCCAACATAGTAGCTGTAGTGGGAGGTTTGCAGCTGGGGTTGTTAGTCGTGTGATGATTGACACTAGCATGATGTATCATAGAGCGATGTAGGTCATTACAGGATACCTGTAGTGTATGCATGTTGATTCTAGTAGGGATATACCTTCGTACACCACTAGAGCCTATGCGGTGGCATGCATCAACTTTGAGAACCATTAGACATAGGTTGAGATGAGTTTCCTCTCCTTATACCTATTGTACATACTATTAGGTCCTATAGTAGTATCACTGAAATTTGGAGATATAGATTGACAAGACTGACTTTGAAGCATGCCTTGACACACCTGCTATTAAGGCTATCTTGCTATGTACCTCCCATTGTGACAACAATATTCTAAATGTAGCCCTTCTCTCTAGTGCCAATGTTCACCTTGGTTAAGTATGCCTCGGCCACACCCCTCATTTTCTTTGTAGTGTATATAAGAATGACTTGGGTGGCATGCCCAATCCCACCCATAGTGACTGCGGATCATCACTTGCAAGTTTGCATGAGACTCAGAAAAGCCAACGGAGAAGGACATTACCCCAAAGGTCTAAGAAGCTACCTACTACAAGGGTGCACCTCTTCAAAGATCCTCTTTTCACAAGCTTGGCCAAGAAATCTATGAGCAAGCTCTATAAAGATGTTGATTTGGCAAACCCTAAACCTGGGATACCTTTGCAGGAGCATTCAAAAAGTGGTCAAAACATCAGGCCCAAGAATGAAGAAGTCCCATGAGGAGCACCTGAAGCAACTTGCAGATGAAGTAGAGAAGCTAACCACTAAAAAATGAGAAGGGTCGACCTCCAAAAGTTGAGCACAAAAGGTGGCTAGAAACCAAAGCAGACCTAGCCGAACAACTCCTTGAGGAAGTTAGGAAAACTTGATTATTATCCAAAGAAACCTACCTCTGCATTCAGAGGTGGCTAATCAAGCGCACTTCTTTAGGGCCCTAAAAATCAAGAGAAGTCAGGGCCTTATCCATTCACTCATAGATGGGAAATGGAATGCAATGAAGGACCAAGATGAAATGGCTACACTGATGTTGGATCACTTATGTCAGATAATAGGCCAGCCGCTCTTCCTTTGAAGTGGATGAAGCCAAGGCAACTATAGCCAGGAGTGTCAAGAAGACGATATCTCAATCAAAATCCAACCTGCTCGAGAAGGCTTTTACTAAGGAGGAATTCTCCTCAATAAAAGTATGTAGTGCAGAGGATTTCTCCTCCACGCTACATGCATTAGGCAAGGAGAAGTCCCTTGGATGGGATGGATTGACTACTGAGTTCTTCAAAGAATTCTCGGAGGATCTTAAGTCCTCAGTCATGCGAATGGCTAACCAAGCCTTGGTCAATGGAGTCCTAGAGTCGAGCATAAAAAGGAGCTTCATAAATCCTATCCCAAAGCAAATATACTACTCTCAATTGAAACATTTTGATGTCGGTGATATATAAAATTATTGCCAAAATAGTAGCCCTTAGGCTCTCTCCTATCATCCGGGACAAAGCAATTACTCCCCACCAACACTGATTTATCAAAGGAAGGTCATTATATGATAAAATTTTGGCAAGAATGGTCGACATAGAGTACGCAACCTTCACCATGCAAGAGGGTATCCTACTTCAGCTAGATCTAGACAAAGCCTATGATTGGATCACATGGTCGTTCATAGAAGATGTCATGAAATGTTTGGGCTTTGGGCCACATCTGTGTTAGTTGGTTCACACCCTTGGTGTTGGTAGCCAATCTAAGTTTCTATTTAATAATGAAATTGTGGGCGCATTCAAATTCAAAAGATCAATCAAGCAGGGCTACCTGCTAGCCCCGTTGCTATTCTCCATGGGCTCCCACCCGGGGCAGTCACTTTTTATGATGTGTATGATATCACGTGAGTTAACCGGGAGGATTATTAAAAGACCAAAATGTATAAAAATGTATACTTTTATGTATACATTAGAGGGGGGTGGGGGTTTTTTAAATAGGCTCACAATGTAAGTATAGTATGTATATTGGGGTATTATTAATTACCTATTGAACGCACGTGATATAGGGATCTTTTGATAAGTGACTGCCCCGGGGGCTCCCATCATTTGGTTACCATGCTACAAGCCAGTGCTATGAGAGGGGAAATCCAAGGGTTGACCTTGCCTAACAAGGACCAACTCCTTGCGAAGCTTTTTGCTGATGAATCCCTTCTCTCCTTAAAGCTTGCCCTTAGATATTTAGGAAGTCTCTGGATATTGTGAAACATTTGCAATAACATCGGGGTCAAAGTGTGACATTGAAAAATCGGGATTGATTTCACTTTTCAAAAACGACTCCTTTGATTCATCCATGTGGACAGAAGATATAGTATCAAAAGGAAAGACCTTTCGGCACGGGTGCTCCATTGGGTTTTGACGTAGCACACAAGAAAATATCCTAGTGGGTCTTAGATAAGATAAGGAGCAAGATGCAAAGGTGGGAGAATGTGCTATTGCCCTATCCGAGGGTGAAAGTGATCGATTTGTTTATGTTCCCATACATAGCCTTCATTGTTCGATCCTCAAGTTAGCCAAGTGCAACTAGAAAGAATTCTTCAATCCAGTGAAAAGATTCTTATGGAGAAATAACACCAAAGACTCAACGCCCTGGCAATGGACCAAATGGGAGTCTGTCACTAGACTAGTGGAGCAGGGTGGCATCAAAATCCTCAACCCTGCTATCCATGCAGAGCCCTAGTGTGCCAAATTTGTGACCTCAATGACTAAGCAAGACCAAGCATGGACTATTATGAAAAAGGACATGATTGACAAGGAAAAACTAGGAGTTGGCTACCGAGTTCCACCTCAATAGGACTAAAAGAATGCAAATTAAAGAGGTGTAGAAGGGCTTGATAGCTACTTATTACATGTATGTGAGTCCAAGTTCAAGTGGAAAATTTGGCATTGGCCCAAGAGCGGACACTTCTTTAAACGTCAAACCAAGGATGTCTACTACACTCTAATTATCTTGATTGATTGGTTCTCCCACCCCCCCAAATAAGCAATGGGGAAAGCATGCCAGATTCAAGATAGGTGGCGATAGCAAACATCTAGGGTCCACAATGGCCATTGTCGATGAAGGTCTTTTAAAGGAAGGTATTGTGGGGGGCTTTTCCAACATGCATAAAGGTTCTAGCCAGAGGTATTGGTTTAGATAAATGCTTGGGCTCGCCCACCCCTTGTTGTTTTGCAGAGCGAGCCCCCCACGGTTGCGTGCTCTGTTCTCCCCCTCTGAGCCCCCTAATCCCTTCTTTGATTTCTCTGAGTAGCCTGATCATTGGCGAGAGAGAGAGAGAGAGAGAGAGAGAGAGAGAGAGAGAGAGAGAGAGAGAGAGAGCACCCTAGATCAGCCTCTACCTGCTCCTCCACTGGCCTGCGCATCCGGCTTGTCTTCCACTGCCCCTGTTTATTGCGCAGACGTGTTGTTGTGCCCCACACCTGTGTCATTGGTGGCCACGTGATTTTGCTCCCCCAGCCCCTCCTCCTCGTCATCCACGTGCACAGGCCTGGCATCAATGCATGTCAACGAACAACACTTATCAAGCAAGCAAGGGGATGAGTGGTGTTTTGTTTTGCGTGCGAGGTTGACAAGAGAGTAGTTGCCTTGCCTCCATCGTGGTGTGATGGCGGTCTCATGGTTCCCTCTTGTGACACTTGGGCCAACTCTAAACACAACACCCAAGCCCCCCTTCTCCATTTCCATTTCGTTTAGCTAAACCTTGCATGGGAATCTTTCTTGATTCTTATAAAAAGAAATGTTTCAAAATCGTTGCAACATACTTTAATACATACTTGTGAGTTTGGCCAAAAAAAACAAGTGATAGAATCACAAGGCCTGTAGGCATGATAAAAATTTCTTTTTTACATCCAATTTTTCAAGCCTCCTTTCATATGCTTTGTGTAATGCAATCAACTTATATAATTGGCCATATATAACATTAAATTAAAGATATAAATACAAAAAATGACAAGCAATTTTGAGATTGTTTTGATAGGCAAAATAGATCTTGACAAAAAAAGTAGGCGTCAATTTTAGGCCTTGATCTGAGGGTAGATCCCACTTTAAAATCACTACATCTCTAAGCTTTAAAAAAAAAAACATAAGCGTACACATAAAATTGAATTAAAAAAGCACCCTTAAGCTCTACACCCTATGCTCTACACCCCACTTTAAAAACTCTACATTTTTAAGCTCTAAAGCCCTTTTTACAAATTTAAAACTTTAGATCCTTAAGTTGTAAATTCTACTTTAAAAGCTTTAAAGTTCTAAGTCCTAAAACTCTAGCATCTCGGGGTGACCCTCCCCCTCCTTGTGGATCCATGTAACATTTTCAATTTCTTTAATTCAAAGTTTTACCTTCTAATAAAAAAAAAACTATAGGTCCTCGTTGGATCATGGAGACCTTACTTTAAAAGTTCTACATCTTTAAGTTATAAACTTAACTTTAAAATCTTTAAAAAATAAAAATAAAAAATCTTTAAAGGTTAAAGCCCTAAATGATAAATTCCTTCCATAAAGTTTTAACTAACAAAAATGACAACTTTAGTCTATTACCTCAAGTTTCAACAAGGGGTGAACCAAATTCTCAAAATGAAAGGTAGGTAACACAAATTTCAAAATGAAAAGGTGACTGTTGGGATCTGTGGAGCCTCTAAGGCTTTATCATTTAACATGTACTAGTATGTGACCCGCGCGGTGCTGCGGCCAAAAAAAATAAATACTTCATTCTTGTAACAAAACATGATGAAGATTTTCCAATGCTTTCTTTGTGTTTGCAACATGTAATACCAATTATACAATGAATGTTTTATTATCCTATAGAAGTTGAGTCCTATACATTAAAATAAGCTTGAGAGTGTTTGCAACATGTAATACCAATTATACAATGAATGTTTTATTATCCTATAGAAGTTGAGTCCTATACATTAAAATAAGTTTCTCAACCTGTCTAATGCTTCCAAAAAAGTGGATGTACAATCATTCGATGCGCTTGTGTATCACACGTGCACGATTGGAAAAATCTCTCTCTCTCTCTCTCTCTCTCTCTCTCTCACACACACACACACACACACACACACACACACACACACACATAAACATCCTTAACAATGACAAATACATCAGACAGTATGTTTAAGATCTCTTTTTCCTTGAGAACAGTAAAGAGTGTGTAATCAATGACAATAAATGGGATTATAAGCAAGATTTATATCCTTTTTGCAAGATATGCCTTTTGATTACCCCAAAGGAAAAGTTGCTATGTAAAAACGGGCGACATATTGAAACTGTTCACTTCATAAAGAAATGAGTGTATAAACTCTTGTTTGCATGAGAGTTAAGATTATAACTCGTCCACTTTGAATAAGTCATGTTAAAGTTACAAAGTATCTACTTCATGCCTTCAACACATGAAAAACTCCACATTGCATGCTAGAGTGTTGCTTCTCTCTCTTGATTCGAGCTTAGTGAATGTTAGTTTCTTTGCATCATGCACATTGCAATCCTTCAATTGATTATCTACTTGGCTGTCCTAGTTTCCTCTTGAATAATCAGGCTTGAGTTCAAGACTCCTTGGATAGATGCTAGAGAACTCTTGGGATTGTTGGTGTGGTATCAAACCTTCTCTTTCTTTTCTTCTCCTCTCTCTCTCTCTCTCTCTCTCTCACACACACACACACACACACACACACACACACACACACACACACACACACACACACACACACACACACACACATCAAGCATGATAACAATATATTTGGCTTGATGATTTTAAGGCCATCTTAGTAGGCTAGAACAACCTCAAAAAAAGAAAACCATAGTGCATTCCACACAGGTGCCATGCAAAGAACACCAAGATCATTGTTTGTATGGCTTGAGCCTTGCGTCCAATGCTCAGAGGGGCGACACCCAAAATGAGCTGGCCATGAAGAAAAAGCTCACTCATTGGAACTTGGAAACCTCCAAAGCTTGCTCACATGCATCCTTGCACTCTTGGGCACCTTTGATCTCAGATGAAATGTGTTTATCTTCCTTCCATGGACACATTTGGCATGATGAGCTCATAACTCTATTGCATGTCATTGAAGCAACTCCAACAAAGAGCTCATCTACCCAGGGTGGGTATCCTTAAATGCCATTTTTCTCCTCCCAAAAACACTCCAATCTCCATTATCATTGGGATCTCTCTCTCTCTCTCTCTCTCTCTCTCTCTCTCTCTCTCTCTCTCTCTCTCTCTCTCTCAGGTTTTCCAGTTGGTGGTTCTAGTAAATCTTGGGTTGTTTGCATCATTTTTTGGCACATTTCAAGCCTTTGCTTTTCTAGTTTTGCATATGGATATGTTATCCACCTCTATTCTTGGGTTTGATTTTTTTTTAGCCGTGTTTCATAGGATTTTAGGAGGGCATCTAATGGCTCATTAACCTTCTCAACCAACATTGATCCTCCTGAACTAGCATTCTTGGTTTCTATTTCGTGGATGGTTCTTCTGGAGGTTGAGATTTCTGCATAAGAGAAGGTGCAACTCTCTCTTCATGTTGTCTTATCTTCTCTTTAGCTTGGGTGAGCTCCTCAGCTAGGGATTTTTGCTCTCATTCCTTACGTGATTTCATCCTAGCCTTTCTAGCTTTCCAACTATTTTGTTTGCTCTTGGTTTTATGACTGGGTGCGTTGGTCTTTGGTTCATCCATATCTGGACTTGCGCTAATTTTTGTTTTCTGTCTCTGGATTCTCATCAACTTCCCTTTGAGATTGTGCCCTCATAACTACTTGAATCGGGACGACGTGTTTGTTTTTCGAGCCACTGGGTAGCTAAACGATTCTTGAGACATTTGTTGTGATCTTTCTGATATGTTTTGGATTTTTTGGACAATCAAGGATCAAGTAAATGACACCACAGTCATGAAAAAAGGCATTTACTTGAGTGATCTCTGTCTGAGGACATTGTTGGACCAAGTGGTTGTCACAGCTGTTTGTGACAATCTATCTCTGGTTGAGGAGCTTCATCATGCATTTTCTCTTGGTTGTATAAACAAGCTTTGACCTAGCTAAGCGTCTATTCACAATGAACTGTAATGTCCTTTCGTCCATTTCATACCTTCTTTCTTGAGGTTGAAACGCAGGAGGTGGAGGTTGTACCGACCTCACCATTCCATGTGTTTCTCTCATCTTTTGTCGCTTTGAAGGGCAATACCTACTTTGGTTGTTATAGTAAATTGTAGTGGGTACTAGCGCTTGTTTATTAGATGCTTCCATCATCGGTGTGTATCTCATGTCTATAGGCATTCTAGCACCTGACTGTGGAGGTTGTTGTCCTAAGACATGTCCTAAGACATGTCCTAAGACAAGCTGTGGTCTTGAAACTCCTATTGGTCCTAGCGCATTCCTCGTAACTTATCTAGGTGGAGTAGATGCTACTGAATAGGTTGTACATACCTTTCCCTAGAATATTCCATGCTATAGTAACACTTTTCTCTCGTATGGTTTTTCCATTTCCTCTCAATTTCGCACCACTTAGGCTCCCTCGGAACAAACTTTAGGCTAGGTTCTGGGATTGGTTGTTCTCCTGGATATCGGTCCATTAGGGAGATTCACTTGAGGAGGAATGTCTGCCATCTTCCATCTCTGTGATCATTTCGTCTCTCATTATCACTCTAGTAGGGAATCCATGTGGCTCCCTTTTTGGGATTCTCGTAGTATTCTCGTGTTTGGTGGAGATATATGTGGTCCTTCATTGACCAAATATCCACCTATTTCTAATGCACTCTGTGAATTTGTGCTTTCTACAGCTCTATATTCTTGTCCATACTTGTCAACAACTATAGGTTTCCATTGATAGTCGACTCCGTATGTATAGATATATAAGAGCTTATAATCTGTCGGCTCTCCTGGGTATGGCTCTGAGCACCTATAAAAGGTTGAGCTCATTGCTGTCAATGTATCTATACAATCCTTCACTCTCACGATTTGTCATCAATTGTTGCAATTTTGGAAGATCCATTATGTGTGGATGCTTCTCTATCATTGTATAAGCTAAATTTGAATCTAAAGTAGACATGGTTTTCGGGCTTAACAGCTCTAGCTTGATGCAAGGAGACTTATTCCAATGTGTTCAAGTGCTTTGGTTAGAGAAAAGTTGAAATTATGTCCAAAATCATGATTGTTTTCTCACAATTCTCTCAAATTGTCACTTTTAGACACTCCTAACTTCCGGATGCATTTTGAGGCCTCAAACGACTTTTTTTGAGCACTGACCAACAATAAATGACCCAAAGGGTCTTTGATTGTTGTTCATGGGCTACACTAAATATTGTAGAGATACTTTGGAGCTTTGTTTTCATAAGAAAACGTTTCTAAATCTGATATCAAGAGCTCAAGTTATGGCCAAAACAGTCTTCTATTGCATTTAATCTTTCTCTAGGTCAATTCTGGCAATTTCAGAGTGTCATCACTAGATGAACTCTTTGGTCCACTTACAAGTGTCCAAATTTTATTTGAAATGATATTTGGGATTCTAGGGTTAGAAGAAGATCATTTGACTAGTCAAAGTTACTGTCTGGACTCAGTCTATGTGCCTGGAGACTTCATACACGTTGTGAGCGGGATGGAAACACACAGAATGCCTCTATAACGACCCGACACACACTCTTGGAAAGATACACACACACACAGACACACACACACACACACACACACACACACACACACACACACACACACACACACACACACACACACACACACACACACACACACACACACACACACACACACACACACTATGGGGCACCACTCGGCTTATACAACCCACCTGGCCGAGACAGGGAACACACCGATGGAGTGAGCGGAGAGAGAGTGTCTGTTTACCCACTCCACACAAAGACACACACACACACACACACACACACACACACACACACACACACACACACACACACACACACACACACACACACACACACACCCAAAAAACTCAGCTCAAACGAGGAGAATTTCTGATGTTTAGATTCAATAGAGCTTGGGCCAACACGAATAGGGCAAATAGCTCACACAATATGGGTAAAAGATACCAGATACAATCACAAATTAGAGCAAAAGCTTCACTCATAGGAGAAACTTACACAACCAAAGCAATAGAAAAAGAGTGAGGAATTTGGCAAAATGGATAGCGCCATCGCGTCCGAAACGTCCCAAAACCTCAGTCTACAATGTCAAAGTGCTCACCTCGGATGAGCAGTTTACGGCCAAAACAAGCTCCAAAAACCCAAAAAACACACCTGCAGCTGTTCCTCCTCTTTTCTTCACATTTTTTCTGGTCTTCTCTCTATTTTTTTAGTTTCCACACTTAGCTTTATCACTTGGGCACCCTTGGCATTTTAGATGACCTCAAACGGACCCCGAACAGGCCAAAAACTGACCTCGCAGTGCATAGTTGTCACCTTTTTGCATCATCCGCACTCCTGGCACTCATTTCTTTTCAATAATGCATCCCTCCACCACGTGAAGTGGCCCCAAAAAGTGGTCCTCATGATGAACTCTCTGCATAATTCTCACAAGAAAACACCCATGTTGTGTTTGTACTCATCCACGTGCAAGTATTGACCCCATTCGCCCTCCTGATGTCACTAGATGCCATCTGACGCACCTGCTTACCTCATGTTGTCAGCCTGCGGATAGCTTCCTCGAGAAGTTTTACGCGCTACCAACTCCTCATTATTATAGAAAAAACACACTGGTACTGGTAACAATGAAAATCGATGCACTATGTACATGTTGTCCTACCTGTACACATGTGGGCCCCACGTAACCACCTGGATCTGGAAAATGGGCAATTCTTTATTTGATGCACCATGCATGTGTATGTACATATGCGCAATCCCTTGCTCCAAAGAACTCCTGACAACATTGTAAAGTGTGGGTTTTGTCCTAGACTCTGAGTGAATGAGGTAAAAGGTGGCATAGTCCCACATGTAAAGGAGTCAAGTTGTAGTGCTACTCAAAGCATATTTCATGAATAAACAACACATTTTAAGTTTACACTACATGTTTGTCTATGGTGAGCATGTGCTAAGCTAAGTCAGTACTCAAGATTGTGTTTATGAGTTCAAGCTAATGTATCTTGGAACCTAATTCACTTAGAGTGATAATCTTGCTTACACACACTCACTTGCACTATGTTTCTCTATCCACTTTAGCTAGCACAATCCCATTCCCATCAAGTGGTATCAGAGCGATGGTGTACTAGCTAGGGTTATTGCTATGTTTGTGTGATTTAGAATCTTCTAATCATCATTATGATCCTTTGGTGTTTTATCTTCTTCTCTCCCTTGCATACCTTATGACTAATTAGCATCAATTGGATAGTGTGAGCATGTCCTTGCATTTGATTCCCTTGGGCCACTACTCTCTTAGCTAATTGTGAAGCTAATTAGCATTAGGCTTCACCATTGGGTGTGTTCTACATTCATCTTATCATTTTTACACCATGTTTTGTACATAGCATTACTCCCAAGAGCAGCAACATTTCAATTCATCACATATGTGTGTCGGTAACCCGTCTCAAGAGCTTCTCGTAAAGACAATCCATGCTCAAATCACTTTTCATTTGCACATTTAAGAGCTCAATTAATTTTTCATACTCTCACTCTCTGGAATTTTTGCAGAGTAATGCCTCACAAGAACTTTGTGTGTGTGGGGGGGAGCATTTAATAAAAACAGCCTTTTTTTGGGTGGCAAAACCTCTTTCTTTTTTAAAAAAGGATTTCAAGGCGTGGGACGGTGGGAACATTGCCTAAATAAGGCAATTTTTTAATTCGGACATAATGGAGAACTCACACATTATGGGTGGTGGCTGTCCAGACCTCAAAGAGGTGCTCAAACGCTTTTAATCCCTTGCCTCACATCCGTGAACGGACCGTAGCCACCGAACCGACCACAAGCTCAGTTTGCCCGTTCGCGCTCCTAGCCCAACCGGAACCCCTTTTGACCGTCCAACCATGGACCTTGCCCGTGCGCTCACTTGTATATAGAAGACCCTTTCGGGTCCTCGCTTGTAGGACCCATTATCCCACGAACCAATAGACACAAAAGGTGCCTGCTTCCACTAGCTTCATCAAGGCCAATCAAAAATCTTCATTGAGCACTGCCAAGGCTACAAAGATTTTCCCAACACAAATTTCAAAGTCGTGAAGAGGGCTTCACTCCGGTGAAGAGGTGCTTCACTTCGACAAGGAAAATCTCTCTCTCTCTCTCTCTCTCTCTCTCTCTCTCTCTCCCTTTTATAATAAAAAGGAACCACATCCAAGCACAATGATTTGCAAACTAATTTTCTATCACCGCGTAAGAAATTTTTTGTGCATCTGTTAGAGGAATAGGACAATCTCTTGGAGAGTCTCCAAGATAAGACCTTCCTCATAGCACAATGGGGAAAATGGGAATAGAAACGCTCAATGGGAGCGGTTTCACACCTGGCAAACAAAGTTAAGGGGTTATCTAATGAAAAAACAATTATGGTTTGTTATCAGCACAACCCTAGAGTAACAATCCAAAATCGATGGAGTGCACACTAGGGCATCTACGCTCATAATGAGTGCACAAAATTTGACCAAACATGAACAAGCATTAGGAATTATCATCACCTCCTTGCATGAGAACTATGTGCATTTCATAGACAAATGTAAGCATTCACTTGAATCTTGGCATGTTCTAGAGAGCAATTTTGGAGCTAGGGCTAAAAGAAGTAAAGCAAAAAAGACAACTTTACAAGCTCATTATGATTGAAGGGGAGGACATTGCTATCCTAGTAAATAGGCCTAAGAGCATTGTCATGCACCACACTTACATTCAGTGCAAAGTACCAGAAGATGACACAGTGGCCATGCTTTTGTTTGCACTTCCACCCTCTTATGGCCACTTAGTCACCATGCTTGAAGAAAAAGAACCGTCTCCACCTTTCCACAATGTCATCAACCAAAAGAAAAAAAGCAAAAGGACTCATTAACATCATTAGGAGGGGCTTTTGTCACGTCATCCTCAAGGGGAAGTTATTCACCATCAACATTATCAACTGGAAGGAAGTGTTATGATTGTGGAAGAATGGGACATGTAGAAAAAGATTACTACAGAAACAAACCTTGCAGCAAATGTGGTAAGAAGGGACATCCTCCTTCTTGATGCCACTCAAATGGAGGCAGTAGCAGTGGAGAAAACAACAACAACACCAAAAGCTACAAAGGGAAGAGACCTATCAGAGCATCAGCTCATATGGTAGAGGATGAAGAAGAAGACAAGGCAAGAATAAGCTTGTCTTCTATGACAACATACTTTGAAGATTGTGGCCTCTCTACTTGTAGGGGAGGACTTTTATTTTCTTGTGTGGATTTACCATCCTAAGTGGATTTTGTCATCTTGTGTAAATACCATTTTGTCAGCCTTAGTGGATAATGCATCTTCAATGTATTATGTCCTAGTCCAAATCCCAAGGGGAGGATTGTAAAGTGTGGGTTTTGTCCTAGACTCTGAGTGAATGAGGGAAAAGGTGGCATAGTCCCACATGTAAAGGAGTCAAGCTATAGAGCTACTTAAAGCTCACTTTCATGAATAAACAACACATTTCAAGTTTGTACTACATGCTTGTCTATGGTGAGCGTGTAAGCTAAGTCAATACTCAAGATTGCATTTATGATTCCAAGGTAATCTATCTTGGAACTTAATTCACTTGAGTGACAATCTTGCTTACACACACTCACACACTTTTATCGTGTTTCTCTATCACCCACCTTAAGTAGCACGATCCCATTCCCATCACACGTAAGATGTCTTCTGATTCAGTATTTCTCCAAAATTGAAATGTAGACTCTCCTTGATGTACTCTTACCACACCCCACTTTGTGATTTTGACACTTTTTGTCGGGTCTATCACGCCTTTTTTTTGTTTGGTTGCTTGCAACTTCTCTAGGAGGTTAGCTAAGCCAAAAGTGATCCAAATTGAATGAAATTTGGTCTCTAGGCCTATTTTGTGATGGCAAACACTTCTGTAAGCTCAAATGTAATTTTTAGCCTCTATCTTGGAGCTTGGGACATCATATATGTATGATGTCTTTTGTGGAAAAACAATGACTTTTATCCCAAAGACTCTTTATCACTTAAGCAACTCTCAGCAACTTTTAGAATTCAATTTCAACAGTTTTTGTGCAATTTATGGACAATACAAGCATGAACCTTACCCAATTTTTGTCTTTTGGCACTTTTTAGCCCAAATGTAATGAAATTTTGGCTAGGGACTTCTTTTATGCTTTAGGACATTAGGCTATACTCAGATGTCTGATTTGACCCAGATCTGGCCTCTAAGACATCATACATGTATGATGTCTTTTGGCATTTCACTTCTGCTTCTACCCAAGGTGCTCCTTGATGTGTATAGCAAGAATATGCGCTCACAAAAAATTTGGATGTTAAAATTTCTCAAAATCACTAATTTTTTATACCTTTACCTTCTTGGATTTGCAAGAATCTCCTTAAATACAAAGATAGGTGTCAAAATGAGATGAAATTTTGCAAACAAGCTTAATTCATCATTTTGAAACCCCCTGTGTGGTCAGAAGTGCAATTGGACTTTCAAATCTTGACCTGAGACATCATACGTGTATGATGTCTACGTGCTCAGAATTAGCTCAAACCACGTATGATGTCTATGTGGTCAGAATTAGCTCAAACCACGTATGATGTATGTGTGCTCAAAATTAGCCTAAACTTGGTAAATTAATTTTATTTTGGGGTGCTAAACACCCTGCTGAGCTCTGACATTAACTTGGTCCCTAAAATTTCCCTTTAGACATCATACGCGTATAATGTCTAGCTGGTGAGATTGAAGTGAAACTCATTCTAGAGGTCCTTACTACACTGGAAACCCAGAGCAACTTTTGAAATTCAAATCCAACACTTTTTATGCTAGATATTATCAATTCAAGCATTCAATTTACCTTGATTTGTCTTATGGCCTTTACAAGCCCAAAAATGCTTTGAATTTAATGGAATTTGGCCTATATGCTTCCTAACTGCTCTAGATCACAAGGGTGCACTCAAATCTGTATTTTGACCTCAGATCTGGACTCTAGGACATCATACGCGTATGATGTCTAGGTGGTCAGAATGAAGTTCTGTTTCTACCTTAAGTACCCCTTGGTATGGACAACATGCACATGTGCTCACAACAAATTTTGGAAATCAAAATTGGACAAATCCACCGCTTTTTGACAAGGAAATCCCCCGAAAGAGTAAAATCCTCTCAGTACTCAATCTGTATGTCCAAATGAAATGAAATTTGGTGTATGTGCTCAACACAACATGCAAAACATGGGTGTAAAGTCAAAAGTTCATTCTGGCTACCACAATTACCCTTTAGACATCATATGTATATGATGTTTGCTGATAGATGTTTGGCCAGAATTTAACCACAAGCATTCCCAAGTCTCCAGCATTGTTTTTCAAGCACTTTTACGAAGTTTAATGCAAAAATATTCTCAAAATCACAATTTCCTCTTTTTTGTTTTAAATTTTCAACACTCTCTCTTTTGTCTTTTGGGTGTCAAGAGTTGGTCAAAACTCTATTCAAAGTTTTAAAAGCAAAAATACTTATATAGTGATTTTTGCTTAGGCAACATGATGGAAGAGGAAATAAAGCTAAATGGGTTTGTTTTAGTGGGTGTTGGGGGGGGGGGGGGGGAGGTGGTTGGAAGGAAGAGAATGAAAAGGAGATAAGTTTACACCAAACACATTTTTCTTAATTAGCTCTTCAGTGGTGTAAACAATAGGAGGATATGGAGGGGGTATAAATAGTGAGGTGTGGCTCAAAAAACATTTGCACCAAGTACCATATTGAAGAGGGGTAGACCTACTGAAAAGATAGGTTATGACCCATCTTTAAGTGGGTACTTACCAAAAGAAAGGGAGTGAAAAGATAGGTTATGACCCATCTTTAAGTGGGTACTTACCAAAAGAAAGGGAGGGAAAGGAAGAGCGTTGGTAGGGTAATAAAGTTTGTGGAGGGGTTCTTACAGGAGTGGCAAAAAATGTACAAAAAAGAATTAATCAAAGGATGTTGACTCCGTCTAGGGAATGGGTGGAGTTGTAGGGGGGTTGTATATACAACCAAGTGGCCGAAGCTTAACGAAGTAATCTGAGGTAGGGTTTAGTCAAAAAAGAGGGTGGAATTCTTTGAGGTGCATGTGTGTGTGTGTGTGTGTGTGTGGGGGGGGGGGGGGGGGGAGAAGTGGTTTAGAGAGAAAATTACCGAGATTGGGCGCATTCATCCAACATATCAAAGGTCTAGACAAGTGTGCGAGTTTGGTGTTGGTTTTAAGAAGATTAGTGAGGGGTTTGATAATGGAACGAGATAAGTTGAGATGGCAGATTAGAGGTGAGAAAGGAATCTTGATGATGGTTGGAGAGGGTTTGGTTTTAGACAAATTTTGGAGGAGAGAGGGTCTCAGATTGTAGGAAAGGTAGAGAAAACAAGCTTCTAGCACGGGAGAGGGATATCCCTTTGCTCTTAGCCTGGCAAAGAAAAGGTTACAAATGGAGATAAAGCTTGAAAGAGAGATTTCTCTAATAATGTACCTCCTAATCTCTGAGAGAATAAATGCGATATTTTGGTGAGTAGGGTGCCAAGATTGCCAAGGGATGTAGTTGTAGGAGTTAAGTCTTTTTTTGGTGACAGTGGGTATCTAAGAATCCATAAGTAGAAAAAGAAGGTCCTTCAAAAAATGAATATCCAGAATAAAAGCTTTGCAAGCAGATTGCAAGGGAGATTTTGATATGTTCTTGGAGAGGGTGTCCATACTTTTGGAGAAGCTTGTTTATGCTAGAGAGAGGACCGTGCCAAATTCCAACGGTGTCATCTACAAATCTCTTGAAATAGAGAAGGGAAGGGGAAGATAGGAGATTCATGTCTTCCTCTAAAAAGCAAAAAAAAAGGAAAGCGTACACAACCGCAAAGTTAGACCCCATAGCGGTGCCCTTAATTTGGTGCCAAAACTCTCCATTGAAAGAGAGGTGATGGTGGTTGATGATAAGAGAGGCTAAGGATAAAATGAAGTGGATATTAGGGGAAGGGAATAACCATTTGATGGAATGTTTAAGGGCTAAGAGGCCATCGTAGATGGGGATATTGGGATAGAGAGATTCCACATCAAAGGTGAAGAGAATAATGTTGCGAGGAAAAGAAATAGAAGCTAGAGTGAGAGTCTTTTAGATGTTGAGTTTTGGACAAAATAATGGGGTAGAGTTGTGCATGGAACCATTTAGAGGCGTTCTCCAAAATGTAGCCTTTGTAAGAACAAATGGGACAGCCCATGAGGATGGGTTTGTGGATCTTAGGTAAAAGAAAGAAGGGGTAAGGTTTAGGGTTTTCATGCGAGGAGGAGAGGATAAAGGCTCTTTCATGCCAGGAAGAAGAGGGTAATTGGTGACAATAGAGGAAAGGAGGGAGTGTACAAAAGATAAGGGGGGTGTGGAGAGTTTAGAATAGGTGAAGGGGTCCAAGAGGTGACGCAAGGCGTCATTACAATGCCAAGACTTAGAGAGGATTACTGGACCTAAATTCTTATCTGTTGCTGGTTTGATAATGATGCTACAATCATTTCTTAAGGATGAGATTGAATTCATTAAAAGAGGTTTAGAATGAAAAAGAGGAAGAGAGGAGAGAAGAGTTTTAAGGAAGGAGGAGAAAAGTCCAAAGGCTTGGCTAAGAGTTGTGGAGGGAGAGAGAGGATTCCAAAGAGGATTTGGGATAGAAAAAGAAGAGGGAGGATGCGAGGGTTCATTTTTAAAAAACATTTTAAGTTGTAAACCCCTTTCTAAATTAGAGTATGCTTGAAGAAAAGAGGAGAGGGGGGGAGGGGGGAATATAATTGAGACCAAGGCCTATAAGCCTTTGTTTAGAGGGGGAGAGAAAATAATTCAAAAGGTTATGGTAGGAGAGGTTAGTAACCTTGTGCTCAAGGGAAAACGTGGTAATTTTGCTAAGAGAAAAAATTTTAAAGAGGTGGGGGTTAGTGAGGGGGAGCCAAAATTTACAACGCCTCCTACCCAAGTAAGAGGAGTGGGACAGAAAAGGAAATAAACAAGGAGGAGGGGTCCAAATATGAGGAAAGAGAGAGGCTTGTGAAAAGAGCAAATGGACCCAAGTGGTAGGGTGCTCCTTCCCTACTTCACTCTCCTCCATTGCAAGTTTTTTGAAGTTCTTGGCAAGCTATGCTTAGGGTGTAGAGGCTTGGATTCTGGATCGAGAGCTAAGGGGATAATTGGGGGTTTTGAGTAGAGAGAGGAAGGGACCGATGTTGGATAAGGAGGAAGATGGGAAGGAATTCTTTGGAGTGTTTAAAATGGGAGGATTGTAAGAGGGGGAAGTAGAGCAAGGGCGGCCCAAAGGGGGTGATGGTTTAGGCTTTTTAAAAGGTTGATGGGTAAAGTTTTCATGGGAGGTTTTAATAATGGGGGGGGGACTTATTGAAGGTTTGTTGAGTGCAATTTCCATGCGAGTTAACCTTCAGAGGAGAGGGTTTGTAGGGGGTCGAATGGTGGGAGTTGTTAGTGGGCTTCATTTGGGGGGGTGAAAGAATCTTTGTCATTTGGGTGATGACTTCATGAAGCACCAATTCTCCCACCGTTTCTTCCTTAGGTAGAGACTCCACCGCCTCCAAGATGGAGGATTGGGTTCTCTTCCTAGCATTGTGTGCTGCTATGCTTAAGGAGGAGGCCAAGTGGGCTTGGAGAATCTCATTTTGAAGATGTGCATCAAAATTGTAGAGGAAGGTTTGCTTCCAAAGAAAGAGTTGATTTGCCCAAGCTGGGAAAGAGATGGGTGCAAGATTTTTGGTGAGATCCGCAAGCCTCTCTTCTACAAGATCGCGGTACTCATCAAAGGTTTTTTGGAGGTTATTGACAAGTACCTCTTGGGCTCGGATGTAAGCTTTAGTACAATCTAATTGGAATTGGATATTGAGAGTGTTAAGCTTGCTGCTTAAGAGTGCTTGAGCTTGAGAGTCTTCTATGGTAAGACGGGGAGGCTTCATACAAAGGCTATGTGGTGCTTTTTGAAACGAATGAAGGTTTTGCAAATAAGAAAGGTGTGATTTGGCTTTGATAAGCTTATGGTTGAGTGTTTTAAACCCCACCAAGGAGAGGAAAACACTTTTATTGAATTCCAAGGGCTTTTTGATTGCGGGTAGAATAGGAGAAAGAGGAGGGGGAGCTACCGCAAGGGAGGAAGAGCTTGCAGAGATAGAGACAAAAGAGGAGGGGAAGGCAAGGGGAGGACTTGTGAGGAGGCCGTCTAGAGTGGTTTTGGAGAAGATGCCACCTAGATTGGTTTGAGAAGAGCTAGAAAGGCAGAGGTGATGGGAGGGGGAGGGGTTAACGATGCCGAGGTTTTTTGTCACGTGAAGGGAGAGTTGATCAAGATCCTCCAGAGGTAGGTTGGTGGTGAGGCCGAGGATTTCTTCCAAGCTAAAAAGGTCTTTTTAGAGGAGGTGGTAAAGGTTGCATTTGGAGAGGGTAGGTTGATGAGTTTTTCCGCCGAGGTAAAGCCAAGAAATGTTTGAATACCAATGGTAGGGGTTATAGGTTTTAAAGGAATCACAAGGGCCAGAGAAGTGGATGAGGGTGTTAAAAGATTTGGGGGGTGGACCGCCATATTGGGGATAAGGGACACCGTAATGGAAGGAGCCGAAATAGAATTCATGGGAGTGCCCTCTAATGCCATTGGGGTGGGGTAAGATCCCACGATTGAAGACAAAGAAGGGGGAGGAGTTGCCATAAGGAAAAGAGTTAGGCAATGAGAGCACCTTTTTAACTTGCAAAGGGTAAAAGGGAAAAAGATGCACCAGAGACTTTTGAAAAGTAAACCAAAACTTTCTTGTTATGCCGGGTTGCAAAAGCACCGGTATTGTAATACTGTAGTGTTGCAGTACTATAGAGATGTTGAGTGGGTGTTTGCGGGTGGCTACAGAAAAGCAAGAATGAAGTGTAGGAGTCCGTGAGCACCGAGAGACACCTTGTTGGGGACTCAGCAGCTTCTCCAAGGCCAAGAGTGGAGCTTTAGAATGCAAGGTGTTTGAGGTGATGATAGGTTGGCGAGAGACCCTTAGCTGGGGTCACGGAAGCCATTCCAAGGCCTCGAGCAGAGAGTGTTGCGAGGACTTGACTATGGATGTAGCCCGAACTGAGCAGCAAGCGCTGCGAGCACTTGATTGTGGTCACTGCCCGAAACGAGTAGCAATCCGTGTAATGCCTTGCTGGGAGATGCCTATTGACACTGAACAACAAACTATACTGGGGTCGCCACCAGGACTGTGCTGCAATCTCTCAATGCCGAGTTGGGATGACCACCAAGACTGTACCGCAACCATTTCAAGCCAGGCTAGGACCCGCCATCTGAGCAGTAATTTGAAAATTGCTTAGCCGCCTTGTAAAGCCGGGATGGGAGATGCCAACTATGACACGAAGGGGAGCTGTCACCTATGTTGCATAGGGGAGATGAGCCAAGATGAGGGAGTTCTAGCCTTGTACATCCTGACTGGTCGCCGCCACCAGTGTCGTTAGGAGGAGGGAGTTGCTATCCCCAACAATGCTACCACCTACACAAGGTTGCAAGCCAAAGATGGTAGAGAAATATTTTTTCGGGTGTTGTGCAGGTGCTGTGTAGGTGCAAAGGCTTGCCAGTGCTGTGCAGGTGTTTTGCAGGTGGACATGACCACAAGTGAATGGGTGAGTGAAGGCTTGAGTGTAAGTGGATGCTAGAGTGAAAGCCTGAGTGCAGGCCCTCTGCTGTGCAGTTGAAAAGGTTTGTAAAGGGTGCAGGTAGTGCTCACGCACTACACTATGCAAACTTCATGCGTCACAGGGTGCTGTATGCGAGAGCTAATGACCAAGGCTATTGTATAGAGTTTAGCGCAAGCAGGGTTACTATAGAGAGATTTGCACAAGCGGGGAGAGAGAGAAATGGGAGGGAGGGGGATGTACCGCCTGCTGCGCGAGTTTAGAGGGAGTGAAAAGAAGGCTGAAAGATTTAGATTAGATGTAACACATAAGTCAGGGCCGTAGAAGAAGATTAAAACCTTGGGAAAGAGAGAAAGTGAAGTGGTGGAACCGGTTCACGCAAGCAAAGAGAAAAACCATGTGAAGGCTGGTGGGTGTGGGAAAATAGCAAAAGCTTCATTGAACATCAAGTGAGTGAATAAATCACTCAAATTAACTCAAAGTTTTAAAAGCAAAAATACTTAGCGAGAAAATTTTGCTTAGGCAACACGATGGAAGAGGAAAGAAAGCATTACTCCCAAGTGCAACACCATTTCAATTCATCACTTATGTGTGTGGGTAGCCCGTCTCAAGAGCTTCCTGTAAAGACAATCCATGCTCAAATTGCTTTTCATTTGCACATTTTAGAGCTCGATCAATTTTGCACACTCTCACTCTCTGGAATTTTTGTGGAACAGTGCCTCACAAGCACTTTGTGTGTGTGTGTGTGTGTGTGTGGGGAGGGGGGGAGGGGGGTGGCATTTAATGAAAATAGTCTTTTTTGGGTGGAAAATCCTTTTTTAAAGAAAAGGATTTCAAGGCCCGGGACGGTGGGAACATTGCCTAAATAAGGCAATTTTCTAATTTGGCCATCAGGGAGGACCCACAGACTATGTGTGGTGGCTGTCTGGACCTCAAAGAGGCGCTCAAGCGCTTTTAATCCCTTGCCTCACATCCGTGAACGGACCTCAGCCACCAAACCAGCCACCACAGGCTCACGTTGCTCGTTCGCGCCCCTAGCCCGATCGGCCCCATCCAGAACCCCTTTTGACCATCCAACCATGGACCTTGCCCGCACACTCAGTTGCATTTAAAAGACCCTTTGGAGTCCACCCTTGTAGGACCCAATTTCCCACGAAGACTCTTTATCACTTAAGCAACTCTCAACAACTTTTAGAATTCAATTTCAATACTTTTTGTGCAAGTTATGGACAATACAAGCTTGAACCTTGCCCAATTTTTGTCTTTTGGCCCTTTTTAGCCCAAATGTGTTCCAAATGTAATGAAATTCTGGCTAGGGACTTCTTTTATGCTTTAGGAAATTAGGGTATACTCAGATGTTTGATTTGACCCTGATCTGGTCTCTAAGACATCATACATGTATGATGTCTTTTGGCATTTCACTTCTGCTTCTAGCCAAGGTGCTCCTTGATGTGTATAGCAAGAATATGCGCTCACAAAAAGATTTGGATGTCAAAATTTCTCAAAATCACTACTTTTTTACCTTTACCTTCTTGGATTTTCAAGAATCTCCTTAAATTCAAAGATACGTGTCCAAATGAGCTGAAATTTTGCAGACAAGCTTAAATCATCATTTCCAAACTCCTTGTGTGGTCAGAAGTGCAATTGGACTTTCAAATCTTGACCTGAGACATCATACGTGTATGATGCATGTATGATGTCTATGTGCTCAAAATTAGCCCAAACTTGGTCTCTAAGATTTTTTTGTGGTGCTAAACACCCTGCTTAGCTCTGATATAAACTTTGGTGCCTAAAAGTGCCCTCTAGACATCATACGCGTATAATGTCTAGTTGGTGAAATTGAAGTGAAACTCATTCCAGAGGTCCTCACTACACTGGAAACCCACAACAACTTTTAAAATTCAAATCCAACACTTTTTATGCTAGATATTATCAATTCAAGAATTCAATTTACCTAGATCTATCTTATGGCCTTTACAAGGCCAAAAATTCTTTGAATTCAATGGAATTTGGCCTATATGCTTCCTAAATTCTCTAGATCACAAGGGTGCACTCAAACGTGTCTTTTGACCTCAGATTTGGACTCTAGGACATCATACGCGTATGATGTCTAGGTGGTCAAAATGAAGTTCTGTTTCTACCCCTTGGTATGGACATTATGCACATGTGCTCACAACAAATTTTGGAAATCAAAATTGGACAAAATCACCACTTTTCGACAAGGAAATCCTGTGAAAGAGTAAAATCCTCTTAATACTTAATCTATATGCCCAAATGAAAATGAAATTTGGTGTCTGTGCTCAACACAACATGCAAAACATGGGTGTAAAGTCAAAAGTTCATTCTGGCTACCATAATTACCCTTCAGACATCATACGCGTATGATGTCTGCTGATATTTAACCCCACAAGCATCCCCAAGTCTCCAGCATTGTTTTTCAAGTAATTTTATCAATTTTAATGCAAAAATATGCTCAAAATCACAATTTTCTCTCTTTTTTTTTTCGACACTCTGTCTTTTGTCTTTTGGGTGTCAAGAGTTGGTCAAAACTCTACTTTCAATGTGTACATAGGGTAAAACATCCCTTTTGAACACTTTGGTGCAGTTAGATTTGTCAAATTTGGTCTCGAGATGCCTATTGAGACATCATATGCGTATGATGTCCAAGTTTATAGAATTTCAGTTTTTCTTCATAGAACCCTTGCACATGTCGTCTTATATGCACAACACCAATCAATCATGAAAAAATGTCAACAAAAGACTGCTTATTACATTTTTATCCTCAAAATCAACTTTTTAGAGATTGTGAATGCAAAAAAGCCCTTCAGCAACAAATAAATCAGTGATGAATAGCTCTAGATTAGATTCAGATCACTTACCTAAAGCTACTCCTACACATTATATGGGGTTTTGCATTTATGAGTAGAAAAATGCTTCACTGCCACACACGGACTAGCAAACGCTTTTATCACCTCACAATTCACTCGCCCACAACTAATACTACAAATCCTAACTAAATTTATCTAGTCGTAGACCCTCGGCAAGACACACGCTTCTTGGCTATCCACTTCATCTCAAAATATCCTCTTTCGGATCCACTTGAGAAAAATGCTCTCTTTAGTTGAAACTAAAGAAAGCAACCATCACACAAGTGTTAATAGGATTACCTACTCAAGTCCATGTGCCCCCAACGGTGGAGCCAATGTTGCAGGAGCGAATCACACCACCTATAAAGTGCATGCAACACTACCTAGATCAACATAATTTCAATCAAGGACACAGATGACACGATAGGTCGATGGAGGTAATCTCTTTAGCTTGTCAAGCTTAGATCATCCCTCACATACAACACTCTGGAAGGCCAACTAAACCACAATTAGGAATCTCACTGCTCTCAACTACACTACCCAACTCACATACACACAAACAAAGGAAACTCATCAAATCATACAAGAATCGTACAAAACTTCAGGAACACCATCCCCTCACTAAGATGCACCTATCCCAAAGCCTCTATGCTCAAAATCCTCATTCCAAACCCATCTGCAAAAAACGCATATGAAAACAGAGCAAAATTTTGAAAGTGCCCAAAACTGAAATCTATGAGTACCTATGCGTAGATTATGTCCCCACAATTCTAACGACTACTTGCACATAGAGAACATGCATCATTTGATACACTTACAACCACAAATAGCTTGTAGATGCATTAGTAGATGTGGTGTGTTTTGTGTGGAATGTTTGGCATTGTTGCATAGCTCTCTTCAAGCCTATCACAATGGTGCAGTCAAATGTCCAATGCAATGAGCGAGCAGGACGTGGCGTCAGGATGAAGCTCATACTCTTTCTCTTCTCCCTCACACAAATTCAACTTCAGCTCAAAACTTTGACTATGATAAAGTTCTTTTTAAATGGCCTAAGTACCTTATATACTAAGGCTACCATAGGTTAAACCAAAAGTAGAGTTCAAGGGTTCAAATGGCTTTGTATTTACAATCTAGAAGTGCCATTGCACCTCCCCGGCTTCTGCAACTAGAATAACTACTCATTACAAATGATTTTTTAAACCATAATCCACATCATTTCATAACTCTCAAAAACTAAGGCTTTGTTGAGTTGTGTCGTATTGTTGACCCATGGGTCAACATGCTAATTCCAGATTCAAAGTTGAAAATTTCACAAGAATCAATGACAAATCTTGAAGACAAAGGTAAAGCTAAAGCGGGCCTTCTCGTTAGTAGCTCAAAAGGTTTGATAGTATATGTCTCTAGATCAAAGAATCCTCATGGATCAGCTTCTTCAAGAAATTCAAGCTTTACAAACTTCAAGCCAATTGTTGAACCAAACAAAACCTCTAGGGAGGCACTCTAAGAAGAAAAGGTATATCATCCCAAGTCCTCATTGAAGAAAATGAAAGTCAAGCAAGTGTTTGTTCTGAGAAGTCTAGTAAAAGTCAATGATCCAGTGTGGATTATAGATGAAAGATCAACACAGAAAGACAAACACATGGGACGGATAGCATCGCAAGGATTGTCAATCTCCACATCCACTTCTCTTCACCTCAAATCAACCCAATCACACACACTAACGATTGTAAAGATGCACACGCCACTAATCTCATCATGCAACACACTAATCACAAGCGCACAGATGTATATCTATTGATCATGTAATGGAATTTGCCTATTCAATTTGAGAATAGCGGAATTTAATGAGAGTACTTTCAAGAAATGATTTTGTGAGCATAGCGGTAGACATAATTGAAGATAGCAACATAATCATAGCAATTAGTTAACTTGGCATAGACAATACTTTTGCAAGAGAGAGAGTTTAGAGAACATGACAACAATTGAGGACTGGATTTATGTGGAGCCGGTCCCCCCTCCAATAGGCATTTGTATTATGATTTCTCCCATAAAGAGAGACTTGTTACAATACAGTCTTTGTGTTCCTTGTGACCTAGGTGATGCCATGAAGATGGAAGGCTTCATGCACCACAAACATAACATAAACTTGAAGAAAGCTTTAACTATCCCAAGCCTCAGTCCCAAGACCTCAAACACCTTCGAAGGTGGAGAGAGCTAGCAGGGAATGAGGGTAGGGAAGAGGAAGAAGAAACATTTCGTAGGAGAAAGAATTAGTTCCTCACTTATCATACTCTTGTTGCTAGCATACATAATAGCATAGTAATGAAGAAGAAGGAGATGGCAAGCTTAAGCATTGAAGCATGGCTCTTGGTTGGATTTGCACTCCATAGCCAAGAGTGTTGGTGTAGGCTCTCAACCTCTACTTGCTTGGAGAGGGAGCTCTTGCACTTTGCATAGCACACAATGAGAGTGATTGTGAGTGTGTGTGGGTGAGTATACCCCCTAGGCACCCCCCTAGCTTGCTTGGGTCGACCCCCCCTTGTAGCTCATGCCTGAAGCTCATTGGACCCTTCCAGGCCTAGCCAATCACAAGCAAGAGCCATTACAAGCAACATGGGTAGCCTTGGGACAAGTGTCCCCCTTTCCCCTTTGAGAGAGAGGACTTGATAAATGAAAAATCAATTAGATAATTCAAGTAATTTATCATTGGACCCCTTTGAAGCTTAGCCAATAGGCTTCAAGCAACACATGAAGGTAACATGGGTAGGGGCCTGACATGGGTCCTTGCTGCCTCTTCAAGTTGGGGCTTCCCTTGTGTGTGTGAGTGGGTGTTCTCTCTCTAGCTCCTAGGAAAAGGGCTCGCCCCCCCTCTTGTAGGAATGATTTTGACTTTAGGTGATCAAGCACCTTACTCATCAAGCATGACAAAGCACTTGAACTAGGGGGTGTTCCCACAAGCATCTCAGGCAAGCTTCTCAAGGCACCTCAAGTACTTTAATCATGCAGCAAGTCAAGCACCTCAAGCATGGAGCCAGTCAAGCACCTCAAGCATCTTAATCAAGCACCTCAAGCATGAAAAACACCTCAAGCATGACAAGCACCTCAAGCATGACAAGCACCTCGAGCTTGGGCCGGGTTCCCACCTCAAGCTCAGCCCTAGCTTACTTAAGGTCAAAGGACTTTTACACACATTTATTGGAGGTCTTCAATGAAGCTAACCCTAAGGTCTTATGCTCCATTGGTTAGCCTTGCTCTTTGATAGACCATCTCCCTTTTGGGCCCCTTTACCATTGGCCCCGTGTTGAGATAGATCTATAAGCACATACCTATATCTTAACACTTGTTCCCGTTTATTCTCCCACATTAAGTGATCAATTTAATATGAGAAAATCATTTGGGTTAGTTAGATATTAGATTTTATGACATTACCTCTCTCTTGAAATCATAGTCGTCCTCGACTATGAGGTAGAATAGATAAAGTCTTAGTCATTAGTCAATCGTACTTAGCGGGTAAAGGATCCCTTTTTACCCTACGACATCTTTCCAAGATGGATGACTAATCCATTTGGTGCTTGGGAGACATAGCTCCCGCAAGCATGTCTGCTCTTTTAGTCCATCTCATTCTCCCATAGTAGAGTGACAAATTCTACTTGGTGTTTGAGAGATGTCGTCATCACAAACATGATTCTAAGCATGCATACTAGTTAAATTTGTGCACAATTAAAAAGAGGACTAGTCATATAAGACAAAAACATGAGTTATTTAAAAGAAATTTGTACATTTGCTTACTCTAATGTAGCATTGTAAGCATTGACAAGGTTCATAATATCCTTAAGTTGTACTCCTTGCATCCATTTAGCATCTTCAAAAGGATAATTTTTGAACTTAATAAGATACCGTCGGATAATCTTACCATGTCGTAGTACTTTGTCTTCATGTCGAAGGATAGCTTCGGGTTGTAGCACCTCTTCTTGGTCTTCAACTTCGGGAGGGTCTTCAATAATTGGTTCAATTGGTGGCTCTCCTTTGTAGGGCTTAAGTAAGCTTACATGAAAGGCATTGTGTATAAGCCAATGGTTGGGCAACTTGAGTTGATAAGCCGTCTCATTGATAGGCTTCAAGATTTGGAAAGGACCATAGTATCTTTTTGCTAGTTTAGCATAATACTTTTGATGGCCCGTAGGATTTTTGCCCGTCGTTTGCCTTAATCGAGCCTTAGGAAACTTGAGTAAGACCCAATCATTTTCTTTGAACATTAAGGCTCTTCTGTGCTTATCAGCAGCAGCTTTTTTCCTTTGTTGAGAGATGGCTATAGCCTCCCTAATCTTTTGAAAAGATTCTTGTAGGTCACGGCTATACTCATTGGCGGCGAAGATCTTCCCATGTACTTTCAGTAGCAAGGGACTTTTAGGTCTTCCTTCTATGATCTCAAAAGGTGCTTTGCCCGTAGAAGTATGTACAGTATTATTGTAGGCATACTCTACTAGCGGTAAATACTTTTCCCATTGTGAGCGTTGATCTACTTCGGTAACATAAGTCTTGAGTAGATCGAGTATCGTAAGATTGGCTATCTCACTTTTGCCATCCGTTTGTGGGTGATAGGCCGAAGAGAAATTCAATCTTGTTCCTAGATTTTCAAAGAGACCTTTCCAGAAATTACTGGTCATTCTAGGATCTCTATCTGACACGATGGATGTGGGTAATCCATGGTGTTTGAAAATCTGAGATATGAAGAGAGTTGCCATTTGATGTGCCTTAATAGTCTTTTTGACAAGAATAAAATGTGCTTGCTTGCTAAACCTGTCGACTATTGTCCATATTCCTGTATTCCCATGGATAGACTTGGGTAATCCAAAGATGAAATCCATGGATATACTCTCCCATGGTGAATTTGGAATAGGCAATGGCTGGAGTAATCCAGGTTGCTTAGCTCTATCATACTTGGTCTTTTGGCATACTACACATTTTGAAACATACTCTTGTATGTCCAGTTTCATGGTAGGCCAATAGAAATACGTCTCTACTCCTCGGAGAGTAGGTTGAATACCTCTATGCCCTGCATATGGGGGAGCATGGGATTCATACATAACCTTTTCACGAAGGGAATGGGTAACACATAGCCTATTGCCGTGGAGAAGATAACCATCCTGCAAGGTGAATGGTTCCTCTTTCTTCCCCAAAGCAAGGGCTGACATTATGTCTTTAAAGTCAGGGTCAGTAGCATACTCATCTATCATAGAGGATAGATCATTGTGAGTAGCTATAGACACCGCATTAACTTTTGGTCGTCGTGAAAGTGCATCGGCAACTTGATTGTGCTTACCAGCTATGTGAGCAATATGGAAATTAAATTGCGAAAGAAAATTTACCCACCTCATTTGTTAGTCGGAAAGCTTGGTTTGCTTCATGAAATACTTGAGACTTTGGTGGTCGGTTCGTAGGATAAATGGAGTCCCCAATAGGTAGTGCTTCCATGTGTCTAGGGCATGTAGAACAGCTAAAAGCTCTTTCTCATAAATGCCCAAGACTCATTCATCACCATTGAGCCTTCGGCTCTCATATGCTATGGCATGCCCTTCTTGAAGCAAAACCGCTCCAAGGCAATCACCACCAGCATCACATTGGACCTCAAATGGCTTTGAGAGATCCGGAAGCACGAGGACTAGTTGGGAAGTAAGCTTCTCTTTGAGTTTTTCAAAAGCATTTTGCTCCTTAGCAGTCCATACAAACTTAACGTTCTTCTTGGTTAAGTCGTGTAGTGGTCCTGCTACTTGAGAGAATTTTGCTATGAAGCGTCTATAGTATGCACACATACCAATAAAGCTTCTTAGCTCATGTAGATTCCTTGGGTTAGGCCATGATTTTATTACCTCTAACTTTGATGGATCCATACGAATACCATCGTGAGAGATAATATGGCCTAGGTATTGAATCTCTTGAAGGAAGAATTCACTTTTCTTTTGGTTGAGAAAAAGTTTGTTCTCCCTCAAGGCTTGAAAAATCACTTGGAGATGTTGCTTATGTTCCTCCAAAGACTTGGAGTAGATGATGATATCATCGAAGAAAACTCCAGTGAATTTTCGATATGGTCTAAAAATTTTCACCATCAAACGATTGAACGTAGCTGGTGCATTAGTCAAGCCAAAAGGCATGACTAGATATTCATAAAGACCAAATGTTGTGCGAAACGCGGTCTTTAAGATATCCTCATCCACTATCCTTATTTGATGATAGCCACTCTTAAGGTCAATCCTACTGAAGTAGGTAGAGCCTTGTAGCTTATCAAACAGATCTTCTACCCGAGGTACGGGAAATCTGTTTTTAATAGTGATATGGTTTAGTGCTCGATAGTCCACACACATACGGTATGTACCATCTTTCTTTTGCACTAAAAGGACTGGAGAACAAAAGGGAGAGGAACTAGGCCTCACCATCCCTTTGTCTACCAGCTCTTGTACTTGCCTCATGATCTCCTCTTGTTGAGCTTGTGAGACTCGATAAGGAGGTTTGCTAGGCGGTGAGCTTCCTGGAAGGAGCTCAATACGATGTTCATCATCCCCTTGTTTTGGAGGTAGGTCCATAGGGATATCATCGATGAACACATCTTGGAATCCTTTTAGAAAAGTAGACAAGTCTAACTCTTCTTGATTCCTATCATTTTCATTTGATGAAACATTATTAGCTTTTAGAGACTCTTTGACATAAATCATGTACGCAGAAACTGAGCTCTTCATTGATTTATCAAAAGAAAGAGGATTTACAAGTGGAATAGTGCGACCACGCTCACTAGCATCTATATACATGTTCTTTCCCCTGTAGGTGAAGTAAATTCTCCTTTCAGGGAACTTCATGTTGGCAGCCATGCGGTCAAACCATGGTGCCCCTAGGATAACATCCTGATGTTGGAGGGGAGAGATGAAAAAGTCTTCTTTGTCGACATAGCTTTGGACATGAAGCGTCAACTTCCCAATCAAGGGAGTAACGGAGGCTTGTTGTCCCTTGAAAGCTGCATCAGCTGTTACTATATCTCCCATCTCAAAAGCTTGAATGCCCAACTTGGTGGCCAACTCTATTGATATGAAGTTGAGAGTAGAGCCAGGGTCAAACAAGATGAAGGCATCATGCTCTCTTACCTTTCCCCAAGCATAGGAGAGTGATGATCCTTTGCAATGAGCATCCTCTTTTGGAGCTTCGATGGTGGAAGCCCTAGGAGTCTCATTGCGAGTATTCTTCTTGGGGCAAGAACGATAGCCATGTCCTTGCTCCCCACACTTGAAACACTTATGGTCCTTGCGAAAAGCTTCAAGCTCTTCAGGAGAGAGTTTGTTTTTACCTTTGTAAACTCCCTTCTCCTTGGACCGATTGTTGTTGTTGTTGTTGGAAGTGCCTTGGGAATTATTTTGAGCATTGGATTTCCCCTTTGCATCATTTTTATCTTTGTTTTCCATGGGCTTGACATTACGTCTAGCCCCTTGATGGAAATTGATGCGTGAAGAAACCATGGTGTGGTGGATTACTTCGGTAATAGTACCGGGCCGTTGAGAATTGATATATTCGGCCATCTCTTCAGGTAATCCCGCACAGAATTGCTGTCTTTGCTCGACAAAGTCTATCTTTTGAAAGACAATAGCTTTGAGATGTAAATCCCAAAACTTATCTACATATTTGTTGATAGACTCATGAGAGAGGAGCTTCAAGCCGCGCCATTCGGTAAGAACTTTATCTTTAGTATCGCTTGGAAGAAATTGCTTCATGATGGAAACTCGTAGAGTTTTCCATGTCTTTGGGGCTTCTCCATTGCCACGAAGGCTAGCCCACCATTGACGAGCTGATTTTTGGAAGTGCATAGCTACATGGCGTAGCTTGGAGGACTCTGTGAAGCCCTCGTCCCCAAAGGCCGCATCAAATTGCTGGATGAAGGCCAACACTTTGTCGGTAGCACCAAAGGTGCCATCGTAGGTGAGAAAAGAGATACTCTTTCCTCCCTCCTTGAACTTCTTTAGCTTTTGTGACCTTCGCCATGCAGGAAATGATTTGCGATGTCCTCCCCTCTTGTATTCTCTAAGAGAATAGCCATAACTTTCATCGGAAGAGAAGGAAGGTGAAGAAGAAGGAGAAGAGGGTGACCTCTTCCTAGCCCTTTTCTTCCTTTGTTTCCTCTCTTGCCTTTGAGAGTGATGAGGAGAAGGACTATGGGTTGCTCTTTTCCTCTTGGGAGGAGTAGGCTATCGTCTAGACCGCCTTCTTCGTGGAGCCACATCTTCAGAAGAACTTGGACTTTCATTGCTTTCTTTCTCTTTGGATTCCTCCTCTCGAATGGGAGAGAGTCTTCTTTTGGGGGTCTCTTCAAGAGGCCTCCTAAGCTCTCTCTCCTCTTGGAGAGGAAGGGAAATTCCATAGGCACGAAGTTGTTGAGTAACTTCGGCTTGCAAGGTAGGGTTGCCCATAGCTTGTTGCAACCTAGTCACAAGATAATTCACAAACATGGGAGCATCATCATTAGCACCTTCATGTGCAAAGTCAAAGCTATCAATGTTCATTCTACTCTCTTGATTATTGTCAGCCATGTTAACAAATTTTTTATGTATGTACTTAGTGTATGCTTTGGCAATTCAAAACCTTAGTTGCCACTCCTCTTAGCCTTTGAAAATCGGCTCTTAAGTATCTACACCCACGGCTCAAAGTGGTTAATTATAGAGAGTAGAGGAGTAGGTCTAACATAGCAGGGTTGCCAAGGGCTAGCTCCTTTCGGACTTCTTATGGCTCAATAATGGTAAAGCCGTAGGCAAGTCTAAAAAGACTCCATTATTAAGTCCAAAGCTCCCGAGGTGTGCACCATCCCCCACATAGTGGGCTTAACAAAACCGGTATTAGATCCCAGTTCCACTTACTCTATTATAATTAACAACATCAACCATTTATAGGCTACTTAAGGACCTCTCTTCTTAAGCAAGAAAAGAGAAACCAAATGCTCTGATACCAATGTAATGGAATTTGCCTATTCAATTTGAGAATAGCGGAATTTAATGAGAGTACTTTCAAGAAATGATTTTGTGAGCATAGCGGTAGACATAATTGAAGATAGCAACATAATCATAGCAATTAGTTAACTTGGCATAGACAATACTTTTGCAAGAGAGAGAGTTTAGAGAACATGACAACAATTGAGGACCGGATTTATGTGGAGCCGGTCCCCCCTCCAATAGGCATTTGTATTATGATTTCTCCCATAAAGAGAGACTTGTTACAATACAGTCTTTGTGTTCCTTGTGACCTAGGTGATGCCATGAAGATGGAAGGCTTCATGCACCACAAACATAACATAAACTTGAAGAAAGCTTTAACTATCCCAAGCCTCAGTCCCAAGACCTCAAACACCTTCGAAGGTGGAGAGAGCTAGCAGGGAATGAGGGTAGGGAAGAGGAAGAAGAAACATTTCGTAGGAGAAAGAATTAGTTCCTCACTTATCATACTCTTGTTGCTAGCATACATAATAGCATAGTAATGAAGAAGAAGGAGATGGCAAGCTTAAGCATTGAAGCATGGCTCTTGGTTGGATTTGCACTCCATAGCCAAGAGTGTTGGTGTAGGCTCTCAACCTCTACTTGCTTGGAGAGGGAGCTCTTGCACTTTTCATAGCACACAATGAGAGTGATTGTGAGTGTGTGTGGGTGAGTATACCCCCTAGGCACCCCCCTAGCTTGCTTGGGTCGACCCCCCCTTGTAGCTCATGCCTGAAGCTCATTGGACCCTTCCAGGCCTAGCCAATCACAAGCAAGAGCCATTACAAGCAACATGGGTAGCC
The DNA here is from genome assembly GCF_014529385.1 of Adiantum capillus-veneris. Classification (NCBI taxonomy): domain Eukaryota; kingdom Viridiplantae; phylum Streptophyta; class Polypodiopsida; order Polypodiales; family Pteridaceae; genus Adiantum; species Adiantum capillus-veneris. The sequence continues at coordinate 64,486,302 of NC_140936.1, forward strand.
TTGGGACAAGTGTCCCCCTTTCCCCTTTGAGAGAGAGGACTTGATAAATGAAAAATCAATTAGATAATTCAAGTAATTTATCATTGGACCCCTTTGAAGCTTAGCCAATAGGCTTCAAGCAACACATGAAGGTAACATGGGTAGGGGCCTGACATGGGTCCTTGCTGCCTCTTCAAGTTGGGGCTTCCCTTGTGTGTGTGAGTGGGTGTTCTCTCTCTAGCCCCTAGGAAAAGGGCTCGCCCCCCCTCTTGTAGGAATGATTTTGACTTTAGGTGATCAAGCACCTTACTCATCAAGCATGACAAAGCACTTGAACTAGGGGGTGTTCCCACAAGCATCTCAGGCAAGCTTCTCAAGGCACCTCAAGTACTTTAATCATGCAGCAAGTCAAGCACCTCAAGCATGGAGCCAGTCAAGCACCTCAAGCATCTTAATCAAGCACCTCAAGCATGAAAAACACCTCAAGCATGACAAGCACCTCAAGCATGACAAGCACCTCGAGCTTGGGCCGGGTTCCCACCTCAAGCTCAGCCCTAGCTTACTTAAGGTCAAAGGACTTTTACACACATTTATTGGAGGTCTTCAATGAAGCTAACCCTAAGGTCTTATGCTCCATTGGTTAGCCTTGCTCTTTGATAGACCATCTCCCTTTTGGGCCCCTTTACCATTGGCCCCGTGTTGAGATAGATCTATAAGCACATACCTATATCTTAACACTTGTTCCTGTTTATTCTCCCACATTAAGTGATCAATTTAATATGAGAAAATCAAATGAGACTAAGAGCCCTAATTCGATTTACACACTACCTTATATACCTAGGGTAAAAATATGCATTGTTCGGGCACCCAAGGCCTTTAGGACTCCACAGCTTACAGAATTTGCAACCTAGGCACACTAACTAACATATTCTTTACAGATTGGAACTCTCATTGAGCCCGTAACATGTTACAAATATCACAATGGCTTGAAATAAATTGAGAATTTACAATACATGGCCATTTTGGGAAAATGCGAAAAATGTGGAACTCCAATCTTTGTTGCTTCTCTGTATTCATCTTCAATGTAACTTCGTAAGGATTGGGCCTTTAGAAACTTTTGTTAATTGACGTTGGCTGAGTTAATATTCCCCCCTTTTGATTTTAGTGCCCATCCTCGGGCCCTCTAGAGAAGTGTTCATGGAGGCTGGAAGGTTTTTGATTGGTTTTTGATGGGTGACAATTATCGTTGAATTTTTTAAGGAGGTTCATATCGTTGTAGCATCTTCATTGGTCCGAATTTGTCTTTGATGTGGGAGATGATGTCGCATTTGTCCATTGTAGCATAATAGCGAGGCTTCTGTTTACCTATTAAGAGTATGTACAAGGGAACTAGAATGGTGAGGTTCTAAATTAGGGTCTAATATTTGGATTACCAAAGGGGAAAAATGAAGTGGGAAAAAGTTCCTTTGGGATGCGCACGTCATAAGAGTACTTACTAGCATGGAAAGTACTGAAGGGATTATTTGCTGATGGATATGGAATTAAAAGGGCAACAAGTATATGTGGGTAGCATGATGGAACATTGGTTTGCATGTTGTACTTCACTCAAGGTGCATAGGTGGAAGCAAAAATGAGTTTCTTGGTTTCCATGCCCTAGTCGGGTAGCTCATCACTTCGGATTGATAATTATTGTTGGTCATTGGAGCTATGATACAATGGTTAGAATATACATGGATTTAGTGCATTGACTTATGAAGAATCCATGGTTGCAACAAAGATGATCTCTAGGGAAAAAGCTCCCTACTCTCACGCATAGATCAACACTTGGCATGATGGAGCTTCCCTTAAGGGAAGGAGTTGAATATTAAGGGAAGGCGTTTCATACAAGGTTCATGAATAAGGGAATGCTTGTTCAAAAAACCTCCAATTTCAACATTATTTGGTTTCTTCAATTCATGTTTTGGTTTCAAGTTTTTTATTTTCTCATTGAAGATGCTTATGGACTTAAGGGAAGGTGTAAAGTTTCAAGTCCAACACATCTCCTTCAATACAGTGGAAACAAAGGTCCAACCATGTTGGCATGGATACATGATGGCATGAAGGCATGGCATGATGTTTTGACATCATTTTGGATGGTCATAATCATCTATATTATCAAATCTAGGCGTGGAAAGAGTCTATAGTGATTACCAAGCAGTTGGTAATTACCTAGCAATGGGGTAGTAAAGTACCTAAAAGTCTATAGAAACTTTAGGAGGTCTAACATGCAGATTGTGGGGGTGATTTCAGCCACCTACAGCCATGATCTCATGATTCAATACAAAGAAAAGTTGATCCACCCAATATGGACTACAATTTTGTTGGAGGGTTCATTGTGATTCCTGTCCTACCATTTTTGGTGAAGGAACCAAGTTGTCACTTGCAGAGTAGTAGACTGCATAGAAGAGCCATCATACCAACTTGGTAATTGCCTACCAAGAGATACAACCAAGATCTCATCATGGATTGTGAAGTAAAGTTATTATCCACATCATGGAGAATCTAAATATCACTTGGAGGAGTCATCTATAACATGTATAAAGTGTGCAATAGCGAAGGCTACAATAGTCCCTTTATACACAATTTGTACCTATGTGTACCCTGATGCCTAGAGCCTACTATTAGTGCCTAGTTCCAAGACAATACTGGGATAGAGTAGGAATGCTACTACAACTTAGGTAGTGAGCTTAGCAAGGTTATGAAGTGATGATACTGGGAGCACACTCACACCTTATCATTGGAAAGAAGAAGAGAGAACATAGTGAGAGGAATTGGATAATCCTATATTGAGTGTTGCAGCTAGGAACACACTCCTTGTACTTGGAACTATAGCCTTAATAGTGGGTTTGGGGATTATCCCATCAATCTCTTTCTCAGTACCAGTATTGTGTATCTAGGTGGTTCACAATACCTGCTTTGGTACTTATAGGACCAAACTTTGGTAATTCCAAAGTATCATATTATCTATGTGGTACTACTAGATCTTTGTTATTGGTACTGCTAAGAGTCACTTACAGTACCAAGTTTTTTGGTTTGTAGCACCAGTTTTGGTACATGAGAGTACCAACATTGTATCTAGAGTGGGTTACTTTTGAATTAAGTTATTCCTCTTATTATACCATTGTCTCTCTTATACATATGATTACATATTGCTTTTCCTCTCTCATATATCTTGACATAAAGATCCACACACACTTCCTCACTTTACATTTTTTCACATGGTATTAGAGCTTGGAAGCTGAAGAGAGTCAACCAAATGCTAGTATCCAAAGAGCACATCAAAGTCAAAGACCAAGTTTGGATACACCAATCAAGGCCACTCTCAAAAACTAAAGGTAATAGAGTGGGTAACATCAAATGGGTCAATCACTGCTCAAGGATACTTTCACAAAAACAAGAAATTTTAGCCAAAAATCCTAAGGTAATAGCATGGACCTACTCGGAACCTCAAGAAAATGGTTCTATAAGGACAAAATCAAGCTATCAATGGAAGACAAACACTTCAACCAAAGGAAAGGACAACAAAAAAAGGCAAAAGAGACCTTCAAGAACACAAGCAATGCGGCAAGTATGGGTACCAAAGTCAAAAACTTCAACCAAGCTACCCAACAAAGACAAGTGAAGCAGCAGATGATTCAAGTCAAGCTACTCAAAGCCCAAGGACGTTATGAAGGTAGCTCTCATATATGGTTAGCAAAAAGTAGTAGCTCAATTTGGAACAACTCACATTAGTCATGTAGCACAAGATTCCACACAAAGCCAAGAAACAACAAAGAATAACCAACAAAATCTAATCACAGCCAAGGGTGATACAACCTCTAGATGGATACCTCGTCTCCAACTACAAAAGCAAGGCTTCTACAACAGAAATAATCAGATATGTATACCAAATCCTAGTGTCCATCAAGTCATCGAGAAAACGAAGTAAATGCAAAAGAATGTCACACACAGACCACAAACAAGGTGGGTTGCAAAATCATAATCGGAAACTCAATCACAAAAAACCCACACACATCTACAACCAATTTTCATGGGAGATAAAGAAAATTCTCCATCAACCCCTACTGCAACCGTAGAACCTATTTCCCAAAGCAGTGTCAACATACGATAGCCAAATCAAGACGAGTAGAAGTATGTCAACGTACTCGACAAAATGGTGGCATCAAAAGACTAAAACAAAGAAAGAGGACTAAATCTCAAGAACTTATGGAACTCGATTTTTGGCCTTGAACAAGTACGTCCAAGCCACCATTAAAAATACATGGAATAAGACTCAAATTTGAGCAATTAATCCACTAAATGAGTGAGGCATTAGTCCCAAAGCTTCAAATAATATTCTATGTGGTCTAAGGTGAGCATAAGAGCTGAAGTCTATGTATTTTACGTCTGGCGAAGTGAAGGAGGAAGTCCAAAAGACACTCACACACTAAGCATAGTGAAGTACAAGTGGAGAAAATTCTACATTGAAAATGCTTCTTCGAAACATGTAAGCTATTGCGACATCCTTTGATGTCACATGTGCTACATGTTTTCCTTAAAGCACCCATCAACTCCATCTTTTACACTACATGCTTTTGTTCGATGAATTTGTCGTATGCATATAGAGTGTCTCATAATTGACACTTTCACTAGACACTCTTCCTTTGTTTCTCCCAAGCACTCACCTTGCATGAACAATTACTTCAAATTCAATGGATCAACTCCAATAAGAGCATATATCAAAGGCAATTTTTTTAGAACCTAATCTAGAAACACTTCTCATCATCCTCTTGTATATATTCCTTCTCCATCAACAATAAGGAAATGGCTACCATAAAAACCATCACCGAATCAAAGCAACAGCTACAGGTCTTTACTACTTGTCAAGTGCAAGTCTTACCTGTAAGGCCTCCTCCTAGCCCTTACTCTTGACCAACGCATGTAGGCCATTGACTTTTAGTGCTCAATCCAAGCACTAAAGTATACTCACGTGACACTTTTGGTTTATGCCATGGGGACATGGGCATAACCAATGCATGAGAAATTAATTTTTTCCTCTCAAGAAAATTAGCATAAGGAAAAAGAAAGAGAACATAAGGATGAGGTGAGTAAGTAACTTGTTGATGAAGTTTCAAAAAGGAGAAGAAGTTATCAAGTTAAGTTAAAAAAAACTTATTGATAAAGAAGATAAGCTATCTAGATTGATAAAGGTTCTTATCAAGAATAAGCATAAAAGGAGGCCTTCTCTACTTTTTCATCACTTCTCTTCTCATTTTTGGAATTGCAAACTTAAAAGTAAGCTTGAGAAAGCTATAGCTGAGCCTCTTTCACACACCCCACCACTGATGTGGCTCTTTTTGAACAATCTTCATGAGAATGGTCTTAATGGTCTTGTTGCTACTTTCTATCTGACCATTGCAGTACCTTGGATAATATGGCGTTGATTTCCTATGCTTAACTGAAAAGATCTCCGTTAGTATTTAAATTGTTTCATGTATGAAATGGGTTCCCTAATCTAAGACAATCTCAATGGGACATCCATATCTACAAATGATATTCTCATACAAGAAAGCTGTTGTTGATCTCACAGTGTTATCTGGTAAGGATTTAGCTTCCACCCACTTGTTAACATAGCAGGTGTCCATAGTGATGTACCTATTCTTTATGGGAGTGAACTTCTTGAATGAACCCATAAAGTTTAGCCTCCACTTCACGTTTTTCAATGATGATTTTGAACACCCTTCTGTACTTCTAGAAAGAAAGTCGGCACTACAATGGGTTTTCCCTTGCTTATGGAAGATCTTGAATTAAAATTCAATTAAAAACATCATCCATCTGATCAATCTTCCCTAAATAATGACTTGTTAGTCAAGAAAAGAAAATCCTGATGATCCACGTAAAATTAAAATAATTTTTCCAATAGATAATGTCTGAATTTGGTGGCAGTGAACACCATTCTCAGTGCTTCTCTTTCAATAGTAGACTATCCTTGTTCAGCCACACTAAACATGCGACTAACAAAGTAGACTCGTAGTCTGTCCTCCCATCAAGATGGGCAGTATGGCTCCCATTGCCATTCCAAATGCATTGACATGTACATGAATTATTACATCCCAATATGGTTGACAAAGAACTTGCTTCCTATTGATCACATCTTTTAGGCACTAGAAACTTTGCTCACATTCCTGAGTCTATATGAGCTTATTTCCTTTCTTGGTTAATTCATATAAAGGAAGTGCTTTTTCTGCAAACATTTTCATTGGTGCTGTGGGTTGTTGAACACACTTGACCTTCTAGAGACAATATGTCCTAGAAACTTTCCTTCTTATACCATGAACACTAATTTGAAAAGATTCAGGCATGTTATTTTCTCTCTGCACCCTTTAAAGACCATCTCCAAGAACAATAACTGCATTTCCTTTGTGGAGAGAATGGTAAAATAATATACAAATATGGCCAAAATTTTGTGTAGAAACTCATGACAATCTGTCCATATAACTGTACATTTTGTGGCTTGCAATATCATCCAATAACATGTCTATGAAGGGTAGTGGGAAAGGGTCCTTGATGGTATGATTATTTAACTTCATGTAGTCTACACATACCCTTAGCTTTCCTCCATTCTTCTTGGGCACTATCACTATTGGAAATAGCCAATCGTTGCTTGCCACTTTGGTTATGAACCTTGCCTTGAGAAGATTTTATATCTCCTCCTTGACTTTCTTGGCATAGTTGGGGTCCATCTTGTATCTCTGTAGCCTTACTGGTATGGCATGTGGTTTTAGTGGTATTTGATGCTCCCACACCTCTCGATCTACTCCTTTCAGATTAGTATGTTCCCAAGACAATACATCCTTGTATTTCTAGAACAATGCTTTTGATTTTTCCTTGATCTTTGGCTTCAAATGCTTATTAATTTTCATTATTCATGGGTTCTCCTCTGAGATGAGATTCCACTCTTCGATTTCTTGATTGTCTCAAAGCAACCAACCTCCTCCCTTTCATTTAGCCAATGATTAGCTTCTTTTTCAATTCTAATACCATCAGCATAATCATTAAATGATTTTTCCAACTCCAATAATCCATTTTTTAATTTATGTCTCACATTAGGAAAGAAATGGACTCATTTTTGGTCCTTTCAACTCTAGCGAGAGAATGCTCCTTAGCCAATAGGAAGAAGGCTAACGTTACGTTGAAAAAACATTTTTTCTCATTTTGAAAATGTCCATGAAACCATTTTGGTGAAATTGTCACTATCATCAGGAAAGTAAGGCGCTTGATAATGACATCTGGCACAAGCGCCGAACGCCTTTTTATGACCTGCTGTTGCTATCCTATAAAGTGAAGGACTTGTACTTGTGCATCTCGCACAAGTATCAATCACCTTTTTATGAAGTACTCGCAATTTAAATTCGAACAGATTGTACTTGATAGTGATTGATAGGTACTATTTAAGACTATGAAGGAGTCAGAACCAAGCGAATAGAGGCGCTTGAGGGATCTCTGGGACCTCTATTCGCTTGGTTCTGACCTTATGAGGCCCTAGGATTAAGATATAGCACTTTTTAAGCCCACGGATGCATCCGGAATGTCCAAAAACCAAAGGATAGCTCTTTAAAACGCTGAAATCTGACGTCTCTAGCTCATGAGGTCAGTACCAAGCGAATAGCCTCTATTCGCTTGGTACTGACCTCATGAGGCCCTAGGCTTAAAAACGCTCTATCTTGAGGTCAGTACCAAGCGAATAGCCTCTATTCTCTTGGTACTGACCTCATGAGGCCCTAGGAGCGTTTTTAAGCCTAGGGCCTCATGAGGTCAGTACCAAACGAATAGAGGCTATTCGCTTGGTACTGACCTCATGAGCTAGAGACGTCAGATTTCAGCGTTTTAAAGAGCTATCCTATGGTTTTTGGACATTCCGGATGCATCCGTGGCATTATTTTTGTATTTTGAAAACAACTCTTGTGTGTTTTCTCTCATCGTACATCACATCACTCATTAAGATTCACGGACATGGAATTTTGTGTACACTTAAGTTTGGCTCTCGAAAAGCATTTTGTACGAGCATGCATTTAAGTGATTGAGCAAACTTTTACGTATGTACTATGAGAAATAGAATTATAAAAAAAAACTTTTTCATTTTTCATAACTACCTCTCTCTATGCTGAGTTGGCGTTTCTTACAGGGCCCAAAACTGAGTCCAAGTTTCTTCTAATGTTGATTACTGGGTTTTCTTGATCCAAATTTACTTGACCTATTTCCTGTGTTGGTCTAAGTCAAGCTTATATGTCTCTTGGTCCTTTGTTGGTCACACGTCTAACCAAACTGATCTGTCTCCAACATTCAACTGAATGAACTGCTCTGGGTACTATTTCTTATGTCTTTCAGCTTGTTCCTTGTCCATTAACACAACACTCAAATCTATTTCCGTGAATTTAAAGATGTTCATTGAAGCAAGTATTCTCTCCATCTTCTTTGTTCTATATTTCTTGCACAGCTCTTCTGGTCTTAAGGTTTTGTTCCAGCTTCTTGTGTTATGAGTCTTTATCTGAATTCTTATGTTGGTCCCCTGAATTGTCAATTTTTGGTTGGCATAGTCATGTATGGCTCTAACAATTAGGATCCATGGTCTACTCAAAAGCATTCTATATGATCCCAGTACATCTAAGACTAAGAAGCTGGTTTTGAACTTTTCTTTGCCCACTTTGATCTGCATATTTTCAATTAAACGAGTAGCTTGAACCACCCTATAGTCAACCATTCTGACCTTGAATGGTGCTGATTTCCAATCATTGATTCCTAGTTTCTCTCTTAAATGTTCTCCAAGTATACTGACACCCCCCATCCAATATCACATATGATAGTGGTTTCACTAATTTCTCGGCTTATACTCAACCTAAATTACCAGAACTTCATCATCTCTAATGGCCGCTAGATCTATTGCACTTGCTTCAATCTTTGCTTTTCTCTTCTGTTTGATAAATTTTGTAGCCTCTCGTAGTGTGCATTTGATGTCATCTACCTTCCCCTTCAACTTTTGGATGCATTCACAAACCTTCACATAAATTTCATCTTATTGATTCTTAGAGCTGCAGTCTAGACAAGAAGAATTCTTTTCTTGGCTACCTTCACAGTTCCACTCTATTGTCTTCCCTTGTCTAGTTGCTGGCTGAATCTGTGATGGATCCCTTGATTGATCCTTCATTAGTTAAGTGGCTCTAGCCTTGGTCAAGTTTGATCTGACTTGCAGTGTTAAGTATGGAGCCTGATTTACCCTTGTAATTTTCTGTGGTAAAAGCGCACATTTGTAAGGCCCCTATTATGAGGAGAAGCCATCGTGCGTGAAGGAAAATCACTCACCGGAAACCAAAATTTTCACGGACAAGAATCAGGGGCAACTTTAAAGGCCTCGGGGGCGGAGGCCCCCGAGACTTTTTTTTTTCATCGGAATATTCTTTTTCGCCGGAATATTATGGCTGGACGGCAGCTGGAAAGTGGTCGGAAAACAACCAGTTGGTTGGCCGGTGGTCGGAAGTCAATGGCCGGTGGCCGGTGGCCGAATTCAAAAGCGGACTTGTCTTCTCAAGGGCGGCCACACATGGGCGGATTGGAGGGTCTGATTTGGACTTATTCGCACAAGGGCGGCTACACATGGCTGTCTCTCATAAGAGAGGGCAACCCTTTTGGCCTATAAAAGGAGGCCATTTCTACACACATTTCATAGTGTGAAGTTGATGCAACAAGGTGAGTGTGAGGTGGTGAGAGTGAAGCAAGGCGGGAGCTCCATTAAGGGTATAATCCCTTTGTAAACTACTTCTTGTTTTGAAGTACTAAAGCCATTGAGTGGCTGCTTTCCCGTGGACGTAGCCCACATTGGGTGAAACACGTATATCGTGTGTACTCTCTCTCTCTCTCTACTCTATAATCTCGTGTATATAAATCTGTCTCTCTCCATTAAGTAATCTACTCAATTATCTATTTAGCTACGTCTTATTTCCTAACAACACAAAACAATGGCTACATTTATAACCATTACTCTTTATCTCTACTCAAAAAAATGGCTACATTACATATATGTATATATATTTATGTGTACATATATATTTGTTTATGCATGTATGTAGGCGCTAAGTATGGGAGCATAGCACCCAAAGGTTAGACGCTTCCTCTTGGGTATAGTTCTTTTTTAATCGTGGCATTGCGGTCGTTGATCCACTCATGCATGGATTACCGCAATGTACCTTTGGTTTCACCACAGTTGAGAATGTGATGATATGTAAAGAGGTGCACTTGACCTTTGGCAGCTTCTACTTAGGTTTACTAGTATGTGTATGTATCTACGCTGGAGAGGGGGAATAGGGAACACACCCAGCACACCAACCTCTGCCTCTCTATAGCCCATGGATTCCATAGCACCCCTAACCTCTCAAATAACACCTTCAAATTGGCTAATTTGCACTAACAACTCCACTTTAGCACACAGAACAACTATCTTATACCTTGCAAAAACACCTTGCAGCACAAATGCACCCACCCTGCTCAACTCACCCTTTCTGACTCACAAAACACCCCGATTCTACCCTCTTGGTAACACACTTCAAGCTACAGGCAAACCCTCTGCAAACACTGGCCAATACACAAATAGCGAGACAAATGGGTGTACAAGCTAAAGGAAGAAGAAGGTGGGAAGAAAAGCTACAAGTCTAGTCTTGTGGTAAAAGGTTTTTCTCAAAAGAAAGGTATTGACTTCAATGAAATATTTTCTCCTGTTGTAAAAATGAACTCAATTAGGCTTGTCTTAAGCCTTGTGGCTGCTCATGATCTAAATCTCGAGAAAATGGATGTAAATACGGCATTCCCTCACGGTGACTTAGAGGAGGAAATCTACATGCTTCAACCAAAGGGGTATGAAGTAAAAGGTAAGGAGAAAATGGTTTGCAGATTAAAGAAGAGCTTGTATGGTTTAAAGCAAGCATCAAGACAATGGTACTTGAAGTTTGATCGATGGATGTTGGATCATGGATTCACAAGATACAACTCGGATCACTGCGTCTACACGGAGAATTTGGGAGATGGGAAATTCATCATCCTAATGTTGTATGTTGATGACATGTTGATTGCAAGTGCTAACATGCAGGACATCAAAGACCTAAAAGAGGAGCTGTCCAAATCTTTTTCAATGAAAGATTTAGGTGCTGCAAAGAGGATACTTGGTATGAAAATATCAAGGGACAGGACGAAGAAGACAATAAAGCTATCTCAAGAAGATTACATCAAGAAGGTACTAGAAAGGTTTGCAATGCAAAATGCAAAACCAGTTTCTACACCTTTGGCTGGTCATTTTAAACTAACGAAGGATATGTGTCCAAAGACACAAGAGGAGATAGCCTATATGTCTAAAGTTCCATATGCTGGAGCGGTAGGTTCTCTAATGTATGCTATGGTCTGGACAAGGCCAGACATTGCACATGCAGTGGGAGTTGTGAGTAGGTTCATGGACAACCCAGGTAAAGAGCATTGGCAAGCTGTGAAGTGGAGACTTAGGTATCTAAAAGGGACAACAACAAATGCTTTGTATTTTGGAGGAACTGATATTTTTCTAGAAGGGTATGCTGATGCAGATATGGCAGGTGACAAAGATACTCGAAGGAGCACTAGTGGCTATGTGTTCACGGTTGGAGGCACGGCAGTAAGCTGGGCTTCAAAGCTGTAGAAAGTGGTTTCACTTTCTACCACGGAAGCAGAGTATGTAGCAATGACGGAGGCAAGCAAAGAAATTTTGTGGCTTCACAGATTCTTAGAAGAGCTTGGATTCAAACAAGACAATTGTGTCTTGTACAGTGATAGCCAAAGCGCTATCCATCTTGCGAAGAACTTAGCCTTTCATTCAAGGAAAAAGCACATTGAGGTGAGATATCACTTCATACGCACTCTTTTGGAAGAGGGACAACTAAAGCTAGGAAAGGTGCATACAAGTGAAAATCCTGCAGAAATGTTTACAAAGGTGGTCAACAAGGAGAAGTTGAGCTTTTGCTCATCTTCAATCAGCATTCAAGGATAAGAAGCCAGAATGGAAAGCAGTCACAGGTTTGGTTTGGAGATCAGTCTCCAAGTGGGAGATTGTTAAGTATGGAGCTTGATGTACCCTTGTAATTTTCTGTGGTAAAAGCGCACATTTGTAAGGCCCCCATTATGAGGAGAAGCCATCATGCGTGAAGGAAAATCACTCACCGAAAACCAAAATTTTCACGGACAAGAAATAGGGGCAACTTTAAAGGCCTCGGGGGCGGAGGCCCCCGAGACTTTTTTTTCGCCAGAATATTCTTTTTCATCGAAATATTATGGACGGACGGCGGCCGGAAAGTGGTCGGAAAACAACCGGTTGGTTGGCCGGTGGCCGGTAGTCAATGGCCGATGGCCGGTGGTCGGAAGTCAATGGCCGGTGGCCGGTGGCCGAATTCAATGGGCGGTGGCCGAATTCAAAAGCGGACTTGTCTTCTCAAGGGCGGCCACACATGGGCGGATTGGAGGGTCTGATTTGGACTTATTCGCACAAGGGCGGCTACACATGGTTGTCTCTCATAAGAGACGGCAACCCTTTTGGCCTATAAAAGGAGGCCATTTCTACACACATTTCATAGTGTGAAGTTGATGCAACAAGGTGAGTGTGAGGTGGTGAGAGTGAAGCAAGGCGGGAGCTCCATTAAGGGTATAATCCCTTTGTAAACTACTTCTTGTTTTGAAGTACTAAAGACATTGAGTGGCTGCTTTCCCGTGGACATAGCCCACATTGGGTGAACCACGTATATCGTGTGTACTCTCTCTCTCTCTCTCTCTCTCTACTCTATAATCTCGTGTATATAAATCTGTCTCTCTCCATTAAGTAATCTACTCAATTATCTATTTAGCTACGTCTTATTTCCTAACATGCCGTACTTCATTTATCAGAATCTATACTGTAGTAATCATGGACTAATGCTTGCACAGTTTCTTCCTCACCACAAGATATGCTTTTATCCCCAATTTGGCTTGCCTCATAGCGGTCCTTTTAACATATCACCTCATTCTAATGAGGCACGTGTTATGATAACATGCCAAATTATTCCAATGAATGAGTTACCTAATATGTGTCCTACTTGTGATAGTTGCTTTTGTGATCATGTGATGGATGAACTTATTGACTTGTTAAAAAAATCTATCTTTGTTGTATCTCTTAACAAGTTGATTGTATATTAAGATCTTGGTTCTTGTCTTGAGTCCTCCTTTTTTAATTTCTATTGACAGTTATAATTAAATTCATTCTTAGTTTCATATATCAGGTATTTTCTAGAAGTCCCTAAGAGAATTACAAATGTAATTAAATTTAATTAATTAAATAAATATATATATTACAATACTATATATTGACTCAAGTTACATATTTAAAGGATAACACTAATCTTGCTATTATTTGCAAAAAATAGTCGTATTACAAAAGGTTGCATTACTTGAGTGACACAAAAGGTAACAAGACAAAGCTTGTATTCATCGATTTCATCGACTAGGGAAGATTAATAGGAACACAAAAAGGAGAAAACACCCTACAAAAGGCAAGAAAACTAAGAAATAAGACGTTCCCAACCTTCCTAGGAAGAGTATCTTCAATGGGAAGATACATCTTCAGTGTATAGAGGAAGAGCACTTGCCTTGCTTAATGTATAACTAGACTTCTTCTAGGAATTCCCAAAACATGGTGTACATGCTATTCTTGATCTTCTTGGGTGTTTGAAAATACAAAAGGTCATAAAAAAGTCCACAAAAAAATTATCTAGCTGTTTTTTGATAGGTCACTCATGAGACGATTAAAGGTGGTAGGGGCGTTACCCAGGCCAAAAGGCATGACTGTGAACTTATAGTGCCCAAACCTTGTATTGAATGCTATTTTAGGGATATCTTATTTTTTGATCCCAACTTGGTAGTAGCCTAGTTGGAGATTGATCTTGGAGAAATATATGGCATCCTCTTCTTCTAGTTGAGTAGAGACAACATCCCCTATGCCTAGAAAAGGACGTGGCTGAACAGGTTTGAGTAGGGTCTTAAGGTTCTTGTCACATCGAAATTCCTCTATGAGTGCTACAGCAAGCGGCATTTGATTTGGTACAGGGACAACTTGAGGTGCTAGTGGTGCTTGTATATCAGGAAGCACAGAATGTGAAGTGTTAGCTATGGGTGAATGAGAACTAGAATGACCTTTAAGTTGAAAGGAAGATCTATGCCCGGGGGATTCACCATGGAAAACTTACTGCACCACGTAAGTGCAGGGGAGGGGGTATTTTTACAAGTTACAAAAGCGTATAAGTTAGGGACAGGCCCCCAATAATTTATCTCCCAAGCTTAAAAATAAGGGAGAGGCGTATTATATTTATGGGGGGGAAGAGGGGGGGGGGGGGGGACTGACCAAGGTTCATTACTTGTAATGATTGGTCACCAATGTACACTAGAACTTGGATGAATTTAAGGGAAGTTATTTATCAAGTCACACATCAAATTTTGCATCAAGCCAGTCATAGATAAGGGCTGATTTGGAGCACGTCAAGGGTTAATTTACACTAGCTTTGGATGGGTCAAAAGTGGACGAGTAGCCAGAGTGCACACTGATTGGGCACATAGTTGTAAAGTCAAACTAAGACACATTGAGGGTACATCTAGTCATCAATAGAAGTGGTTCCTTAGTAAATTGCCAATCACTATGCTACACACTCTTTGACTAGTTATACTCAGTTAGATCATGTGAGACCTATATTTTATATGTAAGATAGAGGTATGCTAGTTTTCTTCATTGATTGTTGTATAAACGTAGAAAGGGGGGTCATATTCCCTTATATGAGTCGTATATAAGGGTCTTATTAAAGTTTTCCGCTCGCAGGTGGCGTCCCATTTTGTATATAGAGTGAATCCCTCGGGGATCTATGCCTTCCTTGTCTGTGAAAATAGTGGACCTACTAGAGTCAATGATGCTCTCAACTCCTTACCCATGGGTCGAGCCTTGAGTTGGAGTCTCTTAGTGAGTAAATTAGATTTGAACTTACCTTGCTAAGTCTCTGTGTCTTTTTTTTTGTTTCTTTGTCCCTTAAAAATGGTAGTTTCCAAAACGATCTTATTAACTCTGATTTTGTTACAAAAGCTCACTAGTCTAAGTACTTTCAAGGAGCTTCTCTTGCTCTACCTTGCACTAAAACTTGTTCACCATTTGTTTTTTAAAAAGAAAGAGTCCCTTTTTTAGGAAAGACGAGGTGGACAAAATTTTCTATCATGGTCTCCTTTTCTCTTCTAGAGTTTCTACTTTCATTTCTTCTTGCACAATTCTGAGCACTCCTTCTCCTTGAGAGTTCCTTACCATTTCTTGTTTTTGTTTGCTCTTGCACAATTTTTGATAACTTCTCCTTCTTGAGAGTTCCATGCCATTTTCTATCTGTACCTCACTCTCTTCCTACAATAGCTTTACTAATATCTAGCCGAGGACAAACATTGCACTCTGATATCATTTATGAGAGCCATGCCAGGATCGCGTCGGCTGCACCATCTCCAAATGGATACACCATGATTCCTGACATCCCTCCTCTTGAGACCAACACCAAGATAGGACTCCTCCTACTCTTTGATGCCAACTCAAGGGATTGATAACATTCACTTTTTCTCATATGGAACCTTTCTAAGGTCCCTTTTAACCAGACAATTAGAAGAATTCCTTAATTAGGTCACATCTTCCTCCCTTATCTGATCCGTTCTTGGATCCATTTTCCTTCCTCCTTTTTCCATCAACGTCAGACCTACCCGACTAGGCCAATTTCTAGATGCATCCACGGGACTCGCCACCCGGTCGAGACTCACTCCCATCCAATCCCAATTCCTAGGTATTGAATGAACCCGAGCTCAAAAATTAGACTAACGATTATGAATCCTAGCCAAACAATTAGAAGAATTCCTTGATTAGGTCACATCTTCCTCCCTTATCTGATCCCTTCTTGGATCCATTTTCCTTTCTCCTTTTTCCATCAACATCAGACCTACCCCAACTAGGCCAATTTCTAGATGCATCCACGGGACTCGCTACCCGGTTGAGACTCACTCCCATCCAATCCCAATTCCTAGGTATTGAATGAACCCGCGCTCAAAAATTAGACTAACGATTATGAATTCTAGCCAAACAATTAGAAGAATTCCTTGATTAGGTCACATCTTCCTCCCTTATCTGATCCCTTCTTGGATCCATTTTCCTTCCTCCTTTTTCCATCAACATCAGACCTACCCCGACTAGGCCAATTTCTAGATGCATCCAGGGGACTCGCGACCCGGTCGAGACTCACTCCCGTCCAATCCCAATTCCTAGGTATTGAATGAACCGGAGCTCAAAAATTAGACTAACGATTATGAATCCTAGCCAAAAAAAAAGACCATCCCCCATTGCATCCCACATCTAAACACCTACATTGGCCTTTTCCCAAACTTTTAAGACAAATTTTACACTTGAAGCTTCTATGTCATGCTAGGTTATAATCCCTTAGTTCCTATTTTCTTTTAATGTCTACTCAAACAAGACCTTAAGAAAAATAACGAATCTCTTGGGAGTTAAGATTTTGTCTCGATGTAAGTTTCAAGTTAACCCCGTCTTGGACTCTATTAAGTAATTTAGGTAAGAGAATAAGAGTAACTCAAAATTTAATAAGCAAAAATTGCGGGGGTTTAGGAGTAAGTATAGATATTAGTCACCATTCATCGTGCATACTATTTAGATAAAATGATGATCTACAGACACCTATGGGTAAAGAGAGAGCTTTTTACTCTCTCTAGGCCATAATAGCATGGTCTCTAAAGAACTTGAAATAACAAATCTTGAAATAACATCGTAAATAGTGGTTAGTAACTTCGTTAAGAAAATTAATAGTTTGTCTCTATAAGTAAGAGAAAAGCTAGCTTATGGAAACATGAGAGTTTAAGCATGAATTAACTTAGAGTGAAAAATAACCCAATTGTTTAAGACGTACAATAGCATGACAAGAAAACCTTACCTTTGTGTATGTATGGTAGAGTCTTCTCCTCGCTTCAATGTATTATTGAAGAAGAGTGTTGACATAGCCGGCTCTTTCCCTCTATACCTTTACTTGAAGACCACCAATTGTGCTACGTGGATTGAGAGAAAAGAATGAGACAAGCGAGATTCAAGCTATGGAAAGTTTGCAAACTCTAGACAGCAATATGGGCCTATCGGATTGCCTACAAGGTTACCACTAGAATGACACCCTTCAGAATGATGCATTGAATGGAGGTAATAGTTCCAACTAGTTTGCAACTCCCAATCTCAGACTAGCAGTAGAACACGGCATGGGTTTCAATCCAAATCTGAAACAAAGGTTGTATGATTTATTACAATTGGATGAACTCAAACAACAAGCCATGTGTGAACAAGAGGTTGTTCAATAAAGAAGGAAACATTGGCATGACGATAAAATCAATGTCAGGGAGTTCGAGGAACGTGATCTGGTACTATTATATCAGTCAAAACTTGGACCAAAGAACCCAATTTAAAGATAGCTTGATCTAGACCGTATGAGGTTGACTAGGTATTCTCTAATGAAATAGTAAGATTAAGGGACGTATCTAGATAACTATTGCCTGGAGTTTAGAAGGTGTGTTAAGAGCTAACCAAACCAGTTGAGAAGTTCAGTTCAGTTTTGAATTAGACATAACCCAAACCAGTAGTGCTTGAAAAATTTAACGATCACAGGAAATTAAAAATGAAGGCTAGAGTCTTTTAGGTAATGAGTAGGTGGCTAGACCAATGCATGAGTAACACATGGCTGATGGTAGCCCTAAAACCAAGAGAGCAGGATCATGGAGCATTCATGGTACGTATAACTCAAGTTATCACATGACTTACCGCTCCTGCAGAACCTTCTACACCTTCTTTGTCTACATGGCATACATCAAGCTCCACACCTTCAACATCTTCACCCTCCACTGATACACCTTTTCACTCCAAACCTGATACTCCAAAGCTTTCTTGGTTTTCTATCTCAAGCACCACAGGCGCATCGTTTGCTTCACTAGAAGACTCAAAAGGTAAAATTATGGGGAAGACAAAGAAAGTGTCAAAGAAAATGCAAGAAAGTGTGGATGAGGCCACACAGTTTATTGAAGAACAATACAGAATATGCAGTAGGCTTTCTTAGTTCCCATACCAAGATTGGAAACTATGTGTTCCATCTAAATGAACGTGCATTATTGAAACTGTGGGGGATCTAGAGGTTGTGCTAGAGGCCACCAGAATGAACTTTGATGCAAAACTCATTCAACAAGTGGTAAACGCTTTTGATCCTAAGCATGGAGCGTAGAGATCAATGGTCATGAAGTCTAGGCCACATCAGTAGGTATGGGACATGTGCTCAAAATGCCATACCCTATTAAAGCTAAAACCTACTCAGCTGAGGAAGTCAGCAAACATCTATAGGAATATGTGGAAGCCATAAAGAAATGGATAAATGGAACTCAGGGAGTTCCAGCAGACATCTAAGGAAAGATGTCGAAGCCATAAAGAAATGAAAAAGGGGAGCCCAAGGAGTTCCAGTTACAACTTTGGAATTTGGGCTAGTATACAAGTTTATTATTGAAGCCATAAGTCTGATAAACAACCCCATTTACATTGCAAAGAAATTATTTGGTACATTTCTACACAGACTGAAGAATTCAAAGGCCAAAATAAACTTAACTACCTTTCTACACAGCAGCCTCATTCAGCAAATTACTAAGGTCAAGACCCAAAACCAGCATGTGTTCAAGGCATGGTATGCATGGTAGTTCTTGTACTGGGCAACCTGTATCCCAACACACCCTAATGCCCATAAGGTGTAGGATAAGGTAGCAGGCATTGTGGTTGGCAATAGTCGGATTACTAAGCAGTAGGATTTTTCTCACCAGCAAACCAAACAAGACACTACTAATGAGGGTTCTAACTTAGCTATTCTCACTACTTGCACAAAGAGAAGAGCAACACAAGCTGAGGTTGGGACAATAGAATCTAATACCAGTGGTAGCACTAAGCCACCTGAGAAGAAACAAAAGATAGTGGATTTGTTGGCTCAACTAAAACTAAAATAGACCACACGAGCTAAGCCAGATGAACAAACTAAATGGAAAAATGCATCAACATATGCCCCTATCAATTTGTCCCAAACTCCACCAAACACTGTAGAAAAGTAAACCACTCAGATGCAACAAGCTCCACCTGTGGTGGACACAAAGGGCAAAGACACATCCAAGTCTTAGATAGACCTACTCGCACCTCCAGTTTAGCCAAAGCATCTGGATCAACTGCAATGCCTTCAGAAGAAGCCACTACATGGGAGGATGGCGGTGTAGCAAGAAGACAAGGCATTGGTGCCCTACCACACACCTCTAATTTCATATGAATCTCCCAAATAGGCATCGATGTCATAACCAATGGATGTGTTTCCACCATGATGTTGGGGTGGAACACAATGGCTAATGCCATGGGAAAATCGATTGAAGCCCAGCGAAAGACTCTATGTTTGGTAGTAACTGCTCTTCACTCATAACTTTAAGAGACCAAGAATGAGTTGGAGAAAGCCAAGCGGGAGATGGCCAAGCTCAGGACAAGATGCTCAAACTATTCATTGGCCACAACCATGATTCTAGAACCATGGCCACTCAGTACAAGGATATAAAAACCTTGAAGAATGAAAACCAAAGGCTATTTGAAGAAAATTAGTTTGCTGCAAAAGAGAAAGAGGAGATTCAAGGTCGGCTGGAAGAGAAGAAAGCTGGTCTAAATTCATTGATGGCAAATCATCACGCCCTCAAGCAAGCAGTGACCAAAAAGTATATCTACCAATCTTTAGTAGATATTGTAGATCCTGAAGGAAACTTACCATTGAACATGGAGGATTTGCAAAATTTTCTTGAATCCATGATATCTCATTTAGAGAAAAAGTGTGAGAAATACACAGGCATCGTGGTCAATCAGGTTTTGGTTGAATATATCAAGAATTAGAATTCTCAAGATGAAAAAGAAGAAGAAGAGGAGTAGGAAGACCAAGGGGAGGATTATGAGCTGAGTAAGATGATGACCATGATGATGATGACGATCAGCCACCTCCTGACTCTACAACATGAGGGAACCAGTCTACTTGGGGTACTAGTTCCTCTATCCAAATTAACCAAGCAGGTCCCCAGTCTCAATAGCAAGATTATAACCAATCTATGTAGGATCAACAATAGGATCAATCCCAGACATCTAAAGAGAATTATGTAGCTAGTACAAAGTCGGTCACTCAACAAGCTCTCATTGTTCAGACATCAACAGATCAAGACAAGGGTAAGAGCATACAAATGGAGTCCACCCCATTGAATTGTTAGAACTTAATAGGAAGCTTAGGAAGGAAAAAGCTCTCCAAATCCAAGAATTCCTTCATGATGAAACAACTTATTCTAATATAGAGCTCTTTCAGATGCTCTTTATGGGAGCCATATGCATGGTCAATGACTAAAAATTGTTCAACTACCACAATCAACAACTCATTCTAGCTATGTTCAACTGTTGGAAATAATACCTGAATGGTTTATTACACAGGAGGACATTATGGTTAATCCTCATCAACAATGAACCTGAAGAGTCTTGTCTTGGAATTAGAAATTCTCTTGGGAGACAATCCAACCTATAACTGCATGAAGGACAACAAAATGCAAATCAAGATATGATGGTGCAGCTACATAGTGCCAGGAAGATCTTGGATAACAAAATTCATTTGCTCCTTGAAGGTCGTGCCACTAGTAGCAACAGGGGATCGGGGACCAGAATGACCTTGGGGAGCAGGAGAGGAATTTAAAAAGCCTCTACCACCTACTTTGCATAGCTAGAAAGATTATGCAATAGGAGAATCAAGTAGTCATAAAATTTCTTGAATTTGTTTTGGATTATCTAGTATTGATGTACGCCCTACTTGTTAAAGAGGTTGAGTTGCCCAGGTCCTTTCTAACCTTGTATCCATCATATCCAAAACCAGTTGATCAGCAAAGATACATTAAGATAGTGGATGAGCTCAAAGAGTGGTATGAAGGAGCCACAATCGAATGGACATCTTGGAACCAAGTTCTAGATGATGCTCTCAAAAAAGACCAGGCTAATCATCTGCTAGTGCTATACACAATTTCAAGTTGAATATGGGATAGTGGTGTCGGGTCCATATTCAAAGGCTCATAAAGATCACTAACCACGTGCTCTATCTTAGATTGGAAGATTCAAAGATTCTAGAAAAGGAGTTGGCTAATCAAGCAATGACGGGTCCAAGTTTGAGGGGTCATAAAGATCACTAGCCAACTACTCTAGCTTACAGTGGAAGCTTCAAAGATTTCGAAAAAGGAGTTGACTAATTGAGCAACCTCTGAACCCCAATTCAGAGAGATGACATTGGATTCTCCTTGAGTCTAGAATTAAATGTAATCAACCATTACCAGAAGGATGGATACACACAGCTTCCTATTGTCATAAACTTGTCAGAGTACCACTCACCAGAGGCAAAAGGACCCTTTATGACCCTGATACAATAACTTGAATGCACTCACCCCTTATGGATTTGAAATGAAGACAATTGAAAAGATCAACTAGAACAAGAACCATTATATTAGCTTAGTTAGAGAGAGAATGATGGTCCAAGTGTGCAAGAGTCACCCAGATTCTTGTACAGATCTCCAAAGAAGAAGGCTCCAAATAAAAAGAAGCAGGTCCACTGAACTCACAATTTTTAACTTATCAATGCTTCCTAGAAAATTTTGGTATGGAGGATGGAGGGAGGGAACGACTACTAACCTAGCATGCAGCTGGATTGGTAACTTTCAAGAACAATTACTGCAGTAATTGGTACAGTGTACATCAGTCACAAAGCCAATCGAAAGCCTATAAATAGGGCACACTACTTCATTTTTGGGATCCCTACTAATCCCTAAACCCCGGTATCTTGATTCCCTTATATCGTGTATCTTGGAGCTCTTTACACTCTTATAATCCTAATCAATATTGAGCATAATTCACTCACTAGTGTACTTGCTTTTTTATTTGAATACTACATTCTAGTTTCAGTTCCCAATTCCAGTGTTCACTCTTTTTCCCAGTTTAGTGTTCAGTGTCATTTCCACTTTTAGTCTTATATTTCATTTCCAGTGTTGTCGGATTTGAATTCTCATACTGATCTGAACTAACTCTAACTACCAACCTAGAATAGCTATCTGAAAGTGTTCAACTCATTTCACCCTATCTACCCAATTTTTTGCTAAAGTTCTCATTTGTAATCCTATTATGATATTATAGATTGTAAATATAGATGAAGCTCACAGATTATTACGTAAATGGATTTGTCCCACTTTCTTTTGATCTAAATGTATATTTCCCATGGAAACTAAGCCTAGAGATCTTTTTTTAGAAGCCCTAGGTAGAAAAGACACTCATTAACACTAGGTTGGTAATGGGACACTTTTATGTCCTGTTAAATGACCATTTTCCTTGAATTATGTCAAGAGTTTCAAAATGGATTTTGAGGTGCTATCTATCTAGAAAGTTGTCTCGTGAGCTGAAAAAAACTCGACATTTTTTTGGAATATCAATTCCATCTTTAGCCTTGTCCTTGCACAACATTTCACAACCTAAATTGTGTGAAAAAACGGGTCCTGTTTTTGGCTTTTTTCAACTTTTTGCAACTATACCACTCTAGAATTCATTTTTGTAAGGTCTATAATGCTAGAGAACTATCTTTAGTAGTTCTCAACATGTCCTGATGCTTCTAGGGAGAAATAAATATTAAAGTTGTAAGTTATGACCAAATTACAAAAATTGTCAAATCCTGTTTTTTAGCCAATTTTAGCTCTTCTATGATTTTTTTGGTGGATTTCATGATATCCAAATGCATTTTTTATTTTCTATGTCGCATATTGTGACATAAAGCTAATATTCCTTGAGTTTTGGGGCACCTAATACCCTATTTTGCATAGTACACAACGATGGTTGATTTTTTCAATTATAGAAGAAAACAAAATATTCTAGTATATCAAGTATAGCTTTTTCAATATTGTTAGTTTCTTGTGACAACTACGTGCATTTTGTAGGTAGTAACCATATCTAGTCATAAGGATCAAATTTGGCTAGATATTGAATAGTTTCTATGGGATTCTACAACTCATAATGTTGAACCCAGTTTTTTCATGTTTGCTGTATTTAGCACTTCATCTTTGTCCCCAAGATTCCCCTTGGTAAGAGATGTATTATTCTTTTGACATGCTCCATGGCTCCTTATGAACATAAAGGACAATAGGGAACTAAGAGAACATGCATATATTATTTGTATTGAGTGTGGCTATAGAAACTTTGATGATAGGTTTGCAGAATGGTAAAAATTCAACTTTTTTGTACCTATTTATTTTCGCAAAACAACAAATAGTGAGTGAGAAGCAATAATATGTTCTGATCACCAACCCATTGAAGTTAACTAGGGAATTTATCTCAAGTTCTACAAAAATCCCTAATCTTATTTTTATGCAACAAAACGTTAGAAATGACTGTTTTGATGAAAATGCACTGGTCTATCAACTTTGGAGGCTTGGTGTGACCAAAAGATGAGAAATTTTACAAGTTTCTTATTTTTTCCATGTGTAGTAGGCCTTGAACTATAACCTCATGAAAGGATTTTACAAAATGAGTGGATCTACTATGGTTTTGGAGGTTTCTTTCAAAACCTTGAAAGGACACTTTTATGTCCTGTTAGGTTACCAACCTAGTGTTAAGAAGGTAGCAAATAAATCTCTATATGGTGAAGCGGCAAAATGAGAAAAGCTACTTTGTATCGACAAATCTTGCAATCTAGTAATCCAAATTAAGTACATTATTGTAATTATCTCTTCTTGCTCTATCTTTTGAGTGCCTTCATTGTCAATTTGGTGAAGGTTTGCATCTACATTGTGTGAGCCTTAATTTTTTTGTTTTTGTGATGTATTCAAAGTTGAATACTAATCTTTTGATAGGAGGTTGTTTCTAGGCCTTAGAAGAAGCTATTAAATTATCTATGTTCCCATTTTTGTGACCTCTAAAATGATGGATCATGACCTCTCAAAATTAGATTTTGAGGATGTGTGATTGGATTGGGATAAGTGTAGAACCGGCCCTCCAACCCCAAGAAGAAGACTTGAAAGCAAAGACTACTGGATATTAAGAGTATCATCCATGGAGCCCAGAAGACTTTTGTTGGAGACCTCCTAGAGAAGAGCCATGTTGCAACTTTCCAAGGTAGATTTGAGACACCAGGCAACCAAGTAGTAGAGCTCCAAATTCTCCCTAAAGAAAAGAAGAACCATGTCCCAACTTTCCAAGGGAGATTTGAGAAAGCAGGAAACCAAGCAATAGAGCTCCAAATTCTCCCTAAATAAATTCATAATGTGGCTCAAGCACAAGAGTTACAAGCGGCACACAAAAGCTCAAAATCCAAGAGTTTTACCATCAGAGGGAGCCATGCGGAGGTGATTTGCAAAGAGCTTGTGAGTTGTTTAACTCAATCAAGGAAGATGGCACAACCCACATCATAGATGCAATTGGAGAGCCGATAGAATTGTTACAATAGAGTTCTCCATCAAGAGAGACTTGTTACAATACAATCTTTGTGTTCCTTATGACCCTGGTGATGCTATGAAGATGGAAAACTTCATGCATCATGAGCTTAACATAAACTTTGCAAAAAGCATTAACTATCCCAAGCCTTAGTCCCAAGGCCTCAAACACCTTCGAAGGTGGAGAGATTTAGCGGAGAATGAGGGTAGGGAAGAGGAAGAAGAATCATCCATCGGAGAAAGAAATAGTTCCTCACTTATCATCACTCTCAGTTGATTAGCATAGCATAATAGCATAGTAATGAATATGAAGAAGATGGCAAGCTTAAGCATTGAAGCATGGCTCTTGGTTGGAGAGTGTTGGTGTAGGCTCTCCACTTCTCAACAAGCTTGGAGAAGGAGATGGAGCTCTTGCATTTTACACTCCACACAATGAGAGAATATGTGTGTGTGTGTGTGGGAGAGTATACCCCCCCTCTCATACTTGGTCCACCTCTCTCTCTCTCTCTCTCTCTCTCTCTCTCTCTCATATTATTTTATTATTTCATTTGGACATGTGTCCCTTTTTCCTCTTTGAGAGAAAGAACTTAATTATTTATGTTTATGAGAGAAAGAACTTAATTACTTATTTTATGTATCTAAATTCTCATTGGACCCTTTTAAAACCTACCCAATAGCATACAAACACATCATGAGGGCCATATGTGGAGGATCATTTGAACATGTGTCTTTTATGCTTATTAAGTCATTGGGTTGAATTGAATACTTCAAGGACTTAGTCAATCAAGCATGAAAATGTTGACGCCTCTTGAGAGTTATCTTTGAATTGAATACTTCAAGGACTTTAGTCATTTAAGTATGTGAGAAACACCTCAAGCTTTTGGGTAAGGTTCCCACTAACACTTAGCAAGCCAACAAGCACCTCATGCTTGGGTAGGATTCCCACCTCAAGGTCAGCCCTAGCTTGCCTAAGGTCAAAGGACTTTTGAACACTAACTTTTGGAGGTCTTTAATGAAAGTAACCCTACGGTCTTTAATCTCCATTAGGTAGCATTTCTCTTTAACATACCATCTCTCATTTGGACCCCTTTTAACCTTGGCCCTGTGTTGAGAGAGATCCATAAGCACATGTCTATATTCTAACCCTTGTTCCCATTTATTCTCCCACATTAAATGATCAGTCTAATATGAGAAAGTCATTTGGGTTGGTTAGCTATTAGATTTTATGACATTACCTCTCTCTTAAAAGCATAGTCGTCCTCGACTATGAGGTAGAAGAGATAAAGTTTTAGTCATTAGTCTACGTTTCTTAGCGGATAGAGGATCCCTTTTCACCCTGTAACATCATTTTATAATGGATGACTAGTCCATTTGGTGCTTGAGAGACGTAGCTACCGCAAGCATGTCTGCCCTTTAGTCCATATTATACTCCCAAAGTAGAGTGACAAATTCTACTTGGTGTTTGAGTGACGTCGTTATCACAAACATGATTCTAAGCATGCATACTATTTAAATTTATGCACAAAAGAGGATTAGTCTTATAAGACAAAAACATTGTTCATTAAGAAAGCATTTACATTTGCTTACTCTAGTGCAACATTGTAAGCATTGACAAGGTTCATACTATCCTTAAGATGTATTCCTTGCATCCATCTAGCATCTTCAAATGGATAATTTTTGAACTTAATAAGATACCATCAAATAATCTTACCATGCCATAGTACCTTGTCTTCATGCCGAAGGATAGCTTCGGGTTGTAGCACCTCTTCTTGGTCTTTGATTTTTGGAGGGTCTTTAATAATTGACTCTATTGGTGGCTCTCCTTTGTAGGGCTTAAGTAGGCTCACATGAAAAGCAATTGTGTGAGAGCCAATGGTTGGGCAACTTGAGTTGATAATCCATGTCATTGATTGGCTTCAAGATTTGAAAAGGACCATAATATCGTTTTGCTAATTTAGCATAATAATTTTGATGGCCCATAGGATTTTGGCCCATTGTTTGCCTCAATCGAGCCTTGGGAAACTTAAGTAAGACCCAATCATTCTCTTTGAATATTAAGGACCTTCTGTGCTTGTAAATAGTAGTTTTTTGCCTTTATTGAGAGATGGATATAGCCTCCTTAACCTTTTGAAAATATTCTTGTAGGTCACAGTTGTACTCATCAACGGGCCATAGGATTTTGGCCCGTTGTTTGCCTCAATCGAGCCTTGGAAAACTTAAGTAATACCCAATCATTTTCTTTGAATATTAAGGCCCTTCTGTGCTTGTCAATAGTAGATTTTTGCCTTTATTGAGAGATGGATATAGCCTCCTCAACCTTTTGAAAAGATTCTTGTAGGTCACAGTTGTACTCATCAGCACAACGAAGATCTCCCCATGTACTTTAAGTAGCAAGGGACTTTTAGGTCTTCCCTCTATGATCTCAAAAGGTGATTTTCTTGTAGTAGTATGGACAATATTATTGTACGCATACTCTACAAGGGGTAAGTACTTATCCCATTGTGATCGTTGATCTACTTCTATAACATAAGTCTTTAGTAGATTGAGTATCGTAAGATTGGCTATCTCACTTTGGCAATCCGTTTGTGGGTGGTAGGCCGAAGAGAAATTCAATCTTGTACCTAGATTTTCAAAGAGATCTTTCTAGCAATTACTGCTCATTCTAGGATCTCTATCTGACACGATGCATTTGGTAATCCATGGTGTTTGAAAATCTGAGATATGAAGATGGTTGCCATTCGGTATGCCTTAATAGTCTTTTTGACAGGAATAAAGTGTGCTTGCTTGCTAAACATGTCGACTATTGTCCATATTCCCATATTCCCATGGATAGACTTGGGTAATCCAAATATAAAATCCATGGATATACTCTCCCATTGTGAATTAGGGATGGACAATGACTGGAGTAATCCAGGTTTCTTCCCTCTATCATACTTAGTGTTTTGGCATACCACACATTTTGAAACATACTCTTGTATGTCCACCTTCATGGTAGGCCAATAGAAATACGTCTGTACTCCTCAAAGAGTAGGTTGAATGCCTCTATGCCCCGCATAGGGAGGAGCATGGGATTCATACATGACTTTCTCCCATGAAGGGAGTGGGTAACACATAGCCTATTTCCATGGAGAAGATAACCATCCTGCAAGGTGAATGGTTCCTCTTTCTTTCCCAAAGCAAGGACTAACATCATGTCTTTAAAGTCAGGGTCAATAGCATACTCATCTATCATAGAAGATAGATCATTGTGAGTTGCTATAGACACAACATTAACTTTTGGTCGTTGTGATAGTGCATCGGCCATTTGATTATGATTATCAGCAATGTGAGAAATATGAAAATTAAATTGCAAAAGAAATTTTCCCACCTCATTTGTTTGTCGGAAAGCTTTGTTTGCATCATGAAGTACTTGAGACTTTGATGGTTTGTTTTTAAAATGAATGGAGTCCCCAATAAATAGTGCTTTCCATATGTCTAGGGCATGTAGAACAGCTAAAAGCTCTTTCTCATAAATGCCCAAGACCTGTTCATCCGTAAATTGAGCCTTTGGCTCTCATATGCTATGGCATGCCCTTCTTGAAGAAAGACTGCTCCAAGAAGGCAATCACCACAAGCATCACATTGGACCTTAAATGGCTTTGAGAGATCCGAAAGCATGAGGACTGGTTTAGAGGTAAGCTTCTCTTTGAGCTTGTCAAAAGATTTTTGCTGCTTAGGATTCCATGAATACTTAACGTTCTTCTTTGTTAAGTCATGTAATGGTCCTGCTATTTGAGAAAATTTTGCTATGAAGCGTCTATAGTATGCACACATACCAATAAAGCTTCTTAGCTCATGTAGATTTCTTGGATTAGGCCATGCTTTTATTACCTCTAACTTTGATGAATCCATACGGATACCATCTTGAGAGATAGTATGACCTAAGTATTGAATCTCTTGAAGGAAAAATTCGCTTTTTTTTTGGTTGAGAAAAAGCTTGTTCTCCGTCGATGCTTGAAAAATCACTTGGAGATGTTGCTTGTGTTCCTCCAAGGACTGGAGTAGATGATGATATCATCAAAGAACACTCTAATGAACTTCTAGTAGGGTCTAAATATTTTTTCCATCAAATGATTGAATGTGGCAGGTGCATTGGTCAAGCCAAAAGGCATGACTAGATATTCACAAAGACCAAATGTTGTACGAAACACGGTCTTTAGGATATCTTCATCCACTATCCTTATTTGATGGTAGCCACTTTTAAGGTCAATCCTACTGAAGTAGGTAGAGCCTTGTAGCTTATCAAAAAGATCTTCTACCCAAGGTACGGGAAATTTGTTTTTGATAGTGATATGGTTTAGTGCTCGATAGTCCACACACATGCAGTATGTACCATCTTTCTTTTGCACTAAAAGGACTGGAGAACAAAAGGGAGAGGAGCCAGGCCTCACTATCCCTTTGTCTACCAATTCTTGTACTTGCCTCATAATCTTCTCTTATTGAGCTTGGAAAAATCGATAAGGAGGCTTGTTAGGTGGTGAGCTTCTTGATAGGAGCTCAATTCGATGGTCATCATCCCCTCGTTTTGCAGGTAAGTCGATAGGGATATCATTGATGAACACATCTTGAAATCCTTTTAGAAAGTTAGACAAGTCTAACTCTTCTTGATTCCTACCATTTTCATTTGATAAACCATTAGCATCATTAGTGGATTCTTTGACAAGAATCATATACGCAAAAATTGAGCTTTTCATTGACTTATCAAAAGATGGTGAATTTACAAGTGGTATAGTACAACCAGACTCATTAGCATCTATATAAATGTTCTTTCCCTTGTAGGTGAAGTAGATTCTTTTAGGGAACTTCATGTTGGCAGCCATGCGATCAAACCATGGCGCCCCTAGGATAGCATCTTCATGTTGGAGAGGAGAGATGAAAAAGTCTTCTTTGTCGACATAGCTTTGGACATGAAGCCTCAACTTCCCAATCAAGGGAGTAAAACTTGTGTCAGCTGTTACAATATCTCCCATCTCAAAATCTTGAATGCCCAACTTGGTGGCCAACTCCATTGATATGAAGTTGTGAGTAGAGCCAGGGTCAAACAAGATGAAAGCATCATGCTCCCTTAACTTTCCCCAAGAATACGAGAGAGATGATCCTTTGCAATGAGCATCCTCTTTTGGAGCTTCAATGGTGGAATCCCTACGAGTCTCATTGCGAGCATTTTTCTTGGGGCAAGAACGATAGCCATGTCCTTGCTCCCCACACTTAAAACACTTATGGTCCTTGCGAAAAGCTTCAAGCTCTTCATGAGAGAGTTTGTTTTTACCGTTGTAAACTCCCTTCCCCTTGGACCTATTGTTCTTGTTGTAGGAAGTGCCTTGGGAAGAATTTTAGGCATTGTTTTTCTCCTTTGCATCATTTTTATGTTTGTTTTCCATGGGTTTGACATTCCTTCTAGCCCCTTGTTGGAAATTGATGCGGGAAGCAACCATAGTGTGGTGGATTACTTCGGTGATAGAACCAGGCCACTGGGAGTTGACATACTTGGCCATTTATTCAAGTAATCCCGCACAATAGCCTTGAGATGTAAATCCCAAAAAATTTCCACATATTTGTGAATAGACTCATGCGAGAGAAGCTTCAAACTGAGCCATTCGGTAAGTATTTTTTCCTTTCCATCGCTTGCAAGAAATTGCTTCATGATACAAACTCGTAGAGTTTTCCATGTCTTTGGAGGCTTCATCGTTGCCACAAAGGCTAGCCCACCATTGACGAGCCAATTTTTTGAAGTGCATAGCTACATGGTGTAGCTTGGAGGACTCCGTGAAGCCCTTGTCTCCAAAGGCCGCATCAAATTGTTGGATGAAGGCCAATACTTTGTCGGTGGCACCAAAGGTGACATCATAGGTGAGAAAAGAGATACTCTTTCCTCCCTGATTGAACTTCTTGAGCTTTTGTAATCTTCACCATGCAAGGTATGATTTTGTTGAGATGTCGAGCTCTACACCTTGAGCTGGCATCCACTACGGGTCTTGGCCGCTTACGACATTTACTCACTGGCGCGTTAGGTGACCGACACGGAGGATCTCTGCCAGTGATTCTACAGCTGGACTACACTTATAGTGCCAACCTAGTACGCTTCTAGCGAGTTCACACTTAGTGACCACATGTACATATGTGCTACTTTTCAGCTTTAGCACTTAGTCATTTAGTACTCTCTTTTCTGTAAAGAAGAAGAAGAAGCTTTCCATCTCTGTGTGCTTTGTGCTTGTCTTGTGTATCTCTCTTGCATCCTCATTCTTTACAGATTTGCGATGTCCTCCCCTCTTGTATTATCTAGGAGAATAACCATAGCTTTCGTCGGGAGAGGAGGAAGGTGAAGAAGAAGGAGAAGAGGGTGACCTCTTTATTGACCTTTTCTTCCTTTGTTTCCTCTCTTCCCTTTTGGAGTGACGAGGAGAAGGACTGTGTGTTGACCGTTTCCTCATGGGAGGAGTTGGCGATCGTCTAGACCGCTGTCTTCGTGGAGACACATCTTCAAAAGAACTTAGGGATTCATTACTTTCTTGTGCTTTGGATTCCTCCTCTCGTATGGGAAAGAGTCTTATTTTTGGGGTCTCATCAAGATGCCTCCTAAGCTTTCTCTGCTCTTGGAGAGGAAGGGAAATCCCATAAGCATGAAGTTGTTGAGTAACTCATCTTGCAAAGTAGGGTTGCCCATAGCTTGGTGCAGCCTAGTAACAAGATCATTGATAAACATGGGAGCATCATCATTAACACCTTCATGTGCAAAATCAAAGTTATCAATATTCATTCTACTCTCTTGGTTATTGTCAACCATGCTAATTATACTTATGTGTTTACTTAGTGTATTCTTTGGCAACTCAAAACCTTAGTTGCTACTTCTCTTAGCCTTTGAAAATAAGCACTTAAGTATCTACACCCATGGCTTGAATTGGTTAATTATAGAGAGTAGTGGGGTGGGTCTAGCATAGCAAAATTGCCGAGGGATAGCTCTTTTCGGACTTCTTATGGCTCAATAATGGTAAAGCCGTAGGAAAGTCTAAAAAGACCTCATTATTAAGACCAAATCTCTCGAGGTGTGCACCATATCCCACATAGTGGGCTCAACAAAACCAATAATAGATCCCAGTCCCACATACCCTAGTATAATTAACAAAATCCCATTAATAGGCTACTTAAGGACCGCTCTTGTAAAGGAATCGGCCTATTTAATTTGAGAGTAGCGGAAATTAATGAGAGTACTTTTGAGAAATGACTTTGTGAGCATAGCGGGTGAACATAATTGAAGATAGCAACATAATCATAGCAATTAGTAAACTTGGCATGAACAATACTTTTGCAAGAGAGAGAATTTAGAGAACATGACAACAGTTGAGGACCGGATTTATGTGGAGCCGGTCCCCCCTCCAATAGGCATTTGTATTATGATTTCTCCCATTAAGAGAGACTTGTTACAATACAATCTTTGTGTTCCTTGTGACCTAGGTGATGCAATGAAGATGGAAAGCTTCATGCATCACAAACATAACATAAAATTGAAAAAATCTTTAACTATCCCAAGCCTCAGTCCCAAGACCTCAAACACCTTTGAAGGTGGAGAGAGCTAGCAGGGAATGAGGGTAGGGAAGAGGAAGAAGAAACATTTCGTAGGAGAAAGAATTAGTTCCCTACTTATCATAACTC
The DNA here is from genome assembly GCF_014529385.1 of Adiantum capillus-veneris. NCBI lineage: Eukaryota > Viridiplantae > Streptophyta > Polypodiopsida > Polypodiales > Pteridaceae > Adiantum > Adiantum capillus-veneris. The sequence continues at coordinate 64,518,630 of NC_140936.1, forward strand.
TTGTTGCTAGCATACATAATAGCATAGTAATTAAGAAGAAGGAGATGGCAGGCTTAAGCATTGAAGCATGGCTCTCGGTTGGATTTGCACTCCATATCCAAGAGTGTTGGTGTAGGCTCTCAACCTCTACTTGCTTGGAGAAGGAGAGGGAGCTCTTGCACTTTGCATAGCACACAATGAGAGTGTTTGTGAGTGTGTGTGGGTGAGTATACCCCATAAGAAACCCCCTAGATTGCTTGGGTCGACCCCCCCTTGTAGCTCATGATTGAAGCTCATTGGACCCTCCAGGCCTAGCCAATCACAAGCAGGAGGCATTACAAGCAGCAATGGTAGCCTTGAGACAAGTATCCCCCTTTCCCCTTTGAGAGAGAGGGCTAGATAAATGCTAAATCATTTAATTAAATCTCCTAAATTATTATTGGACCCCTTGGGTGGCCAACCAATAGGCTTCAGGCACACCATCAGGGCAACATGAGGAGGAACTTGACAAGTGTCCCTTTTCTTTATTTGTACCATGCATGCCTTGTGTGAGTGTGTGGGTGTTCTCTCACATCTCCCCTAATGTAGGGATTGCCCCCTGCTTGTAGGGATTGAATATTTGACTTTTTGACACCTTAAGCCCCTCATGCATAGGCCCAATTCCCACCACAAGCTTGGCTCATAAGCACCTTGGGCAATGGGCTGGGTTCTCACCTCAAGTGCAACCTTAGCATCTCAAGCATGTCAAGCACCTCAAGCATCTCAATAATTAAGCACCTCAAGCATCTCAAGAACCTCAATCATCATGAACCTCAAGAACCTTAGTCATCAAGCATGACAAGCAGGACAAGCACCTCGAGCTGGGTCGGGTTCCCGCGCCTCAAGCTCAGCCCTAGCTTACCTAAGTTCAAAGGCCTTTTACACACATTATTGGAGGTGTTTAATGAAGCTAACTTTAAGGTCTTATGCTCCATTTGTTAGCCTTGCTCTTTTATAGACCATCTCTCATTTGGGCCCCTGTACCATTGGCCCCGTGTTGAGATAGATCTATAAGCACATGTCTATATCTTAACACTTGTTTCCGTTTATTCTACCACATTAAGTGATCAATTTAATATGAGAAAATCATTTGGGTTGGTTAGTATTAAATATTAGATTTTATGACATTACCTCTCTCTTGAAATCATAGTCGTCCTCGACTATGAGGTAGAAGAGATAAAGCCTTAGTCATTAGTCAATTTTACTTAGCGGGTAGAGGATCCCTTTTTACCGTACGACATCTTTCCAAGATGGATGACTAATCCATTTGGTGCTTGGGAGACATAGCTGCCGCAAGCTTGTCTGCACTTTAGTCTATTTCATTCTCCCAAAGTAGAGTGACAAATTCTACTTGGTGTTTGAGAGACGTCGTCATCACAAACATGATTCTAAGCATGCATACTAGTTAAATTTGTGCACAATTAAAAAGAGGACTAGTCTTATAAGACAAAAACATGAGTCATTTAAAAGAAATTTGTACATTTGCTTACTCTAATGTAGCATTGTAAGCATTGACAAGGTTCATACTATCCTTAAGTTGTATTCCTTGCATCCATCTAGCATCTTCAAAAGGATAAGTTTTGAACTTAATAAGATACCGTCGGATAATCTTACCATGTCGTAGTACCTTGTCTTCATGCCGAAGGACAGCAGCTTAGGGTTGTAGCACCTCTTCTTGGTCTTCAACTTCGGGAGAGTCTTCAATAATTGGTTCAGTTGGTGGCTCTCCTTTGTAGGGCTTAAGTAGGCTTACATGAAAGGCATTGGGTATGAGCCAATGGTTGGGAAACTTGAGTTGATAAGCCGTCTCATTGATGGGCTTCAAGATTTGGAAAGGACCATAGTATCTTTTTGCTAGTTTAGCATAATACTTTTGATGGCCCGTAGGAATTTTGCCCGTCGTTTGACTTAATCGAGCCTTAGGAAAATTGAGTAAGACCCAATCATTTTCTTTGAACATTAAGGCTCTTCTGTGCTTATCAGCAACAGCTTTTTGCCTTTGTTGAGAGATTCTTGTAGGTCACGACTATACTCATCGACGACGAAGATCTTCCCATGTACTTTGAGTAGCAAGGGACTTTTAGGTCTTCCCTCAATGATCTCAACAGGTGATTTTCCCATAGAAGTATGTACAGTATTATTGTAGGTATACTCTACAAGAGGTAAGTACTTTTCCCATTGTGAGCGTTGATCTACTTCGGTAACATAAGTCTTGAGTAGATCGAGTATCGTAAGATTGGCTATCTCACTTTGGCCATCTGTTTGTGGGTGATAGGCCGAAGAGAAATTCAATCTTGTTCCTAGATTTTCAAAGAGACCTTTCCAGAAATTACTGGTCATTCTAGGATCTCTATCTGACACGATGGATGTGGGTAATCCATGGTGCTTGAAAATTTGAGATATGAAGAGATTTGCCATTTGATGTTCCTTAATAGTCTTTTTGACAGGAATAAAATTTGCTTGCTTGCTAAACCTATCAACTATTGTCCATATTCCTCTATTCCCATGGATAGACTTGGGTAATGCAAAGATGAAATCCATGGATATACTCTCCCATGGTGAATTTGGAATGGGCAATGGCTGGAGTAATCCAGGTTGCTTCCCTCTATCATACTTGGTCTTTTGGCATACTACACATTTTGAAACATACTCTTGTATGTCCACTTTCATGGTAGGCCAATAGAAGTACATCTCTACTCCTCGAAGAGTAGGTTGAATACCTCTATGCCCCGCAAATGGAGGAGCATGAGATTCATACATAACTTTCTCACGAAGGGAATGGGTAACACATAGCCTATTGCCATGGAGAAGATAACCATCCTGCAAGGGCTTCCTCTTTCTTCCCCAAAGCAAGGGTTGACATTATGTCTCTAATGTCAGGGTCAGTAGCATACTCATCTATCATAGAGGATAGATCATTGTGAGTAGCTATAGACACCACATTAACTTTGGGTCGTCGTGAAAGTGCATCGGCCACTTGATTGTGCTTACCAACTATGTGAGAAATATGGAAATTAAATTGCGAAAGAAAATTTGCCCACCTCATTTGTTTGTCAGAAAGCTTGGTTTGCGTCATGAAATACTTGAGACTTTGGTGGTCGGTTCGTAGGATAAATGGAGTCCCCAATAGGTAGTGCTTCCATGTGTCTAGGGCATGTAGAACAGCAAAGCTCTTTTTCATAAATGCTCAAGACTCCTTCATCAATATTGATTGAGCCTTCGGCTCTCATATGCTATGGCATGCCCTTCTTGAAGCAAAACTGCTCCAAGGCAATCACCACAAGCATCACATTGGACCTCAAATGGCTTTGAGAGATCCGGAAGCACGAGGACTGGTTGGGAAGTAAGCTTCTCTTTGAGCTTTTCAAAACAATTTTGCTCCTTAGCAGTCCATACAAACTTAAAGTTCTTCTTAGTTAAGTCATGTAGTGGTCCTGCTACTTGAGAGAATTGTGCTATGAAGCGTCTATAGTATGCGCACATACCAACAAAGCTTCTTATCTCATTAGATTTCTTGGGTTAGGCCATGCTTTTATTACCTCTAACTTTGATGGATCCATTTGGATACCATCTTTAGAGATAATATGACCTAGGTATTGAATCTCTTGAAGGAAGAATTCGCTTTTGTTTTGGTTAAGAAAAAGCTTTTTCTCCCTCAATGCTTGAAAAATCACTTGGAGATGTTGCTTATGTTCCTCCAAAGACTTGGAGTAGATGATGATATCATCAAAGAACACTCCAGTGAATTTGCGGTATGGTCTAAAAATTTTCTCCATCAAACGATTGAACGTAGTTGGTGCATTAGTCAAGCCAAAAGGCATGACTAGATATTCATAAAGACCAAACGTTGTGCGAAATGCGGTCTTTAAGATATCTTCATCCACTATCCTTATTTGATGATAGCCACTCTTAAGGTCAATCCTACTGAAGTAGGTAGGGCCTTGTAGCTTATCAAATAGATCTTCTACCCGAGGTATGGGAAATTTGTTTTTGATAGTGATATGGTTTAGTTCTCGATAGTCCACACACATACGGTATGTACCATCTTTCTTTTGCACTAAAAGGACTGGAGAACAAAAGGGAGAGGAACTAGGCCTCACCATCCCTTTGTCTACTAGCTCTTATACTTGCCTCATGATCTCCTCTTGTTGAGCTTGTGAGACTCGATAAGGAGGCTTGTTAGGTGGTGAGCTTCCAGGAAGGATCTCAATGCGATGGTCATCATCCCCTCGTTTTGGAGGTAAGTCCATAGGGATATCATCGATGAACACATCTTGGAATCCTTTTAGAAAATTAGACAAGTCTAACTCTTCTTGATTCCTACCATTTACATTCAATGAAACATTGGTATCTTTTAGAGACTCTTTGACAAAAATCATGTACGCAGAAATTGAGCTCTTCATTGACTTAACAAAAGCAAGAGGATTTACAAGTGGAATAGTGCAACAACGCTCACTAGCATCTATATACATGTTCTTTCCCCTGTAGGAGAAGTAGATTCTCCTTTTAGGGAACTTCATGTTGGCGGCCATGCGATCAAACCATGGTGCCCCTAGGATAACATCCTCATGTTGGAGAGGAGAGATGAAGAAGTCTTCCTTGTCGACATAGCTTTGGACATGAAGCCTCAACTTCCCAATCAAGGGAATAACGGAGGCTTGTTGTCCCTTGAAAGCTGCATCAACCACTACTATATCTCCCATCTCAAAAGCTTGAATGCCCAACTTGGTGGCCAACTCCATTGATATGAAGTTAAGAGTAGAGCCAGGGTCAAACAAGATGAAGGAATCATGCTCTCTTACCTTTCCCCAAGCATAGGAAAGTGATGATCCTTTGCAATGAGCATCCTCTTTTGGAGCTTCGATGGTGGAAGCCCTAGGAGTCTCATTGCGAGTATTCTTCTTGGGGCAAGAACGATAGCCATGTCCTTGCTCCCCACACTTGAAACACTTATGGTCCTTGCGAAAAGCTTCAAGCTTTTCAGGAGAGAGTTTGTTTTTACCTTTGTAAAGTCCCTTCTCCTTGGACCGATTGTTGTTGTTGTTGGAATTGGCTTGGGAAGTATTTTGAACATTGGTTTTCTCCTTTGCATTATTTTTGTCTTTGTTTTCCATGGGCTTGACATTACGTCTAGCCCCTTGATGGAAATTGACGTGTGAAGCAACCATGGTGTGATGGATTACTTCACTAATAGTACCAGGCCGTTGAGAGTTGATGTATTCGGCCATCTATTTAGGTAATCCCACACAGAATTACTGCCTTTTCTCGGCAAAGTCTATCTTTTGAAAGACAGTATCCTTAAGATGTAAATCCCAAAACTGGTCTACATATTTGTGGGTAGACTCATGGGAGAGGGGCCTTCAGCTGCGCCATTCGGTAAGCACTTGGTCCTTTGCATCGCTTGCAAGGAATTGCTTCATGATGGAAACTCGTAGAGTTTTCCATGTCTTTGGGGCTTCACCATTTCCACGAAGGCTAGCCCACCATTGACGAGCTGATTTTTGGAAGTGCATAGCTACATGGCGTATCTTAGAGGACTCTGTGAAGCCCTCATCTCCAAAGGCCGCATCAAATTGCTAGATGAAGGCCAACACTTTGTCGGTAGCACCGAAGGTGCCATCATAGGTGAGAAAAGAGATACTCTTTCCTCCCTCCTTGAACTTCTTTAGCTTTTGTGACCTTCGCCATGCAGGAAATGATTTGCGATGTCCTCCTCTCTTGTATTCTCTAGGATAATAGCTATAACTTTCGTCGGAAGAGAAGGAAGGTGAAGAAGAAGGAGAAGAGGGTGACCTCTTCCTAGCCCTTTTCTTCCTTTGTTTCCTCTCTTGCCTTTCAGAGTGATGAGGAGAAGGACTATGTGTTGATCTTTTCCTCTTGGGAGGAGTGGGCGATCGTCTAGACCGCCGTCTTTGTGGAGCCACATCTTCAGAGGAACTTAAACTTTCATTGCTTTCTTGCTCTTTGGATTCTCCTCTCGAATGGGAGAGAGTCTTCTTTTGGGGGTCTCTTCAAGAGGCCTCCTAAGCTCTCTCTCCTCTTGGAGAGGAAGGGAAATTCCATACGCACGAAGTTGATGTGTAACTTCGGCTTGCAAAGCAGGGTTGCCCATAGCTTGCTGCAACCTAGTGATGAGATAATTCACAAACATGGGAGCATCATCATTAGCACCTTCATGTACAAAATAAAAGCTATCCATGTTCATTCTACTCTCTTGATTATTGTCATCCATGTTAACAAAATTTATGTATGTACTTAGTGTATGCTTTGGCAATTCAAAAGCTTAGTTGCCACTCCTCTTAGCCTTTGAAAATTGGCTCTTAAGTATCTACACCCAAGGCTCGAAGTGGTTAATTATAGGGAGTAGAGGAGTAGGTCTAACATAGCAGAGTTGCCAAGGGCTAGCTCCTTTCATACTTCTTATGGCTCAATAATGGTAAATCCATAGGCAAGTCTAAAAAGACTCCATTATTAAGTCCAAAGCTCCCGAGGTGTGCACCATCCCCCACATAGTGGGCTCAACAAAACCGATAATAGATCCCAATTCCACTTACCCTAATATAATTAACAACATCAACCATTTATAGGCTACTTAAGGACCTCTCTTCTTAAGCAAGAAAAGAGAAACCAAATGCTCTGATACCAATGTAATGAAATTGGCCTATTTAATTTGAGAGTAGCGGAAATTAATGAGAGTACTTTTGAGAAATGACTTTGTGAGCATAGCGGGTGAACATAATTGAAGATAGCAACATAATCATAGCAATTAGTTAACTTGGCATGAACAATACTTTTGCAAGAGAGAGTATTTAGAGAACATGACAACAATTGAGGACCGGATTTATGTGGATCCGGTCCCCCCTCCAATAGGCATTTGTATTATGATTTCTCCCATTAAGAGAGACTTGTTACAATACAATCTTTGTGTTCCTTGTGACCTACGTGATGCAATGAAGATGGAAAGCTTCATGCATCACAAACGTAACATAAAATTTAAGAAAGCTTTAACTATCCGAAGCCTCAGTCCCAAGACCTCAAACACCTTTGAAGGTGGAGAGAGCTAGCAGGGAATGAGGGTAGGGAAGAGGAAGAAGAAACATTTCGTAGGAGAAAGAATTAGTTCCTCACTTATCATAACTCTTGTTGCTAGCATACATAATAGCATAGTAATGAAGAAGAAGGAGATGGAAAGTTTAAGCATTGAAGCATGGCTCCTGGTTGGATTTGCACTCCATATCCAAGAGTGTTGGTGTAGGCTCTCAACCTCTACTTGCTTGGAGAAGGAGAGGGAGCTCTTGCACTTTTCATAGCACACAATGAGAGTGTTTGTGAGTGTGTGTGGGTGCGTATACCCCCTAATCCACCCCCTAGCTTTCTTGGGTCGACCCCCCCTTGTAGCTCATGATTGAAGCTCATTGGACCCCTCCAGGCCTAGCCAATCACAAGCAGGAGGAATTACAAGTAGCAATGGTAGCCTTGAGACAAGTATCCCCCTTTCCCCTTTGAGAGAGAGGGCTAGATAAATTCTAAATCATTTAATTAAATCTCCGAAATTATTATTGGACCCCTTGGGTGGCCAACCAATAGGCTTCAGGTACACCATGAGGGAAACATGAGGAGGAACTTGACAAGTGTCCCTTTTTCTTTATTTGTACCATGCATGCCTTGTGTGAGTGTGTGGGTGTTCTCTCGCATCTCCCCTTATGTAGGTCTCGCTCCCTGCTTGTAGGGATTTAATATTTGACTTTTTGACACCTCAAGCCCCTCATGCATAGGCCCAGTTCCCACCACAAGCTTGGCTCATAAGCACCTTGGGCAATGGGCTGGGTTCTCACCTCAAGTGCAACCTTAGCATCTCAAGCATGACAAGCACCTCAAGAATCTCAATAATTAAGCACCTCAAGCATCTCAAGCACCTCAATCATCATGAACCTCAAGCACCTTAGTCATCAAGCATGACAAGCATGACAAGCACCTCGAGCTGGGTCGGGTTCCAGCGCCTCAAGCTCAGCCCTAGCTTACCTAAGGTCAAAGTCCTTTTACACACATTATTGGAGGTCTTTAATGAAGCTAACTTTAAGGTCTTATGCTCCATTTGTTAGCCTTTCTCTTTGATAGACCATCTCTCATTTGGGCCCCTTTACCATTGGCCCCGTGTTGAGATAGATCTATAAGCACATGTCTATATCTTAACACTTGTTCCCGTTTATTCTCCCACATTAAGTGATCAATTTAATATGAGAAAATCATTTGGGTTGGTTAGATATTAAATATTAGATTTTATGACAGCTCTTCTTAAGCATGAAAAGAGAAACCAAATGCTCTGATACCAATATGTAATGGAAATGGCCTATGAACTTTGAGAATAGCGGAATTAAGAGAATTAGAGTGAGCACTTTTGTGAGATTACTTTGAGAAAATGGAGGGTGAACTTAATTGATGGTAGCAACATAAATATAGTACTTAAATAACTTGGCATGAACAATACTTTTGCAAGAGAGAGAGTATTACAGAACATGACAATAGTTGAGGACTGGATTTACTTGGAGCCGGTCCCCCCTCCAAAAGGCGTTTGTATTATCGATTCTCCCATCAAGAGAGACTTGTTACAATACAATCTTTGTGTTCCTTATGACCTTGGTGATACTATGAAGATTGAAAGCTTCATACATGACGAGCTTAACATAAACTTTGCAAAAGAATTAACTATCCCAAGCCCTAGTCCCAAGGCCTCAAACACCTTCGGAGGTGGAGAGATTTAGCGGAGAATGAGGGTAGGGAAGAGGAAGAAGAATCATCCATAGGAGAAAGAAATAGTTCCTCACTTATCATCACTCTTCTTGCTTAGCATAGCATAATAGCATAGTAATGAAGATGAAGAAGATGGCAAGCTTAAGCATTGAAGCATGGCTCTTGGTTGGAGAGTGTTGGTGTAGGCTCTCCACTTCTCAACAAGCTTGGAGAAGGAGATGGAGCTCTTGCATTTTTCACTCCACACAATGAAAGAATGTGTGTGTGTGTGTGTGGGAGAGTATACCCCCTTCTCATGCTTGGTCCACCTCTCTCTCTCTCTCTCTCTCTCTCTCTCTCTCTCTCTCTCTCTCTCTCTCTCTCTCTCGTATTATTTTATTATTTCATTTTGACATGTGTCCTCTTACTTAATTATTTATTTTTATGCATCTAAATTCTCATTGGACCCCTTTAAAGCCTATCCAATAGCATTCAAACACATCATGAGGGCCACATGTGGAAACATCAATGGCCTTCCTCGAGGGCAATCAAGGGATTTTCTATGATCTATCACATCAGCCACACGATTAAATACTTTATGGATTTTATGCTAGAGTGAAGTTCTTACCCTCCTACTACATGTAGACATTCAAGGAAGCCTTCTACATAGGATTGTTCACTTTTAGATCCAAGATATTTGGTCAGGTCGTGGAGAACCTCGTGCTAGGTTCGTGGGCTACACGACAATGGAGTTCAACACTCCTATTGACTTGCAATTCCTAGCCAAACTCTACAAGAAACTCCAAATTAAGTATTATGATGCTCTCAAAGCCCTGAAGAAGCAACAACAAGACCTCAAGCCGCAGGAGTACCCAATCCCTTGAAGCTATGTCTAGGAAGACCTACCCTAGGAGGGGGGGAAATGCTCACACATAACTAACATGGGGAGCCTATACACTGAACCTATGATGTAATTTTTCACTTTTTTATCATTCTAGACATCCATAGCCCTAAGCCATTATAATTCTTTTAATTTTTCAATTATTATGATTATGTGATTATGAGCCAGACAGAGTGGGGCCACGTTGTTCCACTTTGTATCAAGGAAATCCTAGGCTACTGTGAGTTAGAATCTTTTCGCATTTTTGAACCCTGAACCTTGGCTAAGATATAAAATCCATTGTTTGTAAAACCTAAGGAGACTTTTCGAATAATAAGTGTTACGACTAACTTACAAAGCATTGTGTACTCTCCTGCTTTCTTCTCAATCTCATAACTCCCTCATGAAGTGTCTGTTTGAAGTGTCGTCTACTTCATTGCATTCAGAGGTGAAAGCTCTTCGTGACATGTGATTTTGTTATAGTAAAATTGTGTTTTTGTTAGAGTTAAACTCCTTCTAAATCTGCTCATAACTCTAGATTTCCAAAACAAAACTTCATTTTATGCATTGGAGGGGTGTAGTGGCATCATTGCTAAGCTCTAGAGTGTATTTAGGGTAAAAAATGGTTAGGTCAAATCTGCCTTGTAGATAATAAGTGCAATTTGGCAAGTGGTCAAAAGAGGGATTTAAGGGTGCAGGCCTGTGTCTTTAGACATTGTTAACCTATCCTATAAAGTTTGTCTCGTTTAGATTTTGTTTGCTTGGTGAATTGATGAGATTTATCTACAGTGTTGTAGATAGTTTTTGCTGCCTGACATGCAACAGTAGAGTGTAGATTTGGCTAAGACAAGGATTGAGTGTATTTTGCGAGTGACAACGTCTTGTAGCCTAAATGCACTAGTCAAGTCAACTTCGTCCCATGGTATGGCATTTATGTACGTGGTTATCAATATCACTACAGTAGGATAGTGAGGCTTGGCATTCAAGGAGCCCCACATCTCTTCACAAGAAGGCCCATGGAAGGTGGCAAATTTTCATAACAAAATTTTATCCTAGCTTCAAGCTAGAACTTTTTGAAGTCAGGGGCTACACAAGAGAGAGAGACTAAGAAAGTGCAATAAAGTGGGTTTGTCTGTCAGGACACGGGTCCTGTACCCTAAGAACTAGGCTAGGCACAAGGATTATGGCCACGGGTCGGGCTAGGCAGTGTGGACAGGGGATCCGTCTAGGGCAAGGGGCTAGGAGCCCACCCTATAAAGGGAGGTTGGGAGGAGGATCTATCAAAGCCTAGTTGCCTAGTTTCTTACACTGGTATCAGAGCCACTCCTTTTTTAGGACACAGGCGTGGAGAACTAGCCGTTTTTGGCTTTGCATGGGCATGCAATCTAAATTGGGAGAGGGACGAAGAAGCCGAAGCCCGTGCGTGTGTAGCAACCCCTAGTGGGGGAAGAGAGCGTCTTTCGACCTGCTCCAAAACCATCGAACTCGGGCTCAGTGGGAGCGCAAGGGGAAGACCCACAATTGCCGTCTCTTGCCCGGCTTCAAAGGAGCTCGCCATCGCGAGCTAACTCCCTCACAAGGATTGCGCAGGTGGCCGCGCTGTCTGCAAACAGAGTTCGTCATAATTTTTTTTTTTAAATCCCTTAAGGGTTGGATGTTCCCACTTGGACAACCCTATTGGACATTATAAGGGAGCCGATGCCCGCACAACTTGTTTTCTTTTGCTCTTTGGCTTCCCTCTCTGATACGATGGGCATCATCACAACAAATTTCTGTTAACTACAGCAAATCCAAAAATTTGAACTTGCTGCACATAGATTTTGGACGTTTCGACAAGCCATCAATTGGTCAAAATTTTTTCCATTTTGGCTTCTTGCATACGATGCAAGCCCCATCGGAAACAACTCCACAGTGATTCGTCTGTTCACGCTTCTTGTTGGGTGCGAATTTTGTCGACACATTTCAAAGATTAACTGGTGTATTTCATACGACACAAACAAGATTATTGGCCGCTCGAATTTGCTCCGTACTTTTGAGTGAATCGTCGACTGTCGATTTGCTCATTATTTTCAAGCTACTCACGGTAGGACATCAGGGCCGATTTAGCACGACGATTCACTGCTACGACACAAAGTAGATATACTTTACAAGTACTACCGACATTAGGTATTGTTTTTTCTTTGTTCACACAACACAGATTCTCCATGAGTGTGGAAATTGATGATCAACAGATGTTCGACTTCGAATATATCGAATGGGCTCCACCTGTGGATGTCATGGGGCCGGCAACTCTCACGGAGAGTATCCTTGTGGCAACAGAGATGGATGGTGCAAACCTAGGTGATCCATCTCTACTCTCCCCGTTTGTCAACCTCTCCTCCATAGAGCGTGTTGGAAATTCTAAAGGATGACAGTCAATTGCCAGATGCCAGGGAGTTTGTCACTCGACAGGACTGGAAAACTTTTGATGCCCGATTTCGCAAGCTCGCTGTCAGGGTTCAAATGTTGGTTACACAAGTAGAAAATCTTACACAATTAATTTACAGAATGCTACCAGAATCAGCTCTCCACTTGCCAGCAACCCAGAGGGTTGCCAATTTACCAGTTATGACCAAAGAGGTCCAACATGTCCATAATACTTCGGTTTTCGGAACACATCGGGGCACGACCAACGTGGTCAAGAAGCGTCTATCACCATCCAAATTTCAACGTGCAAAAAGTCAAAAATTATGATTTATTTGCTTAGGAACACATCAAAAAAAGCAGTGCCCACATGTCGGAAAACTTCAGCATGATGCATGAGTTTGTGCTTTGACATAAACTCCAGTTTTGGTGCATGGCACAATAGTTATATGGCTTTTTCAATATGTTATGCGTAGCCATTTTCTCATACTTCAATATGGAATTTTCAACGTATTGTACATTTTTTTTGAATTCGGTACTGTTAAACCCCAATTGTTTTCTGCCATAGTCATTTTTGGCACGACCAGTCACATCATCTCCGCTTATATGATCTGCCAAAAACATTCTGAGATGCAGGCAAGATCACTGAATTAGGGTGTATATGATACATGTGTCCTACAACTCACCCTTTGCATTTACGACGGACCATACCCAAGTCTGGGGCACCTACATTATTTAGGATATCATCTCATCGAATCCTTACCAGTCTACCCGGTGCAAGGCACTTAGGATGTTGACTTCAACGGTTAATACGGTAGCCACGGACTCTCGGCATGCTACCCAGATGGTATACAGTACGCTCTTACAAATCACTCTGTCAAGGACACTATTAGTTAAGCATTGTTTCCCATAATTTTCGGTTGCTATCCAGGATCACAATTGGTTAAGGATAAGATACGTTCTGGATTGTTTTTAGGGTTGTTGTCACCATACAACAACACTTCTTTCACAGGCAACGTGCCCATGCTAAGTCATTTTCATACAATCACGCCCCTACCAGGAACGTAGATCAAGATGTGATACCTCTCTCAATGAGCGAGTCATACCAAACACTTGTGGAATGCTTATACGATAAGATGCAAGTCAGGCATAAGATGCGTAAGAGCACACAGCTTGGGTGCACACTCTAAAACTTAAGGCAAGTTCCTCAGCCCAGCATGCTCTTCTTCTCTCTCTCTCTCTCTCTCTCTCTCTCTCTCTCTCTCTCTCTCTCTCTCTCTCTTTAAGGGAAACATGAAAATCTTCCAAGAAGCTTTTGATACATGTTTTGCTCGTGAGTCAGCCTGAGCCAAGGTGCTCTAACTCTCAGCTAACACGTGGCTAAGATGCTACTCAAATTAGTCTTCATCGGTTCGTTGATTGAACACTATTTTGCATAAGGGCTATGAGCCAAACAGGCTAAGAGTCGATGTTAGGATAAGGGTAAGACCCAACTATTGGCATTCTTTGGGTGATTGTTGTCAAGATATACCCAAGGAAGTACACATCGACGTTAATGGACAAGCAAGAGTCTTGTCATTACGGATATTTAGGGTGTCATTTTCGCACTATAGGTTTCTAGTACGATGCTCACGTTGAGTTTTTGATACTCTTGCACTTCCATCAGCTGATCTATACCATGGAGTCTAGAGATAGCACACAGTTAAGACAGCATGGATGTTAATATGAGCTAGACATTTGACTTATGTGGATTTCTTGCTCTCACTATAGCACTACGGCGTTGTCTATGGATATACTTTTTGGGGTAAGACCCGGCAGGTGATTGTTACATCATCCCATAGGCATTAAGGATCACAGTTTGATCTGCATTGAGGATCACAATTGATCTCTCCCAGTTCTACTTTCAAGGAAAGACTTCCACAATCTACCACGCGGTAGTGACCAACCACACTTTTCAAGTTGTTTCCAATCATTATGTACACGGTTGACTATGTTGGTTATCGTTATCAGCTAGTTGAGCAATTTCTACAAAGCGTCTTACCAAGGGGTTTGACTACGTAGATTCTAAATCCAAGGGAATGGTTTGCAAGGGCAACACCCCAGGTTCCCAGTGCAATGCTGTTTTTTTTTCAGGTAGGGGACGCGCTCCTCTCCATTTGAATACGGGTAAGTGAACATTACGTCCAAATCTCCAAGTATGTATCTATTGATTTGGTGTTATTCTATTTTTAGTATGCTTTGCTTAGTTTTTCAAGACGTATAAGTACCCTTGAATGTTACAGAGTCATGCCAAGGGCATGTCGACACAAAGTATTTTTGGGCAAGTATCCAATCTATCTTTCTACCTTATGCTGTTACGAACCTACTTGTAGGGTTCAATTTGGCACATGTTGTCACATGGGATACAACATGGTCTAGGAACTCAAGGAGTTCGGTTTAGCCAGTGTGGAGCGACGAATGAGGGTCCCTCTCACTCTTGTCGTAGAGTGTTCAGAATTATCTCCACACACAAGTACATCTTGTACTTGAAGGATGTTCCTTTTCACACATCCTTATATGAGACATATTCCACATGTGGAGAATATGAGTCTCTGGAATGACACTGGCCCCATTATATCAATTATGTGTCACGACAAAGTCCCTAGGTGCTGGTCACATCTGTTCTCTAGACCATTTTTAGCACGACGTATCAGGAGCAATTTCGTGGCCATAAATTGTCAGATACATAGAATGACTTGTTAAGGTACAAGTATTGCTAAACAACATTACAGATGGTTGTTTATACATATAGCAAATGAAAAAAGTTTCATTGTCTGTATCTAGAAATGATCATTGTTTCACCTTCTATTATGGTTTAGACATTTCAGCAAGGCTTGCAAAAGATTGCAACTGAAAGTATTTACTTTCTTTTCAGAACTATTTACAATCCTTTTTAATGCGTGCTAGGTGCATCACATTTGCCACAAGTTTAAGGCAAGGATCACCATGGATATACATCTGTTTTTGCTAAATGCATGTACACTAGGTGTTATGGGCCCTATTGTTTAGCAAAGGCTGATTTGGAATGGCATGCATATTCCACAGGTTGTTACTTATGAAGCATTTTGCACTCTATGTGCACTATCTCTATGAGATTACTTTTAAATCCACTAATCACCAATAGAGGTCATGGCTCGGTTTGGGAATTTCTGGATTTTTTTTCTTTCAAGTTAACCACGATGGTTATTTCGGACATTGTTGATTCTTTACCAATGTTAAACACTACTGTGATTTCCCGTTTACCAGTCATCTCGGAAGACTTTCTGTAAACCGTGAGGAAAACACACCTCAGTACTGTCAGTTATCCAAGGGGATAGGCAGATTACAAAGATTACAAAGAGTAATCTTGTGCTAAAGGATCTGCTAAGAGCATATGTTAACACAACGCATTTCTAAATAGATGAGTTTCTCCCTATTCTAGAATTTTCTTAAGTACGATTTTCGACTTTGAACACCTCTTGTGGTGGGGTTGGAGACTGTGTCCATACTTTCATACGTCAAGGACTTACGAGGTGTGCTGACAGAACATGTTGGCAAGTAACCTTCATTAGGAGTGCACATGTAATGGACTGTTCAAGATACTCAGGCGAGTAGGAAACCTGGCTCACAACTGCATGGAAAGTTACGCCAAGGTTTCCTTGCATTATTCTAGTACCTTCAGAAGATCTGAAAACTGGTTATTCCTTTGGACAACTCTTAGTTTTGGTTACTCCTTTACAGTACTCAAGTGAGTTATAAATGGAGTCACCATTTAAACCCAAGTGACTCTTAGTTGTGGTTACTCCTTTACAACACTCAAGTGAGTTATAAATGGAGTTACCATTTAGACCCAAGTGGTTGCAAACGGACAACAATGTTGAAAATCAAGATATTCATCTTGGTTTCATTGAACCTCCTCACTGCACCAATTATCGGTCATACAGACAACTGGCTCACTTATGGGACGTCAATAAAGAGAACACCAGTATTCTTAAGAAGATGTTACTACTTGTGTTTTCGAGGACAAAAACTCTTCCTTAAGGGGGAAGTAGTGTCAGGACACGAGTCCTGTACCCTAAGAACTAGGCTAGGCACAAGGACTACGGCCACGGGCCGGGCTAGGCAGTGTGGACAGGGGATCTGTCTAGGGCAAGGGGCTAGGAGCCCACCCTATAAAGGGAGGTTGGGAGGAGGATCTATCAGAGCCTAGTTGCCTAGTTTCTTACATTGTCATTGGAATGGGGGAAGACCTTCGAATACTTAAGTGTTCTACCGTTCAATGGTCCCCTTGGCTCTCCAAGCTAGGAGGAGGCTCCTTGAATACATTTAGGAGGGAATGTTCTAGAAAGATGACCAGCAAAGGGATCTCCAAGCTGGCATGTTTTTGGGATGACACCAACTTCTAATGGAAGTATCTCGACAAGTTGGCAGTGCAACATAGTTTGAATCTAAATGAAAGGTTTTTGATTAGTAGAGTCCTGTGTAAGTATCCTATGCCTTGCCGCCAAGGCATAGCACAATTGAAAAGCCTAGCATTGGTACAACGACAAAATTTTTGCATTTCCCAAAATAGTGGTATCATATAACCGATTGATTTACAAAGGGAACCGATTCACTCCACCCATCAAATTGTGGAGGGTGAATTGGTTTAAAGAGAAGTGGTTAAAGAGTATAAGGAACATGTGGGAAGTAAAATAGCCATGTGCAATGAAGTTATTCACTTGGAAGTTCCTATAGGATGCTATCCCCAATGGGAATAAGATTCTTGCTAGAGAAACGGCCCTCTGCTTAAGATGGCCAAATGGAACTGGAAAGAGTTCTTGAAACCGGTGAAAAGATTCCTATGGAAAAATAATACTAAAGACTCGACGCCTTGGCAGTGGGCAAGATGGGATTCCATTGCAAACCTCGTGAGCAAGGATCCTTAACCCTTGTATTCATGCAAAGGCCTTAAAAGATCTGCAAATGGGTGCAAAAGAACTAGAAGATTGGATTCTTCAAGAACGACCTTTTTGTAGATGGGATGGTTTTTAGGAGCTGTGTGCTGCTTATCACCATGCAAATTGTGAGATTCTTCTACTTTCAACACATGTGGAAGGCCAAGAACTGTCAAGTCTTTGAGAACACCTTGGAAACATCTAGTTTCAATGAGATTATACAAGAAAGCAGGGAAGCGATTGCCGCCATAGGGAAATGGATGAACTCTAATGAGTGGAATAGGGCTATTGATGCCGCAATGACTGGATAGATTTTTGGGTCCTTACTTTAGTAGAGGTCCTTTTTTGAAATGTTGTGGGTTTGCTCTCCTATCACAGTCAATGTACCTACGGTTGTCGGGAGACGTCATGGCTCCGCTCAAGCATGACCTGAATTTGTAATTTTTTGGTTATGCTAATATAATTCACTCACGATTATGAGTTTTGCACCAAAAAAAATTTCTTGCTAGAGAAATTAGCACGACACTTGCTCTGGGTGCAAAGCATCTTTAGAGTCCCTTACACCTATTTAAAGATTTCCCTTCCTCATGGGGCCCTATCGCTAAAATCTACAAATGGGTGCAAAGGACATGGATGGTTCTTTTATTTAGGAATGACTTGGTTCTTGAGGGGAGAAATTTTCAAAACCAAGAAATCCTAACTTGCACACAAATAACCAGATACTGCTATCTGAAGCAAATTTGGAAAGCATGGAACCTTTGGGTCTTTGAGAGAAGCTTTGTGGTAGATTAGTTCGATGATATTGTGCATAAAAGCATTGAGATTATATTTAATAGGGTCAAGAGTAGGGGTTGTTGTGCAAGCCAAATTATGGAAGC
Source organism: Adiantum capillus-veneris (assembly GCF_014529385.1). Lineage (NCBI taxonomy): Eukaryota > Viridiplantae > Streptophyta > Polypodiopsida > Polypodiales > Pteridaceae > Adiantum > Adiantum capillus-veneris. The sequence continues at coordinate 64,536,494 of NC_140936.1, forward strand.
ATCCACTAGATTGCATCAGCTACTCGAGTGGTGCCCTCCAAGGGATAAGCAAACCTTCGGTTTTCAGGTTGAGCTACTAGATTAGGATAAAACAGGGTCTTTTGCTTATCAATCGTACAACCTCTTTTAGAAATGTTGTCCCGTCAATGCACATGTAGTGTTTGAGGCTCATTGTACAATCTTTGATGAGTTTTAATATAACATCTCCCCTCAAAATTGTGAGTATGGCTTTTTTCTTTGAAAAAAGTGACAATGAGATTTATTTGGTTTAGATATACATTTAGCTATAATCCAAAATTATTATTTGGTTTAGAGAAGAGTATGTCAACATGAAATCGAAGCACAAATTCTTGCGATTAGATATCTCAAGTCCCACCTTTTTTTTTTCAAGTTTCGTATCAGAATGTGGAATTAATTGTGAAGAACTGCTTTGTATTTAGCCTCCATTTTTATTAAAGGGATTAAGTAAAACAATTCGACCAACACTAAAATTTCTTATGAAAGCACTGAAATTTTAGAGTTTAAGCACTGAAATTCTAGAGTTTTAGTTAAGCAAATAAAGAAAGAAGAAAACCCATGGGGTGTCTAAGAATGCAGTCGAATCGTGCACCCCTTGGAAAGAAGGTGTTTTTTTTTGCAATTCTTATCAATTGGTGGGCTAAAAGTATACCCAACGAAAAAAGTTTTTTAAAAACACCAAATGCACTAAGTGTTTTCTTGCGTTAATTAACTACCTCCAAGGAAGTTATTCATTCACCAAAAGTAGCATGACATAAGCATCCCTCCACCTAGCAATATGTGCCCTTCACCCTCAAGCCAGGGCTCGGGAAAAGATAGGTTTGCTTTATCCAAAACCTGTTCAAAATGAAAAATGGTCGGCTCAAATTTGGGCAAGAAGGTTCTCAAGCCGGTTCAAATTATGGAATTTTTAGTTATAATATGAGATTTTGGATTTAGAGTTAGCCTGTTCATGTGCGTGTGAAAAGGTTCCAAAGCCAGGTCCACAAAAAATGTTTCCCGAGCCTTGCCTCAAGTACATCTCACACGGGCATGGGAGATTCGATCAAAGGCTCCAATCAATTTAGGTCCCCAATATTAATTGTACGTTGTAGATCTTGTTGCAAAAGTAAATTCGGGTACAAAAGGAAACTGAGGTATTTGAGTACTGAGTTTACTTTTTTCCGCCTTGCTACATTTGCACGTCAAAACTCGAGGAAGAGTAGTGTGTGTGGGCAATGTGGTTAAGGCACATGGTTCTTATCCTCCTGGTTGTGGGCTCAATCCTCTGACGTGAGAGGGGGACAAGAGGAGCGAAGTAAACTCAGGTACTTGAATTTATGTTTTTCCCAAGTTTACTTTGCTCGAGTTTGCCTGAGATCTATGGTGCTCAATCATCCCATCATAAATTCCATCTCCTTCCATGCCCATGTGAGACATAAGTCAGGGCCCTCCATCCATCACACATCTCTAGCACACATAGAGAGCATTCATTATTATGTGGCCCCACCTAACTTGAAACATCCTCGAAGAATCGCTTCATTGAAATTTGGAGATATAGATTGACAAGACTAACTCTAAAGCATGCCTTAGCACACCTTCTATTAAGGCTATTGCTATGTACCTCTCAATGTTCCCTCCATTGTGACAACAAAATGTAGCCCTTCTCTCTAGTGCCAATGTTCACCTTGGTTAAGTATGCCTCGGCAACACCCCTCATTTTCTTTGTAGTGTATATAAGAATGACTTGGGTGGCATGCCCAATCCCACCCATAGTGACTGCAGATCACTTGCCAATTTGCATGAAACTCAGAAAATCCAACGGAGAAGGACATTACCCCAAAGGGTCTAAGAAGCTACTTACTACAAGGCTGCACCTCTTCAAAGTTCCTCTTTTCACAAGCTTGGCCAAAAAAGCTATGAGCAAGCTCTATAAAGATGTTGATTTGGCAAAGCTTAAAGCCTGGGATACCTTTGTAGGAGCATTCAAAAAGTGGTCAAAACTTCAGGCCCAAGAATGAAGAAATCCCATGAGGAGCACCTGAAGCAACTTGCAGATGAAGTAGAGAATCTAACCACTCAAAAATGAGAAGGGTCAACCTCCAAAAGCTGAGCACAAAAGGTGGCTAGAAACCAAAGTAGACCTAGCCAAACAACTCCTTGAGGAAGTTAGGAAAACTTGATTATTATCCAAGAAACCTACCTCTGCAGTCAGAGGTGGCTAATCAAGCGCATTTCTTTAGGGCCCTAAAAATCAAGAAAAGTCACGGCCTTATCCATTCACTCATAGATGGGAAATGGAATGCAATGAAGGACCAAGATGAAATGGCTACGCTGATGTTGGATCACTTATGTTAGATAATAGGCCGGCCGCTCTTCCCTTGAAGTGGATGAAGCCAGGGAAACTATAGCCAGGAGTGTCAAGAAGACGATATCTCAATCAAAAGCTAACCTACTTGAGAAGGATTTTACTAAGGAGGAATTCTCCTCAATAAAAGCATGTAGTGCAGAGGATTTCTCCTCCACGCTACATGCATTAGGCAACAAGAAGTCCCTTGGATGGGATGGATTGACTACTGAGTTCTTCAAAGAATTCTCGGAGGATCTTAAGTCCTCGGTCACGCGCATGGCTAACCAAGCCTTGGTCAATGGATTCCTCGAGTCGAGCATAAAAAGGAACCTCATAAATTCTATCCCAAAGCAAATCTACTACTCTCAATTGAAACATTGGCAACGCATTACTTTGATGTCAATGATATATAAAATTATTGCAAAAATAGTAGTCCTTAGGCTCTCTCCTATCATCCGGGGCAAAGCAATTACTCTCCACCAACACTGGTTTATCAAAGGAGGGTCAATATATGATAACATTTTGGCAGCAATGGTCGTCATAGAGTACACAACCTCCACCATGCAAGAGTGTATCCTACTTCAGCTAGATCTAGACAAAGCCTATGATTGGATCACATGGTAGTTCATAGAAGATGTCATGAAATCTTTGGGCTTTGGGCCATAGCTGTGTTAGTTGGTTCACACCCTTGGTGCTGGTATCCAATCTAAGCTTGTTCGGTTATGATTGAAAAAGTCATACTCAATTGGATATTTAATGGGCATGCGATTATTTTGTGTTTAAATTTAGAATATCTACTTTGTTACTTTCTACATAGAATAAAATTACACCTCTCTCTCTCGCTGTGTGTGTGTGTGTGTGTGTGTGTGTGACAAAATGGACGGTGCATACTTTGCCTGACAGTAAATTGGATGCACCTATGTCTAATTGTATTTTTTCAGGTTCTCACAATGCATCTTATGCGTCAAATTTTCATGCTTTTCCTATGTCTAGTTATGTGATGTGGAGGAACCTCTTTCATTTGATGAAGCACAGAATTGAAAAAATAAAAAGAACACATGGATTTTATATGATTTGCCTCCTGGTAAAAAGGCCACTAGAACAACGTAGGTTTACAAGTTGAAACGCAAGCAAAATGGTGAGATGGATTGCTACAAGGATTGATTTTTTGCAAAAGGTTATGCACAACAAAAAGGCATTGATTATGAAAAGATTTTTCCTCCCACTTGTCGTATGACTACTATTTGTTTTTATGTGCATCAACAACTCCTTTTGGATGGGATTTATATCTATCAGACATTGTTACCACTATCTTAAATGGTGAAAACTTTGTATGCATTGAAGTAGACTCCTCATGATTGATATGAGAAATCTAACACTCATTTGGTTAAATGAGGCTTTCATAATAATAGTCCAATAGAAAGAACTTTGTATGTCAAGTATGAGAGTGATGTATTCCTTATTATCATTCTATATATAGATGATTTGTTGATTATTGGTTTGAATGTGACACACATTGTTGAATTCAAGGCTAGTTTGAATGTTTCTTTCAAGACAAAAGGCTTGGGGCTTTTGCATCATTATTTGGGCATACAATCTAAGTAGTGTGATGGAGGTATTGCCTTGAGTCAAACTAGCTACATACAGACATTACGATGTAATTTTGGACTGAGGACTACAAACCTAATGCTATTCCCATGGAGATAGGTTTGAAATTGAGTCTTCATGATGCTAGTGATCTTGTTGATGTCACTCTTTATCCAACTATTGTTGGATGCCTTATTTATGTATGCAATATGAGGCCAGATTGCAGTCTCATCGGTTAGCATATTTATGCATAGCCCAAGGTCGCCCAGGGTCTACCACATTGGTAGGCTATTAAAGAGGATATTTTTCTACTTGAGTGGCACTTTACATATTGCCATTTTTTGAACCCAAGGGGGAATAATTGCCACTAGAATTGAATTCTTTTTTGGACTTAGATTGGGCTGATTGTTATGGCACATGAGTGCCCACAAGTGGTTTTTGTTTCGTGCTCGACAGTTCATGCATATCATGGTTGAGCAAGAAGCAACCTACTGTGTCCACTTCTACTTGTGAGATTGAGTACATGGCAGTCTTTACAGCTACAATTGAGTGTGTATGACCTAGATTCCTTATGGCTGATTTGGGTGTTGGACAAGACACTACCAACATTATCTGCATTGACAATCAGAGAAGATTGTCAGTTGTAAAAAACTCAAATTTTCATGCTTGAACAATGCACGTTGAGGTGCATTATCACTGTGTTTTAAAGAGACTCTAAGTAGGAGAGACTATCTTGGCTTATGAGCCAACATAGGACAACCTTGCAGATTTGTTCACAAAGACATTGCCTTGTGAGAAGTTCAAATCTTTTTGCAAAGCTTTGGGCTCGCTTCCCTTTGTGGAATGATCATGTCCTTGGGGCGTGACACTTCTCTATATCTGCTAGCTCTCATTCATTGATCACTCCCAGGGGGGAGTTGTTACCATATATGTGGTAGTGATATGTGTGAACAAACTTAGGACCACCGATACATTTTTTCCCTCACAAAGAGGTTTTTCCTGGGTTGTGAATTGTATATACACCCATCACTCTAGGGCAAACCTATCTTTCCATTGTGAACCAAGGAATATTTGCTTTTTTGTGTGCCTTGAGCTTCTTCATCTTCTCCAAGCTGTGTGTGTTTCCCTGCTGCAACCCTAATTCCAACACTCATCGGCTATATATACGGAGCTATACATCACATTCAAGATTACAAGAGGTTTTTTAAGGATAGAGGTTTCATTGCTCCTTGCAATAAGGACTTTGATGACATTAATGACTTGGCTATGGAGAGGAATATGTAAGGATTATGTGAGTTCAGACTAAGTATGTTCATGATCTTGTAGTAGTATCTCTTAAAAAATTAAAATTTTGACTTCTCTTGAGCTTGATGGTGGTCTTCCACCACACATTTTGCAATTGAAAAAGAATGCTCCAATTATGGTTCTTTGCAATTTAGATCTGTGACAGGGTTTATGCAATGTTACAAGGTTGATATGTAAGCAATTTCACCTCAGGATCATTAAGGTAGAAGCCACCGGGTCACATGTTGGAAAAAGGGTAGTCATGCCAAAATAGACAGAGTTATCAAAGGGGCTTCTCATGGACTACCTTTTGAGATGAAGCAGATAGTTTCCTATGAGGCTTGCATTTGGAATGACAATCAACAAGGCACAAGTTCAAACACTCAAAGTTTTGGAGTTGTATTTAACTACACTGATTTTCACTCATGGTCATCTATCTGTTGCAATATCAAGTGTGAGATTTTCATCCGCCATCAAAATAGTTCTTGATGATGCTCAAAGATTGAATATAAATGAAGCCACAGAGCCAATCATTTACACTCAAAACATTGTATACAAAGAGTTTTTACAACTAACAAATGTATAAGGTTTAATACAATTTTTTTCTATGTGCTTTTTTTTATTGTTTTGATTCTAACTCATTATAACTAACTATATTGAATTCTTTGTGCTTTTTCTCAAGCGACACATGTATCAAAAATGGCAATATGATAGATATTGGGAAGAGCACCATACTTTGTTTGAGGTAATGCTTCGTATTTGATGATAATAAGATGATGCTAATGAGAGAATGATCATGATTCCTAATCTCATCACTAGATCCACCTTTATGGAGAGGACATGTAAAGGCAAATGAGGTGGTACATCTAGAGGAATATTGTGAGATGATAATGTACAATCAAATCCAAATGTTATGTTAGTTTTTTGTATTTGATATATTGATAAAAAAAATCAAATGTTATGTTAGTTTTTGTATTTGATATGATCACTACTCCCAAATAATCTATTAATGGGTCTTTATGAGTGGAATTTTATAAAGGATTGGTTGGGTATTACCATATTTCTCTTGTGATTGATGAGAAAACAGGAAGAGGACATGTTGCTATGAGAGAGGTGGGGCATACAAAACCCTTAAATGCACTATCTTCACTTGGATTTTGTCTTGACAAATGGGTACTAAAATTATATATAGTATGTGGTGTTCCTGAACAGTTGGAACAAAATGTGCGTAAAATTGGACCGTGGGTATTCCATGTGCAAGCTTGAATTTTGTCGTGTGTTTTCCATTTTGTTTTTGGCTACTTTCCATTCAAGGATTATAGGTGAAATGGAGAAAAAAATTTATTGTTTTGAGGGACAAAAAATATTTTATTGTGCAATTTAAGTGCAATGATGGGTGTTGAGCCAGCAGAGGATCACACCCGCATTTTTGCTCACACCCATCATTTTGTAACCATTGATTGTAATAAATGTCTTTCCGACATTTAATTTTGATTTGAGCCATTCATTAAGTAACGGGACTCAATTGAGTTTCCAGCTTGTAATCCCGACGTAATTTCACCTGCTGATGTAAATAATTAGAGATGTTTTCACCTCCAAGGCTGAGGTATATAAGCCAAAGTTTTGTAACCTAAAAGGGATTCAATTATTAATCAAAGGTGAGTTTTTGAGCGTCGTGACTGTGTCTGAGAGAGAGAGAGAGAGAGAGAGAGAGTCTTATCTCCTTGCTACGCGAGCTACGGGACCGCCATTGGAAGAGCGAACACCACATTGCGTTGCAACGGTGAGAGCTACGCACAGATACCAAGAGTGCGCGCTATCGGCTTCTACGTGTGGTAAGTTCCTACGAGCTTCGGTGTGAGTTTTCTTCCAACTCGTGTGTCGGAATAGAGCGTGCAGCATATCTATAGAACCACAACGAGTAGAGCTACACATTAGTACCATCGGGGTCAAGTTTCGGTCACCTGTATTTTTCGGCCTGTCTTCATACGCGTTTACGCACGGAGTGATTATAGGTTGATTTCGCAGTTCAAGTCTTTAGGGTGTTGTTCTTACCTAGTGTATAGACTTCCCCTTGAGTTTGAGATCGATTCGATGATTCTAGATCCTGTTTCGTATAGCATTCGTTCGTAGTACGGATTTCAGTCACTTGAGTATTTTAGAACTTAGATTTGATTTCCTTAGTAGTGATTGTCATTAGAAGGTCGAGTAGGTGATTTGACACCCACCTAGTTGTTTCCATGCGCCTGGGTCGTCCTCGTCTGACAAATTTCTTGTTGGTTGAGTTCTCGCTATTTAGCTTCCGCTAGCGGCGTAACCGCCTTAACATTTGGCGCCGCTGCCGGGGACGAGAGCCCTAAGTAGGTGACCTTAGACTAATCCTACGAGGTGAGTCGTATAAACTACTTTGTATACTTTAGTTAGAAAAGATCTAGGAGTGGTGGACTCCGAAGATCTCGAGAGATACTAGGAAGTGGGGTATTCTGGGTCTTCCGCGTTGACAGTATTTTTTAGTCTAGCTTAGATTAGATTGTTTTTTGATGGTGTTTAAGTGGTTGTTGACATAAAAAGCATTTGCTACTCCTTGTGTGGTAGTAAATCTCTTTATATTTTCAATTGCACAAAAAATCCATTTTATGATTAGAAGTAGCTTAGGTAGGGCCTGATTTGATCCTGATCTAGAGCTATCAATTGGTGTTCTATTTGCTTGATGTGTTTGATTGCATGTTAGATCACTGAAAAAAGTCGCTTTGGTAGTGAAATATGCAATACACAAGTTCAGAAAAATTTTCTGTGTAACTGATTGTTGCTGAGCACTTAAAAGAGCTATTGGAAGAGTTCTGTGCTGAAAAACTGGAAATCTGCAACTTTAGACATCATACGCGTATGATGTCTTAGGACCTAAACAGAGACTAAAATTGAAAATTTGACATTGCCAGAGTGTTTAGAAGGGGGGTCTTACCCTAAGATCAACTTAAAACAAGAACATTAACACTCAAAGAAATCCAAAAAAGACGAGTCGGAGTCCAAGAAACGCAAAGAATAGGAAATTTTGGATTCAAATCTTGTTTTTACATTCAAACCTGACAAAAACACCTGAAACTCAATTATAAACATTGGAGAAGGCTTAAAACCAAAAATAGTCAAAATCTGGGAAAAAAGACATCATACGCGTATAATGTCTTTTTGCACTTCCACTGCTTATTTTTGAAATCTGACCTGACAAGATTGTTACAAACACTGTAGAAAGCATAAATATCAAGTTTGGACCCAAATTGATGAAAAAGACATCATACGCGTATGATGTCTTTGACCTAATTTTGGACATATTTTGATACTTTGCCAACACAGATCCATTGTAATAGCTGTCTAGAGGTTATATTTCAAGTTTCATCCCATTTGGATCACAATTGACCCAAAAAACAAGTCAAAAGCGGAAAATTGCCAAGAAAAGCCTGAACTAGCCATAACTTGCTCAAACAGAGTTCAAACTGAATGTTGTGAGTGAACAGAGCATAAAGGGGCCATTGAGAGTGAGCATAACCAAAATAGTCAAAATCTGTGAAAAAAGACATCATACGCGTATAATGTCTTTTTCAGCATAACAGTAACAAAATTTTCACTTGATGAAACAGAAGTTGTCCAACTGACAAGATTAAACAATCGACCAAGTATCAGTCAGTTTGGATCAATTCTGACCACAAAAACTTGGGGAAAACAAATTGCCGAGACGGAAAAGTTACAGTCCTTTAGGGGAATTGATGAATTTGAGATCGGGCAGGAATCTCCGGAATAATCAACCAAAACAAGGGGAACCATCAAGTGTCATATCAACCGAGGGAAGTGTAAACCAAAGTTGGGTGCAACCATTAGAGCCGATCTTTGAAGGAAGTGTCTCTGATACTTCTTCGGAGAGATCTTACGAGATTTTCACTGAAACTTGGAACACTCGAAAAGGAACAACAGAGAAAATATGGCAGCAGGATCATCAAACCCTTCCGCCACAATGAAGCTACTGTTCATAAAATACCAGTACGACAATGAGCAAGGTGCCAAGATCTACAAAGATGGAATGGACCGCTATTGTGTAAAGATAGAAGATAGACCTAGTGAGTTCAAGGACTTAGTGCCTGTGAGCTATAGCGGAGATAGATATCTCGATGACGAGGGTACCATGTACTTGGTAGTCCTAAACCCTAACATTGTGGACAAGTGGGGATTGATGGGCACCAAAGCCAAAATAGATGAAGAACTAGAGGAGAAAGCACAATAATGAACTTCCTAATGCGAGGTTAAGAAGAGAGAATGAAACTACAAGGATCAACACTGATAACATCTATGTGGGGCTATACAAATATAGTAATGGGGAGCAAGATCTCTATTATAGATGTGAAGAACCCTACACCGGAGAGTTGACAGACAAAAAAAGACTCTATGTCTTTACCTACACAGAGGGATCGGAAGTGAAAATTGCCGCTTACGATAAGTATGGGAGGCAATACTCAACAATGGGCAAGAGAGAATTAGAAGGATATACATACTTTGGGGGACCACTACATCAGTATTATGTTACTTCTAGCTCACATAGACCAGCACCAACAACTGGAGTGCAAAACTCAATGACAACAGGAGGACAAAGAACTCAGGTTGCTGACTCTTTCAGTCAACCGCAGTACTCGAAGCCCGGACCAATGGGATCATTACATTCCAGAGAGTCAATGGAGACGAATCGAGGTAGTGCAGTTCCAATCCCCACCTATACCACGCCAGGTCCAAGGTTTGAAGCGGAACCATCACATTTACCTCCCAGTAGTAGATTCAGGGCAGGGGAACCGACAAGGGTAACCCATGAAGTCCATGATGCTAGAGAAAGCTTTAGCCGAGACACAGGAGCAATGAGATTGGTAGCAGATCATAGACATATGAGACCATCTCAAGTAGCCAAGTGTATGCCAAAGAAGTATGGTGGTTCAGGAGATCCGTATGCACATGTGTCACTCTTTAAGCAAGTCTTAAGAGCTGAGCAGATAACAGATTTCCATACACAATACGAGGGATTTGGTCTTACTCTAGAAGGTACGGCATTGACATGGTTTCAACCAATGAACATAGGGGATTCCATGACATTGACCATTTGCTAAGAGAGTTTGCTGAGGAGAATTCTCAAAACGAGGGATTAAGCACAATACGGTCTCACAAATATATGCTTTTAAACAGAGAGAACACGAAAAAGTGAAGGAAGCGTCACTTCGCTTCAAACAATACATTGAGAGATGTCCAGTACGTGAACGACCACAAGATGACAGACTATCTGTTCTCTTTATTGAGGGACTGAGGAACGACACTCTCAAGAAGGACTTGCACTTGAAAGCTTGTACAAGTTTCGAGCAAGTAACGAGAGAGGCATTGTACTTAGTGGATAACTGTGTTTATGGAGAGGTGTCAGCGGATACAGATTCTGCATCCAGTAGCTCCTCCTCCATAGCGAGCGAGACTACCACTAAAAAGAATGTTCAAACAACAACCATGCCAAATGTAGAGCAAATGATAGAAGATGCTCTAAAAAGGATGGCACCATACCAAAAACCATTGCCAAAAACACTGAAATGGTGTGCTATTGAACAAAAATGGACAAATCATCCAACAGAGGAGTGCTATTACAACAAAGGGTATGTAAAGGAGCGCCAGTATGCACCTCCTGCTCAATTAGCACCACCTCAAGTACATCCAGTACCTCGATACCCAACGGGAAATGTACCTGGACCTATGGGGATAGAAAGACCTCAACCGGTATTGGGACAACAACCACCTTTACCAGGAGCGAGACCAATGGGCATTAGATATGCACCAACCTTAGAGAGTCAGGAAGAACACGCCCTAGTGCCTGTTCAAGCCTATTACGAAGAATCGGGTGCACACATGTCGCCGACAGTGTATTACCCACCAGAAGAACCAAAACAACCAGAACCATGGGGCATGATGGGGAATGTTGGAACACCAACAGTTACAAGTGCTTCTGATGAAGAGAGATACAATTTGGACGCAAGAACATTGATGTTCATAGCTCATGGAGGGTTAACAGGACAAAGACCATCATATCCACAAAGGACAAATCAAGGGGGACCAAGACCAGCACTAGGACCCTGTTACAAGTGTGGAGGTGACCATCTGATGAATGTTTGCCCACATACGGAAATCATTAGAATTAACGCTTATTGCACTGAGTGTGGGGTTACTCACTTCATTGAGGATTGTTCAAAGAATCCAAACAAAGTGCAAAAGACGACATTGAATATGCTAGAAACTATTCCTACCAGCAGTGGGTCTGAAAATGAAACTCTGATACCAACGCAAGTTGTTACTAGAGCTCAAGCTAAGAAAACCACTAGAGAACCTGAGAATGGAAAGTTAGCGACTGAAGTGGTTAGTCAAGGACCGCGGAGTCAGAAAAACACATGGACAGCTAGAAAAGCACGCATGAAGTTGAGAAAAGAACGTGAAGACGCTATTCTAGCTGAGGAACTAAAGCAAACTAAAGCTAGATTAGAAAAACTTGAGAGTCAAAACGGGAAACGAGAGATGAGCCCGGAAAGAACGAAACAAAAGAGTATCAAAGAAACAACGAGCTTAAGCTCCGGGGGATCAGTGCTAGTCAACAAGGTACACGAACCATTGGATGCACTGATGAGAGCTTACGAAGCTAGGTTAAAGAACAACAACCAAACACAAGAACAGAGGTGGATGACATACCCAAACGTAGAATTGGAAAAGCAGAGACTTGAAATGTGCCAGAGAATGATCGAGACTGCACAAGCCTTATTAGAACCACCAAAAGAAACAATGAATTGTGGAAAGGAAAACCCAATTCAGCAAGAGACTATCGTTTTACGGGTAGCTGAAAAGACTCCCAGTGCACAAAAGCCTGAAAATACACAAAAGGATGACCGCATAGTATTGAACACAACCGATCAGGAGATAGAGAGTTTTCATCCAGTCATACAGAGGAGTTACGAAAGAGATGATGATTACAATGAATTTTGGAAACAAGTGAGAGAGGCAAACTTTGCAAACGAGCTAAGTTGCCAAGCTAATCAGACAAATTGGGAAAAGGACATCAGGAATCCTCCCATAGTGGAATTTGAGGCAGGATCTCAAGTAGACTTGGATCTGAAATCTTACTGGGGAGAGGGGGGCTCTGTTAGAACAATGGAGAGTAAACCTCATTCACTGAAAACTTTACCTTCATACTTAGGAGAGTATGAAGCAAAATCTGAAATTAGAGCACTTCCCTCACGGAAAATCTCACCAGAAAAAGTCATGGACTCACAAGGATTGATAGAGATCTTGTCAACACCAGTGACATGCACTATCACTCTAGCTGAGCTTTTGAGGCTAAGACCACATATGTGGACCACTGTAGGAAAATGCTTGGAGAAATTCGGGATAAAAGATCCAACATCGAGATTGCAAGAGAGCATAGAGGAGCTGAGCAAGCCACAAAAGAACGCTAAGCCTGTACCCTTAAACAAGGTCGGAGAGTATTGCGAAGGTGAAGAGGGGAATACAACCTTACCAGTTGAATTCCAAGGAGTGAACACAATGGCAATACTAGACAGCGGAGCTGGGGTAGCCATAGCTACAAAAGAAATCTGGAAAAAATGGGGGAAACCAGCAATAAGGAAGACTAGGTTGAAACTCCAATTAGCAGATGGACACATGGAGAAACCTATGGGGTTATTAGAGAAAGTTGTAGTGACTTCTTGCGGCATTGAATACGAACATACTTTGCTATTGTCGATTTTGGCAAGGAGAATAACTATGATATCATACTGGGAAGACCATTCATGAGACAGTTGAAAATGGTCCAGGATTGGGGCTACGATCACATATACCTGAGAAATATGGAAACCACTACACGTGTGAACCTGAAAGACCATAGCTACAAAGATGTGAACCGAACACCGGTAGAGGAGTTTGATTCAGCTACTTTGGCGGGATCCGAATTTCCAGCTTGGTTAGGTAAACCCAAGGAGTTATGGATGTGTGGAGCTTCGAAATGTGGAAGTCTGAAACGAGAAGAATGTGTTTTAGAAAGGGCTATCGAAGACGAAACTTATGTAAGAGAACCCTTTCCAGAGGACACGTTTGAACCATTAGAATGGACACACATTCTAGCAACCCTAGATGTTTGTGCAATTCCGGATGGTCCCACAACGAAATTTTGCGACAAGGACGGGTACGACGTGGTTCCGTATTTCATGTTGAGAACTGTACTCGAAAAAGAAACTGAAAAGAACGATACACTGGAAAAGGAAGATGAAGAAGAGGTGTTTCACGACATTCCCATCATCCAGAGTGGGGAAATGAAGCAGACAACGAGTCAACGGACAATTCAAGCGGAAACGAAGAAACTATAACGGATGTCCGATTTTATGATTTTCCGAACCAAACTAAACAACGCCAGAAACACTATAGAGCAAAGAGAAAAACAAAAGGGGTTAGAACCAATCCGATGCCTAGAATAAGAGGAAAAAATCAATTCCTAATGCTAGTAAAGGCTGAAGATTGTGTTAAGGATAAGATTTCTGGAAGAATGAGAGGCAGTGATCAAAAGAGCTTACGAAAAGACAAAAGAGGCTCAAGAAATCAAGTTCAAAAGAATGGAACGAAAACTGAAACAGAAAAATCAGAAAAGAACAAGCGCAACAGAGAACACACGGAGTCCAAGCTAGAACGTAGAAACAAGTACAGAGAGCTCAAGAAAACTCTGAAAGAAGTTTGGACGACAGAAATTGAGAGTGGAGAGGACGAAAACGTCAAAATCAAGGAAAACATGGATGTTCCCTCTCACTATAGGAAATTCACAATAGAGGATAGGAAGGTGTATTAACCCACCTATTCGAGAGAGAAGGAGAACGAATCTTATGACGGACCGGAGGATGCAAAAAAAGTTGATTTAGCAGCTCCAGGTGAGCCACCTAGACCGGTGTACATAGCCACAGATTTGTCTCCAGGCGAGGAAGAGAGACTTTTGAGTCTTCTCAGAGAGTATAGGGATGTGTTTGCATGGTCTTATAAGGACTTAAAGGGAGTTGACCCATCGATATGCCAACACTCAATCCCACTGAAACAAGACGCAAAGCCTAGCAGACAGAGACCATACACATATAATGATACTTTTGCTAAGCGAATCAAGGAAGAGATAGATAAGCTAATGGAAGCTGAATTCATATACGAGATTGAACACACCGATTGGGTATCTCCGATTGTGGTAGTACCTAAGAAGAACGGAAAACTCCGAGTGTGTGTCAACTTAAAGAAAGTGAATGCTGCAACAATCAGGGACAATTATCCCCTGCCGATAACTGATCATGTTCTAGAGCGTGTATCAGGGAAAACAGCATACTCCTTTCTTGATGGTTTTTCAGGATATAACCAGCTAGCCATAGCACTGGAAGATCAACATAAAACAGCTTTTGCAACGGAGTGGGGAATTTATGCTTATCGGGTTATGCCTTTTGGTCTAACCAATGCTCCCGCAACCTTCCAGAGGCTGATGACGCATGCTTTCAAAGAATACTTAAGGCTGTTTCTAGAAATCTACATGGATGACTTATGTGTACATTCTCTTCTGAGAGATGAGCATCTAGAACACCTAAGAAAAGTATTTGAGAAATGTAGGACATATCGCATTTGTCTCAATCCTGAGAAATGTGTGTTTATGGTCCGACAGGGCAGAATTCTGGGACATATTGTCTCACAAAACGGAATATCCACGGATTTAGAGAAGATAAAAGTTATAGTGGATATGCCTAGACCAACCAATGCGAAACAAGTACAGAGCTTTATGGGACATTGGATATTATAGACGATTCATTTACATGTACGCTATAATAGGCCAACCACTTTACAGGCTAATAGTGAACTTTGAATGGACAGAGGAGTGTGAGGAATCATTCAAGAAATTGAAAGAGGCACTCATTACTGCTCCAGTCTTGAAATCACCAGATTGGGAGAAGATATTCCATGTGCACATAGATGCTTCGGCATATGCAATAGGATGCATTCTGGCTCAGCCAGAAGAAGGAAACATGGATTTTCCTATCTGTTACGCCAGTCGACAGCTCAACCATGCAGAGAAGAATTACACCACAACAGAGCGAGAGGGATTAGGAATGATATATGCTGTGAAGAAATTTCGGCATTATCTTCTAGCCAACAAGTTTGTGTTTTTTACGGATCACCAAGCCTTGCTCTACCTAGTGAATAAACCATGCAATACCGGGAGAATAGTGAGATGGTTCATTATCTTACTGGAATTCGACTTCACGGTAGTAGTAAAGAAAGGAAAAACACATCTTAGAGCTGATCATCTTTCGCGATTGACGAATGGAGAAGACCCTATAGGAGTAGATGACGACATGCCAGACGCGTACTTGTTCAACATAGAAATGATACCTAAGTGGTCTCAAAATGTCGTTGACCTATTAACCTATGGAGGAGAGTTCGATAGAAGAGAATACAACCTGAAACATATTGCTATTCAGCAATCCAAGAATCTTCAATTGATTGCAGGAAGGTTGTATCAATTGGGAAATGATCATGTTTTACGACTATGCATCAATCCTGAGGAATATAATATATATCTGTGCGAAGCACATGTTCAGGAATGTGCATTTCATTGTTCAAGAAGGAACACATATAGGAATTTGTTACAATTGGGAGTCTATTGGCCAGGAATGAAAGAAAGCGTACATGAATATGTCACTGTATGTATTGTATGTTCATCAAAACCGCCAGCCGAGTATTCAACATTATATCAGATAATGATCGCTCCAGAATGGAGTCAGTATATTGTTGAATATCTCACAAATAGAACTTTCCCAGAAGGAACGTCAAAAGCTCGTCAGAAATCTGTAGAGACAGAAGCTAGAGATTACGCTTTAATAGGAGATCAACTCTATAAGAGAGGTAAAGACAACCAGCTTAGGATTTGCGCATCAGAGTCTGAGTATGTGATAATCCTGGAGCAAGCTCATGGAGGAGTAGGTGGAGGCCATTTCTCAGGTGATAAGACAGCAAAACTTGTCTTAGCCGCAGGAATATGGTGGCCAACATTACATATGGACGCTGAGGAATACGTTAAACGGTGTGATGACTGTCAGCGGACCAAAGTACCACTTAAAAGAGATGATATGCCGCTTAGACCAATGATGGGGGCAAGAGCTTTTGCAAAATGGGGGATTGATTATGTCGGACCCATTTCACCTCCTGCATATAAGACTCATGCACAATACATCATTGTGGCTACAGACTATCTAACAAAGTGGGTCGAAGCAAAGGCAACTCAAAAAGCAGATGCCAGGACCACGGCACAATTTCTATATGAATACGTCTTTGTACGATATGGATTGCCAATAGAAATTGTGAGTGATCGAGGCACACATTTCATAAATGAAGTGATAGAGATCCTTCTAGATGAATTCATGGTAATCCATAGGAAATCAGCCCCGTATCATCCACAAGCAAACGGACAAGCTGAAGCAACAAACAAAACCATATGCACGGTCCTTACGAAGATTGTATCTGAGTCGAGAACTGACTGGGACCAGAAGTTGCATTCAACATTATGGGCATATAGGGTAGCATATAAAACATCCATAGGAACGACCCCATATAACATGGTTTTTGGGCTAAATGCTATCTTACCAATAGAATTCTTGATTTCAACCTTAAGGGTGGCTAAGGATCTAGAGTGGACAGGGCACGAGCTCTCTGATAGAATAGATGACCTGGAAAAGCTAGATGAGCTTCGCCTAAAAGCAGTAGCTTCCATCTACGCTCAAAAAAGGCGACAAAAGGAATTTTTTGATAAGCATGTGCGGACTAAAGAGTTTAAAGTTGGGGACTATGTCCTAGTTTACACTCTGAAACAGCATGCTAAGAAGCTTAAAAAGCGAGGGATGGGACCTCTGGTGATTAAAGATCTATCACCAAGTGGAGCCGTCAAGCTTGCTACATTAGACGGAGAAGAAATGCCCAATTGGATTAGTGGATGCAGAGTGAAAAAGTATCTGTTGCCGCTAACACAAGACATGCTTCTCAAAATACATCAAGAAAAGCTGCGTGTCCAGAAAAAGAAAAAGATTGAGGAGGAAGCGCAAGCCGAGGCGAAGGAAAGAATGGAGAAAAGAAGACTACTGCGTCAGAAACAGCGCAATGAAGGAGCAATACGAATAAACGCAGTCAGTATAACAGAAATGGATAATGACAAAGAAGAACCCATCATTGAATGCAAAGTAGGAACCAACCAAATCAAAGCCAGAGCACTATTGGATTCAGGAGCTCAAGCTAACCTACTTTCACTCAGTTTGTATAGACAATTGACAAATGACACTAAACTAACTGCTGCCAAGCAAGAGTTAAAAAGTTACTCTGAGAATGCAATCAAAACTGTCGGATGCACAGTTTTACATATACAGATTAACCAATATGTGTATCCTCATATGTTTTACGTGGTTGAAGACCAAGCTACACAACATCCATTATTGCTAGGACAACCATGGCAGAAGCAATACAATGCAATGATTGACTGGAGTTCTAAATCAGTGCTTATCAAATACGAAGGTGAAAGTCAATCAGTTAAGTTCACCAAAGGAGCAGAGCCAACTCCAAAGGAAGAATCCACGGACAAGGGCAAACAACAAACAGCGAAAAAGAAAAAGCAATGGCAACCAAAAGTTTCTATACAACCGGATTACTCTTCGACGAGGAATTCTCAACAGTGGATAAGGAAGACAAGCAATAATATAACAGCTCAACCTTGGAAAACAAAGGAGTCAAAGTTGGTATGGAAACCAAAAAAGGTTGTGCCAGAGAACAAAAAGGTGGAAAACAGAGTCTTCAATACCAGACAACAGAGTGATCCCCGACAATCAAGGACAGTGAAACAGATTTGGATTCCAAAGAAGTTCATGACGGCACAAAGCTACAGCAAGCAAATTTGGATCCCAAAGATTTGTAAAAGGAACTCCCTTCCATACAATCAACGGAAACTCCTAGGTATTTCAAGGCGAGGAAATCAACACACAGAACAAAGCAGGTTTGGGTCGCAAAGAGTTTGTGGCAAGCACAAGCAAAGCGGAAGCAGATTTGGATTGTGAAGAAAGACAACAAGGTAACGAAGAATCCATCTACTGATTCTACTACCGAAGTGACAAAACCAACCCAAAACCCGACCACCAATCCTTCAATCAAACAAAGAGCAGCTTTATTGGAAAGAATGTTGTATCGTCGCTCTACAATTGCATTGGAAACTTATGACCAAAACAACTACAATGCTTCACCCACAGACACTTCATAGTCGTCCGGGAGGACTCAGACTAGGAGGGGGGGAGGTATACAGGAGCTACAAAGCAGCTACAAGCGGAAAAAACAAAGAAAAACAAAAATTATATTACAAGGGCAGTGTCTTACATGATTTTGCAATTTTTATGTTTGATTGCGGATATTGATAATATTTATGCCCTTATATACCTTGTTTTGCAACAAGAAGAGATCAAATGATGAATTTGGGTCTCTATATGTGTAAATATCACTAAATAAGAGTGTTTTTGGAGCTATAAAGTGGAAAAAAGTGGTAATCCAAGTCCAGAAATCACAAAGAAGTGTATATTCATATACACAGGGTTACCAGCTATTTATCATGTATGTTTGGAATTTTTTGGCTTCAATTTGCTATTTTCCTTTATTTTTTATGATTTTCTTAATAAAAGTAAAAGAAAAATAAAAAAAAGCAGGTGAAATGAGATCGGAAAAAAGAAAAGAATAGACGGTGATGATCCTCATGACAAGGGAAACCCAGGATAAAAATTGGGTACAATTCTGAAAAAGTTGAAAGCCCGAAATGACAGAATTTTGGCAAAGTGGACAGATTTCTCAGAAACAGGTCAAATGGAGTCCAAATTGAGAAATTTCAAATCCTAAAGTGCATTTCACGACGAGATAGGAGCACATGTCAAATTTGGTAACAAGTGATCCGGGAAGCCCGAAGTTAAGTATTTTTCACTTCACTTTCAAGCTCATTTCCACTATTACCTTCTTGGAGAGAGCAAAGAGCACACAGGAGCATCCGACCTTCTACCGCCTTCTACGACTGCTACGAGAGCTCAGAGGACACCAGACATGAGAGGTAGACTCGTTGCCGTAAGCTTTTGATGCTTATCGTTAACTTTTGTCGCGAAAACTCACCAAAACCAAGAAACAAGAGCAGACGGGGAATGGGGAAGAACTCTAGGTAGGGGCACAACCGCCTAACCAAACCTTGCAAGAACTTAGAGGTGGGTTACCCTAGTATAGGAGATGAGTTTCTAGCACTCAAAGCTCGAGAAAGAACGACTGGAAAAACCCTAGGTCAACAGAGCCTGCAAGAGGCAAACAGAAAAAAGTTGTCGGAATGACACAAAACTTCTCAAGAAGCTTAACAACATCGAGGGCAATGCAACCATGGAGTATCTCCGGGTTTGGATCACCAAAAGTAGGTCGGAACAACCGATTCGGCTGTGGACACACAAAGCGTCATTTCGGCATAACGACTAAAATTGACGACCAAATGACATGAAACTTCACAAGCAGCTTCAAATATACATGGATGACTTATGTTTGCAAGCAAAACCCAAAAGAAAGCTGATTCACTTACCGATGGTGAAAAAGACGCTTTCGGGCAACCAAATGGAGAAAGATGGAGAACGGGGAGCCAAAGTCGAGTTCAACCGAATAGGTGGCTTCACAACATATCCAATGAGCTGGAAATGCAACTCTCAAGAAGAAAAGTTGAAGAAATTCAACTCCAAGGCAAAAAGACGACTTCGGAGACTGAAATGCCTATAAGGGGGCTTTTTAGCTAAACTGATGACTTTTTAAGTTGAAAACTAGTTAGCAGGGCTTAGGGCACTAGCACAAAGCATTCTTTGCACAAAAAGACCAACATTTCAAGAAAAGACATCATACGCGTATGATGTCTCACAGCATGATTTTCACATCCATTTCAACATTTGAGTGCATAGCCTCATTCCACATGTTAATCACATCCTATGAACCAAGTATCATGAGAATTGGAGTTAGAAAACTCAAGGAAAACCAAAAAGACGCAAAGTAGGCCATGAAATTGATTTTTGGTCCTAATTTTGTCAAAATAACTCCAAACTCATTGAAACTTTGTAGGATTGTTGATTAACACATCTACAAGCTATCTGGAACCAAAAAGCACCATTTTGACACAAAAGACATCATACGCGTATGATGTCTATTTGCACTTACAGAGCCAAAAATGCTCATTTGTCATCATACATCCATTATATATATCTAATACATGCTACATATGAAGTTTGGAACCATTTGGTCAAGTGGATCACCCCATTAGCCCAATTAAGAGAAAATCCTTCATACAAAGCCTATTTTTGTCCCAAATCCAACATATTCAAGTCCAAACCAAGGTTTGAGTATAAACAGTCCTTCACTAGCACATGGAGAGTCCACAGAACTAATCCCATGAAAAATTGATGAAAAAGACATCATACGCGTATGATGTCTCCAGAGCCATTTTTAGCCCAAAATCTATCCAAACTTCATAAATCCACTGAATAAGCCTATTTAAAGCCAAATCCAAGCTTATAGAGAAATTTGGTCCAAAAATACACTAAAAGACATCATACGCGTATGATGTCTCACTATGTGATTTTGGCACCTCAGGGCTTCAACCACCAAACAGAAGTGTTCTACATGCCATTTGAAAGTAATCCACCAAGTTTTATCCAATTTGGATCATAAAATCCAATTCCCTTTCAAAATTTTGCCAAGAGCCTGAACTGGACTAAACTGGCCAAAACTTGACCAAATGGTATCCAAACTCAAATCCAAGCATATGACACTCATATATACACTATCAGCTTAAGGCACAACCAATATGAAGTCATTCTGACACAAAAGACATCATACGCGTATGATGTCTCAAGCATGTTTTTGAGCCCAGTTTGCATATTTTTTCACCTACATTGCATCCTTAGGCCCTGAATAGCTCATGTTTCAATTTTCAAGTCATTTGAATAGTTAAAAGCTTCATTTCGGCTTTCAGTACTACTAAAAAGACGCTAACTTCTGTAATTGGAGTTACAGGATCCATGGATTCCGCTAAGTCATCGGCAACTAAGAGAAAAAGACCAACCATCAAGGATGCTCTTGCAGAGGCAGAACCTTTTGATATTCCAACAGAAACCCTCAAGCCAACCAAGACTTGGGTGGAGGAAGCAGTACTAGAAAAAGAGGGAATAAAGATCTACCAGGGGACTTTCAGAGATCCTCAAGGGCAATCGGTCGATGTACCTATGATCCCACGAGAATTAGTGGATTATAGCAGATCAGAGAACATAAGCAAATACCTGGAAAAGGCTGACTTACACAGGTTCTTCACCTCGAGACCATCAGGTGTAGACACAAGAAGAGTGTATGAGTTGGCAACATCCATTCAGAAGGATGGGAAAGCCACGTTGACAGCCATGGATGGAGAAACAGTTGAAGTACAGATCACTCCACAGCTCATTGCAGATGCATTGAAGCTGCACAACAAAGGGAGTTCTGTCAGAGAAAGAAGGGAGGCCATAGAGGTCTATGGATCAAAGAAACAAAATACAACCTACGGAGATATGGCAGATCAACGAGCGGCAACCCTTTGCCGATTATACAACCAGTTTTTCCATGTGTGCAGCAAAAGACCGCAGAAGTATACTACACCACCCCATGCCATTGCGACAACCATCACATGGGCACTGAAGAGCAACATGCCAAAAGAGGTGAATTATGCTCAATACATCCACGAGCAAGTAGTCGCCATGCACAACCAGAAACCAAAGTACATAGGAGGAGGAGAAATCCTAACAAGAATAGCTTATGAAGCTATTGGAGCTAGAGATCAAGGGCCACAGATTCCCTCCCAGAATGAGTGGCTTAGAGAAGCCGATGAGGAGGAAGAACAACAAGAAGTATCCAAGAGGGCGTCCACAAGAGCACGCCGGAAACTAGAAATAGTTTCAGAACCTGAGGAGGCCGTGGACGAGCCGCTCAAGAAGAAGGTGAAGAAGAAGGCCGATCCCAAGCAAACCAAAAGTCAAAAAGCCGCAAGAATGGAAAGGCTGGTGGAGCAGTTTAGAGCGGAAAGAGCTCTAAAGGGGGACTTCGAAGAAATGTGGGTGCCAGACCCCAGTAAAGTCGGAACCAGCTCAGCCAGGCCACATGTTGATCAATATGATCAATATATTAGAGCTTATGAGGAGTCGGAGGCCATACTGGAGCAACAACCTGTCGAACCTTATACCGAAGAGGAAGTACAGCTTTTAAAAGCTGAGCTGCAAAAGGACGACAAGGGGAAGAAGAAAGTAGATGAGTCTACTGAACCTCAAAAGAAAGACGGGCAAGCAAACAAAGGGAAAGCCAAGATGACTGAGGACAATCAGCCCTCTTTTGCTGTTGTACCAAGCCCGAAGAAAATGGAAATTATTGTGGAGGAAACCCCAATAGAAATAGAAACAGAAGTTATGGAAAAGCCGGAGGCCGGGACCAAGGAAAAGGAGATAGATCCAGTTAAGCAAAAGAAAGATGATTATGAGGATCTGGTCGCTATCGGATACTGTGAAGAAGAGGCCCTGGAGGCAGTTTATGGGATATCCCTACGGAAGCAAGATGATCGGAAAGGGACGAAAGAAAAGACAAAGGGTACAATGGAGAGTGAAGATAAAATGGACGAGCCGAAGCCATTGGAGGTGGTGGCACAAAGAGCTGTCAAGTTGATAGATGAAGATGAAAAAGACATGCACATGGTGCATGAACTGCTCAGCAAGATTAAAGAAAGATCCAGAGCAAAAGAAGTAGCACTTGAGACAGCAAAACAAAAGGAAGCAGATTTGCAGAAGCAGTTAGAGAATGCTATGACTGAATCTGAAAGTCATAAAGCATCACTCTACGACGCAGAAAACGAGAGAGACGGCTTGATACTCCAACTAGCCGAAGCTTCAAGAGAGGTAACAAGTTCACAGGAAGCAAAGGAGAGAATAGAAGATGAGCTGGAGGCAGCCAAGGATGAGCTCATTGAGCTAAGGGAAAGAGTCGAACTTCAAGAAAGGACAATCACGAGACTCAGGACCACCCCTAGAGCTAGCAGAGCAGGAACAGAACAAGAGGGAGCCCTCGTACCAACTCTGGAGGAGCAGGTAAGAAGTCTGCAAAGAGAGCTGAGGTTAGAGCAAGTGCAAAGATTGCACATGGCAGAGGGATCATTGGCTGCAGAGGAGCGGCTCACATCAGAAAACCAAACACTAAGGACAGAAAATGAGGCCCTCCGCAAACAGCTCCAAGACCTCCAAGAGCAACAAAGAAGAGAAACAGAGACACCACAAGAAGAAGCAGGGGGAGCAGCCATAGAGCTACCAGAAACCGGAGAGGCAACCACATTCGAAAATCCAGCCCCAGTTCAAGAAGTGGCCTCGACTTCAGAAATCTCTGAAGAAGAAGAACAAAGGCTCCAGGACCAAATAGAAAAGTCAACAGAGGAAAGTGCCAAGGCGGAAATGGAATGGGAAAGGAGACTTCTCATCTCCATTAGACTTCAAGGGTTAGACACAAAAGTGCTCCATGAAGAGTGGATGCAACCCAGCCTGCCTTTCCCTCTGATGAAATTTGAAGTGATAAAGACGAAAAAGAGAATAGAGGAGGAGCAGTATGTCGCTCTTTACGAAGGCGACATCACAAAAGATGAACAATCAAAGAAGATTGTAGATTCTCAACCTAGATGGAGGAAAGGTTGGCTAAACAAATACCCAGCCTACCTCATCTACTTGGTAGAGGCTCAAAAGGAGATTCGGGAGGATGCAACCTTCTGCCCGGTGCCAAGAGTCAGAAGCTGGAAAGAGCATGGCAGGATTGCAGAAAAGAAGCCAAATTGGCTTAATTACCCAAGGATGCCAGGACCAAAGGAAGGAGAGAAAATAGGTAAAGCCTACATGGTGAAAACCCTAACGGGCACCATCAAACTCTTTACTGGCTCTCCTGACCTTTCGTGTCGGATGCTAAAGAAAATCTGCAGAACTCTCTTAGCATGCATTGAAGTGTTCGCGCCAGATAAAGCCACGACCTCGAGTCTACTATCGACGGCCGACACAGTGACGGGTATGATGTATGATCTTTCATTGCAGCCATCACCAAAGGTGTTACATCTCTTATACCAAAGAATTATGTTTTTGCCTAGCTTCCACATGCAAACATTCGAAGAAGCTTTCTACACCGGCTTTTTCACTCACGAAAGCAAAATATTCAGCCCAACCTTGACCATCGGCAACCTACGCTACGAATCACATTTGCAGATGCTCAAAACGACAGGACTCTATTGACCAAGCCTAAAAGTCATGTCAGGGACGACATGAACGCGGAGGGGGGGAGTGTTGAGCCAGCAGAGGATCACACCCGCATTTTTGCTCACACCCATCATTTTGTAACCATTGATTGTAATAAATGTCTTTCCGACATTTAATTTTGATTTGAGCCATTCATTAAGTAACGGGACTCAATTGAGTTTCCAGCTTGTAATCCCGACGTAATTTCACCTGCTGATGTAAATAATTAGAGATGTTTTCACCTCCAAGGCTGAGGTATATAAGCCAAAGTTTTGTAACCTAAAAGGGATTCAATTATTAATCAAAGGTGAGTTTTTGAGCGTCGTGACTGTGTCTGAGAGAGAGAGAGAGAGAGAGAGAGAGAGTCTTATCTCCTTGCTACGCGAGCTACGGGACCGCCATTGGAGAAGCGACACCACCATTGCGTTAGCAACGGTGAGAGCTACGCACAGATACCAAGAGTGCGCGCTATCGGCTTCTACGTGTGGTAAGTTCCTACGAGCTTCGGTGTGAGTTTTCTTCCAACTCGTGTGTCGGAATAGAGCGTGCAGCATATCTATAGAACCACAACGAGTAGAGCTACACATTAGTACCATCGGGGTCAAGTTTCGGTCACCTGTATTTTTCGGCCTGTCTTCATACGCGTTTATCGCACGGAGTGATTATAGGTTGATTTCGCAGTTCAAGTCTTTAGGGTGTTGTTCTTACCTAGTGTATAGACTTTCCCTTGAGTTTGAGATCGATTCGATGATTCTAGATCCTGTTTCGTATAGCATTCGTTCGTAGTACGGATTTCAGTCACTTGCGTATTTTAGAACTTAGATTTGATTTCCTTAGTAGTGATTGTCATTAGAAGGTCGAGTAGGTGATTTGACACCCACCTAGTTGTTTCCATGCGCCTGCGGGTCAAGCTCCGTCCTCGTCTGACAAATTCTGTTGTTGGTTGAGTTCTCGCTATTTAGCTTCCGCTAGCGGCGTAACCGCCTTAACATGTAAATCTTTTTCTTTTTGAGAGATATATGTTTTCTTTGCTTTTGCTGATGGTGATGATGCAGGCTATTTAATAGATTCTCTTGTTTACTCTATAGATTGAGAAATAATCGTTGTTGATGTAGACCTCTACTTCTCAATGCTTGGAGAAGGAGATGGAGTTCTTCTTGCACACATGGTTCTGTGTGTGTGTGTGTGTGTGTGTGTGTGTGTGTGTAGAATTGTGAGTAAAATGCAACCATCGCTCTCTTCTTGGTCGACCCCTCTTGCTAATTGCTCATGCTGGCCTCCCATTGGCTCTTGTAAATCTTAGCCAATCACGAATTAGAAGTATAATTGATAGCCTTTTGACAAGTGTCCCCCTCTCCCCTTTTGTGAGAGCTTTAGGTAATTAAATAATTTAATTAAACTCTCATTGGACCTCTCAGTCTTCTGGCCAATAGGAATCAGGCAAGCCATTGGGATGATGGATGCTCATTGGACCCCTTGGTAGACTATCCAATAGTCTTCTAGGGAGCTTCATTTCTATTGGTTCTTTTATCAAGAATTTTTCAAATTGATTAGACTAACTTTACTCTAGCCTAATTCTCATTGGTCCACCTCTATGGCCATCCAATAAAATTTGAGGGGAACTGGGTGCAATTGGCCTAGGAGCCTTCTGACATGTGTCCAATATGCCCTGTGTAAAGGAGGAGCTTTGGAGTGTGTGTGTGTGTGTGTGTGTGTGTGTGTGTGTGTGTGTGTGTGTGTGTTTCTCTCCAATCCCCTACTAAAAGGGCTTGCCCCCTCCTTCCTAGGAATGTGGGAAGACTTTTTAGTCTTCCCATGACCATCCAATTTCCCCTACTTTGGCCTTTGGATAATTGAGTTAATTTTTGGAACTTTAGCCTATGGAAGTCTACACGTTGCTCTTTTGTAGGCTGTCCCCCTTTGGATCCCTATTTTCCCTACTTTGGATCCCTACAGAGACCGGTCTAGCAGCCTTACCAATATTCTATCTTTTAGTCCCTTGATACTTCCCCATATTAAATGATCAGTTTAACATAAGAAAATCATTTGGGAGAATTAGATATTATTTTTTATGACATTACAACTCTCTTGAATTCATAGTCGTCCTCGACTATTAGGTAGAGAAGATAAAGCCTAGTCATTAGTCCGTTTGCTAGTGAGTAGAGGATTCCTATTTTACCCTATGACACCATTCGAGAGAGGATGACTAGTCCATTTGGTGCTTGAGATCCTTAGCTACCGCAAGCATGTCTGCACTTTAGTCCATACCAATCTTCCATAGTAGAGTGACAAACTTACTTGGTGTTAAGGAGACGTCATCCCCACATACATGATCCTAAGCATGCATACTTATTAACATATGCACACAATAAAGAAAAAGAGAGTCTTATAAGATAGAAACTTTGTTCATTTATATATATTTACATTTTCTTACTCTAGGGAATCATTGTAAGCATCGACAACGTTTAGGTTATCCTTTAACTATATGCCTTGCATCCATCTAGCATCTTCAAAAGGATAATTTTTAAAGTTGACAAGATATCATCGGATAGTCTTACCGTCTCATACCTTGTCTTCGTGTTGGAGAATGGACTTGGGATGCTGCACCTCTTCTTGGTCCTTGATCTCTTGTGGGTTTTCAATGGTTGCTTCTTGAGGTGGCTCTCCTTTGTAAGGCTTTAGTAGGCTCACATGAAAAGCATTGTGTATGAGCCAATGGTTGGGCAACTTAAGTTGATAGGTCATCTCATTGGTTGGCCTAAGAATCTAAAAGGAACCATAGTACCTTTTTGCTAATTTAGCATAGTACTTCTGGTGTCCTGTAGGATTCTTGCCCATTGTGTGTATTAATCGATCCTTGGAGAACTTAAACAAGACCCAATCATTTTATTTAATGGTTAGGCTATTATGTGCTTATAAAAAACAACCTTTTTCCTTTGCTAAGAGATGGATATAGCATCCTTAATCTTTTGGAAATATTCTTGTAGGTCTTGGCTATATTCATTTGCAGCAAAGATCTTCCCATGTACCTTAAGTAGCAGGGGACTTTTTGATCTTCCCTCTATCACTTCAAAAGGTTCTTTTTCTGTGGAAGTATGAACAATGTTATTATAGGCATACTCCACTAAGGGTAAGCACTTCACCCATTGGGACTTTTGATCCACTTTTGTGACATAAGCTTTAGTAGATCAAGAATGGTAAGGTTAGCTATTTCACTTTGGCCATCCATTTGGGGATGATAGGCTGAAGAGAAGTTTAGCCTCGTACCTAAATTCTCAAAGAGACCCTTCCAAAAATTATTGGTCATTCTAGGATCTCTATCCGACATAAACTGGGTTTGTGATATAAAAAGGGTTGCTATTTGATGGGCCTTGATAGTCTTTTTGAGTGGTATGAAATTCACTTGTTTGCTAAGCATGTCTACTATCGTCCATATTCTTGTATTCCCATGGATAGACTTGAAAAATCCAAAGATAAAATCCATGTATATATGCTCTCCCATTATGAATTAGGAATTGGCAAAGGTTGAAGCAATCCAGGTTGCTTCCCTCTATCAAACTTCATCTTTTGGCATACCACACATTTTGAAACATACTCTTGTATGTTTGATTTCATGGCAGGCCAATAGAAATATGTTTCTATCTCTTTCAGGGTAGACTGAATCCCTCTATGCCCTGCATAAGGAGGAGCATGAGATTCATACATTACTTTCTTACTAATGAGTTCATAACGCATAGTCTATTGCCATAGAGAGGATAACCATCTTGTAGGGTAAATGATTCTTCCTTCTTCCCTAGTGCAAGGGCTGAAGTCACATCTCTAAAATTGAGATCGATAGCGTACTCATCTATCATAAAAGATAGATCATTGTGAGTTGTTATGGATACTGCATTCACTCTCGATCATCTTGAGAGTGCATTGGCTACTTGATTACGCTTGCCAGCAATGTGAGCAGTATGAAAATGAAACTGCAAAAGGAAATTTTCCCGCCTGATTTGTTTGTTGGAAAGCTTGGTATGCGTCATGAAGTACTTAAGGCTTTGGTGATCCATTCGGAGAATGAAAGGAGTCCCCAATAAATAGTGCTTCCATGAGTCTAGAGCATGCAGAACTCCTAAGAGTTCCTTCTCATATATGCCTAGAGCTTGCTCAACAAGGTCGAGCCTTCGACTTTCATAGGCTATGGCATGCCCTTCTTGGAGTAAAACAGCTCCGAGGCAATCACCACAAGCGTCACATTGGACCTCAAATGGCTTTGCGAGATCCGGTAGTATAAGCACAAGTTGAGAGATAAGCTTCTCTTTAAGCTTTTTGAAAGCATTGTTCTCTTGGTGGACCATATATACCTAACGTTTTTCTTGGTTAGGTCATGTAATGATCCTGCGATTTGTGAGAACTTTTCTATGAAGCGTCTAAACTATGCACACATACCTATAAAGCTTCTTAGTTCATGAAGATTCCTTATATTAGGCCATCCTTTTATTACCTCTAACTTTGATGGATCCATTTGCATGCCATCTTGAGAGATAATGTGACCTAATTACTAAATATCTTGTAGGAAAAATTCACTTTTCTTTCGATTTATATAAAGATTATTCGCTCGTAAAACTTGGAATATTACCTGGAGGAGTTGCTTGTGTTCGTCTATACTCTAATGAATTAGAGTAGATGATTATATCATCAAAGGACACTCCAGTAAAGGTTCGGTGAGGCTTGAATAGATTCTCCATCAAGCAGTTAAATGTGGTTGGTGCATTGGTCAAGCCAAAAGGCATGACAATATACTCGTAAAGACCAAACATAGTGCAAAAATGCAGTCTTTACAATGTCTTGATTAACTATTCTTATTGATGGTAGCCAGTTTTTAGGTCAATCCTACTGAAGTAGGTCGACCCTTGTAGCTTATCAAATAGGTCTTCTACACGTGGAACGGGAAACCTATTCTTGATAGTGATCCTATTTCGTGCTCTATAGTTGACACACATATAATATGTGTCGTCTTTCTTTTGCACTAATAACACTGGTGAACAAAACGGAGATGATCTAGGCCTAACCATGCCTTTGTCAACTAACTCATGCACTTGCCGCATAATCTCCTCTTTTTGAGCTTGCGAAACTTGATAAAGAGGTTTATTACGCGGTAAACTTGCTGGAAAAAGTTCAGTTGCATGGTCGTCATTGCCTCGTTTGGGAGGTAGTTCACAAGAAATGTCGTCAATAAAAACATCTTGGAACCCCTTGAGAAATTTGGATAACTCTAATTCCTTTTGATTATTTGTATTTTCTTTCGCTAAAGCATTAGATTCATTTTGAGAATATTTAACAAAAATCATGTACACGGAAATAGAGCTCTTTATTGACTTATTGAAAGCTTGCTTATGTACAAGGGGTATGGTACTACCCAACTCCTTAGCATCTATGTACATATCCTTTTCCGTGAACCTAAAGTAGATTTTCCTTCCATACGATCAAACCATGGTGCCCCTAGGATTACATCCTCGTGCTTGAGAGGAGAGATTAGGAATCCTCCTTGTCCACATAGCTTTGGACATGGAGCCTCAATTTCCCAATTAAGGGAGTGAGTGAGGCTTCCCTCCCCTTGAAAGTACCACCGGCAGGTAGGCCATCTCCCATCGCATAGGCTTGGATGCCTAGCTTGGCGGCCAACTCTATGGTTATGAAATTGTGAGTAGAACCAGGGTCAAAGAGAATAAAAGCATCATGCTCTCTTACCTTTCCCAAGCATGGCATAGAGGAGATCCTTTGGTGATGAGCATCTTCTTCTTGAATTTCAACTAAGGTAGCTCTAGGAGGCTCATTCTTGTGGAGGCAAGCACGATAGGCATGCCCTTGCTCCCTGCACTTGAAACAATGGTTATCTTTCTGATAACGCTCTAGCTCTTCAGGAGAGAGTTTATTCTTTACTTTATAAACTCCCTTCACCTTAGCTTTGTTGTTGTTGGCGTTGCTTTTGGGAGACATTTGGATGTTGTACTTTCCCTTAGGCTCTTTACGGTCCTTGTTTTCCATGGGTTAAGATTTCTCTTAGCCCCTTGTTGGAAGTTGATTCTTGAAGCCACCATGGTATGGTCTATGACCATAGATATGGTGCATGGCCTTTGGGAGTTAACATACTCCGCCATGTCCTCGGTTAAACACGCACAAAATTGTTGTTTTCGCTCTCCCAAATCCATCTTCTTGAAGACAGTGGCTTTCATATGGAAACCCCAAAACTTGTCTACATATTTGGGGATAGGTTCGTAGGAAGAGAGCTTCAAGCTTCGCCATTCAATAAGTACTTTGTCTTTGGCATCGGTAGTCGAAAACTGCTTCATGACGGAAGCTCTTAAAACTTTCCATGTTCGTGGAGCTTCACCATTTTCTTGTAGGCTAGATCACCATTGCCTGGTGGACTTTTGAAAATGCATGGCTACATGACGTAGCTTAGAGGACTCTGTGAAGCCCTCATCTCCAAACGCCGCATCAAATTGTTGGATATAGGCCAAGACTTTGTCCGTAGCACCAAAAGTGCCATTGTAGGTAAGGAAAGAGATGTTATTTTCTCCCTCTTTGAACTTTTTGAGCTTGGACGACCTCTTCCAGGAGGCATAGGATTTCTTATGGCCTCTTCTTTTTAGGTGGTTCAAGAGCCACACCATCACTTTCTTCAGAAGAGGAAGAGTATGAGGAGGATGGAGAAGAGGGTGACCTCTTTCTCGCCTTTTTCTTCCCTTGTTCCTCCTTGTTTGCACCATCACTTTCTTCAGAAGAGGAAGATGGAGAAGAGGGTGACCTCTTTCTAGCATTTTTCTTCTCTTGTTTTCTCTTTTCCCTCTTTGAATTATGGTGTAGAGAAGTATGCGATGGTCTTCTCCGTTTAGGGGGTGTTGGAGAGCGTTTTTCCCGCCGTCTCATGGAGCCATCTCCTGCGAGCTGGTAGGAGACTCACTTCTTTCTCGTTCTTTCGGTGGGGGCTCTACTATTGAAACTTGGGTTCTCCTTTCAGAGGGAGATGCATCATCAAGTAGTAAATTACTGAGCCCTTTGTATGGATCTTCCTCTTCTTCTCTTATCGGAGAGAGTCCTCTTTTGAAAGTCTCACCAGGAGCTTTCCTAGGTACTCTCTCTTCTTAGTGGGGAGTTTGGAGAATACCATGGGTGCACAATTGCTCTAGCACTTCACCTTGGAGGGATGGGTTGCCCAGGGCTTGTTGAAATTAAACCTAGAAACAAGATAGTTTACAACCATAGGAGCATCATTAGTTGCTCTTTCATTAGCAAAATCAAAGCTATCAACATTCATTTCAATCTCTTTTCCCTTGTCATCCATACTAGCAGCTTTTAGGTGTAAATTTTTACTTGTACTTTGGCACTTCAAGCCCTAGTTGCTACTCCTCTGTACCTTCAAAGATAAGCACTCAAGCATATATACCCATGACCCAAATATTATTTATTGCAAGGAATAGAGCCAAGACAACATTGGTTCGTGTCAAGCTTCTAATAGCTCAATAATGGTTAAGCCATAGGCAAGCCCCATAGGACTCCGTTAGTAAGACCATAGCTCTTGATGGTATCCCTGTTAACTGCATAAAGCAGGAGTGCTTCAAGGATGAAAAATCCCTATTCTACTTACTCTTTTGCAATTAATAACACCAACCATTGTAGAAAGCTTGAGGACCTATCTTCTTGAGCAAGAAAAGAGAAACCAATAGCTATGATACTAATGTAACATTTAGTGCACTAATAACTTGTGTGTAGCAGAAATTGATAACATAGTGAGCATTTCATTAAGAGAAAGTTCCTAATGAGCATAGAGAGATTACTTAATTTGAGAAATCAACATAGCAATTTATATCTAGCTAATTTGGCATTGACAATACTTGAAAAGAGAGAGAAATAGAGCAATTGACAACAGTTGAGGACCAGATTTACTTGGAGCCGGTCCCCCCTCCATAAAGGCTTTGTATTATAGCTTCTCTCATCAAAGGAGACTTTTGTACAATACAATTATTGTGTTCCTTGACAAAACTCATTGGTGTAATGAAGATGGAAGCTTCATACACCAAATTATGCTTGAAAAACACACCTAGTGTCCCTAGCCTCAGTCGCAAGACCTCACACACCTTCGAAAATGGTAAGAGCTAGCAGGGAATGAGGAAAGATTGAGAGGATGAAAGTGTATCTTATGAGAAAGAAGTATTCTCCTCACATAATCACTCTAATAGCATAGCTTATCTTAGTAATTAGCATGGTAGAGGAGATGAGCATGCCATTGAAGCTTGGATCTTGGTTGGATTTGCATTCGGTAGCCAAGAGTTGTTGGTGTAGGCCTCTACTTCTTAATGCTTGGAGAAGGAGATGGAGTTCGTCTTGCACACATGATTTGTGTGTGTGTGTGTGTGTGTGTGTGTGTGTGTGTGTGTGTGTGTGTGTAGCATTGTGCTAGAGTAAAATGCAGCCCTCTCTCTCTTCTTGGTCGACCCCTCTTGCTAATTGCTCATGCTGGCCTCCCATTGGCTCCTGTAAAGCTTAGCCAATCACAAATTAGAAGTATAATTGATAGCCTTTTGAAAATTGTCCCCCTTTCCCCTTTTGTGAGAGCTTTAGGTAATTAAATAACTCAATTAAACTCTCATTGGACCTCTTAGTCTTTTGGCCAATAGGAATCATGCAAGCCATTCGGTGTTGGACGCTCATTGGACCCCTTGGTAGATTGTCAAATAGTCTTCTAAGGAGCTTAATTTCTATTGGTTCTTTTATCAAGAAATTTTTAAATTGATTATACTAACTTTACTTTAGCCTTATTCTCATTGATCCACCTCTATGGCCATCCAATAGGATTTGAGGGGAGCTTGGGGACAACTGGCAGGAACTTGACATGTGTCTAGTATTCCCTTTGTGTAAAGGGGAGCTTTGGAGTGTGTGTGCGTGTGTTTCTCTCTCATCCCCTACGAAAAGGTCTCGCCCCCTCCTTCCTAGGGATGTGGGAAGACTTTTTAGTCTTCCCATGACCATCCAATTTTCCCTACTTTGGCCTTTGGATAATTGAGTTAATTTTTGGAACTTTAGCCTATGGAAGTTTTAATGGAGCTGAACCTTAGGTCTTTTGGGCCCCATTGAAACACATTGCTCTTTTGCATACTATCCCCCTTTGGATCCCTATTTTCCCTCCTTTGGATCCCAGCAGAGACCGGTCTGGCAACCTTAGCAATATTCTAGCTTTTACTCCCCTGATAATTCCCCATATTAAATGATTAGTTTAACATGAGAAAATCATTTGGGAGAATTAGATATTATTTTTTGTGACAAACCCTCCATCTGTATAAAGTAACTAGCAACATACCCATAAATATCATATTGTATGTCAAAGATAGGGTTCTTGCGATTGTACATTGTTGGGTACCAATTGCGTATCCATCCGAGCAACCATGGCAAAATGTGGTCCGCCAAGTAAAAAAGGTGTTTTTTTCCTACCACAACATGGTAGTATGATCTGAGTGCAAGACATTTCTTATAGTTATTTTTGAGTGACTTGTATTTACAGTCATCCACCAGAATTGTGTTGCTAGCAAAAAAATATTGGTGCCTTGCCCACACTATCCGTAGGTTCTTCAAGAAAATAGGCTTGTCACCCACCTGTTTGGGCACGTGCGGTACCTTTGCCATACTCTACCCTTCGGGGGTTCACCATTTAATACCCCCCTATATAATGTGCGCTTGTGGGGTATTAAGAAAACCCCTCTTTTAACATGTCTGAATGAATAAAATAACCCTTTATTTTAAGAATATAACCCCTTAATTTAATGTATATAGAAACCCCTTACTTTAATATATGAATGAATATAAAAACCCCTTACTTTAATGTATCTTTGTTAAATTGCCTAAATTTTTTGCATTTTAAAACCCCTCCTTTTGAACTCACGCTATACATTAACATGATTACATAGTGCACCACGTGAGACTCTATCACCGGGTCTCACAGTAATCTTGGCAGAGTATATATGCCATGCCAAAGAGGAGATTAGAAGTATGCAAGGATTACATGAGTTACCTACAAAGTACTTCTGCCTCACATGTTGGGGAAAGCAAGCGTTCAACATATCTAAGACTTTTTTCCTTCTACAACATGACCACAAAATTATCTTGGCTTTCTTTTTAAGAGTTAGTATGAACTCCTTAGCATCTGGTCTTACAAGACAAATTAGCGAGCTATTGAGTCTGATGATCCGTGGTTGGAGCTTCTTGTTCAAAACTCAAAGGCCTTCTAGAAGTTCATTGTAGCTTGTCAATAACACCCCATTAAGATCAACACAATCAATCGCCCAGGTTTAGCAGCCACATCAGCATTAAGCGTTGTGTTTTCCGGTGGATCATCTAGCCACCAAGAGTTTACTACAATACCAACAGTCCATATGAGTGGAGGCAAATAGATAGTGCAATCATCATATCATAAAAAGAAAACTGGTATGACACCACAAACTACCGAATTTGGTACTCAATAGTACCAGTTTGGTACTATATTGTGCAATACTTAGTTTGGAAATGGTACTCAATAGTACCAATTTGGTATTGTATTGTGCAATACTTAGTTTGGAAATGAATAGTAACATTGGAACACACTTACAAGTTGAACACACCACAATATTATAGAGAGAACAAGAGATGTAAGACAGAGGCCAAAAGTTGAATTGACTTGATGAAATGAAAAGCACATTGTGCAAAATACATTTTCATGTCAGAAGGGCTACAATTTGCATGCACGAGTCAATTGGTCATGGGTATAGTTGTGCTTCTTTTGTTGCACAGGGACAATCTTTGACAAGGTCGTCAAATAAGTATAATCACCTGTTGGATTCTTTACAGCATCACCAGCTGTTGGATCCACACCCCCATCGATGCTATCCTCTTTTGCATCCTCTGCTGCCACTTCCTCCTTGGCATTCTTGACCCTGTCCGAGTTCTTTGCTTTGCCTGCCTTTCCCCTTTCTACCGTTCCCCTTTTGTGGAATGTTCTCCTTTCCCTTTCTTGGAATCATCCACCCCTTTCCCCTCCTTGGCATCCACCCCCATCTTGTCCTCCTCATGATCCTCCTTCTTGTCTTCCAACCCCTTCTTTGCCTTCTCCTCATCCTCCTTGGCTTCCACCCCATGCTTGGTCTCTTCTCCTACCCCTTTAGGCTTTGCCACTCCCTTCTTGTGCGTTGAACCTTCCCGTTGCCTATTCTCATCCTTGCTAGTGATATATGATCTTCAAACTTCATGCTAGAAAAATCTGGTCCGACAGTATCCAGCTCCATTTCTTGAGGGACTTTATCTCCCACATTTTCTTTATTCTCCTTAACATCCTTGTCCTTGTAGTCACTGTTTCCTTAACTGTCCCCCATGGTATCACAATTTTGTCCCTTCTCAGCCTCTTTCCCTTCCACACCACCATACTTTAAATCATGGAGAACATCCCCTATCTCTTTATTTTAGTAACCTCATCCTCCTCCCATATACGACTTGCAAAATACTTTGTGGCACCCTATCCATCCTTGACCGCCTCTCAATTTATTCCACTAGGCCTAGCCATTGTAGCATCCTCATCCTATGCAAAAACAGTAAAAGACATCATGCACTTACAAACAACCTCACATTCAATGCACGTAAGAATATGATTTGCAGAACACCCACAAACTTACTCTTCACAACATGATGCCCAGTGACCTAGGACTTTTCCACCTCGGGGATTACCATAGTACAACCAGGTTTGGCACAATGATCCCTGCTTTGTAGCAAAGCACTAAAGCAAAGGGGGTGATACTGATGTTGGTACTCAAGTATAAAGGTTCCAACAACCCCTGCGGACTCCAACAATTGACCACATGAAACACACACGCCAAACACGTGGATCATACCCACCGAATCAACACATTGGGGCCTAGGATATAACATGAATCTCTTCCCAAGCCTAACAGCAATCATTTGAGGGTGTGGCCTTGTGCTTCCTTCCATGTTTCCTCTAGCATATCATACTCAGCCTATTGCCAAATAGCACCAAAGGGGGAACCAGATTAGTACCAAAATCTACCTGTTAGTACCAAAAGCTAGCAAGCAGTCCTCAAGGCAACATACTAACAAGTAGTACCAAAAACTATCAAAACTACCAAGTCATCTCAATGACAAAAGAAAATCATGAACTACCAAAAATGGAACCAAATCAAAACCATGAGCTACCAATTAGTAGTTGAAACGTAAGTAGGGAAAACAAAACCCTAACAGCCAAACATTGTCAAAAAACTACCATAACTACCTAAAACTACAAATACCACCAAAACACTATTGATAGAAAGCAACCATAAACCACCAAAGGGAGAAACAAAATACTACCAAAATCTTCCAGTTAGTAGCAAAAGCTAGCAAGCAGTCCTCGAGGCATCTACCAAATAGTACCAAAAACTATCAAACTACCAAATCATCAATGATAGAAGACAACCATGAACTATTAAAAATTAAACCAATTCAGAACCATGAGCTACCAATTAGTATCAAAAGCTTTCAACTGTACCAAAAGCATTATAAATACACCCAAGGAAAAAATAAACTATTCAAACATAACCAAAAATACCGAAACAACCTTGATAGATCCATGCCATTAACTACCAAAGCGTAACCAAAAACTAAAAAATGTAGACAATAAGGGTTTAGTGGTACTAGCAACACATTTGAAACTACCAAAACTACCAAAATTGCAAAATTACCAGACTACCAAACGTCTAATAACAACATAATAGAAGATACCAAAACAAAAAAGTAGAGCCAAAAAAACCCAAAAGATACCAGTATGAATAGAAACTATCAAAAGAGTATAGAAAAAATTCAAAAAATCTACCTGAAGCTACCAATCTACCTAAAATATGCAACTACCATAAAGAAGCAAGAGGACTAGACACTGACAAAACTACCAAAGCAGAATCTATAGGTACCACCAAATGTATTAGAACTACTAAGGCAACAACAAATATCACTCATTAGAAAGACACCAAAAATACCAAAACCACTTTCTCAAGGCATGGATGTCAAGAATTAATTATAAGCTTCTTCATTTCCTCATGTGTGCTTTTTTGCATGTGTCAGAGGCTGGGAACTTGCCAGACACTGTGTGCAGGCCACGAATGGCTGCAAGCACAAAACTAGACTGTCCTAGCAAGCTCAAAGGGGAAATGGTGTGTCACTCACCGCTCAATGCTTCCCATCGTGAAGGATCCTATGCCGCAAAGAAGAAGGAGCCACCATCGCCATGCTCAACCACCTCGCCGCCATCGATGCTGTTGCAATGCTCAATCACTCACTCTCTCTCTCTCTCTCTCTCTCTCTCTCTCTCTCTCTCTCTCTCTCGCTCTCTCTCTCTCTCTCTCTCTCTCTCTCAAGCGTGCACACACACACACACACACCGACACACACACTCGTGAGAGTACACGAAGGAGAAGAAGGTAGAGGTAGAGCAAGAGCACTTCTTTAGCATGCACCTTTATCCTCTGCATGTGTAACTCCAAGGTTGGCCTCTCGTTGGTGTCTAATACGCTGTTGTTGCTCCTTAGCCTTAGCTTGAGATTATATCTTTTCCAATCCTTCTTGTGCCTTATCTGGATTTTTTTAATGGATGGCACGTATCTTCTCTTGGCTTAAAGGATCATAATATCTTTTAAATTTACTCCCATTTAGGAATCCAATGGTTTCAACTCCATTAGAGTTTCCACACGAATGGTACCTTCTGGGGCGATTTTGTATACTCTATATGATCCTTCCCCCCCCCCCCATATTGCAACGTTTTTTTCTTGTTACGCACTCCATACATAAGGAATTTACCCAAACTTGATATCTTTGTTCTTTAGATGATGGTCAAGCCATTTCTTTCTCCTATCTTGCTCCACAAGTGCATTTTCACAGCCAACTGTCTTTCTTTATCTAACCTCTCAAGGATATATAAACACTCAACTAAAGGGTTACCATCCTAACCTTCTTGTGAAGATACCTCCACAGACTAGGAATTACAAACTCCCATGGCATAACTGCTTCTTGGTCATATACCATTTTGAATGGTGTACAATTAATAGCCACTTTGTAAGAAGTACGATAAGCCCATAGAGATGAAATCAGCTTCAAAACCCAATATGTGCCATGAGCTTCCACTATTTTGGTCAAGATAGAAATCATAGTCTTGTTAGTACTCTCAGCTTGTCCATTTGATTATGGATAATAAGGTGTAGACTTATGGTGGGCTATCATGAAGTTTTTTGTGAGTTCCTTTACCACGTCATTTATAAAATGAGTACCATTTTTCCTCACAATCTCAAAGGGACAACCAAATTGCGTAATGGTGTTCTCAGCGAGAAACTTGGCGGTTGACCTTGCATCAACCTTGCGTGTCACCTTTGCTTCTGCCCACTTTGTTACATAGTCAGTGGAAACAATAATATATCGAGATTGAGTATTACGAGTTGATGGACTAATTGGGCCTACAAAGTCTAAAACCCATTTTTCAAATGGTTGAGTCACTTTAATAAGATGTAAGGGCATCTTATCCTTTCGTTGTGTGATCTTGTAACGTTGGCATTCATCACACCCTTTTGCAAAAAGTGATGCATCTTTGAATAAGGTAGGTCACCAATAGTTTGATTGAAACACCTTTCTAGCAGTTGGTTCCCCTTGAAAAATGTTATCGAGCTATACCCATGTGGGCTTCTTGTAGTATATATAAATACTCATCCTCACGAGCATAACGTCTAAGAATATTGTCCTTCTCTAGCTTGTAGAGAGTTCCTGCAATTAGAGAATAAGGTTCACATTCCTTTAACAATTTTCAAGCTATATCCTTACGAAGCTCTTTGGGTGAAAAACCATTAGCTAAAAAGTTCACAATCTTCTCACTCCATTCAGGAATGGTCTTGACTAGGAATAGGGAAGTATTGGGCAATACATCATCGATTCGAGTAGGGGCTTCACCAGTGTGTACAAATGATTTTCCATGACATGTCTTTTACCTGGTCTCACCACAATGGTAAAATCAAACTCAAGAAGAATTAACAACCATCGTGTAATTATTCCCGTGGAGCAAGGTTTATTTACTAGATACAACAATGTTTGATGATCCACATAGAAAACAAACTTGTTGGCAAGAAGGTAGTAGCAAAATTTCTTCACTGCATAGATCATAGCTAAACCTTTCCGCTCTGTAGTGGTGTGATTCCTTTCAGCATCATTTAATTGACGACTTGCAAAGCTAATAGGGTAGTCCAATTTATATTCTCCTGATTAAGCTAGAACACACCCAATAGCAAAGTTTGATACATCAACATGCACATGAAAAATTACATTCCAATCGGGCACTCGTAGGATGGGAGCACTTGTTAAGGCCTTTTTTAATAACTCATAAGCATGGTCACACTTCGTAGTCCAGTGGAACTTAATAAGAAGCTTGTACAATTGGTGAGCTATCTCAACGAAGTTTAAAACAAACCGCCAGTAATAACCAATATGGCTCATGAACCTTTGAACTCCTTTATAGGTTGTAGGTGGTGGAAAATTGGAAATGGCTTTAGTTTTGCTCTCATCTATGGAAATTCCATTCTTGGACACTATATGCCCTAAAATGACTCCATGTTGTTTAACCCAAAATTGGCATTTGAAAGGGTTTAATGCGATGCAATACAATCTCCACTTTTCAAACACTTTTTGTGAACATGATATATGTTCTTTCCAGAATAATAAACACAAAGGTCATCTAAGAAAGATTCACAAAACTCTCTCAAATATTCTCTAAAAGAAGTGTTTATTAATCTTTGGAAGGTAGCAGGGGCATTGGTTAAGCCAAAAGCCATAACACGAAATGCGAACACTCCAAATTCGGTTATAAAAGTAGTTTTAGCTTGGTCCTCTAGTGAAATTGTGATTTGATGGTAGCCAGAGTACCCATGTAAAAACCTATAAGGTTCTTTCTATACAACTATTTGAGCATATATTTCGAATATGGCAAGGGGTAATGGTCTCTCTTAGTGGCAGCATTGACCTTCTTGAGATCCATGCACACTCTGAGTTTCCTATTCTTTTTTGGCACAACAACTATTGGAGGCACCAATTCTGGGTGCTCAATTGGGTGTTGAATCTACATTTGACTAGATTTTTAATCTCTTATTGAACAAATTTCATACTTAGTATTCATTGGGTAGGGTCATTGCTGGACTGATTTAGCCATGCTATTCATGGGAATTGTGTGTTGCACCATGGAAGGTGAAACACCTTGCATATCATGATATGTCCAAGAAAATATGTCCTTGAATTCCTTGAGAATATCTTTAAGTACATATTCCTCAGTCTCTGTCAGATCTTGGGCAATGAAAATAGGTTTGTACTCCTCACCTAGGTTTGCTAACTCTATTTCCTTAACTATCGTTGGACCATCATAGACTCCATTACTTCCATCGATAGTTGTTCTCTAGGCCTTTGTATACACAACCTTACGCTCATCCATGGTGTAGAATTTGAAATGATCAGGTGAAGGATGTAAATATATGGAGTCTTGTTGTTTTGTGAACTGTGATGTCTCTTCTGCTTCCTTTTGTTGTTGAGCTAGCTCTCGATTTTTTTGTCTCCTTACAGTACGGCTCAACTTCAACTTCTTTATATATTTTAGTTGTGCAATGTCAATGGGTTGTGGGTTGCACCACATGACGCTTTGAAGGTATTCACCCCAGTTATCTACCAACTTTCGATGAGCATCACATGCTCCCATATAACTAGGCCATTTTGCGGTATGTTTCTTTTCATTTATCCTACCACGTACATTGGCTTGATATTGTTGCCTCTTATATCTCTTACTCCTCTTGTCTAATTTTTTATTACGACCTCACTAGATGAATCACTACTTGTGTCTTCTCCTCTCCCGGACAGATTGTCATCTAGGGTACCACTGGGCCCTAAATGGTTTGTCCCCACATTTGCACCAAGATTTAACTCAGATTCTTTGTCCCTAGAGTCAATTTCAATTGATGATTCTGACTCCAAATTGTGTGGGATATAGTCTTTTGAGACGCTACTGGTTCCAATGTCAGTCAAGCCTACATTTGGTAGGTCATCAACAGAAGCTATATACATTTCTCCTATCATATTTAAAGGTACGTGTTGTGGCATTTCATCCCCTTCAGGTTTTACCCAGGTTGTTCCCCTATTTCCCCAAGTGTTTGTGGTTGTTGTTAGGTGGACCGAATCCATGTTGTTAGACTTAGTCATCCCAAGTTGAACATCTATATAAGGGGAATCTTCCCCAACATCAGTGTCCTTTTTACACGTGTAACAATACTGCAATGGGGCCGAGTGAATTGTGGTGTCAGATCTATGATCAATTATAAATCTATTTCCTAGAGGATGTGCTTGACCAGTTATAAGATCAACTCAAATGACAAAGTCTTGGAATTGCAAGTAGACATGGTTTTTAGACCAGTCATGCACCATTTTTGC
The DNA here is from genome assembly GCF_014529385.1 of Adiantum capillus-veneris. Lineage (NCBI taxonomy): Eukaryota > Viridiplantae > Streptophyta > Polypodiopsida > Polypodiales > Pteridaceae > Adiantum > Adiantum capillus-veneris. The sequence continues at coordinate 64,578,647 of NC_140936.1, forward strand.
TTCCTTCATGAAAGGACATCCTAAGATCATCTCACTAGATGAATCGCTACTTGTGTCTTCTCCTCTCCTCGACAGATTGTCATTTAGGGTACCACTGGGCCCTGAATGGTTTGTCCCCACATTTGCACCAAGATTTAACTCAGATTCTTTGTCCCTAGAGTCAATTTAAATTGATGATTCTGACTCCAAATTGTGTGGGATATAGTCTTTTGAGATGCTACTGGTTCCAATGTCAGTCAAGCCTACATTTGGTAGGTCATCAACAGAAGCTATATGCATTTCTCCTATCATATTTCATCCCCTTCATGTGTTACCCAGGTTGTTCCCCTATTTCCCCAAGTGTCTATGGTTGTTATTAGGTGGACCAAATCCATGTTGTCAGACTTAGTCATCCCAAGTAGAACATATATATAAGGGGAATCTTCCCCAACATCAGTGTCCTTTTTACACGTGTAACAATACTGCAATGGGGCCGAGTGAATTGTGGTGTCAGATCTATGATCAATTATAAATCTATTTCCCAGAGGATTTGCTTGACCAGTTATAAGATCAACTCAAATGAAAAAGTTTTGGAATTGCAAGTAGACATGGTTTTTAGACCAGTCATGCACCATTTTTGCTTCCTTCATGAAAGGACATCCTAAGATCATCTCAGATGACATAGTGTGCTTGGAAAAATCCATAACAATGAAGGTATGCCTTATTTTGTGCTCAAAGACCTTGATCTTGACATCTTCTAGCATCCCAATAGGTTTAACAATAGTCCCATCGGCCATCTTTACCACTATGTTTGTAGTCCCAAGGTGAGTTCTTCCCATAGATTCCCAGCAATTTTTAGGTACAATACTAACCCCAGCACCACCATCAAGGATTCTCTTCACAGTTAATCCCTTGGTAGTGATTGGTATGGTCGCATTGGATTCATCACCTGTGGAGCAATTAGGTTGTTCACTCTAGATGGTGAACCAATGGCTAATTGGATTAGTGGATGCCATTTAAAGTAAATTTGGGATCATGAGGCCACAAATCAAGATCAAAATGACCATAGTTTCCTTGTCCATGTCCATGTCCATGTGCTATCATTCCTGTCAAAGAACTGGAAGTTGAGCAAATCTCTTTGTTTCCTTTGATCTTAACCTCAATCTAGGGATTGCAGTCTTTTGTTGGTCCATCTTGTCATGGATGATGCATAGTTTCTTTCCCGGATTCAATTGTGATGCTAATCGCCAACTGTAGTATATGTTTCTACAACTTTGTTGTTGTAGCATGTGGAATCGATGCTTTTGTAGAAGGACATTACACTCTAGAAGGCATGTTGTTGATGCTAGTTGTCCTTTGATCTCTGAACAAATGGCACACTTGGAGAATTCAATTGTTTTGGCAAGGCTAACATGCTTGAACTCAATGTTCCATATGCGATTGAAAGTCCCATTCATTTCTGTCCATATATCTATTTGTTTATAAACATCAGGGATGATCAATTGTGTTTCCCTTGATCCATCTTCCATTGTCCTTCTTTTATGTGGCATTTTCTTTGTGTTCTTGTCTAAGAATTCCCTTAGAAGTGCTCTTCCCATTTGGGTGTGATCCCAAGATTCTCTAATTGCCCCTTTTTTTCCATGCATTGCTCTCCTTACACCACTCTCAAATTGGGACTTGTACCTGTAAAATGAGTTCTTTGGAATACCATGAATCTCATACCATGCCCTTCCACATATGGCCTTTCCATTGAAAAACAAAGGTATATTTTCTTGTGCCCACACTACCAACGTGACATGAAGACCCAAAAACATCATAAACATAGTTGGTATGGTCCTCCAACTGTAATCCCCAAAAGTGCTTTTGTAATTGGTGTAATGCTTCTCTATCTACAAGTTGACAACATTTATCAGCACAACAATCAATAGTTGCAACCTGTGAAATAGAATCCATAGAGGTTCGTAAATTTGGAGCTTTGAGGGAAAGAACTTTGGGCTTTCTATTGGCCATACAATATGTTCTCTTTCAAACAAAAATTGAGTTTTTCCCTGAAAGAAACTCATTCTCTTCATCACTCATGTTGTCCTGTGTCATGTCACCAAGTGTGGAAGTGTCCTTCAACTCTTTGTGTAGCAATGGTGTTCTATCCTCAAAGGTGAGCCTTTTAATGGGCCATCTCACCAAATTGATGCAACCTAAATTGTCATTTGTAGTTGTTAATGTCTCTGCATCATACGTCATATCAACAACTACAGCAACATCTTCTTCCCCTAACAAGTCAAAGTTGATTACATCATGTGGGAAAGACAAAAGTATAACCCCAATGCCAAGTCATCTCTTGTTTCCTTCATTCCATAGCATGACTATGCGCTCCCTCCAGCTTTTTTGAAGCCTTACCCATCTTCAACATCAAGCATTCCATTTTGTGCTGAGATGGATGTAACTTTACAAGATGTACCCTGTACCTCTTGTGGCGTCCTTCTTTCTTGTATAGCTTCAACATGTTGTATATCCCATTTTGTAAACCCACCAAAAGCTTCATTGACCATAGACGCATCACCCATTGGAAATGGCAAGCATGCCTCAATGTCAATGCATTTGTCAATTGAGACTGACAAAAATCCATCCCCAAGAAGCTCCCCATGGCACAAGTCACTTGATTGTGTAGCTTGCACCCTTCCAATAGCAACAATCTGTTTTCCAATCAATAAGTATACAATGTCTCCACAATGAAAGGCTTGTTGGTCCATGATCCCTGGAGACATAGGGAAAGTAGCACAAGAAGAAGTTGGCTTTTTTTTCATTTTGTTAAATGTATTGTGCATAAGATACTCATTATATACGTTGAGAATAAAGAGTTGTCAATAATCTATGGATATACATATAATGACAATCATGAAATGGATATTACACTCTCATATGAGTTTTTGCCACAAGGTTAAACCTTATTACTTTGGTGGATTTTAAAAGGTGATTGATGGAGCACAAAATTGTATGGACATAAACGATTATAATCAATCAATGATTTGTACATCAACAAATTGCTTTTGACCATCTGATTAAATTTCATGTACACGATGTATGCACGATGTCCATGTAAGTTTTGGACACTTGGCCAAATCTTACCTACACAATATAGTACTGCGTAGAGTAGATGAGTAGTGAAACAATGTTGGTGGGTTTTGGACACTTGACCAAATCTTATGTCAACAATATAGGACTGCATAGAGTAGATGAGTAGTGAGCACAATATCATGTAAGTTTTGACCATTGGGTCAAATTGCATCTACAGAATATAGGACTACATATAGTAGATTGTCATGTATTTTTTGACCTGTCGGCGGCCAAATATTTTCTACACAACATGGAAATGTATAAAGTAGATGAGTAGTGAGTACACTATCATGTTAGTTCTGACCACTTGGCCAAATTCTATATACACAATATAGAACTATATAGATTAGCCGAGTTGTAGACATCCATGTAAGTTTTAATCTGCTGGCCAAATTTGATGTACACAACATAGAAATGTATAAAGTAGATGAATAGTAAGTACACTATCATGTAAGTTTTGACCACTTGGCCAAGTTTTATGTACACAATATAGAACTACACAGAGTAGATGAGTAGTGAGCACATTATCATGTAAGTTTTGACCGCTTGCCTATACAACATAGAAATGTATAAAGTAGATGAGTTGTGAGCATAGTATCATGTACGTTTTGACCAATTGGCCAATTCTTATCTACACAATACAGAACTATGTAGAGTAGATGAGTGGTACATTGTCATGCAAGTTTTGACCACTTAGTCGAATCTTATCTACACAACATAGAAATGTATAAAGTAGATGAGTAGTGAGCATAGTTTCATGTACGTTTTGACCCGATTGGCCAATTCTTATCTACACAATACAGAACTATGTAGAGCAGATAAGTGGTACATTGTCATGCAAGTTTTGACCACTTGGCCAAATCTTATCTACAGAACATAGAAATGTATAAAGTAGATGAGTAGTGAGCATAGTGTCATGTACATTTTGACCAAGTGGCCAATTCTTATCCACACAATACAGAACTATGTAGAGCAGATAAGTGGTACATTGTCATGCAAGTTTTGACCACTTGGCTAGATTTTATCTACACAACACATATAAATGTATAAAGTAGATGATTAGTGAGCATAATTTCATGTACGGTTTGACCAATTGGATTGACCACGTGGTTAAAAATTAAGTAGAGGAAATGGTGGCCAAATGTATTGGCACAATGTACACATGACCCTATATGTGGTGATCACTTGAGTAAATCAAGATTTGACCATAAACCTAAACAAATAATCTACTTATACAAGTCATAATTTGGAGGTTCTTGATTATATTACATGAATGTAGTAATGTGTTAAATTTTGGTGGTATGGGAACATCTCCAATGAGAGTATTGACAGAGGGGGAGGGACGGCGACAGGATGCTCTTAGCAAGCGAGCCTTGGGAACAACACCCCTAGTGGGGATTTGGGTAGAGCATTCGTAGCGAGGCCTTAGGGGGCAACACCTTGAATTGGAAACGCCCCCAATTGGGAGGTCAAGGAGCAACGCCCCCGATGGGGGGCTGGGGCAATTCAAGGAAACCAATTGTAGCATTGGGATTTGAAGGCTATAGACAATTGAATGACCATACATCCCATGAACATGTCCATGTGTTATCATACATGTCAATGATACTTGCAATTGATATGCATTTTCATAGTCTTTTGAGTTCACACACAACCTAGGTATGTATACATCATATGACCTTATAGCCATAGGGTGCTATATGAAGGTGTTTTACAAAGAGGACATATATAACCATCAAGGTCACGTAACGGTGAGTATATCCTATGGCATGAGGCCCAATTGTTTGCTATATGCAGGTGTTTCATGTGGGGTTTAAGGCGATACCCTGAGTGGGGTCGAGGGACGGAAGCCCTTGAGAGGTTTGGGGCAGTGTCCCAAGCGGGGTCGAGGGGCGGAATCCCCCGCGCGGTTCGGGACAGTGCTCCGAGTGGGGTCGAGGGGTTGCAACCCCTGCAGGGTTCAAGGTAGTGCCCCCGAGTGGGATCAAGGGTCGGCAACCCCTTGTCGCCTCCTACAAATAAGGTATTTGTAGGCCTTTTTTAGAAATAAGGTATGCTTTCCTTATTGTTTTGACCAAAAATTTTCTTCCTACACACTCTTCAAGGGTATCCTAGAGCCGCCTCTTTGATAGAGCATGTCTTGTTTTTTGAGTGCATACTTTTTGGGAATTTTTAAATGCCACTTTCTCTCTCTTCATTCCTTATTGTTTTAACAAAAAAATTTCTTAGTACACACTCTTCAAGGGTATCCTAGAGCCTCCTCTTTGATAGAGCATGTCTCGTTTTTCGAATGCATTCTTTTTGGGAATTTTGAAATGTCCCACTTTTTCTTTCTTCATTCCTCTCTCCTTTCATGTGTATTTCCCCCTCTGTGTAACCTGCATTTTTTCTCCTACTCCTCCATAGCCAAACCTTATGCAAGTTTTGTTTTTCCCTTTTTTTTAATCACGTTTTCTATAGCGTGGATCTTCTATACCTTCATTCTCTACACACTTCCATCATCACCTTCCCTTGTTTCCGCTATGTGACATGTGTGTTTGCAATTCCTACTCTTGCAAAGCCAGCATCTACTCTATTTTTGCACACCAAAGTCCTTAAGCAATAAGCTTCTACACCTACATTCCCTACAACAAAGACTATAGCAGCAGTAACATTATAGATAATTTTACAAATTGTTGGGTGTATCATTTTGACATTTCAACAACCTTCCCACCACCATTTAAGATCACGGTGCCCCCTTGCAGCCCCTTTGTAGCCATTTGCAATGACTACAATCCTACAGCCATAGCAAACAAGAGGTATTATGCATCATTCTTCTTTGCGTCACATCTCTCATTGCTAGATTAAACTAATCTAAGATGCTAGTTCTATAAACAAAAATTATCAAAATTCACTAATTGAACTCTCTAAAATAAATCTCAATGTTGTAAAATGATTGTGAGCTTACCTTAAATATCGATCTCAAGCAGCTGTGTAAAAATTTTTGAAGTGATTGTTGTTTGTGTTATTATGTGTGTACACTCTCCCGCTATTGCAAGATGATGGTTGGTTAACAATAGGCCATAGGATTGAAATTGGATGTGCAAATAAGGTCCACTTGATGCAAGATAACTTTTAGTCAAGAATAAAGTTAGTCTAGTAGTACTATAAAGATCAAAATATTTCCATGAAGTTGACTCATATTAGACCAAATGGCCAAATCTTTTATGGTCAATCCCACAAACACACGGCATAGAGTTAGACACATATACGCTTTGTTATTTAGGTCCTCTAAAATGTAAGATATGTCATACTGAACAAATGATTTTTTATTATTAAAATTAATTTACAAATAACACATAAAGATTTGACCATGCATTCCAACTCATTAGGGTTTGGGTCAAATCTTGTGTCCTTGTATCTCAATTTTGAAAAGGTTCCACCACAAGGTTAAATCTTGTGATCTTGGTTGTTATCAAGAGGTATAGCCATAAGTTCAAATCTTTATGTGTTTAGCGCACATGGTTTAATCTTGAGCCCTTGTGAACTCATTATGTAAAACCCGCAGGCCTTGTTTATGCCAAGAAATTTGTCCACATGGTCAAATATTATGACATTGTGGTTGTCATGATGTAGCTTATTTAGGTTGATGTTTGCCTATAGATCTAGCAATAAGTTCAAATCATAGAGTTTAGTGCACACGGTTTAATCTTGAGCCCTTGTGAACTCATTATGTAAAATCCAGAGGCCTTGTTCGTGCCAAGACATTTGGCCACATGGTCAAATATTATGACATTGTGGTTGTCATGATGTAGATTATTTAGTTCGTTGTTTGCCTATAGATTTAGCCATAAGGTCAAATCTTATGTCCATGTTTCTCATGATAGAAAAAGGTTTGGCCACAAGGTCAAATCTTGTGATCTTGGTGGTTATGAAGTAGTAAGTTATTGAGGCCTTGGGTGTGTATAGGGGTATAGCCACAAGGTGAGAACATAGAGTTATTGAGACCTTGTTTGTGCCTAAACATTTTGCCACATGGTCGAATATTAGGACATTGGGGTTTCAAGAGGTAGCTCATTCAGGTGGATGTTTGCCCATAGATTTGGCCACAAGGTCAAAATGCCATGATCTTGGTCATTATAAAGAGGTAAGTTATAGAGGCCTTCTGTGTGCTTGGAGATTTATCCACAAGATCAAATCTTAGAGTTCCTTTCACCTAGGTGGCTACTATGATAATTACATAACTTAGTAGGGTATTATGTGTGCCTAGAGTTTTGGCCACAAAGTCTAATCTTGAGACCTTAAGGTACTCAAGATGTATCCTCTAGAGTCCTTGTTTGTGCCTAAACATTTGGCCACATGCTCAGATATTATGACATTGTGTACATTAGGAGGTAACCCTTCTAGGTTGATGTTTATCCTATAGATTTGGCCATAAGGTCAAATCTTGTCATCTTGGTGGTTATAAAGAGCTAAGTTATAGGGGCCTTGGGTTTTCTTAGAAATTTATCCACAAGGTCAGATCATAGAGCTCCTCTCACCTTGTTGGCTATCATAAGTGGTCTCAATGAGGTATTAAGTGTGCCTAGAGTTTTGGCCACAAGGTCTAGTTATTAGACCTTGTGGAACTCAAGGTGTAACCTATACTGGCTTTGTTTGTGTCTAGATATTTGGCAACATGCTCAAATATTATGACATTGTAGTTGTAAAGAGGTACCTCATTGAGGTTAATGTTTATCCTATAGATTTTGCCACAAAGTCAAATCATAGAGCTCCACTTACCTTGGTAGCTATCATAAGCTAACTTAGTGAGGTATTAAGTGAGCCTAGAGTTTATGGAACTCAAGATGTAACCTTTGGAGGCCTTGCTTGTGCTTAAATATTTGGCCCCATGGTCAAATATTTAGGCATTTTTGGTTTTAGGAGGTAGCCCATCTAATTTTAGGGTTATTCTATAGATTTGGACCTTGGCGGTTATCAAGAGCTAAGTTATAGGAGGCTTGGGTTTGCCTAGAAGTTTAGTCACATGGTCAAATCATAGAGTTCCTCTCACCTTGGTAGCTATCATAAGTTAACTCAACGAGGTGTTAAGTGTGCCTAGAGTTTTGGTCACAATCTCCTCTCACCTTGGTGGCTACCATGACATAAATGACTAAGGTATTATGTGTGATTAGAATTTCAGCCACAAAATTTTATCTTGAGACCTTAAGGAACTCAAGATATATCCTCTAGAGTCCTTTTTTGTGCCTAAATATTTGGCCACATGGTGTCACATTTTATGACATTGTGGGTGTTAGGAGGTAGCCCATCTAAGTTGATGTATAGATTTAGCCACATGGTCAAATCTTGTAATCTTGGTGGTTATCAAGAGCACGTTATAGGGGCCTTGGTTTTGCCTAAAAATTTAGCCACAAGGTCAACTAATGAGATGCTCTCACCTTGGTGACTATCAGAAGTTAATCCAATGAGGTATTAACTGTGCCTATAGATTTTGCCACAAGGTCAAATCTTGTTATCTTGTTGATTATAAAGAGGTAATTTATGTAGGCCTTGCGTGTGCTTAATTATTTAGACACAAGGTCAAATCATAGATTTCTTCTCACCTTAGTGTCTACCATAACATAAATGACTAAGGTATTATGTGTGCTTAGAGTTTTAGCCACAAGGTCTATTCTTGAGACCTCAAGGAACTCAAGATTTATCCTCTAGAGTCCTTGTTTGTGCCTAAATATTTGGTCAAATGGTGTCAAATTTTATGACATTGTGGGTGTTAGGAGGTAGCCCATCTAGGTTGATGTTTTTCCTATAGATTTGGCCATCAAGAGCTAATTTATAGGGGCCTTGGGTTTGCCTAAAAATTTAGCCACAAGGTCAAATCATGGAGCTCCTCTCACCTTGGTGTCTATCATAAGTCAACTCACTTAGGTATTAAGTGTGCCTAGAGTGTTGACCACAACGTTTAATATTTAGATCTTGTGGCCCTTGTAGATGTAAATATAGAGGCTTTTTGTGTGCCTCATAGAGGTCATGGGCTTGTCTATAGTTTTGGCCACAAGGTCAAATCTTATGACCTTGTTGTTATCAAGAGGTATAACATAGAGGTTTTGTGTATATCTATAGTTTTTGTCATAGAGGCTACTCATCAAGGTTTTGAGTATGCGACTTATAGAGGTCTTGTGAGATTGAAGTCTATCTAGATACTCAAGGTTTGGTCAAGCTATGTTTACTTTGAATGGCTGGGAGTAAGAACTTAGGAATGTGTCTTGAGTTTTTCAAATGGCTATAGCTTATGTCCATACTTCACTAGCAAAACATGTACCATTTTTCTCAATAGTAATAGGGGCATATGAGAAAAATTCTTTTAATAATTTGTGTATATGCTAATTCAATGATCTTGGTTTTTCTCTAATTCTTTGATAGATCTACAATGGCAAAGAAACATACTACATCAAAGAGGGAGAGCCACATAGTAGATGGGACTAGTGGTGGATTTGTGTATCCATGGTATGTGGATGTTTTTGATGGTCAAGGGAAAAGGACAAAAAATATTTTTCTTTTTACTATGAAGGGTGAAGATTCCCCTTTTGAGCAAGATGGGACCATAGAGGATGTAAAAGAGGGGTGTCCAAGGAAAGAGGGCATCCCTTGCAATGTAGTCACGATAAAGGGGAAGAATATGACATTCAAGCTTGATCCCTCCTCTTTTGACTTCAAGCGTACAAAAGAGGATGGGGACAAATCTTTAAAAGCGAGGGGATGGAGTCTTCTTTAGGAGATAACAAGCACAAAAAATGTTATAAAGGCATTTCAATCTATCAAACACAACAAGATTCATAGACTGCATTTCGCACCACATTGGGTCTTTACGAATACATTGTCATGACTTTTGGCTTGACCAATGCACCAGCCACATTCAACCGCTTGATGGAGAAGTTGTTCAGGCCTCATCGAACCTTCATTGGAGTGTTCTTTGATGATATTATCATCTACTCTAATTCATTGGAGGAACACAAGCAACACCTCCAGGTAATATTTCAAGTTTTAAGAGAGAATAAACTTTATGTTAATCGAAAGAAAAGTCAATTTTTCTTGCAAGAGATTCAGTATTTAGGTCATATTATCTCTCAAGATGGCATCCAAATGGACCATCTAAGTTAGAGGTAATAAAAGGATGGCCTAAACCAAGGAATCTTCATGAACTAAGAACCTTTACAGGTATGTGTGCATACTATAGACACTTCATAGAAAAGTTCTCACAAATTGCGGGACCATTACATGACCTAACAAAGAAAAGAGTTAGGTATACATGGTCTGCTAAGGAGAACAATGCTTTCGAAAAGCTTAAAGAAAAGCTTATCTCTCAACCTGTGCTTACACTACCAGATCTCTCAAAACCATTTGAGGTCCAATGTGATGCTTGTGGTGATTGTCTTGGAGCTGTTTTTCTCCAAGAAGGGCATGCCATAGGCTATGAGATTCAAAGGCTCGACCCTTTTGAGCAAGCTCTAGGAATATATGAAAAGGAACTCCTTGCAGTTCTACATGCCTTAGACTCATGGAAGCACTATTTATTGGGGACTCCTTTCATTCTGCGAACGAATCACCAAAGTCTTAAGTACTTCATGACACAGACCAAGCTCTCCGACAAACAAATGAGGTGGGAAAATTTACTTTCGCAATTTCATTTTCATATTGCTCACATTGCTGGCAAGCACAATCAAGTAGCTGATGCACTCTCAAGACGACCGAGAGTGAATACGGTTTCCATAGCAACTCACAATGATCTATCTTGAATGATAGATGAGTATGCTATTGATCCCGATTTTAAAGATGTGATTTCAGCCCTTGCATTAGGGAAGAAAGAAGAACCATTTACTCTACAAGATGGTTATCTTCTCTATGGCAATAGACTATGTGTTACTAACTCACTACGTGAGAAAGTAATGTATGAATCTCATGCTCCACCTTATGCGGGGCATAGAGGGATTCAGTCTACCTTAAAGGGAATTGAAACATATTTCTATTGGCCTACCATGAAATTAAACATACAAGAGTATGTTTCTAAATGTGTGGTATGCCAAAAGACAAAATTTGATAGAGGGAAGCAACTTGGATTGCTTCAACCCTTGCCAATCCCTAATTCACCATGGGAGAGCATATCCATGGATTTTATCTTTGGATTGCCTAAGACTATCCATGGGAATACGGGAATATGGATGATAGTAGACAGGTTCAGTAAACAAGCTCATTTTATACCTGTCAAAAAGACTATCAAAGCCCATCAAATGGCAACCCTCTTCATTTCACAAATTTTCAAGTACCATGGCTTGCCAATGTCCATAGTGTCGGATAGAGATCCTAGAATGACCAGTAATTTCTGGAAGGGTCTCTTTGAGAATTTAGGAACAAGGCTAAACTTCTCTTCTGCTTATCATCCACAAACAGATGGCCAAAGTGAAATAGCTAACCTAACAATTCTCGATCTACTAAAAGCCTATGTAACGGAAGTAGATCAAAGATCCCAATGGGAGAAGTACTTACCCTTAGTGGAGTATGCTTACAATAATACTGTACATACTTCCACGGGAAAAGAACCTTTTGAGGTAATTGAGGGAAGATCAAAAAGTCCCTTGCTACTTAAGGTACATGGGAAGATCTTCGCTGCAGATGAGTATAGCCGAGACCTACAAGAATATTTTCAAAAGATTAAGGATGTTATCTCTATCTCACAGCAAAGGCAAAAGGCTGCTGCTGACAAGCACAGAAGAGCCCAAGCCTTTAAAGAAAACGATTGGGTCTTGTTAAAGTTTCCCAAGGCTCGATTAAGGCACACAAAGGGCAAGACTCCTACGGGCCACCAAAAGTACTATGCTAAACTAGCAAAAAGGTACTATGGTCCCTTCCACATTCTTAGGCCAATCAACGAGATGGCCTATCAACTCAAGTTTTCCAATCATTGGCTCATATACAATGCTTTCCATGTGAGCCTATTAAAGCCTTACAAAGGAGAGCCACCTCAAGAACCAACTATTGAAGACCCACCGGAGATCGAGGACCAAGAGGAGGTGCTGCAGCCCAAGTCCATTCTTCGACATGAAGACAAGGTATTAAGAGGTGGTAAGACTATCCGACGATATCTTATTAAGTTTAAGAATTATCCTTTTGAAGATGCTAAATGGATGCAAGGCATACAATTAAAGGATAACCTAAACCTTGTCAATGCTTACAATGCTTCCCAAGAGTAAGCAAATGTACAAAATGTTAAAAATGAACAAAGTTTTTTTGTCTTATAAGACTCTCTTTTTCTTTATTGTGCACAAAAATGAAGTAGTATGCATGCTTAGATCAAGTTTGCGGAGACGACGTCTCCCCAATACCAAGTAGAGCTTGTCACTCTACTATGGAAGATTGATAGGACTAATGTGCAGACATGCTTGCGGAAGCCTCAGGCTCTCAAGCGCCAAATGGACTAGTCATCCATTGTGGAATGATGTCGTAGGGTAACATAGGGATCCTCTACCCGCTAAGAAAAGGACTCATGAATATGCTTTATCTTCTCTACATCATAGTCGAGGATGACTATGATTTCAAGAGAGAGGTAATGTCATAATAATCAATATCTAATTCTCCTAAATGATTTTCTCATATTAAAATGATCATTTAATGTGGGGAAGTGCTAGGGGAGAAAAAGCTAGAATATTGGTTAAGCTAGCAGACCGCGGCCACATTAGGGATCCAAAGGAGGGAAAATAGGGGGGGGGGGGGGAGGGGGGCATCTGCAAAAGAGCCATGTGCAACAATGGACTAAAAAGACCCTAAGGTTCAGGCCATTAAGACTTCCAAAATGCTAAGGTTCCAAAATTCAAAGGTTGTGTCCAAAGGTCAAACCTAGGGGAAATTGGATGCTTTGTGTGTGACTAAAAAGTCTTTGCATATCCCTACATGGGAGGGGGTGAGCCTTGAGAGTACGGGATGAGAGAGAAAGTCACACACACACACACACACACACACAGGCTCCCTTTACACAAAGGGAATGAGGGACACATGTCAGCTCCCTAGGCCAGATGCCCACAAGGTGTGCCCAGTTTCTATTGGATGACCCTTGAAGTGGACCAATGAGAATTAAGCTAGACTAAATATAGTTTAATTAATTTAAAAACATTTAATAAAAGAAACCAATGAGAATTAAGTCTCCTAGAAGACTATTGGGCAGTCTCACAAGGGGTCCAATGAGCATTCAAGAGCACAATGGCTTGCCTGATTCCTATTGGCTAGGAGGCAAAGGGGTCCAATGAGAGTTTAGTTTAATTATTTAATTGCCTAAATCTCTCACAAAAGGGGAAATGGGGACACATGTCAGAAGGCTATCACTTATGCTGCTTAATAATCATTGGCTTGACTTGGGGAGAGCCAATGAGGGCTCAGCAAGAGCAAATAGCAACAGGGCTCGCCCAAGAGAGAGAGGGGGCTGATTTTTGCAAGGCATTATCACACACACACTCACACAATCTCATGTGTGAAGAAAGAGAAGACTATCTCTTCCCAAGGTTTAATGGAGAGCTCATCACCTACTCCAAGCTTGTGAGATAGAAGCCTACATCAACACTCTCTTGGCATGTGGATGCAAATCCAACCAAGAGCCAAGCTTCAATGCATGCTCATCTCCTCTACCAAGCTAATTACTAAGCTAAGCTATGCTAATATGAGTGATTATGTGAGGAGATGTACATCTTTCTCATAAGATACTCCTTCTTCCTCTCAATCTACTCTCATACCCTGCTAGCTCTCACCATCTTCTAAGGTGTGTGAGGTCTTGGGTCTGAGAACGGGGATAATTAAAGTTGTGTTTGTTCAATGTTTTGCTTAGTGCATGAAGCTTTCATCTTCATTGCACTAGCTAGTCTTGAAGGAACGCAAAGAATTGTATTGTACAATGTCTCTCTTGATGGGAGAAACCATAATACAAAGCCTTTTGGAGGGGGGACCGGCTCCATGCAAATCCGGTCCTCAACTATTGTCAGTAGCTTAATTTCTCTCTCTTTTGAAAGTATTGTTGATGCTATCTAACTAGGTGTTATGCTTTTTGTTGCTCTCTCCACCCAAGCACTCTTGTAATTCTCATTAGGAATCTATTCTAATGAAATGCCCACTATGTTCATGCTAATTTCCGCTACACATAAGTTTTTAGACCATTAAATGTTACACAACATCTTGTCACAACTCATTGTTTCTCAAACCTTTTTGTACACTATTTACATGTTGTTGGTCACCCCACTTCAAGCCCTCACACTTTGTAAAAGAGATAGATCCATAGTATATTAATGGACTATGAAATCCTACAGAGAACACCTCCTTTGCTTCTTGTACCAGCACAATACCATTCTACAATGGTACATGGCCAAAACCCCTCATATTCTATAGTTCTTGAATTCTATTTGTATTTAGTAAGGGTGGGTTTCTCTCTAAGAGTGTCATGGTTCCTTTCATGGTACAAATAAACAATAAGGAATTGCACCACAGGCTTCCACCCCTACTTCTTAGCCTAGCATAAGATGATCCATCATCCATCACTTTTGTGTCCATACAAGTAACAGTGATGCATGATTTCCCAAGGATAAGAGGGTATGTAGACAATTGTTATAAAAAGAAGTTTTGGTCATCTTTTACATCCTCTATAGTCACCCTTACATTTGGAAAAGGTCCAAATAGATTCCCTTACAAGTTATTTGTTGCACGAAGCATCCATCCATGATTGGAGACTTTCCTTTTTTATGTAGGCTCTTTGAAATGAGGTTAAGCTCTAACTTATGCTCTATTTGTGCAATGTATGTCTCTTCTAAGTCTCCCACTTTTACCAGGGTCCCAATAATTGATGTTGCCCAATGACTCTTAGAGAAATGACTCTTGTGAGTGTCTCAACTATATCTTCATCATCTAAGAAGCGAACATGTTTTATTCTAGAATTGTAACATCCAACAATGGTTTCATCACCTTGCTTTCCATAAAAATGTACTCCTTGTGCATTTAAAGTTTCTCCTTCACCTTGAACATGGATAGCCTCAGTAAGAGACTTCCTATTTCTCTTGATAATGTCAGAGATTTCTTCATGGAACTCTTGCTTAGCTATGCCAAGGACCTCACCTAAAGGTAAATTTACCTTACTATTCAAAATCCTCTATTCTAAAACCGTTTTGAGATCTATCAATGCCTCTATATTGGATTGAAGTTTGTAAGCTAGACAATTTGCTTTAGCTTTATGGTTTCTTTCTTCTTCTTTTCTTAGGAGTGTCTTGCATAGGCCCTTCAAGGATAGGCATCTCTTGTGGAGAACTAGATTTAGGAGGCATAGTGTTGTTTCTTCCTCCACTCTTTGTGACCCTTTTTGTAGGTCCTTCATCCCCATTCTCATGCATGAGTCTCCATTCAACAATGGCCTCATTGGCTTGATAGTGTCAATGTACACATACACTTACAAAGAGTCTACGAGGTCATCCCAACTTGTTTCTACCCAAATGCAATCCCATCTTCATGCAAAACCTCTTTAGTCATTTTACCCTTCATAGAAGATTCTATTGCGCATGACCACAATTCTTCAATCACATTAGATGCTTCTTCTTTGACCTAGACTCTTTTTTGGTTAACAGGTTCCACCTTCAACCCATAGGCAGCTGTCTCAACCATTGATACAGAATGGCTAGTAACCATGTCCTCAACTAGCTTCTTCATCCCCTAGGTATACACTTTGGAAAAGGGGATGAAGAAGCTAGTTGAGGACATGGTTACTAGCCATTCCGTATCAATGGTTGAGGTAGCTGCCTGAATCCTGTCATATTTAGAGAAAACAAGCTCCTTCATCAAAGCACCTTTGAAACTTTCACAGACCTTCTTCGTATGGCTATTAATATCACACCATTTGCATCTATGTACAAAGCTTGCTTTATTTTGAGGCCTTTGCCCCATAGATTGGGTTGACAATAGCCCCCTTTCTTCTAGCCTTGCGAGGTTTTACTTCAATTGTTGCATTCCTTTGACAATATCAATTCACATGGATTTGTCACTCTTTGGAACCACAATAACAAGCTTTATGGAACTCTCAAGAACACTTGAGGCTTGAGGAGGGTTGAGTATCATCTTGTCTCTTTGTCATTGTCACTTAGCTAGCAGTGGTACTACACCTTCAACCTCATTCCAGTTGGTCTTTAGGCCCTAGTCACCATCCTTGTCCTTGAGCAATAACTCCAACTTCTCTTGAATCTCTTTTGATGTAGTCTACAAAAACAACTCTGTCTTCTCTAAATTTAGAGTATCTTTTTTAGTCCTTGACAATTGATCATAGCGCCGTCAAATTCCCTTAGAAGTTTGGTAGATGAAATCCCTCTTTTGTCTTGACTACCCACTCAAAAAATGTTCTCCTTGTCACCCTTTCAGAGTTCTCCATGAAATACTCTTCTACCAAGGCTCCACATACCCACAAAGATACTTTGCTACATCAAATTGGTCCATTTTCTTCACCAATGTGATTGAAGGGATTTGGTTTAAGAAAGTTCCCTTCATTCAATAGCTTGTTGCTGTTGCATAAACATAGCAAAGGCTTAAGGCAATGTATGCTTTCATTCATACACATTCATGCGTAACACTAGTCACTAGGTACCTTTGGATGCACTGCGGCTCATGGCTTCAACTCCATGCTAGGTTGGGTGCTAAGAAATCCTCCCCTATGTTATCGTTTTCATATAGTCTGATGCATAAAGAAAATGTATAATTCTTGCATAGATCCCTCGGGAGGGGTATCTCTCACTACATGCATGGCTGCATAGCAAGGAAAAAGAAAGGTGAAGGTGATGATTATGACAAATTGAGGTCATTTCCTTTGAAATTTCCACTTTATGTAGGAATCTCAAGGGGAAACTAATTGGGGTTTGAGAAAGTAGAGTGAGTAGGTAGGGACGATTCTGGAAGCGAGTTTTTAAGCTAGATCCTGGAAGATACCTAAAGTCCATAGGTTGAAGAAGGAAACGAAGGCGCATGGAATGACATGTGCTGGCTCAAGGGACAACCAGTGAGGGGGTGCACGAGCGATGGGGGGTAGCCAAGTGTTGCCAAGGAAGATAGGGCACGTGACAACTAAGGAGGAGGAGCAGTGAGGTGGATTTTATAATACGCAGAGTCTTCACACACTAGACACATTGGTGGATGTGGTGGTCTGGCTTACCTCAAAGGACTTACTAGGAGCACAAAGTCACGAGTACGATTTACCCTATTGGAGGGAATGCGAAGCAGCAATCTTAGTTCTCTGAAAGCCAATGAAAGCCAAAGCATGTGGGGAATCTGAGGAGAGTCCATCTAATGAAAATGTACATATCAACATACCTTTATAGAGATTTTGCAAAGATTACTACTTTTTTGTGGTTGCCAATCCAATGTGGACTTGAACTTGTAGAAGCCATCTTGTGTATGTGAAGCCTCTAAGGCAGACTTTGTGATGTGACTATGCCTTGCAAGTATAGTTATTTCTGCCTTCAATCGAATAGCGGAAGGAAAAAAAATATTTATCTATTTCAATACATATATTTCATTTGAACTTTTTCAAAATTTTCAAGAAAATTGTCATGTTTTGACTAATGACCTTCCTTTAATATTGTCGTATATTAACTCTAAATTTCACTAATTAAAAAGGGCATCCAATTCAATAACATGCTGGGTAGGCCAAAAAATGTATACAATTTGAATAGTATCAAAATTCATGGATACAAAGAACAAGTTCCTAGAGCAATGAAATGCATGCCTAATTTTTCCACAATGGCATTGAGATGGGAAACAATTTACAAGGGTTGAAAGGTTCACAAGGCTCATGTTTTGTGCATACATTTACCTTGATTATCATGTTATATGTTTCCTTTTGGTGTCTGCCTAAGAATCTTGATACTGTAGTGTTGCCAAGGTAAAGAACTAATAAGGGACTAAACTCTTGAGAACCCTATCTTTTAATCTCAAAATTTTGTACATATCTATGGGTGAAACATCTTAAGGTGGTACAAAAGCATATCGGAGTTAAGCTAGCTTCTATTGTTATTAGACACCCAATTCTGAAATGAGTCGACTCGCTCATTGGGCTAGTCGTCCACCTTAGAATGCATTCAATAAAAACCAAACAATCTATTTTGGCACTTGTATGTTGAAGGGCGCCCTTCAAATGTCAGTGACATGTCATTAGGAAACATCTAAGAGTAATTTTGTCATTGAGACATAACATGAAACCATTTAGGGGCCTAGGAACGTTGGTTCACGGTAGCTTTGCTATTGTTGATCTACTGTTGCTTGCTATTCTGAAACAAGGGTCATAGTAAATCGCCCAAAGAGTCGGAATTGTTCTAATGTCTAGTGCAAAAGTTGAGGTCTCTATAAAATTCTGAGTTTTGATGGAAAACTAGAAGAATGCTCTCTTGCAAGAGGATCAAAACCTAGTCTAAAATTCAACATTTGAATTATGCTAAATTTTTGGGTGTTTGTCGAGATCTATAACTAAAATTCCCAAATTTTGGAATTGAAAATAAACGCCCACTTAAATCATGATTAATTTTTTCAACAGGGAAGTCTACATTTGGTGAGGACAATAAGAAAGCTTGTATCCAACTTTTATTCACTTTTTAAAGTAGTTACAATTATTGGCCAAAAACCAACCGGATTTGCCCATGGTTACCTAGTTTGAATCGATTGCCTTGGGTCAGTAGAATCTATGAGTTGGAAGGGTTGGCAAGCTGCTAATTGAGAGGACTTGACCTCTCAAGCATAGCTGCTTTTGTTGACAGACGAGATGGAGGTGCTCCTCAACAGTGTGGCATCCCCTTCTTGCTCCATTCAAGCTCTCTAGCTTAAATCACAAGAAGTTTTGGATAAAGTCTCACAATAATTCCCACATTGTGACTTACCTCAACATCATGAGCCGTCCCCTGCCCCCAATCGTACCTAGCTAGGTATACGATGCCTCTCGAACAGAAGCTCATGATGTTATGCATTGTATGAAAAACACTGAAAAAGACTCTGTTTTCTTACTTGAGAAAATTTCTAAATCTTCTTGTGAATTGGCCAGACGGGTATGTAGATGAGAGCGAGTCCAAGAGCAAGGTAGCGCGTGCTTCAAAGTCAAGTCCATTGCTGAGAAAAGCAAGAGCATTGCACTCTATAGTGGGATGAGCGAGCAAACTAGAGGATGTGTGCTGGCCGCCATGAGAGCCATTGTAAAGTGAGGACACTTTCAATAAGTGACGCATAGGCAGGGACGTTTTGCTCTGTGTTTGAGCCTACAAGCCACGCATGCGCCTATTGAAGCAGCCGTGAGAGAAGCGCCATGGTCTTTCCCACCTCAGCACACCATGGCGCACCACTTGCCTGATCTCTTGAGATAGCGATGGACCTGTAAAGGTCATTACGAGCTTATACGAGGGCGGCAGCTCTGCAAGGCTTCAAATAGGGTTTCTCCTCCCAAATACTGCTAACTTTAAAACACTCAATGACTCCCAAAGATGTATGCTCGCTCTTTCATTCAAAGTATAGGGTCCTCTTTTTACAATGGCTATCAAAAGAGCCAAGATTGTCATTGTCCTCGCCATTATATGGCACCGGGTCAGAGGGGATCTAGGGCCCAAATTTGGGGGGCAAGGCGGCTTTAATCTCCGTCGTCGGATCACACAGTGAACTAGGGGTGAACTAAGGGTGAACTAGAGGCGGATAAGCTAGGGGTGGGTGAACTGGGGGTGACTAGGGGCGCCTAAACTAGGATATGATCATGTGTCATGCCAACATGAACAGTGACACACGCTAGCGTGGTGGTAGAGCATTCGTGTGGCAATCGAGACGTCTCAAGTTCGACCCACATCTCGCGAGGCGGTTGAACTAGGGGTGAACTGGGGGAGGGGTGAAATAGGAGTGAACTTGGGACGCCATTTTTGCCCCGAGTTCACCCCTAGTTCACTACATGATCCGACGACCGAGATTAAAGCCGCCTCACGCCGCCAAATTTGGGCCTTAGATCCCCCCTGGCTAGAGCCGTGCCATATAGTGACGAGGATTGTGTCCACCCCATATGCTCCACTTTGCTCTCATCTTAGCCCACAAGTGCAATGTTTCGATTTTGCTAAGTGCGGGTCTTGACTTGAAAGCACGCACTACCTTGCTCCTCGCCTTGATGTGATCTGCATGGCCAGGTCAAGCTCTGCAGCTTGAATGCAGGGAGATGGGGATGCCACACTCATGAGGAGCACCTCCATCTCATTTGCCATTAAAGGAGCTATGCCTAAGAGGTCAAGTCCTCTCATTTGGCGGCTTGCTAGCCCTTCCAACCCACAATTTCTATAGTCCCCAAAGATGTTGAGCTTATTGTGCTTTTAAAAGTGGGTAAAACTTGTGAGAAATGATCCTTGTTGGTACAAACCCTAGCACATGATATGAATAGCAATGATAAATCTATCACTTCGTGAGGAATTTCTCACTTTACCACGTTCTAAAGGAAACCCCTCCTTTATCAAAGCTAACTTGCAGTGATGGGAAGCCCATGTGATAAGTTTGGTTCTAAAGGAAACCCCTCCTTTATCAAAGCTAACTTGTAAAGAGGGGAAGCCCATGTGAAAAGCTTAGGTCTTTCTTCATGCGAACCAAAGACTCTTCACATTAAGCACATCTCTTTCTGTCTCTCTTTAGTCCAATATTGGATGTCACATGGAGAAAAGGAAGCCTCCTGGCTCCCCTTTTTGCCTACGGTGGAGCATGGGTCCACATCAGTGTTTAGGAAAAATCATTTTGGTAGCAAGACACAACTCCTTTTTATCGATAATTTAAGCTAATTTTCATCAATTTAACACTATTTTCCTCAAAATCTAGGCGGGATTTTTTTTTTCTTTTTATCTCCCTCTAAATCGACGTTTGAATTTCAAAGCCGCACGATTGTTAGCCGAGACACATTTTTTCTCGAACATTGCTTCACATGATGGTTTATCAAAACTTTAGAAAGAGTAAAGTAAGTGATCAAATCCGCACTTTGGAATTATCTATAAGTAAAATTTACCATCATATCCCAAAAAAAATATAAAAATTCCCAAAATACCCCTCAGATTCCAAAAATTCCAAAATCCTCTTGGGATGGATTGCTCAAATTTTGGTATAGATCAATATTTTTTTATAATAAAGATCTCTGTTCAAGTGTCTTGAACCAAAGTTTTCACAAATGAACTCACAAATAGAAATAGAATAGAGGCATTTGTGTCTACATATAACGATTTCTTTCATACGAAGAAACCATCGTGGTTAATCTTGAAGGGATATTTTTGGAGTTTTGAAATTTTTTTTCGGCGTTTGGGAAAGTTTTGGCAAAATAAGAGTTGTTACAAATTTTAGGGATATTTTTGATAATTTTCCCTATTTATAACCAAAAGCACTTCTAACTTTGAATAAAGCTCACTTCTTGCTATGTGGAAAATTAATTGATGTAGAGACAATATTATGTACTAAACTAGAAAGCGTCGCGCTCTTTATACATTGCCAACAGGTGAATCTTTTCTCGGTTCACTACTAGGGTCAATATTTAAAAAAAAAAACCATAAATATGTTCAAAAAATTCCCTTGACCCTGCCCCCAAAAAACAAAAAGGCAAGCCTTTGCCTCTACTTGCACCTATGTCCACAATCACGTGTGCCCCCTTCTACACCATGATCCCCCTCCCCCTTTCTCTTACTGTATGTCCTCTCAATGGGGGGATCCGCCTATGTGCAATGTGATCTCATCCCGTTTTGCTTTTGCTCCCCGATTCCATTAAAAAAGCATCACGCTATTCCTTCTTCCCTAGATTTGTTGTGCATTCACCTTCTTCCTTGGATTCACTACTAGAGAGAGAGAGAGAGTGAGAGAGATTTATAATTTATTTATTTTTATTTCCTTCCCTTTTACTCTTTCCTCTAGAATCCTCATCAAGGAACCTTCAAAGATTCCACCTAACAAATTCCAATTTCAAAATTTAACCAACCTAGTGATAGAGAAGACATAAAATTATAGATGGTGGGACTAAGCTATGATTTACCTGCACAATCCTTGAAATGGTTGGATCCATATAAAGTGAACATTTCTCACAATAATTTCTTCATATACATCACATGATTGTCACCATTTGGGTGAAGATAGGTATTCTTAAGAATCATCTTGGACAAGTCACTAGGCCAACCTGAGGCCCGCTCTCAAGAAGTGGATGAAACCATAGCCTCTTTGCTTGCTAGTGTCAATGAGATGATATCTCATGCTAGAGCCAACCTTCTTGAGAAGGCCTTTTCAGAAGATGAATGCTCACTTGCATTGCAAGCTCTAGGCAAGGAGACGTCTCCTGGTTGGGATGGACTGGTTAAAGAGTCCTTTAGAGAATTTTGGGATGATCTTAAGTTCCCTATCATGAGTATGGCTAACCAAGCCTTGCTCGAAGGGACTTTGGACTCTAGATTAAGGAGAGGGCTCATAAAACTTATCTTGAAGATAATATGTTTCTCTTGAGTAAAGCACTGGCACCCCATCACTATGATGTCTGTCGCATATAAAATCATTGCCAAAGCTATCGCCCCTAGGATCTCCCCATTGCTTGATGTTGGGGTTGTGGATTTTGCTGCATAGAAAAGCCCCCTAATCTAGAATTCATGTGGAGCATGTGTGTGCCTTTACGTGTGTAAGCAAGAAAATTGTGTGTGCATGTGTAGCATGTGCAATAGGCAAGGTGCATGTGACAAGTTAACATATAAGAAGCTCTTTGTAATCCCTTATGTGTGTTATAATCAAGTTATTTTGCATCTAGTCTATTGTGAAATTGTCACTCTCTCAAGCTTTGCACTAACCTCTGCAAGCATGCCATTACCATGAATGGCACACTAACCTACCATCCTTAACCTTACAAGTGGTATCAGAGCCTCATCCACCTCCACTCTAGCTTGGCACTATCACCCTTTGCCAATTTCGTGTGTGTGTGTGTGTGTGTGTGTGTGTGTGTCTTAAAATCAAAAAATGGTATTGTGGGACCCTGGCTTTACTAAGCTCAAAGGGCGCTTGAAGGAGTTGTTCAACTGCTCATTTCTTGCTAACTGACCACATCACTAGTGGTTAGCAAATGCTACGCTTGCCTATGGATAACTCAACCTCTCTAGCCACTCCCCCCATTCAACATACATGCCCATCTTGCTCCATTGCCCATCGTCGTTGGCTACCCATCGTCTACCTCACTCCCCTATTCACCCTCTATGTGTACCTGTATGGGTCCTTTTTTGGGCTCTCTTTCTTACCTACACACAGCCAACTGCTACCCATTGCCCTCATGCTTAATAAACAAAGGAATTTATGCCGCTTAGTCATGTGATGGAAATCAAGCTTTGGGAGATGGATTAGAAAGAATGGCACGGTATTGCCTTGATTGAATCTATCTCCACACACTTGTGAAGTTTACAATTTTCTTCTATTCCAAATTGCTACCACAAATGTTGTCATGCGCACCAAGTCCACCTATCACTTAGTTGTCTATAGGCCTTGACTTTATGGCCTCAAGAATGGGGAGAATGTCAATCATTGGTCGGCCTACATCATGCAACACACAAGATGTCCTCCATAGGTGCTTTGTTGTCCCTTTTGAATTCTGTACCATGCCTATCATATGAAGGACAACTATCAATTAAGCACAAGCAGCCAAAAAACAACAAACAACAATAACGGCAACAACAATCAACAACAGCATCTTGGCAAGGACAATAAATAGACAACTAGTCGCAAACTTGTGTGGGGGAGAAGATCCTCCAACCATAAAATAACCCTATGACTATGTGAAGGCACTCACTTTGTGTATTCCTCATACCCTCATTTGTGTTGTTGGGGGAGAATTTTGGTGATCTCACCTTGTGTTTTGGGGGATCTTGTGTTCCATAACCTACTTTGTTCCAGGGGATATTTGTGTGCGGACACCCTCTGTGTCAAGGGGAGGAAACATTGTGTACCTACCCCATAGTGTGTTTCGAGAGCCCCCTAATTTTAGAAGTCATGTGAAGCATGTGTGCACTATTAGGAAATATGAAGTAGCTAAGTAGATAGCTGAGTAGTTTACTTAATGGAGAGAGGTAATTTTCACACACAAGAGATTATAGAGTAGAGAGAGAGAGAGAGAGAGAGAGAGATAGCACACACGATATATGTGGTTCACCCAATGTGGGCTATGTCCACCAGAAAGAAACCACTCAATGGCTTTAGTACTTCAAAACAAGAATTAGATTACAAAGGAAGTATACCCTTTTGGAGCTCCTGCCTTGCTTCACTCTTACCACCTCATGTCCACCTTGTTGTATCAACTTCACTATGCATCACAATTCAACTCTTCAATTTGTTTTTGTGTGTAGAAAAGACCTCCTTTTATAGGACAAAAGGGTTTCCCTCTCTCATGAGAGGCAGCCATGTGTAGCTGCTCTTGTGTAGACAGGTCCGAATTGAATTCTCCCATGCACCCATGTGTGGCCGCCCTTGAGAAGACAGGTCCAATTTGAATTCGGTCACCGACCATTGAATTTCGGCCATCTGTCACTGGCCATTGACTACCGGCCACCGGCCAATTGGCTAATCGACCAACCGTTTTTTAACCTCCGTCCGGCCATAATATTCCGGCTTCTCCTCACATAACAGGGGCATACAAATTTGATCTTTAAAAAAATATATATATAAGGTGTAAATCAGGTTCCATACTTAACAATCTCCCACTTGGAGACTCATCTCCAAACCAAACATGTGACTGCTTTCCGTCCTGGCTTCTTACATTGAATGTCGATTGAAGATGAGCAAAAGCTCAACTTCTCCTTGTTGACCACCTTTGTAAACATGTCTGTAGGATTTTCACTTGTAGGCACCTTTCCTAGCTTTAGCTATCCCTCTTCCAAAAGAGTGTGTATGAAGTGATATCTCACCTCAATGTGCTTTGTCCTCGAGTGAAAGATTGAGTTCCTTGCAAGATGGATAGCGCTTTGGCTATCACTGTATAAGACACAATTGTCTTGTTTGAATCCAATCTCTTCTAAGAATCTGTGAAGCCGTAGAATTTCTTTGCTTGCCTCTATCATTGCTACATACTCTTCTTCCATGGTAGACAGTGAGACCACTTTCTGTAGCTTTGAAGTCCAACTTACTGTTGTGCCTCTAACCATGAAGACATAACCCGTAGTGCTCCTTCGAGTATATTTTTCACCTGCCATATCTGCATCAGCATACCCTTGCAAAAAAATATCACTTCCTCCTTGAAATACAAAGCATTTTTTGTTTTCTCTTTCAGATACCTAAGTATCCACTTCATTGCTTGCCAACAATCTTTACCTAATTTGTCCATGAATTTACTCACAACTCCCACTGCATGTGCAATATCTAGCTTGTCTAGACCATAACATACATTAGAGAACCTACTACTTCATCATATAGAACTTTAGACATATAGGCTATCTTCTCTTGTGTCTTTGGACTTATCCTTAGTTTAAAGTGACCAACCAAAGGTATAGAAACCAATTTTGCATCTTGCATTGCAAAGCTTTCTAGTACCTTCTTGATGTAGTCCTCTTGAGATAGCTTTATTGTCTTCTTCGTCCTGTCTCTTGATATCTTCATACCAATTATCCTCTTTGCAACACCTAAATCTTTCATCGAAAAAGATTTAGACAACTCCTCTTTTAGGTCTTTGATGTCCTGCATGTTCGCACTTGCAATCAACATGTCATTAACATACAACCTTAGGATGATGAACTTCCCATCTCACAGATTCTTTGTGTAGACGTAGTGATCTGAGTTTTATCTTTTGAATCCATAAGCCAACATCCATCGATCAAACTTCAAGTACCACTGTCTTGATTTTTCTTTAAATCATACAAGCTTTTTGTTAATCTGCAAACCATTTTCTCTTTACCTTTTGCTTCATACCCCTTTGGTTGAAGCATATAAATTTCCTCCTCTAAGTCACCATGAGGGAATGCCCACAAGGCTTAAGACAAGCCTAATTGATTTCATTTTTACAATAGGAGAAAATATTTCACTGAATTCAATACCTTTCTTTTGAGAAAACCCTTTTACCACAAGCCTTGTCTTGTACCTTTTCTTCCCACCTTCTTCTTCCTTCAGCTTATACACCCATTTGTTCTGTAGTGCCTGCTTACCTTTAGGCAACTCAACCAACTCCCATGGTAGGTTGCGATGTAATGAGTCCATCTCCACTTGCATGCTTTTTATTCATTCTTCTTTGGATTTGTGATGCATAGCTTCTTTGTATGATTCCGACTCTCGAAAATCTAAGATCAAGAGATGGTTGAAGGAAGGAACGAACCTTTCTGGAGGTCTACTTGCTCTTGTAGATCTTTGGCGAATAGGTTGAGGCTCCTCATTTGGTTGACGTTGTTGCATGTTGTCACCGTTTCCACTCCTTGAGTCTTCACTGTCCTCAAGCTCCATGTACTCATTACCTATTTCTTTTGTTTTTTTTCTTTCCAAGTAGTCTTTGTACATATTTTGTTCAAGAAAAATTACATTCCTACTCCTAAGGATCTTACCATCTTTAGGATTCCATAGGTGATACCCAAAGTCACCTTCTCCGTAGTCAATGAAGAAACACTTTTTGGACTTTGCATCTAGCTTTGACCTTAGGCTTCTATCTATGTGCATGAAAGCCTCACACTTTTAACACTTTGAGAAATGCATAATTCACCGGTTTACTTGTCCATGCCTCTTTTGGAACTCCCCCATCCAATGCTGTCAAGGGGACCGGTTGATCAAGTACACAGACATACTTACTGCTTCCGCCCAAAGATCAAGTGGTAAGCCTGCATTTAGCCGCATGCTTCAGGATCACTCCATGATTGTTTTGTTTATTCTTTCAGAAATGCCATTTTGTTGAGGTGTCCTTGGAGTTGTCATTTGCCTCCAAATGCCATTGCTAGCACAAAAGCTTGGCTGCAATACTTTCCTCCATTGTCGGATCTGGGCTTTCCACCTTTGAAATATCGAAAACACATCGAATTTATTCTTCATTACATAAACCCATGTTTTTCTAGTTGCATCGTCTATGAATGTTACATAGTACAATGAGCCACCAAGGGATGGTGTACTTGCAGGACCCCAAACCTCAAAATGAACCAATTAAAGTTTTTATTTTTCCTTTCATTTTTTCCTTTTAGAAATTTTACCCTTTTTTGTTTTCCATAAACACAATCTTCACAGAACTCTAAGTCCACTTCTTTCAAAAACCTGGTAGAAGTTTCTTCGATTGAAGGATTTGCATTCCTTTGGCACTCATATGCCCAAGCCGGTAGTGCCACGCCGCATTGTTAACTTCTGTAGCTATTGTACAAGTTGAAGATTGCGTGTTGATAGTACACAAGTAAAGTGTACCAACCTTTTCTCCTTTGTCAACCACCAAAGATCCCTTTGAGATCTTCCAATGTTTGTTTTTGAATGCAATGGTGTGATCTTCATTGTCCAATTGTTCTGCAGATATCAAATTCTTGCAAAGAGAAGGAGCATGCCTAACATCTTTAAGCTTCCATTCATTTTCATTAATAGTTTTGACACAAACTATACCTTTACCAATAATTTCACAAGATTCATCATCTCCCAAGTATACACACCCAAAATTACCTTTGGTGTAATCTTGGAAATGTTTCTTGTGCGGTGTCGCATGGAACGAAGCCCCAAAATCTATTATCCAGGAAATAGACACATTGTCTAATGAGACAATTAAAGAATCTTGTTGTACTTTACCTGCCACATTGGCCTCCGATGTTGTCTTGTTGTCTTGAGACTCTGATTTCCTTCTTCTTGGACCAGCACTCCTTGACGTGGCCCTTTTTGATACAGTTCTAACATTCAAGAATTGACTTTGTGCCTGGCTTGCTCCACCTTGAGCGATCACGACCCTTATGGTTTTTGAACCTCTCCTTAGGCCTTCCTCTTCTTTCCATTGACAGTGTATAACTTGATGATTCACCTGTGCTTCTCCTTTGCATTTTCTCGCTTAGGAGAACTCCCACAACATCATCAAACTTAAGAGTATTTGTGCCAGAGATAGAGTTACTTACAATCACCACAAGGCTGTCCCAACTATTTGATAAAGACGATAGTATAAGGAGAGCTCGCACTTTGTCATGAAAATTAATTTTTGCCGGTGGTCTTCATCTCCGAAACGTTGAAGGCCACCGTTGATGCCAAGCTTAGCGAAATTGTTCCTAACGCCTTTGGGTCAAGCACAATCCATGCTTCATCTTCCATTGTTGCAGGCTTCTTTGCAAGACCGCCTAGTGGTAAATAAAGGTCCTTCTGGTAGAGATAGTCATCGATCTGCATCTTCTAGTGTTGGTAGTTCTTGCCATTGAACTTCTCGATCTTGAGTTTCCCTTCCTCTCTACCATTAGTCCCACTCAATTCAAGGAATCCTTTCCTTGAGATACTTTAGCTATGAGCACACCTTGCTCTGATACCAGTTTTTAGGAACTATGGTGTAGCTAAGTAGATAATTGAGTAGTTGTGACTTAATGAAGAGAGATTATAGAGTAGAGAGAGAGATATAGCACACATGATATACGTGGTTCACCCAATGTGGGCTACATCCACGGGAAAGCAACCACTCAATGGCTTTAGTACTTCAAAACATGAAGTAGATTACAAAGGAATTATAACATTTTGGAGCTCCTGCCTTGCTTTATTCTCACCTCATGTCCACCTTGTTGCATCAACTTCACAATGAATCACAATTTACCTCTTCAATTTTTTTCCTGTGTAGAAAAGACCTCCTTTTATAGGCCAAAAGGGATGTCCTCTCTCATGAGAGGTATCCATGTGTAGCCAAGTCCGAGTTGAATTCTCCCATGCGCCCATGTGCTACCGCCCTTGAGAAGACACGTCCAATTTAAATTTGGCCACCGTCCATTGACTACCGACCACCGGCCAACCGGTTGTTTTCCGACCATTTTCTAGCAACCGTCCAGCCATAATATTTTGACGAGTGATTTTTGGTTTTCAGCAAGTGATTTTTCTTCACTTGCAATGTCTTCTCCTCATAACATAACGGTGACCTTACAAATGTGCGTTTCTTACCACCAAGCGACCACCTTTTATATAGCCATGGGCCGCGGGCTTGTAAGACCAGCTAGTATTGTATTATATTATTGGCCAAGCTTGTTAGTCAGGTAGGACCGGCTCAGAGTGATCGCCGATGAGAGGCACATCATAAAACTGGAACTTATAATGTTTGGGTAAGATTGGCTAAGTGTGGGTGCCCAAATGCGAACGAGCAAGCCCATAGAAAAGTCAATTTAAACCTCAAATACCTCATTCTCTCATTTGTGCAATGCAAGAAGAGTGTTCTTGCTCCATCTCCTTCTCTGTCTCCTTTGTGTACTAGTGTGTGTGTGTGTGCGCGCACGCGCTTGAGAGAGAGAGAGAGAGAGAGAGAGAGAGAGAGAGAGAGAGAGAGAGAGAGAGAGAGAGAGCATTGCGGTGGCACGGCGGCGGCGACGCGATTGAGAGTGGCACAGTGGCGGCTCCGTCTTCTTCGCAGCAAGGAATCTTCCACTATAGCAAGCGTTGAGCAGTGAGTGACACACCATTGTCATATTTAAGCTTACTAGTTTAGGCTAGTTGTGTGCATGGAGCCATATGTGGCTCGCACACAGTGTTAGGACAGTCCCTTTGTGGGATGCATGTCTAACCTCACCATCCTATCTTATTGCAGTATTAGCGAGAACCACGATTAAATTATCAATCCATGGGACAAAACTGACTCGACTAGTGCATAGAGGCTACAAGAGGTTGTCAATCTCTCGGAAAACAACTAACAACTAGCTCTAACTCAGGCTACACTCAAGTGACTGAAATCACCAAAAGCCAATCGCTCATTAGCAAACAAATCACATCCGTTACAACATCAAATGACATCCAAACGTAATGAAACTTCTAGGAAATGTTTATAAGACCTAATCACACATGCTTATGGTCTCAAACCCCGCTTTAGGTCAAGTTCAAAAAATCGCGATTATTACCATCAGTGGATTTTTGACCTAGTCGTTTTCGACCCAGAATGAATCTAAATGATTAGCAATGATGTCCCAATACCCCGCCTATGCTTAGTTTTAAATTTTGAAGTGTAAATTCCTAGTTGTGATGAAATTAGGCCGTAGGTCGGCGACGCCAAAAGCTATGAAATATCGTGACGTGTTTACGTCAATGCGTAGAGCTCTTACCTGCGGTCGCAATGCAACAAACAAAATTGCAATGTGACAATCGGGGAGGGAGTAGGAAGTGCGAGAAGGAGAGAAGTGAGCGCCGTTAGTTCACGCTGTGTATTTCTTATCCAAAAACTTAATAAAATCTTTACAAAGTTGGATTTTATACCTTAGCCAAGGTCTAAAATGTGTAATGTCCGGTGTCCAAGACCTTTGAGGCTTCACTCTTATTGTGTCTGCAACCTAGGTACACTAAGTGACCTATGCTTTATATCTTGGAACTCTTTTTGAGCTCGTAACACGTTACAATTATCACAATGGCTAAATATTTCAAGAAATTACAATACATGGCCATTTTGGAAAAATGTGAAAAGTGTGTAAGTCCAATCTTCACTGCTTCTTTGTATTCATCCTCGATGTGCATTTGACGTCTTCGGTCTTCGGTCTTTAGCAGCTTCTGTTAACTGACGTTGACTCAGTTAACATTCCCCCCTTCTAATTTTAGTGCCCGTCCTCGGGCACTGTTGAAAAGTGGTCGTGGAGGGTATGGAAGGTATTGATTGGTTGTTGATGGGCTGATCATCTTTATTTTGTCGGTGAATTTTTTGATGAGGTTCAATCTGTTGCAGCATCTTCATTGGTTTGAATATGTATGATGTGAGAGATGATGTTGTATTTGTCCGTTGTAATAGCATAATGATGAGGCTTCTGTTTATTTTTGAAAAGTATGTACAAGGGAAGTAAAATGACGAGGATCTAAATTAGGGTCTAATACCTTGATGACCAAAGGGAAAAAACCCAGTGGAAAAAAATTACCTTTGGTATACGCACATTATTGGGGTACTTATTAGCATTGGAAATATTAATAAGGTACTCAAGGGATTATTTGCTGATAGATATGGAATTAAAAAAGGCAGAAAATATGAAAGGGTAGCATGATGGAACATGGATTTTCCTGTTGTAGTCCACTCAAGGTCCATAGGTGGAAGCAAAAAGAGTGTCTAATGCATATGTCCAATAATGGGACATCCTATTTATGCATACACAAAAATGCATGGGAAACAATATGCTATGAGAAGGATTTTGAGGGGTTATTCAAAAAGACGGTGTAGCTATAAAAGAATATGACATGGCTTTTCAAGTTGGCACCCCTTTAAGAATGGTTTTCGTTGACAAGGATATGTGCTCTCATCTTACTGTGCACTGTGAGTAAGTGTTGGACTCTACGACACTCCACCAATTGTAAGTTAATAGACTTTGACTCTTATTATCATCTCATCGAGCATGAGCAACACGACTTTAGATATGCTCAACTCTTCCATCTTGAGCGTAAGCCTAATAACTACGACACTTAGCACATAGTTTAATATGACTTGAAGCTTTGGGACTAATTCTTTGCTCATTTTATGGCTCAGTAGCCCGACTCTAACTATGTCAAAGAGTGTTTTTTGCACCCTGGCGACTTGAAGTTTTACATTATTGAGCTTACTACAAACATTTCTTTAGGTAAAAGTAAGCTTGAGTCCTCAAAAAGAGGATTAGTGAAGGACCAAGTTGGCATTAACGGTTTATTTTGCCATACCTATTTTATCATCTTTGAATCCGCATTCGCGTTGGTTGGGTCATCCTTCTTTGACTGTGAAGACTCCATTACCTGTTTGATTTTCCAAATAGGCCGGTTGATAGGAGTCTTTGATGTTGTTGTAGGAAGTTGTTCACTGTCGGCATTTGGCTTTTGACTAGGAGCATGGAAGACTTAGGAATCCAAATCTCTTGATGACATTTGTAACTCCTTTGTTGACTTTGCCTTGCTCTAAGTCTTGTTGAGTTTTTTAGATCTTCATGTAGGTTTGGTGTAGTTGCAGTTGGTTTGTGGTTGACTGGTAGCCAAATCTTTGTATACCTTGTGTAAAATCCTTGTCTGAGAGGAAGATCCTTTGAGATCCGTCTTTGTCCTATATCCTCTTGAGAGTTGTGGTTGACTTTAGCATCTTTCAATGTTGTTTTTTTGTATACCTGCTTCTTAGGTATCCTAGGATATTGTTGAGGTTGATACCTTGTGGGCCTTCTTTCTTGGGAGGGACTTGAAGTTACTTCATATGCCCTAACCTGCGGTTTTGGCACCCATATCTATCTGTTACCTCCATAGTACTCCTGTTCCTTTAAGCTCCAGTGTGATGCTATCCATCCCATGTGTTTGTCTCTTTGTGTTGATTTCCCATCGTTAACCCAAATCAGATCATTGACTTTGACTAAACTGCTTGGAACAAACACTTGCTTAACTTTTCTTTGTTTTCTTGAGTACTTTGGCTGATATACCTTTGCTTTTGCGGGTGTCTCCATTGAGGTTTCAGTTGAATCAGCAATTGACTTAAAGTTTTGAAAGCCTAACTTGCTTGAAGAAGCTAATCCATGAGGATTCCTTGATGTAGAGGCATA
Organism: Adiantum capillus-veneris; assembly: GCF_014529385.1. NCBI lineage: Eukaryota > Viridiplantae > Streptophyta > Polypodiopsida > Polypodiales > Pteridaceae > Adiantum > Adiantum capillus-veneris. The sequence goes on from NC_140936.1 coordinate 64,611,406, forward strand.
TGCTGTCACACCTCCTTTGCTAATCGGTGGAAGTTCCACTTTAGCTTTACCTTTGTCTGCATAACTTGTCTTTGATTCTTGTGACTTTTGCAACTCTGAATCTGACATTTCTGGTTCTATTGAAGATCTTTGTCTTGATTTTGCCATGGTCTCATCTTGATCTAGCTGTGTCTCTATGGAGGGTGGCTTGAGCCTTTGTTTTCCAATTTGGCTTACATCAGCTGATTTAGTTGGCAATCTCTGATTCTTTGGGCTTCCTATTTCTTCCTAGTTGTCTGCAACTTTGTTCTTCTTAACTTCTGGCTTTGGTGGCATTCTCTGCTCAATAGCTTCCGTGGTTGCTCTTTGCTCTATTTGATTTGCACTTGATATTGCCTCTTCTGACATTCTGTTCGATGGAGATTAATCATCTTCAATAATCTTTGCTTTGGCATCAGTCTCCATTTGAATTGTGCTTGAGGACCTTGTGCTGTCGTCCGCAGGTGACCAATCTTGGTCTTCATTCTTTGTTGCCTTTAAAGACTACATCTTCATTGAATTCTGTATCTCTAACATCTTTTGGGCCATTGGCATTCCCATTATGATGCCGTCTGGAATATCCTTTGCTGTGATCATGTGGAATTGAGCTATGATGATTTGTGAACTTACTTCAATGGTGATGGAGATGATTCCCCAGCATTATTCTAGTTTTCTCCAGATATGCTCACAAATTTAGGAGCATCTTCTAGTTGTGGTTGGCCACATTTTTTCCAAGTACGAAAGGACATGAGGTTTTTTTCTAGATCAAAATCTAGCTTTACTTCTCCTGACAGCTTTTCTTTGTTTTCACCATTAATGTTGCACTTGATCTTCTCAAGATTTGTGTCTGAATTGACTTCTTTTGTTGTGGCAGTGTCCTTTGGTTGATTTTTATTTGCATTTTCTTTGCTTTGACCACCTGCTTCAATCGATGTTGGCTCGTCTTCTTGTAATACCGCACCTTTTTCTTACAATTGTGGAGCATTGTGTGCCTACATTTGAGTAACTTTTGATCTTAGAAGATCCACTGTACTTTCTGGTAGAATATGTCTCTTCGGAGGAGATTTTGGTGGTGACCTTTGTGTATCTTTCTGGACTTTAGCTTTCGTTGATTTTGATTTTTCTGTCACCTGTTCTGGCAACTTGAGGGTTTGCATCATCTTCATATAGTCTTTGACTTCAATCATACCATCCACATGGGTTTGTACAAGGTCACGATCTTGCTGATATTCGTTACCATGTGCATCTTGATATGCATATGCGAGTTTGGTTTTATGCAATTGCTTGAACACTATGGGATTTCTCGGCTTTTGACTTTGACTTGTGGAGATCAACTGAAACTTTTGTCCGCAATGATCTTCATAGAATAATTTTTCTGTAGATTTTGATGGTTTCTGGGTCAATGGACTTCCAACAACCATATGATCTTTCAATGGTTTCTGCTTTGAAGGGGTCTGCTGGCTAGAAGTTCTTGGGCTTCTAACTAGTGTAGCATTTTTTGGTACTAGAGCCTAGCTTGATGAATTTGCAGCTCCCCCGTTCCTAGGGTGATCACTATAGCCTGCTTCATTGTGAGAGCTCCAAATTGTTTGGCTCTAGTTGAGTCTCACCTTTTGGGATTGGGAAGGTACACTTTGGGTAGCACTGTTGATGTTTGGCATCTGTAAACCTTCTCCATAGTTTCCTATGTATCTCCATGAAACATGACAAATTATTCCCCAAGTCAGCTATAGATAGCATTATCTTTACCATGATATTGTCTGTCCCATGGGTCTCCTATGATATGAGCTTCTATCGTTTCAAGACCCAAGGCATCATAGATGCTAGACTCTCGTCTATATCTACGACTCTTTTGGTTGAAGTATATGCTCGTTTGGTCACAACATTGAAGCTTTATTTCCAATGGAGGAGAATTTGGCTCTGAACAAATTTTTGGATTCACTCGGGTAATATCCTTCAGCTCTAGAGACGATAGCTATAATAGATTATTTCCTCTGAAATGAACCATCCTTTCTGATCTATCATTGGACGCACTTCTATGAGCTGGTATGTGGGCCGTTCAAACACAGGTTGCTCCTTTTTGTACAGTTTCCCATTTTGGTCTACATAGTGTGCATATGAATTGTGTGTACCATACAATGCTGACATCATTCTGTTTGATGTGTCCCTTAGACTTGTGAATGATTGCACACTTGTGTCAGTGGATGCAAAATCATTTGCAAACCTAACAGTCTTTTCAACCTTTGGTGGTATCTCGACACCTTTACAAAATTCATGCAAGAATTTGTTGTTCAAAGAATCAATTTTAAGCTTTTCAGGTGCCTATTCATCTTTATGCTGATTTTGTACTTGCAGTGTTTTTACCAATGCTTCTAATGGTAATGCAGAATCATCCAATTGCATGATACGTGACAAGTTAAATGCACTTACATCAAGATTTGCATTTCCAATTTTCTATGTACCTTGCTTGGCGGTTGAAGTATCCCTGTTGTCAGGATTTTTTTGGACAATCTTCAGCAAAATGTCCACCTTTTCGTCCACAATTTGAGCAATACGCCATGAATGGTGGTATTTCAATTGGCTCTGTCATGTCAAGCTCTAGCTGAGAAGTTTCTGCTTCTATGTTGTCAAGTTGTCGCCATCTTCTTTCAAAACACTGAGCATCAAGCTGTGGACTGCTCCATCTTGACATTTGTATCGTCTTTGGCTTAGTTCTCCAACTAGATTGGCTTCAATTGGTTGATTTGTTGGATCTTGCAATTTTGGTTCTTGACTATAGATCTACCACTGTAATCCATGTACAATGACCCTGATTGCATATGCACCAACTGTATGTTTTGTTGGCTTGTGCAGATTTTTGGGTAAACACTTGGGTCGACTTTCTGAACTTCTATCTGCACTTCATCTTTGAGCTTGCAATACCTGGCTCCACTGAAATCTATGAACATCTGGGAGTTCTCTGAATCTGGTTTTACTCTGATCAATAGGATCTTGGCTCCTATGTTGCTTTTGCTGTTCATTAAGTGTCTATGGCCTTTTGAATCTGTATACAAGACTTTATCTCCATTGTAGCCATAAAGATATAAAATCTGTTGTGTTTCACTTGTACCTGTGTTACCGCTGCTACTGGCTTGCTCTAATGTACTTGAACTCTCAGTTGGAGATGAGTCCATGTCGACTGGTTCTGTAAAAATTGTCTCCTAGCAGAGTCTGGTATCTATTAGCAAAAAAAATTATGTTCGGGTTTGATAAGACTGATTTTGCCAAAGTAATTTTGGCAGTTGATTTCTCTTAGACTCACAAGAGTTTATTAACTCTAGCTTGAAAGTGTCAAAATTGATGGCAGCCTTTGAAATGATGAAAATCTAGGCCTTGAATAACCTATCCAGCAGATTAGATTGTTATCCATTTTTTGCACTTGACTTGAATTCAGCTCTTGTCAAGCTCCCAATTCTTTGCCTGCAATCTGGTTCTTCAATCTGAGCTAAGTGAGTGAGCAAATGAGATTTCCAAATTCTATCCTTGCAAGGAGCTAAAGGACTAATCTGCAACTTGAAACTGATTTAGCAGGTACCAATTTGGATCCGATGGAACCCAAAATTGGCCAGTGGCCTTGTATTACGTTGTTCTAGCACTGTACAAGCTCAAAAGTCCAAAATCTTGTTTCTGGGGCTCAAAAGTAAATAATCCCGATTATTTACTTTTCTCAGTTTCTACACTTTTTAGGCTTGTTTTTTCCAAGTAATTACCTTATTGTAGTCTGTGGACAAGTTTGGTTGAGTTTGATCAAGATTTGTTCAAGTTATCAACTGTTTAGTGTCCTTAGACTCTGATTTCAAGAATCTGGCTTAAGTCTCACTTTTGTGATCCAAATTTCACCAAAATGGATTTGTGAGGTCTACTTGATGTGATTGACCTTGTGGTATGCCCAAATATGCAAGATTTTCAATTTTTGGAGCAGATGTAAATAATCACGATAATTTACTTCTGCTAAATTTTTGCAAGTTTTTGTTCCAATCTTGACACAGATCTGTTAAGCACCTCAAGTAAAGGTCTCTAGCCAAGTTTCATCAAGTTTGGACAACAAGTTTTGGTCAAATGGTGTCCGTAGACTGACTTTGCAAAATTGGTCACAATTTTCAATCCAGAGATTCAAATCTTACCAAATTTGGTTTGTGGGCTTATTATAACATGGTAAAACTAGTGGTATGCTGACTTGGTTAAAAAAGCTAAAAAATGGGACAGATGTAAATAATCGCAATTATTTACAACTAATAAATTTTTTGCATCTTTTTGATCAAGTGATCATGTACACAGGTTTATCACATCAATATAAGCCTATGAGTCAAATTTCATCAAGTTTGGACAATTTTTTTTCCAATTTACACTCAAGTTTTAAAAAGTCAGTACAAACTTTAGTTTTTACCCAGTTTTTGGTCAATTTGGTGATCCAAATTCTATGGCCTATACAAAAGTTGTTTGTACACATGCAAGGAGTCAATGTTATGAACCTTGGTCAAATCTGAGCTGAAAGTTAATAATCATGATTATTAACTTTAGGCCCAAAACTGACACTTTTTTGAACTTTTTCACTGGACAGTCTTTTCATGATCTATTTTGAGCCTATAAATCAAGTCAAAACTTAATTTGGCCTAGAATATCAAGAAAAAGTAAATAATATGAGTTTTGGCCAACTCTTGAAATTTTTATCTCAAAGTGTCCTTGAGCTTACCCAATGGTTCATACAACTTTTAGGCTTACTCTCAAGTTGATTGAGGGGTTTGGAGGCTTTTCGTGCTATTTTTAGCCGTAGACCTGAAACTCTGCAACTTCACATAAACAACTCACAGATGATTCTTTTGGAGTGAGCAATGTTCTGAAATCCACCTCCAATCCTACTTACCTTACTCTTAGGTTCTCATGCAATGGGGTTGTGGAAAGTGTCCACAAACACTCGTTTTCTTGTTTTTTACGATTTTCAGAGCCTTGATCTTAAGACTTATCTCGCCTTTCAATCATTCTCCAAATTCTAATCTAAATCTACAATCCTACAATCCTAAAGGCACTCAACAAGTACGATTACTTCCAAGCTACCTCTACACAGCAAAAGACGACAATCTTAAGCTATGCGGTTTCTAAAAAGAAAGTTTTACTCTAGGTGAACCTAGAGGAAGTTAATGGACAACTACACAAGACGCTCGTGTTTTCCCTAGTTTAGGTCTATTTGTCTCCGACAACGGCGCCAAATGTGGGACGCATGTTTAAACTCACCATCCTATCTTATTGCAGTATTAGCGAGAACCACGATTAAATTGTCAATCCATCGGACGAAGCTGACTCGACTAGTGCATAGAGGCTAGAAGAGGTTGTCAATCTCTCAAAAAACAACTAAAAACTTGCATCTAACTCAGGCTACACTCAAGTGACTGAAATCACCAAAAGCCAATCGCTCATCGGCAAACAAATCACATCCATTACAGCATCAAATGACATCCAAACGTAACGAAACTTCTAGGACATGTTTATAAGACCTAACTTCTAGGACATTTTTATAAGACCTAACTTCTAGGACATGTTTATAAGACCTAAGCACACATGCTTATGGTTTCAAACCTCAATTTAGGTCAAGCTCCAAAATCGCGATTATTAACAGCAATGGAATTTTGACCTAGTCGTTTTCAACCTAGAATGCATCTAAATGCTTAGCAATGATGCCCCAATACCCCACCTATGCTTAGTTTTTTATCTTGAAGTGTAAATTACTAGTTGTGATGAAATTAGGCTGCAGGTCGAGGCTGCAGGTCGGCGACGCCAAAAGCTATGAAATATCGTGATGTGTTTACGTCAATGCGTAGAGCTCTTACCTGCGGTTGCAATGCAACAAACATGACTACAATGTGACAACCGGGGAGGGAGTAGGAAGCACGAGAAGGAGAGGAGTGAGCGCCGTTAGCTCACACTGTGTATTTCTTATCCAAAAACTTAATAAAATCTTTACAAAGTTGTCTTTTATACCTTAGCCAAGGTCTAAAATGTGTAATATCCGACGCCCAAGACCTTTGAGGCTCCACTCTTATTGTGTTACCATATACATGTGGTAGTGATGTGTGTGAACACACTAGGACCGCCGGGGCATTTTTTCCCTCTTTAGGAGGTTTTTTTCCCCCGTGCATTGTATATACGCCCATCACTCTAGGGCTATCTATCTTTTCATTGCACACGAAGTAACATACTCTCTATTGTGTGCCTTGAGCTTCCTTCGTCTTCTCCAAGCTGTGTGTTTTTCTCTGCAACCCTAATTCCAACAATTGGTATCAGAGCAGGTCACGTCCTCCCGGGCTTAGTCGCCAGCTGCTCCAGCACACGCCTGCTCACTTTCTCCGATTTCAGTGAGCTTTGGTGAGCGCTCGCAGGTCGACAAATATTTTGGGCGAGCTCGAAGAGCGCGGTCTGCTCAGAATTTTGATTTGGGCTCATTTCCGTCTCCGTTTCCACTACAGGCAGTACTGCACAGGCTATTTCGTCATTTTGTGCAGATTTTCTGTCAATGCCGTTTTCTGCATAACAGGTGCCTTATAGTCTTCTACGGTTTGTGCTATATAGCACAAGTTGTTCCCGCTCCATTTCTCCTATTTTCGGGCAGTTTTCACATCAGGTGCAGCATTTACCATGGCTGACAACAACAACACAGATGTGTTCAAGATGTTTGCTGTTGAGGACAGGTTGGATGGGGACAACTACCCTATGTGGGCTTATATGATGCAACATGTTCTTGTGTCAAAAGGTGTCTGGAACATTGTGCAGGGCATTGATGTACGTCCTGGTTCTGAAGATGTAGGCGATGTTGAGGATGTTGCAGGTCTTGCTGCAAGGATTGCAGCTGTTAGAGTTGTTTTGCCTACGGCAGAACAAGCTCGTTGGGATGTTAAGGATGCGCAGGCTCATGCATTGATTGCGTTGTCTGTGAAGCGCACCATTATTCCTCACATCCGTTCAGCAAAATCTGCAAAACAGGCTTGGGATACTCTAGCAGGTCTTTATGCAAGCCGCAATGAGGCTAAAATTGCTTTGCTGCATAAAGAGCTAGAGTCGAAGATTATGCATGAGGAAGATGATATGGACACTTTCCTTGCTAGTGTCAAGGATATCAATGAGCAACTCATTTCTGCAGGTGAAGTCATTTCGGACAGTTCCCTTGTGCAGACTGTTCTTGATGCCTTACCAGATTCCTACCAGACTTTTGCTAGTACTTGGAGACTGATGACCCAAGGAAATCCTGAAGTTGTCAAGTTTGATGCATTATGCACATTGCTGTTGCAAGAGTCACTTTCTAGAAAAAACAGGACTAGGCAGCGTGTAGTTGAACAGGCTTTTATTGCTTCTCAAAGAAAGGGTGGTAACAGTAATGCAGCCACTTCTTATGGTTCTGCTGTGAGTGGCAAAAATTCTGTTCCTAATGCTTCTGCTGGCAGCACTTCGTCTGGCAATTCTGGTGATAAGGGCAAAAAGAAGATGCGTTGCCATTATTGTAAAGCCAATGATCACTTGATCAAGTCGTGTCTTAAGTTGAAGGCCAAAGAGGCTAAGAAGAAAGAGGGTGGTTCCACTGCAAATGCTGGTTCCACTACAAATGCAGCCATTGTTGTGTCTTCTGTGAAAGGAGATTGTGATGCTGATGTTGATGCAGAATGGGCTTTTAGCGCAGAGTGCACTTACAATCCTGCTGTCCATGATGCATGCTTGTCAGTTGCTGCAGATTCACATGTGTGGTATTTCTACAGTGGTGCTACAAAGCACATTACCTCACATCGTGAATTGTTTACCTCTCTCGAGTCTGTCCCTCATGGGAATTCAGTCACTTGTGTCAACAACGCCTCTTATCCAGTTCAGGGAGTTGGAAAGATAGTGCTCACTGCTGCTAATGGCAGTTCCTTCACACTTGTTGATGCACTTTATGTACCTGGGATCAAGAAGAATCTCTTGTCTGTATCCGCACTTGCTAGACTTGGACTTGCAGTCAAATTTGTGGATGACAGATGTACAGTTCATGATCTCAGTTTTGGTGATGAAATTGTTGCATCTGGGCTTTTGTGCCGTGGGCTGTATAAGCTCACTTTGTATGACAAGTGTGGACAAAATTTTGCAAATGCTGTTGCAGATTCAAGGGCTATTTCAGATGCAAAACTTTGGCATGCACGTTTTGGTCATCTGAATTTTGCCAGTTTGCTGCGTTTGCAAAAATCTGATATGGTTGCTTCTTTGCCGCCTCTTGAAGCACCTATCAAACATGTTTGTGAAGGCTATATTCTGGGTAAAATACAGCGTTCTAAGTTTCCAAAGGATGGTTCAGTTAGGGCCACATGCAGGTTGCAGCTTGTGCATAGTGATGTTTGTGGGCCCATGCAAACTCCGTCCTTGGGCAATTACCTGTACTTCGTGACTTTCATTGATGATTACTCCAGGCATGCATGGGTATTTCCGCTTAAAGCGAAGTCCGAAGTTTTTATATGCTTCAAACAATTTTTGGCTATGGCTGAAAATGTCTCAAAATGTACTATGGGCACCCTCCGTTCCGATCGAGGGGGGGAGTATATGTCTCATGAATTTAATGCATTTCTGGCTAGTCGTGGGATAAAACACCAATGTACAGTGCCTTATACACCTCAGCAAAATGGTGTTGCTGAGAGGAAAAACAGGTCACTAACGGAAATGGCACGATGTATGGTCAAAAGTCAAGCTTTGCCGCATTCTTTTTGGCTTGAGGCCATCATGTGTGCCACTTATGTACTTAACAGGTGTCCTACGAAAGCTTTGCAGTCTATTACTCCATATGAAGCATGGCATGATAGAAAGCCTTCTATTGAGCACATGCGTGTTTTTGGTTGTTTGGCATATGCTTTGGTGCCACAAGTGCAGCGCAGAAAATTGGATGATAAGGCTGTCAAATGTATTTTTGTTGGTTATAGTGCTGAAAGCAAAGGTTACAGGTTGTATCATCCGCAAACAAAACGTATTCTGGTTTCACGGGATGTAGTGTTTGTGGAAGATTCTGTTCAGCCCTTGCTGTCATGTACTAGAGACAGTAATGTAAGCTCACAGGACATTTATGACACTTTGTTGCCTCTTTTCAGTGGTGGAAATACGAATGTAAGTTCCAATGAGGCAAATGTACAGCCTATGGGGGTTTCTGAAAATGTTTTAGAACAGCCTATTACTGATGCAGATGTACATGATGTACTTGATGAGGAAAGGGCTGAAAATGAGCAGGCTAGAGGTATGCCAAAATGGCTGGTGCACACTTTGCGTGACAGTAAATTGGATGCACCTTTATCTAGTCGTACTCGTTCAGGCTCTCGCCATGCATCTTATGCATCAGATTGTTATGCTTTGGCTGTGTCTAGTTTACATGATGTTGAGGAGCCTCTGTCTTTTGATGAAGCACAAAATTCAGAAAATTGGATTGCTGCCATGAAATCAGAATATACTGCACTTATAGAGAATGACACATGGACTTTATGTGATTTGCCTCCTGGCAAAAAGGCCATTGGTACGAAGTGGGTTTACAAGTTGAAACGCAAGCCGGATGGTGAGATCGATCGCCATAAGGCTCGACTTGTTGCAAAGGGTTATGCACAACAAAAAGGCATAGATTATGAAGAGACTTTTGCTCCCACTTGTCGTATGACTACTGTGCGTTTTCTATGTGCATTGGCAGCTCATTTTGGTTGGGATGTACATCAATCAGACATTGTTACTGCTTTCTTGAATGGTGACATATTTGAGGAAGTTTATGTAACGCAGCCTCGCGGTTTTGTCATAAAAGGACAAGAGAACAAAGTGTGCAAATGTAAGAAAGCTTTGTATGGGTTGAAGCAATCTCCTCGTGCTTGGTATGAGAAAGCTGACACTCATTTGGTTAAACGAGGCTTTCATAACAGTCCAACACAAAGCACATTGTATGTAAAGCGTGAGGATGATGTATTTCTCATTGTGGTTCTTTATGTTGATGATTTGCTGATCACTGGACCAAATGAGAGACATATTGCTGAATTTAAGGCTGATTTGAATGCTACTTTCAAGATGAAAGATTTGGGGCTGTTGCATCATTACTTGGGTATACAGTTTAAGCAGTGTGATGGTGGTATTGCCTTGTGTCAGAAAAGTTACATAGAGACATTGCTATGTAAGTTTGGACTTGAGGATTGCAAACCTATCGCCACTCCCATGGAAACAGGTTTGAAGTTGAGTCTACATGATGCTGGCGATCCTGCTGATGTCACTCTTTACCAAACTGTTGTTGGCTGCCTCATTTATGTATGCAACACGAGGCCAGATATTCAGTTTGTAGTCTCGCAGGTCAGCAGATTTATGCATAGCCCAGGGTCTAAGCATTGGCAGGCTGTCAAGAGGATTTTCCGCTACCTTAGTGGCACTTTACATCTTGGCTTGTTTTATCCCAAGGGGGGATCATTGCCGCCAGACTTACATGCTTTTTCGGACTCAGATTGGGCTGGTTGTTTTGACACGCGAGTGTCCACAAGTGGTTTTTGTTTCATGCTGGGCAGTTCATGTATATCATGGTTGAGCAAGAAGCAACCTACTGTGGCCACTTCGAGTTGTGAGGCTGAGTACAGGGCAGTCTTCACAGCTACGGTTGAGTGTGTATGGCTCAGACGCCTTATGGCTGATTTGGGTGTTGGACAAGACAGTGCCAACACTATCTACACTGACAGTCAGAGCGCATTGGCAGTTGCGAGGAACCCAGTTTTTCATGCTCGCACAAAGCACATTGAGGTGCATTACCACTATGTCAGGGAGAGGCTCTCAGCAGGAGAGATCAGCTTGGCTTATGTGCCAACACAGGACAACCTTGCAGATCTTTTCACAAAGGCATTGTCTCGTGAGAAGCTTGAAGCTTTCCGCAAAGCTTTGGGCTTACTCCCCTTTGTGGACTGATCCTATCCTCAGGGCATGGCACTTCCCTTTACTCATGTGCCAGCTCTTGTTCACCGCATCACTCCAGGGGGGATTTGTTACCATATACATGTGGTAGTGATGTGTGTGAACACACTAGGACCGCCGGGGCATTTTTTCCCTCTTTAGGAGGTTTTTTTCCCCCGTGCATTGTATATACGCCCATCACTCTAGGGCTATCTATCTTTTCATTGCACAGTAAGTAACATACTCTTTATTGTGTGCCTTGAGCTTCCTTCGTCTTCTCCAAGCTGTGTGTTTTTCTCTGCAACCCTAATTCCAACATATTGTGCATGCAACCCAGGTACACTAAGTGACCTATGCTTTGCATCTTGTAACTCTTATTGAGCCCATAACATGTTACAATTATCACAATGGCTAAATACTTTGGGAAATTACAATACATGGCCATTTTGGAAAAATGTGAAAAGTGTGTGACTCCAATTTCACTGCTTCTTTGTATTCATCCTCGATGTGCATTTGTACGTCTTCGATCTTCGGTCTTTAGCAGCTCCTGTTAACTAACATTGACTCAATTAACCCTCTTGCTTCAATACGTGCGGCAGAAGCATACATTTTTGGCACCGTTGCCAGGGAATCACCCTGCACTAAGCTCAAGAGACACTGCTTCTTCTCTGTGAGTGTTTGTGTTAGGAAGAAAGAGGAAGAAGAAGAAGTTATTTTTTGCAAGTTTTTATTTTCTGCATAATCTCTATTTTCTGCCAATGTCTGCTTGCACATAATCTTTTGCACAGTTAGTAGTTAGTGTGTTAGTAGTGAATGAGTGTTTTCTGCCAATGTTTGCTTTTACATAGTTTTTTTTATTTGCATAGTTAGTAGTTAGTGAATGAGTAAGCAGTTAGTAGAGTAGGTAGCTTCATTGTCAATTAGTAGTTAGCCCAAAAAATAATAATTAAGCGTGAGACGTGAGCGTGTTCTATGAAAATTTAGGATCAAGATCATTCCCCCAAGCCCAAGCCCATGTCTCAGTCCTCAGTTTTATTATATATACTAAACTCACTCTTATATATATACCCTAACCTCACAAGAAAGAATGAAGGCATGTGGGACAAGTTTCTCAAGTCCTCCACCATCCTCTTCACACTCACCCTTTGGACTTACTAATTCTAGTCCTCTCCCCACCTAGGAAAAGGCTAGTTTTAGGATTCCTAGGGTTGTACATAACCGAATTGGGGGCTGTAAAGCACGACACGTCCCTCTAGCCAAAACACTTTTTTTGAGCTATCGCACATAATATTCTAGGGATTTTTTAAACAAAGGGACCAAAAATACAAAAAATTGGGTTGTTAATACCTAAAAACTAGGTGAGCGGCCTTCATAGGCACTCACCGACACCTCTAGAGTGTCGAGGTCACATGCACCTACGCTTTGGTCGTGTGCTAGAGGACAAGCACATTGAGGGTGTCTCCGTTTACGTGGGCACTCATTATTCCTCTAACTTAGGCTCTAGGCCCTCAACAGGAACCCAAGGTAGTACCACTCAGGACTTGCATATTGCGTCCAGTGACTCTTCCTCTGACTACGACATCTTGAATGGTTACTCAATTCCTAATCCTAATAGATCAAGCCAAGACATGCATGCCATGGGCCCACAGTCTGGGCCGGGCGTGTTTAGCCACTTGAAGGAAACCTTTAGTAGAGCCACTCGCTCCAAACATGGAGCTAACTATGTAAATGAGGGGGGTGGGGAAGTAAATTCTCCATTCATGACCAACGTAGACCCTATGCCCTTAGAGAGTTTACATGTGAATACTCCATTCATTACACCCCCTGACTCTTCAGAGCTATTCCCCTCTGAGGTTATATTACTTGATGATAGAAGCCTTGCCAAAGTACAAGAATAGGAAATCAAGAGCTTACGCAAGGCGGAGCAATGAAGAGAGTTAAAAGCGAAAGCCCCTATGTCAATATCATTGCTAGGAGAGCAATCAAAATCTCCTGAATTAGCGACCACTAAGGGTCAACCCATAGAGAGACACATTGCATCTAGCTCAAAGGACACCCCTAGCACCTCAATCCTAGATGGAGCGTTTCTAAATGAGAACAGGGAGTACGAACTATAAACAGAAACTCTAACCGACTTATACATAGTCTGTCACACCTATCACGTGGGTTGGTTAAATGTCCTACAATCCACAACGGATACTACTAGTGTAGAGGATCAACAACAAAGAGTTTGTGAGGTCATCCATAGGGTTATTGAGCTAAAGAGACAGAACAAGGGGATCCACATGCCTTCAAATGGGTCTCATGAGATTATTGGATCCAGGAAAGGCTAAACAACCAACTTTATCGCAAATGGAGACTCCCTCGATAAGTCTGATGGATCCTCCATATGTTGGTTCGCCAGGGGTATTAGTGCAATCTGAGCCCACAAGTGATAGCTTTACCTTTCCAACTCTAGCTCATCTTTCCCTTGATGACACCACGGCACTATGCCTATCCCAATAATGGGCATGCCAAGAAGCACTCCATGAGCCTCATTTGTTAGTAAAGCACCACTATATGGTAGCTCAATGCCTGCAACAGTACCTACAAGTGTGTAACAATCATATACACCTATGGGTCCTCGTACTCATGTAGTTCCTACCCCTCCCATTTTTTCAAAAACCTATGCTCCACTACCACAACACCCAAGCTCTTATTTCCATGGGACCATACCGGCTTGAATTAGCATGTGACACCCGATGTCTGCTATGCCTAGGGCCACACATATGAACTTTGGGCCACCACATGGCACAACACCATGCCAAACTTGGAACCCAAGGGCTTCCTATGCACCAAGACCAATTCCAATACCTACTCCACATGTAGTCTCTAGAGAACCTTCACCCACGGTGCCTGCTCACTTAGGTGACTTAGCAACATTTTCTCAAGCTATCGGTTGATCTATTGCTGAGAATATGAATCCCTGATAGAGAACCTAGAAATAAGGCAATACAAATAGCCAAGCTCACACAAGAATTTAGTGGAGACGAGGATTTGAGAAAGCATATCGAAGTGTTTGAACAAATATACGATTCTCTAAGAGAACGCAATGACCTGCATAAGAGTAATGTTTTAAGCCTAACCTTAAGTGGGAAGGCTGGAGATTGGTATAGAACCCTAAGGGTAGAAGAAAAAATGATTTACCCTACTCTTAGGATATTGTTCTTGAAAGAATATATACAAGAGCGAGTGCTTTGGGGTGTAGCCTCTCAGCTCCAAAAGCCAAACGAGAGGAATGAGAGTCGGTGAGAGACTTTATTAGTCGCTTGAAGCATTTGAATTCTCGTTGTAATCCAAATGAGTGCTTCAATAATAATCAATTGCTTGATAGATTCATTAGGGGATTACAACATGAGGATATCTACAATGGCTTAGTCATTAGAGGTATCACCACTTGGGAAGTAGTCACCACCAATGCAATCCAATTGGAGGACAATTTAATGATTCGAGTAGAATGAGTATCTATTGAGCCTAAATCTATTAGCTCGCAAGCATCCAGGCATCAGCCAATGACCCTAAAGCCTATTGCTAAGGAGTTAAAGATATATGAGATGACTTTAGCAGATCTCATCAAGGTCATTCGAGAGAGTCTTAGAGACAATTGTGCTCCGTAAAACAATCATATGTATCCAAGAAGGGATCAACAAAGGTGCTCAGTATGCTATGGTCCGCATAGTAACAGTGAATGCTCTACTTTTAAAGTAAAATTCAATGGGAATTGCAATGCCTGTGGGAGGTATGGTCATCAAGCTAAGGATTGCATAGTATTTAAGCGCGCGATGGCCAATAGACCAACCTTAGCATGGAAAGACACACCTTGAGTTCCTGCATTGATGCCGGCCCCACCTCTTGAACAAACATCACAATACATGGTCCCTAGGACCCAAAAATTTGTTCAAACAAAACCCTTACCACCTCTAGTGCTAGGACCGCAACCACCAGATTTGAGAATCACTTCTGTGAATCAAGTGGGTTGTGAGTCATCTATCGCTTGTTTGGAAGGCTATGAGGAAGATATAGACCCTAATATTACCTATGGGATGTATGTGCTTGAAGAAAGTCCACAATACTACATGGAAGACTATTGGGTACAAGTCAAACCTGTCTATCAAGTAGTTGCTCTTGCTGCAAGAGGCCAAAATATCAATTACACTGCTAAGAGACCACCTCTTCAATGCTATGAGTGTGGAGGTCCACATCCTGTGGCCGAATGTTCTATTAGGCTACAAAAGAACACCACACTAATGCAAATCAATCAAGCGAGCATGTCTACAATGCTGATACTCATGTGTAATCTATGTGGCATAGATCATTTGATTGCCCAATGTTCGAATAATTCAAATGCACCAAAGATCACGCCATTAAACTTGATTCAGGTTACGAAGAATCCATCACAAAGTACACATGTGGTACAAGTAAATGTACTCACACGATCGATGCTCCAAAAACAAAATTATATTCTTAAAGAAAGAGACACGTCATCAATTGCCCAATCTCAAAAAAAGAAGAAAACACAAAGGAAGAGATCACAAAAAGCAGCAAAGCCAGACCCCAGTTCAAAGACCAACATAGGGACTGGTGACGACCCCGTATATATGAACGACATTGAATTCAGTTGAAACCATGGAGACAAAAACGACCGCTAAGAAAGAAACCAACAAGCAAGATTTTCATGAGCCACAATGGCCAAGATCCAAGAAGAAAATAGGAACTTATCCAAACCCTACAGAGAGATCGAGCGAGTCAAGAAATTAAGGAGTTTGGTAGAAGATACCCAAAGGGATCTGAAACCAACACCTAGGTAGATCCAGACTACAGACACAATGTTCCCTATGCAACAACAACCTCACCAAGTCCATAGACCCTTAGCCATACCTAGTGTCATCCAAGAAGAAAGTGACTTAAAGTCATGGGAAAGTGGACATACTCACTTCTTGTTGGAAGGAATGTTTACAAAGGGACTACCTCATCCTAACGAAGAAATGGAGATCCCATCCTCCCCACGTCAAGGGACTAAAGCCCAAAAGGTGCCGTTAAACATTGCCAAATTGATGGATTTCATGTCTTTAGAAGTTAGAACCACCATCATGTCCAAACTATATGGAGACCCTAAGCTAGTTTTAGCTCTTCGAGCTTTCCTCAATGGAGAACTTAAGGCTGGGCTACCACAATTTGCACAGATGGATGAAACTAGGGAGATGCCAATAGAGGAGGAACACTTAGATCCACAACCCAACATAGATGAGAACCTTGTTGTAGAAATACCTATTAACAAGTTGGGACAATACTTTGAGGGAGATGAATCCTTGGGGTTAGCATTGTGACTAAAAATTGATGGGAAACTATGGGAAAACCTCACATTGGGACCACAACCATAGTAGTAAAGATGGCCAATGGGTCTATTGTGAAACGTATTGGGATGCTAGAAGATCTCAAGATCAAGGTCTTTGGACATAAAATAAGAATTTCCTTCATTGTTATGGATTTATCCAAGCACACTATGGCATCTGAGATGATCTTAGGACATCCTTACATGAGGGAAGCAAAAATGGTGCATGACTGGTTTAAAAACCATGTCTAGTTGCAGTTCCAAGATTCTGTCATTTGAGTGGATCTGGTAACTGGTCGAGTGTATCCTCTAGGAAACAGGTTTATAATTGATCATAGATCTGACACCCCAGTTGACTCGGCCCCATTGCAATATTGTTACATGTGTAAAGTGGACACTGATGTTGGGGAAGATTTTCCTTATATGGATTTACTACCTGGGATGATTGAGTCGGACAATGTGGATTGGGTCCACCTAGCAGTTACCATAGACACTTGGGGAAACATGAGGACGACCTGGGTAACACTTGAGGGGGATGAAATGCCACCACTCGTATCCTTAAATATGCTAGAAGTAATGCATATAGCTTTTGATGACCTTCAAGATGAAGGTTTGATTGGCATCGGAACCAGTAGCGTCTCATTAAACTATAGCCCACAAAATCAGGGGTCAGAATCATCAATTGAAATTGACTCTAAGGACGAGGAATATGACTTAAATCTTAGTGCAAATGTGGGGAAAGACCATTCAGGGCCCAGTGGTACCCTAGATGACAATCTATCCAAGGGAGCAGAAGACACAAGTAGCCATTCATCTAGTGAATCTTCACTAAAGATCGTCCGTAATAAAAAATTAGACAAGAAGAGTAAGAGATATAAGAGGCGACGATATCCAAAAAATGTGCGTGCTAAAATAAAGGAAAAGAAATCTACCGCATAATGGCTTAATTATATAGGGGCATGTGATGGTCATCGAAAGGTTGTAGATAATAGGGTTGAATACCTTCAAAGCGTTATGTGGTGTAGTCCACAGCCCATTGACATCGCACAAGTAGAGGCTACAGAGAAGCCAAAGTTGACCCGTATCGTAAGGAGACAACAAAATCAAGAGTTATCTCAACAACAAAAGGGAATCGGAAGTGGAATCACAGTCCATAGAACAACAGGACCCCACAGACTTATACCCTGCACCTGAACATTTCAAATCCTACACCACAGAGGAACGTAAGGTTGTGTATTCAAAGGCTCAAAGAAAACCTATCAATAAAAGCAATGGAGTCTATGATGGTCCAGTGATAGTTAAGGAAATAGAGCTAGCAGACCCATGAGAAGAGTCCAAACCTGTTTTCACTACCCAAGATCTGACAGAGACTGAGGAGTGTGTACTTAAAGAAATTTTCAAGGAATTCAGGGATATAGTTGCCTGAACATATCATGATATGAAAGGTGTTCCACCTTCTATGGTGCAACACACAATACCCATGGATAGCATGGCTAAACCAGTTCAGCAACAACCCTACCCAATGAATCCTAAATATGCAAAGATCATTCAAGAAGAGATTGAAAAGCTTGTGAAAAGAGGATTCATATACCCTATCGATCACTCAGAATGGGTGTCTCCAATAGTG
Organism: Adiantum capillus-veneris; assembly: GCF_014529385.1. NCBI lineage: Eukaryota > Viridiplantae > Streptophyta > Polypodiopsida > Polypodiales > Pteridaceae > Adiantum > Adiantum capillus-veneris. The sequence goes on from NC_140936.1 coordinate 64,629,363, forward strand.
ATTGTACCGAAAAAGAATGGGAAACTCAGAGTGTGTGTGGATCTCAAGAAGGTCAATGCCGCCACTAGGAGGGACCATTACCCCTTGCCATTTTCAGAACATGTGCTTGAAAGAGTTGCAGGAAAGGAAGCTTATAGCTTTTTAAATGGGTACTTTGGCTACAACCAAATCACAATTGTACTAGAGGACCACGCTAAAATGGCTTTTATAACCGAATTTTGAGTCATTTCATGTTATGGCTTTTGGCTTAACCAATGCCCTTGCTACTTTTAAAAGATTAATAAACACTGCTTTTAGAGAATGTTTGAGGGAGTTTTGTGAAGCTTTCTTAGATGACCTCTGTGTTTATTCCTCTTGGAAAGAACATCTATCATGCTTACGAAAAGTGTTTGAGAAGTGCAGATTGTATCGCATCTCCTTAAACCCTTTCAAATGCCAATTTTGGGTTAAACATGGAGTCATTTTAGGACATATAGTGTCCAAAAATGGGATTCCCAATGATGAAAGAAAAATTAAAGCCATTGCTGAATTTTCACCACCTACAAACTATACAGGAGTTCAAAGGTTCATGGGCCATGTTGGTTATTATTAACGATTTATTCTAAACTTTGCCGAGATAGCTCATCCTTTGTACAATCTTCTTATTGAGTTCCACTGGACAATGGAGTGTGACCATGCGTATGAGTCATTGGAAAAGACCTTGACACGCGCTCCTATTGGGTGCATCCAACTTTGCTATTGGGTGTGTTTTAGCTCAACCAGGAGAACATAAATTGGACTACCCCATTAGCTTTGCAAGTCGTCAATTGAATAATTTCGAGAGAAACTACACCACTAGAGAGAGGGAAGGTTTATGTATGATTTACGCAATGAAGAAATTTCACTACTACCTTCTTGCCAACAAGTTTGTTTTCTATGTGGATCATCAAGCCTTGTTGTATCTAGTAAATAAACCTTATGAGAAGAATTACACGATGGTTGTTAATTCTCCTTGAGTTTGATTTTACCATTGTGGTGAGACTTGGTAAAATACATGTCATGGTGGATCATTTGTCTCACATACCCAATGGTGAAGCCCCTACTGGAGTCGAATTGCCCAATACTTCTATATTCCTAGTCGAAACCATACCTGAATGGAGTGAGAAGATTGTAAACTTTTTAGTTAATGGTTTTCCACCCAAAGAGCTTCGTAAGGACATAGCTCTAAAATTGTTAAAAGAATGTGAAACTTAATCTCTCATTGCAGGAACTCTCTACAAGCTAGGGGAGGATAATATTCTTAGATGTTGTGTCCGTGAGGATGAGTATTTATACATACTGCAAGAAGCCCACATGGGTATAGCCGGAGGACATTTCTCAGGGGAATTAACAGCTAGAAAGGTGTTGCAATTAGGCTATTTGTGGCCTACCTTATTCAAAGATGCATCACTTTTTGCAAAAGGATGTGATGAATGCAAACGTTACAAGATCACACAACAAAGGATAAGATGCCTTTAAATCCTGTTAAAGTGACTCAACCATTTGAAAAATGGGGGTTGGACTTTGTAGGCCCAATTAGTCTGGTAGATCGTAGCACTCAATCTCGATATATTATCGTTGCCACTGACTATGTGACAAAGTGGGAGGAAACCAGGGTGACAGGTAAGGTTGATGCAAGGTCAACTGCCAAGTTTCTCTTTGAGAACATTATTACAAGATTTGGTTGTCCCTTTGAGATTGTGAGTGACAATGGCACTCATTTTATAAATGGAGTAATAAAAGAACTCACTACCAACTTCATGATATCTCACCATAAGTCCACACCTTATTATCCACAAGCAAATAGCCAAGCTGAGAGCACCAACAAGACCTTAATCTCTATCTTGACCAAAACTGTGGAAGCTCATTGCACAGATCGGGATTTGAAGTTGACTTCCACCCTATGGGCTTATCGTACTTTTTACAAAGTGGCTATTAATTGTACACCATTAAAAATGGTATATGACCAAGAATCAGTTATGCCATGGGAGTTTGTAATTCCTAGTCTGCGTATAGCTTCACAAGAAGGTTGGGATGGTAGCCCTTTATTTGAGCGCTTAGATATCCTTGAAAGGCTAGATGAAGAAAGGTAATTGCCTATGCAAAATGCACTTGTGGAGAAAGATAGGAGGAAGAAATGGTTTGACTGTCATCTAAAGAACAAGGATATCAATGGTGGTGATAAATTTCTTATGTATGGGGTGTGTAACGAAAACAAAAAGTTGAAATATGCAGGTGAAGGACCATATAGAGTATGTGAAATCACGCCACAAGGGACCATTTGTGTGGAGACTCTTGATGGAGTTGAAACCATTGGATTCCTCAATGGGAGAAAATTTAAAAGATACTATGATCCTTTAGCTAAGAGGAACTACGTGCCATCCATAAAAAAAAGGCAGCCAAGGCACAAACAGAATTGAAGAAGATATAAGTTCAAGCTGAGGCTAAGGAGCGACAAAAACGTATAGGATAGTAACGAGAGGCTAACCTTGGAGCTACACATGCATTCCACGTTGAAACCGACAATGATTGTTTGGACTCTGACACACCTCTACGATACCTTATTGAGCTAAACAATGCCTATGGAAAAGTACTATATAATGACTTATTGGACACGGGTGCTAAGTATAATCTGCTATCATATGGGGGGGTGTGGTGTCAGTTAGGAAAGCCATTTCTATCTGAGAGTATTATCCAAGTCAAGGGTGTCAACAAGAAAAAAACTACGATTTTTGGAATCTGGCATACTTATGTCAGTTATGACAACGGGTTTGTAGCTCAATACTTTTTGGTCATACGTGCTGGAACTATGGAAGGTAATATAAACCTAGGATGCACGTCGGATGATAGAGACCAAATGCACTACTGATTGGGGGACTTGGAGTTTCACAGAATGCTACACACCTATTCTGGGTTTGGGTTCCAAGGCAAAACCAAATTATTCTACCTAGCTCAGGAAGGGGGGAGTCCCATGAAGCTTCTAGCTCCTCATGTAATCCATCCATAGAGGTAAAAGCTTTCTCCATAACCTCCACCTAAAATAGTGCACCTCCATGAAGCTACAAAGGAATCCACACCTCCTAGTGTTCAACAATCATCTGATGAACCATTTCAAGTTCAATCCTGGGAGAGTATCTTACCACCTTTGCAACTCGATGAGGCACCTAAGTCAATAGAAAACTAATGGCAAAAATCCTCACATATTACCAACTGGGACTATTGGTTTCAAAGGGTGACGAGCACATTTCAAACAGTATGACCTACCCAAAGAAGGGGGGAGTCCTCACTCACGTCAATATTTTGGATCCCCATCCTCTTAAATTTTCTTCCCTAACATCTGAACTCTACAATTGAGGGACTGTATGTAACTAGCATTATACTAGCTCCAACAAAAAAAAAAAAAAAAAGTAAAAGAGCAAGGCGACTAGCGACGAGAGAGCACCCTATCAGATCCTACACATAAGTCTAGATTCACCATGTCACATCAAGCAGCACACGAAAACATCTCTTAAGTTTTCAAAAATCTAACCAAATCTATTTGTATTCTCAGAGATGGCTAGTTCACCAGAGGTATGCGCTTCTATTTTTTATAAAAGGTACCCTTTTTATTTTTCTCAAGTGTTTCACATCTTCTACCCTGTACTTTCTTGCGAATGGGATTTGGTAGAGAGACTTGCACATGAGAGAAGTTTTGAGGAGTTAGAATGACTGATACGTCCATGGATAACTAGTGATCCCTACCCAGTACCGAATGTTTCTCCAATGGCACATGATTATTCTTTTGCAAAAGATGAGTATCCACACATAGCAAGGTCCTTGATTAACACGCTTACGCAAGAGGATGATGAAGAAGAAATAATAGAGACCAAGGAATACTATGGCCTCATGAAAAATGATTTCGTTTATCTAGATGATGAGGATAGAGGCCTAGCCTTAGGGATGCCGCCCGGTTTATATAATATCCTCTTTCCTTGAGTCTAAAAGGGATGACAAATAGGTAGGTTAGGGGTCTGGATTGTGTTTTGAGTTTGTTTTTTAGGAGTTTTAATTTTTTGACACTACCATGCCTCCTAGAGGTATAGTGCCTTGTTGTTTGATATTGTTATGTAGGACTTATATGGATTTACATCCACATGGCTGAGGACATCTGCTTTGATAAAATGAGAAACTCCATACCTCCATGATTCATGCTGGTGGATATGTATAGTTTCTAATTGTGGTTTTACATGGTTTGTTTCAGTGCAATAGTTATATTTTTTATCTGCCATTTTAGATTTATAAATTTGTCTTTTCTTAAATTGATTGAACTAGAGTTTAATCTTATAGATGAGCCTTGAGATTAAAAGACAGTGACTTTAGGTTAACTCATTTACTTGACCACACTAGTCCTAGTTGATAAAATTATCTGAGTGTTTGAGACCTTAGGAATGTTTTAGGCATAGAGAAGCTTGCTCACTAAAACAAAAAAGACACTAGTGAGAATACCAAGGAAATGGAAGCAAAAAACATAAGTGTCACAAATGAAAAATCTTACGTTGGAAGAGAAATTCTGGCTTGATTTGGTACTTCACTCCCATGTATTGTCTATGGCACTAGAGCCCTAGATGTTCCTAGTGTGGGCGCTTTTCCTTGAGAAGCAAAAAGGCCCAAACATACAATGATTGTGAACCAAAGTAAAAGAAAACAGGAAAAAAAAGACATTTAAAAGACTTCCATCGAGCTTACAGTTAAAATTTCAAGCTTTTGTCAGGAGTTGTGAGAGCTAGTTGACTAATCAAAGATGAAAAGCACAATTAGGGAAGCTTGTATTTAGATAATCTCTCTTAGCTTAGCTAGTACTAGAGTAGTTGTTTTAACCTTAGTCATAGCTACTAATTGATAAACTCACCCATAAGCCCAAAACTCTCGATTAATTAATTTCATCAAAGTGCAATTTATTTGTCCGTTATGGTAGTTTAGCATTTCATAAATCTTGCATTTACTCATTTCCACATGTACATTACATTCCTCTCATGATTTATTGCCATTTAAGTTCTCTTGCATAAAACAATGACTTTGCCTTGCAGGTTCAAATCTAGATGCTCTACAACATGGACCAAACGGGCTTTCTCTCACTAGCTTCCGAGGGTGGAATCTGCATCAAGAAGGGGGGCATGTTACCACCAAGAGACCACCTTTCATGTATCCATAGACCACGGGCTTATCGGACCCACTAGTAGTATATTATGTTATTGGCTGGGCTTGTCGGTCAAATAAGAATGGTTAAGAGCGATCGCCGATGAGAGGTTCACTCTAAAATTGGAACTTATAATGTTTGGGTAAGATTGGCTAAGTGTGGGCACCCAAATGTGAACGGGCAAGCCCATAAAAAATTCAATCTAGACCTAAAATACCTCATTCTATCATTTATGCAATGCAAGAAGAGTGCTCTTGCTCCATCTCCTTTTCCGTCTCCTTTGTGTACTAGTGTATGTGTGTGTGCTTGAGAGATAGATAGATAGATAGATAGATAGATAGATAGAGAGAGAGAGAGAGAGAGAGAGAGAGAGATTGAGCATTGCGGCGGCAGGATGGGGGCAAGGAGATCAAGTGTGGTGCAGTGACGGCTCCCTCTTCTTTACGGCGAGGAATCCTCCACGATAGCAAGCGTAGAGCAGTGAGTGACACACCATTGTCATCTTTGAGCTTACTAGTTTAGGCTAGTTGCGAGCTTGGAGCCATTTGTGGCTCGCACACAATGTTAGGCAAGTCCCTTGCTTTGATACGTGTGGCAGAAGCACACAACATTTTTAACACAAAAAATTACAAGGGGTAAATCAAGTTCCATACTTAACATGCACCTTAATGAATCCAAGAGATGTGTGTAAGGAAGAAAATTGTGTGTGTGTCTAGTATGTGCAATAGGCAAGGGGTATGTGACAAGCTAATATATAGGAAGCTCTTTGTAATGCCTTTTATGTGCTATAATCAACTTATTTTTCATCTAGTCAATTGTATAATTGTCACTCTCTCCAGTTTTGCAATAACACCTACAAGAATGCCATTACCATGAATGGCACACGGACCTACCCTCCTTAACCTTACAAGTGGTATCAACACCTCATCCACGTACACTCTCGCTCTGCACCATCACCCTTTGTCAATTTCACGTGTGTGTGTGTGTGTGTGTGTGTGTGTGTGTGTGTGTGCACTATAATCAACTTATTTTGCATGTAGTATATTATGAAATTGTCACTCTTTCAAGTTTTTCAATAACCTCTACAAGCATGCCATTACCATGAATGGCACACTAACCTACCCTCCTTAACCTTACAAGTGGTATCAATGCCTCATCCACCTGCACTCTCGCTCTGCACCATCACCCTTTGCCAATTTCTTGTGTGTGTGTGTGTGTGTTGTTTTCATTAAACCAATAATTATACACAAAATAACATATCAATTCAAAAGACAACCGGCTTTAGACAGCTAGTTCTCGAACCTTGTCTTTAAACTCGGAAGTTACAACTTCTTCAAAGGTCGAAATCATCCGATCTGTTGGAATTCCTCGGCTCTTCATCTCCGCTTGATAGCATGCAAGAAGTCCATCTGGATCATGCCCTTGAAAAATCCCATACTGCTCATGCACATCATCAAGTGCCATCTCCACTGCAGAATCAATCTGCTTTTTCATCTTCATAACTTTTACTTCGTGCAAACACCTCTGAACTAAGCCCAACATTTTGGGCAAATCTGTTGTTGCTAGATTTTTATCAATAAACTTCAATAAATCTGTTGCAATAAATCTGTTGTTGCTAGATTTTTATCAATATTCAGGTTGTAATCTTCAATAAACTGCTGCAATTTTGCTGGAATCTCCATCCTGACCTCCCACCCCGGCTCGTTTCGCGTCGGGTTCACAACAATGTCGGGGAATAATTGTTCGAAAGGTGAGCCGCGAAGGCACCGAGCCCCTCGTTGCTGTGAGAGGTGCGAAAAACAAGGTGTAGCAGATGCAATTTACCGACAACAGTATTTAAAATAGGCAGTCCATTTAATTCCCATTTAATTGACAAAATCCATGATTAATCGATCACTAATGGAGCTTAAATGCTCTTTACAAGAAGAAATCCTGGCTAAAACAAGGTGCTAAACAGAAAATTTGATGGAATTCTGCTTACCCTGCCTTCTACTTCCTGATTCGAATGGTCACTGCTAACAGTTTGAGATTAGGCTTCGTTTTGGCTTACGACTTGGCTAATGAATTGAGATTAGGCATCGGCTCAGTTCCGTGATCCTGCAGGCTTCAATTCCTTACTTGCTTTAATCTGTGACAAGATTTTGCTCAAGCTTCGACCTCCATCTTCCTTGCCTGCATGCCTTGCCGAGAACTCGCTCGAGAGATGAGAAATCAAGCTTGATATATAGAGCTTAAGAATGGCTTAAGGCTTTTTAATGAGGCTCAAGAGGTTTTGGTTTTGGGTTATGTTGATTCCAAAGAGAGAGAGATTAATTATGAGGTTAAGCTTTTGATAATGGGGCTTAGGAGCTTAGGCTTAATCGGTTAAGGAAGGCTTTATGAGCTTAAGCTTCAGGATATCAGGAGCTTAAGAACTTAATCAAGCAAACTTAAGAACTTAGGATTAACAGGATTATGAAATTGAAGATTACCTGCTTATGAGGAGCTTGACTTTGAAAGCATGAGGAGCTTGAGATTATCCGGAGCTTAAGAATTCCCGAGCTTGAAGATATGAGGGGCTTCCGAATCCGCATTAAGAGCTTGGGATTATCGAGAGCTTAGGGATATCGAGCTTAAGCCTTAGGAGATTATATGGTGAAGGCTTTAAGACCTGAGAGCTTATGAGGATGATTATTAGCATGGACTTGAAGGTATAGGAGGAGCTTCCAAGCTTAAGAGGCTTCAAGATATGTCGAGATGATTAGGAGGATTAGCATAGCTTACGAGGAGGTTAGCATCGAATAAGGGCTTGAAGGCATAGGAGGATTAGCCTTGAGCTTGCCCTTCTCATGGGGAGAAGAAGCACCTCCACAAGATGATGAGAGGCCAAAATTCCCCCCAAAATGCTGATGAAGAGGAATCCCCAAGACCCCGTTCCTTTATTTTGCATGGCCCCCTATTTTTAGACATCCCATTAGCGATATCGCTAATGGGACTGGCAGTTAATGACGTGGTGGATTGAAATTCGAGTAGCACGAAAACTTGTTGGAGCAGCGCTGAAAACCATCGCCAGGAGATACTGAGGAAAATTTGTTTCTATCGTGAGGTCGGCCGAGCTCCACACAGCCTGGCGCGAGTGCTTCTTCTCCTTCTCGCTGCCTACGCACTAGCTTTAGGGCTTCGCCATGCTTTTATTTTCTTTGTTTGGCTTCACCACTCAATTAAAAAGAAAAGCCTCCTTTTGCAAACGGCCGGCCCTTTGGGTTTATGGCCCTTTGCCTTTGGGCGGTGTCAAGAAGTAGGCGGTCTTGCCAGGAAGGCACCGGGCCTACTTGCTGTGAGAGTTTGTGAGGAAGCTCAAGGGTTATGAGAAAGAGCTAAGATGTAGATAACATAGCTTCTAGAGCTAAAGAAGAAATGTAGCCAAAGAAGCCGCTCACTTTTCCTTACAAACACACACGTGATGGAGAGAACTCATGAAAGATAGTTAGAACAAAACAAAAATGAAAACATCGAGATTATGATCATATCGTATCATGGGTAGGATAAAAGGGTTAATGGATGAGTGAATGATATTTAATCTTTGTTGTCCAAATAAGCTACGGATTGCTCTTTGGAACTGTAGCTTTGTGCTTACTATAATGTATATGTTTTGTCTAGCGACGGGGATTAGTTGTGAGTACAAATCCTCTTGATTCATAATAAAATAACCACACTCACATCAAAAGAGAATTTATAGTCAATAATAGGTAGTATGATGGGATCTGGTGAGAGAAGTATTTCGTTGAGCCTTTCAGGACCAAATAGAAACACTATGCGTTGCTGAAAGTGAATCTTTCGACTAATCCAAATGTTGACCCTAATAGATTGCACAGAATGGAAATGAAAGAAATCGCCTCTATGTGGATTATGGTTATTCATCGATGATATACTTAGTATGTTCAAAGATAAAGGTGTGAAAGAAGTGAAAGGAGAAGAAGAAGAGAGTTTCTCTCCCAAGCCCTATTGTTGCCCTTAGGCAATAAGGATACTGCGGGGAGAGAAGTACCTGTAGCAAGAAGATTCTAGAGTTTGTGGAAGAGAATGAGAACCTTAAGAGAGAGAGGTGCTTGTGAAAGATGAAGATATGGTTACTAACCTTGTGCACATAATTGTTTCCCGCAAGAAGGTTGTGCCCGTTACATTGACAAGATTGTTGCTTGAATACCTTCCAATGAAACAATTAGGACACAACAAGAGAGATGAAAGGAGGAGTAAAGATAGAATTAGAGATAGATCTAAGTGTGGTGGTGGTATTAAAGATAAATAATGAGAGATAGAGAAGGAGTAAAGACAAGTATTGGACTAGATATGCAAATGAAAGAAAAACTAGCAACATATATCTTACATGAGAACAATAGCCACCACCTTAATGGAGAGAGAAGATGAGGCAAGACTTCAACCTTTCTTCAAGAGAAAGTGTGACACTAAGATGAGTGTGACACTATGGAATTGAGCTATTCTCACTCACTCATAACTTGCCTCAATGAAGAGAAGGTTGCCCTTTTTATAGGTGAGGGAGCCATGTTTTACATAATCACTTGATTAGTCTAAAGAGTTAGCCCAAATCAAATGTTCTTTGGATATTTCTTAAAATGGGCAATATTAGGACTCAAAATATCATGAAATTCAGAGTTTTTGGTCGTTGAGGCTCCATATGGGTGCATGATGTATGTGGGCCCCACCTAGGCATCTTCTATGTGGCTCCAGCAGGGGGTCCCAACTTGTGTGTCTTGTCCTTCAAGGCATCTTTGAGTTGTCACATTCACATGCTTATGTCTTTTATCCTCCAAATATATTATTTTATGGAAAAAGACCAAGATTATCTCTTTTCACTTGATTCACCTGTTTACCATCTCTTCTTGCAGTGTAGTTATGAGAGGGTTTTTCATTGGTTTCCCTGTAACTTTTGACCTGTAACTCGGATTGACATGCTTCAAAAGGAAAAATTGGCCTACTAAAAGATCTTGACTTGGTTTTGTCCTTTTCTCCACGCCCTTAGGTCAGAATTTTCAAATTGGGATGGTGCAAGAAGCTTTGGATCTTCCTTTTCATAAAGTCTTCTAGTAGGCCCTTCCCTCTTGTATGTATCCAAGAAGGTATGCATTATTGAAGGGTTATATTATTAGATAAATGTGAAAAGAAGAAAATAATTTATATATGGTAGGGTATAGTTGATATATTAGAAGAAATATACAAATGCTTTTCCCCCAGACAAAAAGAGGCACAATCATTGATACTTTTCTTGCAGTACTTTCTAATAGTAATGTACATTTATATTACTTCAAAGGTAAAGACTAAGGTATGGTAAAAAGATTTTATTTATGCATATGAGTATTATATGAAGTATAATTATGCGTCAAAAAGTCACAAGATAAATCATTTAATGCCCGTTCCCACTATATACGTGCCACAACACGACATCCACCCCCTGTAAACCTGCACATCCTCCGGTATGTGCCATATTGTCTCTTTGTAAGATCAGCCCTCTTGTACAACTTCCTTGATTTCTTCTTCATTGGATGATTCTAGAGCTTCATGTTCACTTTGATCTTCACGTGTGTTTTGCTCTTCTTCCTCATCAACATCTTCTAGATCATTGTCTCCTCTTCTCTTAAACATTTTGATCCTTTTTCCTGCAATGGGAGTCTTTACTTCTGTACCATCTAGTTCAGAAAATGTAAGTAGCATTTTCATGCACATGATTTACAACATACGGTCCAAACCATATTTTTGAGAACTTACGCATGACTGTGTGCTGGTTATCAAGGCTACTATCATACACTAAAACCCAGTCACCTTTGTCAATTGCTTTGCTCCTGAGTCGATGTCGCTTATCAAAGTAGTCCTTGTTTTTCAACCTTGCATTTTTGAGTCGTTCTTTTGCAGCTTCAATGTCTCCAGGTCTTCTCTCTAGTTGCCTTATACGCAGTGCAAGGAGATCTTCCTTGCTAAGCCCCTCTTGCCAAGGTAGTACATTCCATGTGGGAATTGTATCTTCAATCGGCATCAGTGGCTTTTGACTATACATTAGCTCCGTAGGCATGTAGCGAGTTACTGAGCTATGTGTTGTATGATCAGCCCATAAAGCATATGGTAACAGTTTTGGCCACTCACCAACTCTTCCTTCACAAGCCTTGGACAAAGCTTTGATGATAGGAGGATGCCCTCTTTCACTCTTTCCATTGCCTTCAGGGTTGTAAGCTGTAGTAAGAGAAATCTTGATTCCTAATCTAGAAAAGAACTCCCTTGCTTCTTCGGCATCCAGTTCACCTCTATCTGCAGTGATTTTTCCCACACAACCATAACGGCAAATCACCTCATAAAGAAGGAATTTGCACACAGCTTCTGTGGTTTTAGCTCTTAATGCTCTTCCTTCAATCTGATTAGTTAGGTCTTCTCGTGCAAGAACCAAGTATCTCATCTACCAGAGTCCTAAAGGCATTGTGACTAGATCCACAACCCATTTATAGTGCATGGCTAGTGGATGTGTAGGGTGCAATCCATCACGATGTTGGACATTTGAATACATTTGACAAGTTACACATGACTCTACAAATTGAGATACATCTTTATACATACCCTTCCACCAATATTTTTCTTTCAACTTGGAGAAGGTTGCCCACACACCCCTGTGTCTAGCCCATAGACTCTCATGAAACCCTTGAATGAGCTTTACTTGAGTCTCTTTTTTACATATAACCCGTTGTGGTGTAGCACCCTTTTGTTTACGATGCTTCCACAAGTAACCATCCCTCAAAAAGTACCCATATGCTTTCCTGCGTATCCTCTTGAATTCTTGTTCAGACCAATCATCCTGTTTTGTTAGAGTACTCAAGTAGCTTCCAATAAGAAGCCAATCACCTTCATAAAGCTCTTTCAAGAATGATTCAAGTAGATTAGTCATGCAAACATTGTTACCTTTGACATGAGAGATAGAATAGAACTTTGTGCCTACATTATCTCCCTCGTCAATCATTTGTGACTCATCTTCATACCTTGCCCTTGATAGCATATCTGCCACTGTATTGTCTTTACCTGCAATGTGCTTAAACTCGGGATTTAAGGACTTAATGTAGGCAATCCACCGCAACATAGCAATGTCTGGCGTTGAGCAGCTTGTAATCATCCCAAGAAGTGGTAGACAATCTGTTTTTACAACCACACATGCACCAATTAGGTACTCTTTCCCACTTTTCAAGGCTATAACCATACCCCATAACTCTCTCTTTATCTGTGGATAGTTTCTTTGGCGAGCACTTAGTACCTTTGCTCCAAATCTTACCACATATCTGTGTCCTTCTTTGTCATCTTGCCCTATTGCCCATCCAATCCCGTAGGACTGGTGTCTACTGTCACAATTACTGGCCTTTGACACTCATAGTCTACCTTTCTCAAAGTTGGTGCTGACTGGAGCAACTCCTTTAGCTTTTTCATGGATTTTACATGTGCTTCTGTCCATTTAAACTTTTGATTCTTTCTAAGCAACTGATAAAGAGGATTAGCTACTAGAGTTACTTGTAGCAAGGAGATTCTAGAGTTTGTGGAAGAGAATGAGAACCTTAAGAGAGAGAGGTGCTTGTGAAAGATGAAGATATGGTTACTAACCTTGTGCACATAATTGTTTCCTGCAAGAAGGTTGTGCCCGTTACATTCACAAGATTGTTGCTTGAATACCTTCCAATGAAACAATTAGGACACAACAAGAGAGATGAAAGGAGGAGTAAAGATAGAATTAGAGATAGATCTAAGTGTGGTGGTGGTATTAAAGATAAATAATGAGAGATAGAGAAGGAGTAAAGACAAGTATTGGACTAGATATGCAAATGAAAGAAAAACTAGCAACATATATCTTACATGAGAACAATCGCCACCACCTTAATGGAGAGAGAAGATGAGGCAAGACTTCAACCTTTCTTCAAGAGAAAGTGTGGAACTAAGATGAGTGTGACACTATGGAATTGAGCTATTCTCACTCACTCATAACTTGCCTCAATGAAGAGAAGGTTGCCCTTTTTATAGGCGAGGGAGCCATGTTTTACATAATCACTTGATTAGGCTAAAGAGTTAGCCCAAATCAAATATTCTTTGGATATTTTTTAAAATGGGAAATATTAGGACTCAAAATATCATGAAATTCAGCATTTTTGGTCATTGAGGCTCCATGTGGGTGCATGATGTATGTGGGCCCCACCTAAGCATCTTCTGTGTGGCTCCAGCAAGGGGTCCCAACTTGTGTGTCTTGTCCTTCAAGGCATCTTTGAGCTGTCACATTCACATGCTTATGTTTTTTATCCTCCAAATATCTTATTTTATGCAAAAAGACCAAGATTATCTCTTTTCACTTGATTCACCTGTTTATCATCTCTTCTTGCAGTGTAGTTGTGAGAGGGTTTTCATTGGTTTCCCTGTAACTTTTGACCTGTAACTCGGATTGACATGCTTCAAAAGGCAAAATTGGCCTACTAAAAGAGCTTGACTTGGTTTTGGCCTTTTCTCCACGCCCTTAGGTCGGAATTTTCAAATTGGGATGGTCCAAGAAGCTTTGGATCTTCCTTTTCATAAAGTCTTCTAGTAGGCCCTTCCCTCTTGTATGTATCCCAGAAGGTATGCATTATTGAAGGGTTATATTATTAGATAAATGTGAAAAGAAGAAAATAATTTCTATATGGTAAGGTATAGCTGAGAAATTAGAAGAAATATATAAATGCTTTTCCCCCAGACAAAAAGAGGCACAATCATTGATACTGTTCTTGCAGTACTTTCTAATAGTAATGTACATTTATATTACTTCAAAGGTAAATACTAAGGTATGGTAGAAAGCTTTTATTTATGAATATGAGTATTATATGAAGTATACTTATGCGTAAAAAAGTCACAAGATAAATCGTTTAATGCCCGTTCCCACTATATATGTGCCACAACACGACAGCGGCCGGCTTCCTTCATAAGGACACCACATTAGGTATTATCCATTGGGCGGCCACAACATTCGTAAGGCCTTGGACAGCCGGCTTAGTTGGTGGGCGGCCTTGCTTAAATCATAAAGGCATCACATTAGGCATCCATGAGGAGCTTGAGATTATCCAGAGCTTAAGAATTCCCGAGATTGAAGATATGAGGGGCTTCCGAATCTGCATTAAGAGCTTGGGATGATCGAGAGCTTAGGGATATCGAGCTTAAGCCTTAGGAGATTATATAGTGAAGGCTTTAAGAGCTTCAAGCTTATGAAGATGATTATTAGCATCGACTTGAAGGTATAGGAGTAGCTTTCGAGCTTAAGAGGCTTCAAGATATGTGGAGGAGATTAGGAGGATTAGCATAGCTTACGAGGAGGTTAGCATCGAACAAGGGCTTGAAGGCATAGGAGGATTAGCCTCGAGCTTACGCTTCTCATTAGGAGAAGAAGCACCTCCACAAGATGATGAGAGGCCATAATTCCCCCCAAAATGCTGATGAAGAGGAATCCCCAAGACCCCATTCCTTTCTTTTGCATGGCCCCCTATTTTTAGCCATCCCATTAGCGATATCGCTAATGGGACTGGCAGCTAATGACGTGGCGGGTCGAAATTCGAGTAGCACGAAAACTTGCTGGAGCAGGGCTGAAAACCATCGCCAAGAGATTCTGAGGAAAATTCGTTTCTGCCGCGAGGTCGGTCGAGCTCCACACAGCCCGACGCGAGTGCTTCTTCTCCTTCTCGTCGCCTGTGCGCTGGCTTCAGGGCTTCGCCATGCTTTTCTTTTCTTTGTTTGGCTTCACACTCAATTAAAAAGAAAAGACTCCTTTTGTAAACGGCCGGCCCTTTGGGTTTATGGCCCTTTGCCTTTGGGCGGCCGGCATCCTTCATAAGGACACCACATTAGGTATTATCCATTGGGCGGCCACAACATTGGTAAGGCCTTGGACAGCCGGCTTAGTTGGTGGGCGGCCTTGCTTAAATCATAAAGACATCACATTAGGCATCCATATTGTTCGAAGCTTTGACTTCATGTCCGATACACATGTCGGCCAAGGCTTTGCCATGCTTCTTCATTGGCAGCCATAAGCATCGTAAGGGAATCACACCTGGCATAAATATCGGTTAAGGCATTGCCTCCTTGACTTTATTTTCCGCATCCACTGATTAGCAATATCACCGTGAATTCTACTGCCCACTCTAGTGTGTTGAATGGCACCATGGCTTCCAAGATGCAACTATCTCTGTCCCGTCACAGCTAAGCATATGATAAAAATGCTCCCGCATCGGCCCACATTTGGCATACACATCGGGCACCACACTACATTAAGGCAGATGGATGACTGATCAGGGCGACCAGGGCGGTTTGAACCCGACCCCCGGCGATACTTAAACTGGCCATATCTTGCCAATTGAAATCCCGATCACCGATCTGAAAAAACCGACGTGCTCTACAAAGTGAGCACTTCAGCGTGATGCTTTCATTCCAGTTTTGTTCCCTCAACTGCAGTTGCCCAATCCAGTACAGATCTGCTAGTGACTCAACTTAAAACTGTCATAACTTCTTACCCGTAGCTCCGATTGACGAGCCGTAAAGAGAGGCATGTAGAGATTTCTGAGTGCTTCAACTTGGATTAATAAAATCCCAGTTATGACCACTTCAAGCATACTCATTGTTAGCATTACCAAGGCATCTTCTGACCCTTAGAGCCTCATCTGGCACACTTTCAGCTTAAAAACTGGCTTGTTAGCAAGCCCTTTTAACTGCTAATTAATCCTGAAAGCTTCAAATAAACCTGATTGGCTTTCCTTTGCTCATTTTCTTGTCATAGGAGCGGAGCGACACGACATTCACCCCATCTGAACCTGCACAGCCTCCAGTCTGTGCCAACCAGTCTTCAAGCTGCATCTTCTGTAAATACCTTAAGCTACTTGTCATCAAGCTTACGTAGTTGATAAGGCTATGTAAAACCAAAAGAAGGTGTAAATCATAACATCAATAGTCTAACTCAATTTTTGGTAGCTGTCCCATCACAAATCTTCGAACCGTAGTGGTCGTATCTCCAAAGCATGCAATTATGAAAATCTCTTTAGTGAACCCTGTCAACTCAAGTGCTCGAGTTACTTATGCACACGGCTTGACCATCAGCTTTCTTTAAGGAACCCTGTCAAGCTCAAGTATGCCTTACTCTGTCTGCACACGGAATGGTCGTCAAGTCCTTTACTTCAAGTTATGGTAGCAGAACCATCTCAAAAAATGTGAAGATACTATAACAATTGTCCACTGGAAGCTAGCCATGTAAACTTATTGATCATATAACCAAAAACACGACTGTCTTAGCATCATTAGCAGCAGTGAGCACAATCTTTCCAACTCCCTGAACTGGACAAGAGGCGTTGTTGGCACAAGTGACTAAATTCCCATGAGGGACAGACTCGAGAGAGGTAAACAATTCACGATGTGAGGTAATGTGCTTTGTAGCACCACTGTCGAAATACCACACATGTGAATCTGCAGCAATTGACAAGCATGCATCATGGACAGCAAGATTGTAAGTGCACTCTGCGCTAAAAGCCCATTCTGCATCAACATCAGCAACACAGTCTCCTTTCACAGAAGACTCAACAATGGATGCATTTGTAGTGGAACCTGCATTTGCAGTGAAACTACCCTCTTTCTTCTTAGCCTCTTTGGCCTTCAACTTAGGACACGACTTGATCAAGTGATCATTGGCTTTACAATAATGGCAACGCATCTTCTTTTTGCCCTTATCACCAGAATTACCAGACGAAGTACTGCCAGCAGAAGCATTAGGAACATAATTTTTGCCACTCGCAGCAGAACCATAAGAAGTGGCTGCATTGCTGTTACCACCCTTTCTTTGAGAAGCAATAAAAGCCTATTCAACTGCACGCTGCCTAGTCCTGTTTTTTCTGGAAAGTGACTCTTGCAATAGCAATGTGCATAATGCATCAAACTTGACAACTTCAGGATTTCCTTGGGTCATCAGTCTCCAAGTACTAGCAAACGTCTGGTAGGAATCTGGTAAGGCATCAAGAACAGTCTGCACAAGGGAACTGTCTGAAATGACTTCACCTGCAGAAATAAGCTGCTCATTGATATCCTTGACACTAGCAAGGAAAGTGTCCATATCATCTTCCTCATGCATAATCTTCGACTCCAGCTCTTTACGCAGCAAAGCAATTTTAGCCTCATTACGGCTTGCATAAAGACCTGCTATAATATCCCAAGCCTGTTTTGCAGATTTTGTTGAACGGATGTGAGGAACAATGGTGCGCTTCACAGACAACGCAATCAATGCATGAGACTACGCATCCTTAACATCCCAACGAGCTTGTTCTGCCGTAGGCAAAACAACTCTAACAGCTACAATCCTTGCAGCAAGACCTGCAACATCCTCAACATCGCCTACATCCTCAGAACCAGGACGTACATCAATGCCCTGCACAATGTTCCAAACACCTTTTGACACAAGAACTTGTTGCATCATATAAGCCCACATAGGGTAGTTGTCCCCATCCAACCTGTCCTCAGCAACAAACATCTTGAACACATCTGTGTTGTTGTTGTCAGCCATGGTAAATGTTGCACCTGATGTGAAAACTGCCCGAAAATAGGAGAAACGGAGCGGGAACAACCTGTGCTATATAGCACAAACCGTAGAAGACTATAAGGCACTTGTTATGCAAAAAACGGCACTGACAGAAATTCTGCACAAAATGACGAAATAGCCTGTGCAGTACTGCCTGTAGTGGAAACGAAGGCCGAAATGAGCCAAATCAAAATTCTGAGCAGACCATGCTCTTCGATCTCTCCCAAAATTTTTGTCGACCTGCGAACGTTCGCCAAAGCTCACTGAAATTGGAGAAAGTGAGCAGGCGTGTGTTGGAGCAGCTGGCGACTAAGCCCGGGAGGACGTGACCTGCTCTGATACCAATTGTTGTAATTAGGGTTGCAGAGAAACACACAGAGGTTGGAGAAGACGAAGGAAGCTCAAGGCACACAATAGAGAGTGTATAACTTCGTGTGCAGTGGAAAGATAGATAGCCCTAGAGTGATGGGCGTATATACGATGCACGGGGGAAAAAACCTCCTAAAGAGGGAAAAAATGCCCCGGCGGTCCTAGTGTTTTCACACACATCACTACCACATATATATGGTAACATTTTGTCTATCAGGTAGTAAGACCTTCCCTTGTCAATAAATATTTTTCTATGGAAGGTGTTATGGGGGGCCCTAACAACAGGCAAAAAGATATTAGCTCAAAGTATCGGCTCCGATAGGTCCTCAACCTATAGAATGATTAGGGATGACCTGACCCACTTATTCATGGAGTGTTTGAGGGTTGGAGGCATGGTAGGTAAGATGTGCAAGTGGATCCAAAGGACTTGGAAGATACGGTTTTCCAAGAATGATTTTCTCCTCAGAGGGAAAGGGATACAAAGCCAAGCTTATTTGGGAGAGAGGGACAAATTCCTCCACATCTGGCCGATCCCTGCCCCATTTTTGCATCCTGGAATCTAGGAGAGTCAGGAGGCTCTCTAGCAATCCAGGGTTCCTTCACCCGAAGCGCTTCAAAGGGATTGTGGAGTGGTATGACACCCATCCCTCCCTTTGGATGAGCGAGGGGGAGAGAGGAGACTTTCCCTTTGAAGACTTTCCCTTTCAATGGTAGGACTCTCTTGCCATTGCCTTCACCCTTTTGATCCTATTCGACGACAAAATTGTGGGCTCATTTGAGGTTAAAAGGTCCATTAAGCAGGGATGCCCCTTGGCCCCCTTACTTTTTTCCATCCTGTCACATCCTGTTATAATGATGCTTGAAGCCAGTGCTATGCAAGGGGAGATACAAAGCGTGACTTTGCCTGGCAATGACCAGCTCCTGGAAAAAATGTTTACAGATGACTTGCTTCTTTTTTGAATGCGTGCCCTCAGGTTGTCAAGAAAACTCTAGAGATTTTTCAAACATTTGTCATGGCCTCGGGTTCCAAGTATAATATAGAGAGGCCCAGGCTGATCTCCTTGTTGGAAAATGACTCTTTCAACCCATCTTCTTGGACAGGGGAGATTGTTTCAAAAGGAATATCTTCAAACATCTAGGAGCCCCCTGAGGGTTGCTGTTACTCACAGATAGAGATTTCAATTGGTCCTTGAGAAAGTTAGAACAAAAATGAGAAGGTGGGAGTATACTTTTCTCCCCTTCTCAAGCAGAATTAAATTGATAAACTCATTTATGCTCCCCTGCATTGCCTTCACAAGCCCTCTTCTCAAGATGGCTATGTGCAATTGGAAAGAGCTCTTAAAACCAATCAGAGGATTTTGATGGAAAAACAACACAAAAACCTCTTGGCAATGGTAGTGGGAAAAATGGGAGTCATTTGGTTGTCTAGTTGACCAAGGAAGTCTTGAAATTATCAACCCACTTGTACATGTTGTGTCCATGTGTGCCAAATTTATGGTCTTAATGGCTAAACAGGACCAAGTTTGGGTTATCATGACCAAGAACATGTTAGTTACACCAAAACATGGATTGAAAGGTGGACAGTGGAAAGGGGCTGAGATTCACGACAAACTTCTTGCCCAAAATTGGTCCAGCTTACGTCTTGGTGACATCTCAAGGGAACTGATGAGGAAGTGCAAAAGAGCAGCTTGGGTATCAAAGTAGGGGGAAGAAACCAGGTACTTTAAGAACTCCATCTTGCATTGGTCCCCCTGTCTCTCTAGAGTGCTAGGGCCACTTCAAAGTCCCTTTTGGATACAAATTTCCAGGAAAGTGAATAACAAGGTCTAAAACGGCTTTGTCACTTCTGGGATGGTAACCATAAGAGCTATAAATCCAATGATGTGCTAGCAACCTAGTATCAACTAAATGGCCATGAGATTTTGCTATCCAGTAGAGTGCTTAAAGAACTTGACAATGTTGTAATGCCAATATGTGAATCCAGTTTTGAGTGGAACGCCTGGAGATGACCCGGAAGTAGACTATTTTGGAAACCTAATTCAAAAGGCATTTATCATAGATAAATGCATGGGGATAATTGGTTTAGCCCCCTAAACAAAATATGGAAGAGACAATGGCCTACAGAACGGTGGGAAGAAGTCATGGAGAACATCTGGAAGCCAAAGTGGCCTAAAATATGAAGGTATTCTTGTGGAAGGTGCTATGTGTTGCTCTCCCAAAAGGCGTAAAGATCCAAGAAAGAGGAATTGGATCCAATTGTTGCTCAAGTTGCAGGTTAGCTAGTGAGGACCTAGACCACCTTTTCATGGAATGCCCAGACAATCAAGGGTGTGGCAAGGAAGATTTGGAAATGGTCCAAAAGACATGGTAGATCACGTTCTTCAAGACTGATTTGTTCATTGGAGGGAAACGGATGATAAATCATGCTCTTCTTATCTTCACTCAACCTCTTAGATACTGGGATATTTTTGCCAAGAATATGCAAAAAGTAATTCAAACAACAGACCTTAGAAGGAAGAAATACCAAGAGGGGCATTTTAAGCAGCTCACTTAATTGACCACCGACTAGAGGATGTGAGGAAGGCCAAAATCTTATGCAGATTCCAGATGGACCTTTCTAGCCAACCATGTACATTTCTTTAGGGCCCTCAAAGTCAAAGAAATTAGGGATTGGCCCACTCATTCACAAATGGGTTGGAAATGATCTTAAGGATTTGGATGAAATGCCCCAATTAATGCTTAACCACCTACGAGATGTTATAGGAGAGCCTACTCTTCTTGAGAGCATCAAAAGAACGATTTCCCTCTCTAAAGCCAACCTTTTGGAGAAGGTGTTCACTAAGCTAGGACAAATGCTCTCTTGCGATACAAGCTTTAGGCAATGAGAGGCCCTAGGTTGGGACAGATTGACAACTGAGTTTTTCAGAGAATTTATGGATGATCATAAGTCCCCAATCATGAGAATGGCTAACCAAGCCTTGATTGATGGAGTCTTGAACCTGACCTCTTAAAAGGGGCCTCATTAAGCCTATTCAAAAACACGTCTGATGCTCCCATCAAAAGTATTGGTTCCCCACAACGATGATGTCAGCTGCCTATAAAATTATTGCCAAAACTATATCGCCCAGGATCTCCCTCCTCCTAGAAAAAGTCTCACACCTCACCAGCACGGATTTATAAAGGGAAGGTCAATTTATGATAACATTCTGACAATAATGGTTGGCATTAAATATGTTGTTTTCATGAGGAAGCAAGAGTGTGTCCTGCTGCAGTTGAATCTAGATAAGGCCTATTGGTACTATTCATCTAGTTTGGTACTTTGTAGGATACACTAAAAGCACCAAATTTGTTTCCAAAACCCAATTTGGTATTATAGTACCAAGTGTGAGTGGTGCCCAAGAGTACCAAATTGAGATTGTGGATCCCTGAGGTACTATGCAGGCACACTAAAAGCACCTTGTATAATACCAAACTGGATTCATAGTACCAAACTGGATACTTTTTTGTACAATGCGTAGTACCAAATTGGATCCATAGTACCATACTAGAAACTTTTTGCATATTGTATAGTACAAAACTCGATCCATAGTACCAAATGGGGTACTTCTCAGTATACAACAAAGCTTCGAAGTTGGAACTATGCATCTAGTTTGGTACTTTGCACAAGGCACTGCAAGCACAAAATCTATTTCCGAAATACAATTTGGTATTATACTTCCAATTTCCAAGTGTGAGAAGTGCCCAAAAGTATCAAAATTGTTAATGTGGATCCCCTAGGGTACTATGCAAACACACTAAAAGTACCCTGCATACTACCAAATGGGATCTATAGCATCAAATTGGGTACTTTATTGTATATTGCATGCTGCCAAATTGGATCGATAGTACCAAATTGGAAACTTTTCTAGATACAAAAAAGCACCAAATTTGGTACAATGCATCTAGTTTGGTACTTTGCCGGATACATTGAAAGCACAAAATCTATTTCCAAAAAGTTGGTTTGGTATTACACTACCAAGTGTGAGTGGTGCTCAAAAGTACCAAATTAGGACTGTGCATCCATACTTCCGGGCATTACGACCAAAGAATTATTGTGCATCCTATTTGGTACTATGCAAAATCCAAAGAAGCAACAAATTTAATACTATGGATGTAGGAGTTGGTACCTACAATGATACTATGGAGCTAGAAATTGGTACATGGTACTATGGACCTAGAAATTGGTACCTACAATGATTTCTGACCAAAACGTACCAATCTGGTGCTATATGACCTAGAGTGATTGTTGGCAAAAGACTTCCAATTTGGTATTGTACAACCAAACATGAGGTGATGCCCAAAGACTACAAATTTATACTATTCCAATAAAAACCAAGGCCATCAAGGATGCATTGTAGGAAAAACATATTACCTGAGAGTCATCTAGAAGATGAATGGAATGTTTGATGACATACTTTGCCTCAATCCTGTGCTTACAAATATCCTTTTTGTTAGATGAAACTCTCGTGGAATGCAGTGACCAAATCTCTAGTTTCACTTGTGATACTTGTATGTAGAGCCAATGGTCTGTGACAAGCACTAAGTGGCAACACTTCATCCTACTACTTATTGTTTTTGTTGTATTATGTCAATGAACAACCAAGACAACAACAATTTTGGATTGGTTCACTGATGTTGTTCTCTAATCACCATTGTTCACTATCATCGTCAAAGAGGTTCCCTTCACAAAAATCTCTTATAGAGTGGGGTACTTTCAGCCCAATCAATGTGTTGCGAAGATTGGAAAGAAGAGTGGATTGCACATCTAAACTCCTCAACTTGGAAAAAGGATGATGATGCATGAGCTTCTCCAAAATTTCCTATTGTTCTACTTTTGTTGGTCCTTGGGTCTACCAACACCAACATCTAGCCATGGCTTTGCTGATATCCTGGTTCTTGAAAGTTCAGATTTTTTAGCAGGGTTGCACTCCTTGCATCATTGCTCATGCTTGTTTTGCACCAATAGCCCTGCAAAAACACTTGGTTTTTGACAAGTTTGTGAAAGCTCATGGTTTCCATGATAGTCCCCTCAGTAAATGCAGGTATCCCTAACTTGAGGTTGGTGAAAGGATCACCTTCAACTTTCGTCATCATCTCCATAGATATGGTATTGTTCTGAGCTATATATATATATATATATATATATATATATAGAGAGAGAGAGAGAGAGAGAGAGAGAGAGAGCATAATGGAATCTACTTCCTTGCATGCTGAAAGCCACACCCATGTCTACACCCAAATCAATCTGTTATGCGACTTTTAAAAGAAAAGACTATGGTGCTCCACAAAGAGTAGAGGATGTGCGAGAGAGAGAGAGAGAGAGAGAGAGAGAGAGAGAGAGAGAGAGAGAGAGAGAGAGAGAGAGAGAGAGAGAGAGAGAGAGAGAGAGAGAGATAGCTAGAGAGAGAGAGAGAGAGAGAGAGAGCATAGGAGAATCTACTTCCTTGCATGTTGCAAGTCACACCCACGTCGATCTGTTATGGGACATTAAGAAAATAGACAAGTATAAATACTTTAAAGAATATCACTGTAAATTTTCTTCTTTATTTACCTTTTTCCATATTTTACTTTAGTATCGTTCTGCCGAGGAAACCCACCAAGCGGTGTCAAGGACAACCAATTTTGGAGCACCATCCCTTGCTTTCAGCGAAGGAGCATAGGTGGCTTGATAGACTGCTGCACAGCAAGTGAGGTTAAGCAAAGGTGCATTGCTTGTGACGGGTTTGGCTTTGCTAGCTATAGCAAGAGAGAGAAAAAAGAGAGCTCATGCTTTGGCTCTGATACTAGAGTAGCAAGTTGGGCATCAACTAGAGTAGCCTTTTGTGAAGCAGGCTATGGCCAGCAGCTACACACTCACTCACCCATATAGCTCCACCACTCCCTTCTCAAGACCCATGAGGGCCATCACCAAGCTGCATGGTAAAGTCACCCTCCTTTTCACATGGCATTCCCTTAGAGGTGGTTCCCACAATTCCCAATACCTAGTCGTATTGTGCGCATGCCCTAACTAGAGGATACTTTATAGCATTCATTTGCATGTTTTCCCTACAAGGCCTCTAATAGCCAGGCACTTCTTGAATAAGTGAGGGGGTCCTCACTTTTTGCTTTGCACCTATCTAAGACAATACCTTTGGTTCTAGAATCTTAATGCCTATTGGCATAGCCCCCATAACACCTTCCAAATAAATATCTTTGTTTCATGGGGCCAATGTGGGTCCTAGATGCTATTTTCTATTGACATCCATCTAGATTCAGGCCATATCTTATCCCATTTCTTGTTGAGGGGGTAGAACCAATCAATCTTGATCATTAGGATGTAGTAGATATCCTTGGTTTTCAATTTAGAGAATTCTCTGCTCTTGGGCCAATACCAAGCTTTCCATTCACAATTTTGACTTCCATTTGAATTCAAAATTGCATCCTGATAGTAATCAAGATATTATCTAGCCCTTCTATAACCCTGTGTATCAATAGTCTTTTAGTTTTGTTGGGGTGAAAGTGTGTAGCCAACTGGTTAGCTTCTTTCTATCTCTTGTTGCTATTGTCCCAAAAATGGGACAGTCTTGAAGTCCTTTGTTATTGAACTTTTTGGCAATTTCTCTCCAAAATGGCTCCATTAATTTTCTTCTTGCTTTAGAGATACATGGGGACCAATGTGTTATGGAATTTTGGAAATATCTAGCTCTGGCCCCATTCAAGTTCCTCCATTGCTCTGGTATACTTACGTACCAACTTGCTCGTGGTGCCACCTAATCTCAGGTTGGACCACCAAGGTGCTAACAATTTGTCGTGAATCCCTAACTCTTTTCACTGGCCACCACCTTGAGAAAAGAGCAAAGCCTTGTCAATAATGTCCCGTATCATAATGACTCATGCTTGCTCTCGCTTTTCAATTGAGGCCTTAAATTTAGCACATTGGGCCTCTGCTTGGACAATAGGGTTGAAAACCTCAATACTACCTTGCTCCATTGGTCTAGCAAACAACTCCCATTTGGCCTACTGCCAAGGCATTGAGTCTTTGGTGTTATTTTTTCACAAGAATCTTTTCATTCATGAATTTTCAAGAATTCTTTCTAGTTTCATTTAGCTATTTTGAGGAGTAGACCAGCGAAAGACATGTAGAGAGCATAAACAAAAAAATCACTTTTACCCCGCTTGGGAGTGGAAGAAGCACATACTCCCACCTTTCTAGTTACATTTAGCTATTTTGAGGAGTAGACCAATGAAAGACATGTACGAGAGTGTAAACAAATTAATCACTTTTTCTCCTTCTAGAGTGAGAGATTATTGCACATCTTTAGATGCTCAAAGGATTGCCAATCCCCTTTTTGATAATCCCAAAAATAATCCAAGGTGTCAAAGCCCTTGTTGTGGAGATTCGTGGCTATTTCAATTCAATGGTTATTATGGCCCAAGCCCTCCAGTGTGGGTCCCCAAGGAGACCAATATCTAGCCGTTCGTTTCTAGTACCTAGTCTCAACATTTCTCAATAAACTTCCCAGTAAATCCACCTTAATTGAGCCCTGACACCAATGGGTGGGGGAGAAGTTTGTTTTGTATGATGAGGTTTGACCATGAGCCACCTTTAAACCTATTGTGGGCTTCCATGACCATTTCTCTTGCCATGCAAGCCCATCTCTCTTCTGAATTGGCAAGGGTGCAAAAAAAAAATCACATAAAGCCAGATCATGTGTGATGACAGGATCAAGGATGCCCAATCAACCCCCTGAGATTTTGGTTTAGCAACAAGTCACTCATTTACCCCAATGCCACGGTCTATCTATAGTCAATTTATTTCTCCACAAAACTCCTTGATTGGCTTCAAGAAGGAATTCCAATTTTTTTAAGATAGTTGCAAGAATGGTGACGTGAAGGTAATGTGAGGGATTAAAAAGGTATCAATTATCATAGCCCTACAATGGAAAGGAGTTAGGATGGACTCCCAACGCTTCATTTTCTTTTCAATTCATTCTTGAACCCAAAGGCTATCTTGTGAGAAGTCCCTTACTCGACAAGCACCCCTAAGTGTCTGAAGATGTTACCTCTCTTTTTTATTTTTTGGTCAGACTCACAATAGTGAGTGAATGTATGAAAATATCAAAGTAATTACAAAATGACCTCAAGCTCAAGCCAAGCCTTGAGATACTAAGAATTACAACTTGGGTGTCCTCCCCCTGTGGCTATCAAGATCATAGTAGATGTACTATAATTAAAAGATTTTACTTATCGCTCGCAGTTTGCCAAGATGGCATGGTAGCCCTACACCAATCGTCCGAGTCTTGTTTGCTTCCGCGCAGACAGATTGTCACTCCACTTTCTTGGATGATCTTTGAGAAGCTGGCCACATGAGGGTCTCTTTCAAACACCCAACGGTTCGCTTACCATAAATGGCAGAAGGGTCCTCGGGCTTCCAAATTCGCACCTTTTTGAAGCTTGATAAAAGCTTTGAGGGTCAAGCGTTTGAGAAGCAGATCCTTAAAGAGGTGAGTCCTTGATGAAAGTAACTTCTTGGAACCTTGAGGGCAATGATCTACTTTGTTTTGAAAAAGAAATTATGCTTAATAGCTTAGGTGATCCGACAAGCACTGTGAAGTTACCACCTTAAGTTCAAACCAAGGGCACAACCAATAGGTTTGATGAGAGTTGTAGCATCGGTCTAGCCTATAAGCCGTATTGGCATATTACAGGCTGGTGTACGTGAATCTAGGTGTGTTGCTCCACGGGCCTACCTCCCACAACTCCATCAAGACCCATTTATCATAGAGTCTTAGCCATTTGGATCTTTCAGATCCAACAAACATATTTGATGCACCAAAGTCTACCACATTTTAGTTAAAATGTACACAACTCACATAATGATCATACGTATCAATGTGCACTCGAACATCTCTTTATATAGACACAAAAAGTGTTTGGAATTTTCATTTCATGGGTCTTTTCATTTCCTAAACTCGCCATTCACTTATGCATTTAAAATATTTTGAAAGGCATGCAAGTGCTTTGAGGATCCCTAGGATTTGCGCTCAGACCATCAACTTTGCACAAATTGCATGAGCTTGGGGGGGCTCGCGGCAGCTGCTGGAGGGGATGGGATTAGTGGGAGGTTCTAGGGACGCTTTGCGTGGAGGCATTGGTGCATGCGGGGGGAGGATCTGCACTGTAGATGGGTGGGGGTTCTCCTCAGGTGTGAGGAGCCTGGTCACTCTATATCTCCTAACGCATGCATTCTTCTCAGCCAATTCATTTTTGGCTTTGGCTATGGCGACAACCCCTCCCTTAGTCCGGGGAGAATCTTGCTCGCCCAGCAGGTTCATGTCCTTGCCCCGTGGTGGTTTGACAGGTTTTGTGGTATGGAAATCTCTGCTTTATGGAGGTTTCGGTTCGGTGTGTGGTTTGGGGCTTGGCCCTTCTGTTGCATGGGCGAACTGGCGGTGGTTTGGCTTCACTTGGGGCTTGCGGGTGGTGATCTGTTTGTAACCTAGTACTTTTGTTGTTGCTTCTTGGAGATCTTGTTAGTTTAATGCGGTCGGGGTCTAGCTGGTGGAGACCAGGTCCGGTCTAGTTCGGTGGCGGTATTCTCTGATGGTCTTTCGGATGCAAGTCTGATTCGTTTTGGCTTGGTGGTAGAAGAGCTCTTGTGGTGGCACCTCTTGAGTCTATGATGGGTGATGGGGACTATGGACCCCGCCTGCACCTTCTCGACATGTAGTTTTTGTTGTTCTTTGATTTCGAGGGTGGCACAATATTCAACCAGGTTCTATGATTCGGTCTTCGGGGTGGCTCCTCTATATCAGCCGTTGTACTTGATCTATGGTGTTCTATGGTCTTGTGCTATCGTGTGGCTGGTTGTTTGGATACCTTAGCTCTGATTTGAGCAGGGTTTGGACTTGTAAATTTTTTGATGGTTATTAATATAGCATCACTCACAAATTGTGAGTTCTTGAAAAAAAAAAAAGATGTTTTGAAAGGCTTTTCATTTTTCCAAAAGTTGGGGAGAGTCCATGATGTTGATTCATAGCTTAATTTGGTAATCCAAAGTATACGTCGGCTTGGGATTGAAAATAGGAGAGGTGAACATAGTTAAGCAAGCCTAAAAAAACCTATTCTATGTTTCTAGTTTCTAGCTAACTCACTTCATATCCGATTGAAATTGATTCTCCAAAGTTAGACCTAGAATTAATGAAGACATGTGAAAGATGTGGGCTTGACACTCATCCCTTTGAGGTTTTCTTCTTCTCCAAATGTGGCAGTGGTCGTAGAACAAACATTTCTTAAACCTCAAACTAAGGAAGTGAACTTAACACTTATGTACTTGGAGGATTGGTTCTTTTCACTTAACAAACAATGGGGCAAGGATTGGCCAGAGTTGAGATGGGAGACACTCATGAAGAACATATGGCACCCAAAATGGCCCCATGAAATGAAGGTCTTTATATAGAAGGTTTTATGGGGAGCCTTGCCATTTGGGCTGAAGGTTCCCACCAAGGGAATTGGCCGAGATAGATGTTTGCAATGCAGAACGGCTAGCGAAGACCTCCCTCACCTTCTATACTCTTTATGGAGGAGGCTCACATTTCGGCACTACGTAGCATGAAATCTCATCTCCGGCTAAAAAGTCATGAGTGCAAACTGACTCTGCCTTCCTTCGTGATGTTTGTTAGGTAGTCAATTTGCGCAGTCAGAGAACACACTCTCTTTTTCTTTTCACTCGCACTCGCAGTCTCGTGCAAAGGATACCGGCAGTTACTCCACTCCTTTCTTTTTGCTCGCAGAAGGGCTGTCGATTGATCATCTACTAACATACTATGGCGGAAGCCTTCCTATGCCACGTGTCAAGTTCTGCGACGTGAAGGCATGCGACAAAAGAAAATGAAGGCTGCGAATGAAGCAAAAAATATACCTACTGCAATATTAACCCGCTTTTCATCATAGCGCTGGTGGCGGCTCTTGGTAGCTTTCAAATACGCATTGAAGTACAACTGCTGGCGGATTGCAGGGAACCTCAGTAGCCACTACCTCATTAGCACCTCATGAACATAGTCTTTCCTTGCTCTGCGTGAAGTACGAAAGAGAGAGAGAGAGAGAGAGAGAGAGAGAGAGAGAGAGAGAGAGAGAGAGAGAGAAGAAGAAGAAGAAGAAGAAGAAGAAGAAGAAGACGCAGGAGGCTCGAAGCCAGCTTGGTACGTTTCTCTCTATCATGCTTTAACTTGCCTTTCATGTCCAACGCTCTCTCTCTCTCTCTCTCTCTCTCTCTCTCTCTCTCTCTCTCTCTCTCTCTCTCTCTCTCTCTCTCTCTCTCTCTCTCTCTCTCTCTCTCTCCCCCCCGACGGCTATGCATGGACTGAGGGTACTAACAAGCAGTTGGCAGCCAAGGGTGAGGACGAGGAGGGGCCGTAACAGATTCGAGGACGCAGGACTGAGGGTACTAACAAGCAGTCGACAACGGAGGGGCCGTAACAGATTCGAGGACGCATATGCATGGACTGAGATAACAAGCCCGCCGACTGCAGCCAAGGGTGAGGACGAGGAGGGGCCGTGCATGCAGCCAAGGACGAGGAGGGGGTGGCGCCCGTTGCTAGGCCAAAGCCCTCTCTCTCTGAGTAGTCCTTTTTGCCTGCTTCTTTGCCGTCTAGTTGCAGCATGCTACGTCGGTCCCCTGCCTTGCTCATGCTGTGTCAGCCCCACTCCTTGCTTGCTGCGTCAGCCCCCCGCCTTGCTCATGCTATGTCAGCCCCCCGCCTTGCTTGCGAGCCATTAGCTTGAGCACATGAAGGCCTTCCAGCCAGCCAGTGCCTCATATATAGGGGTGTGAGAGAGCCGTTGTATTGCAGGTCGACCGGTAGAACTGCCTCTGTACTGCCTCTGCCGGCCAGCTCTTCCACCTCCAAGGTCACGAAGGACTGCCTCTCCCGCCATGCCTCTCTCCAAGGTCCCGAATGACTGCCTCTCCCGACACGGCTGCCGCCTTCATGTGCTCAAGTCTCCCACCATGCCTCTCTCCAAGGTCACGAATGACTGCCTCTCCCTATTTGCCAGCTGGAGGTTGGTCGCAAGCCTCATGTGCTAAGTGCAAGAGAGAGAAACGGACTGACCAGCATGGAGATGGAGAGAGAAAAGGGCAGCCGATTGCAGCATGGACAACGTTGGCACCCTCATCCCTCTCTCTCTCTCTCTCTCTCTCTCTCTCTCTCTCTCTCTCTCTCTCTCTCTCTCTCTCTCTCTCTCTCTCCACAAGTCAAAGAACAAACTTGGTGGCGAGTCTTTTACCTTAGTTCAAATTGAAGACAAGTCCTCTCTCTCTCAGTCGTCCTTAATTTTGCCTGGAAAACATACAATAGGGCGCGTTCAACTTTTTGTCAACAACTCCAAGACAAAAAGGAGTCTCACACTATGTAGCACAGTTCGGCCAGTTGCAATGGGGTTTAGAGTGTAGGGTTTAGCATTTAGGGTTTACAGAGTGCTCTAGCATGCCCTCTGTTGCTTGCATTAGCACATGATCAAAACACTAAATTGCACAGTAAATATGCGATGAGCTCCATGCATTCTCTGATCTCCAAAAATTTAGGAATGTAACTTTCTGTTAAAAGTTAAAACACTCTAAGAAAAACAGCTTATGTTTATAGACAAGCTTCCGTTGCCAATGCTAGGGTACAACAATGCGTCCAAGACGACGCACCTATACGAAGCATAGAACGTTGAAGTCTGCAAGTAAACCATACAGAAAAGAAGAACAAATAAATACGACAGTTCGTTAGGGTTTTCGAGATCCGTTGGGTGTTCAATGCCCATACCACTCACCTAAAATTCTAGACTATCATTACCCCCACTCTCTCACGCTTTTTTTATTGTAGAGATAGGCAAGGTTAACGCTCTCGTTTTTATTGTAGAGACAACAGCGTGTGCAAGCTGAGGCGAGGTGTGAAGCTCAACCAGGTCGCTCATCAGGTAAATATTTTGGTCCAGTTTTAATTTTTTTTGGTTAATTTTTTATTTATTATCATTTGTTTTTTCACTCAAAGAGAGAGAGAGAGAGAGAGAGAGAGAGAGAGAGAGAGAGATGTTTTGGTTAATGAAAAATGAAATGAAATGAAATCAAATATAACTAGGTTATGAAATAGAATGAATTTAAAAGACCAAAATGATTGTGAATGTTTTGAGTTAAATTAGGTTAATGTTTTGAAATAAATAGAACGGACCTATGCGAGCAAACTCTTACAAAAATGCCAAAGTCACCTATGAAATGAAATGATTTGTTAAATTAATGCTAGGACAAAATGATCGAGATAGGGAGAAATAAATGAAATAAAATGAAATGTTCTACTAATCATTACAATTAGGTCAAAAGGCCAAAATAACCTATGAGACCAAACTGTTATAAGAAATGTGAAGATAGAGAGAGAGAGAGAGAGAGAGAGAGAGAGAGAGAGAGAGAATGAAGTCGAATGAAATGAGATGTTATATTGACATCTTCAAAAGGCTAAAATCAACTATGAGTCCAAACTGTTACAAAACTGTGAATCTGATACCATGTATGGATGCTAAAAGACTAGAAAATACTACTACTACTACTAGAATCCATCCTCATTTGCACTCTAGATATTGAGAGAGTATGGCATTAAATGTTCTACTAATGTTTCCAAAAGGCCAAAATGATCTATGAGACCAATTTGTTACAAAATTGTGAACATTTTGACCTTAATCTAGGTTCATTAGGTTATATTAACGTTTTCAAAAGGCCAAAATCAAAATTAATGTCCAGACTATTACAAAACTGTGAATTTGATACCATGTGTGGGTAAGTTAGGTTAATGTTTTGGGGTAAATTAGGTTAAGGTTAATGAAATGAAATGATTTCTTAGATTAATGCTAGGTAAATTCACAAGAGAGAGAAATAAATGAAATGGACCTATGCCGACCAAACTCTTACAAAAATGACCAAAATGACAAAATGAAATGAAATGAAATGATTTGCTAAATTAATGCTAGGCCAAAATGATGGATGAGACCAATTTGTTACAAAATTGTGAATGTTTTTGACCCGAACTTAGGTAAATTAGGTAAAAGGCCAAAATAACCTATGAGACCTAACTATTACAAAAAATGTGAAGATACTAGAGAGAGAGAGAGAGAGAGAGAGAGAGAGAGAGAGAGAGAGAGAGAGAGAGAACGAAGTTGAATGAAATGAGATGTTATATTGACGTCTTCAAAAGGCTAAAATCAACTATGAGTCCAAACTATTGCAAAACTGTAAACCTGATACCATGTCACCGTGTCTGGGTGCTAAAAGACTAGAAAATACTACTACTACTACTAGAATCCATCCTCATTTGCACTCTAGATATTGAGAGAGTATGGCATGAAATGTTCTACTAACGTTTCCAAAAGGCCAAAATGATCTATGAGACCAGTCTGTTACAAAATTGTGAATGTTTTGACCTAAATCTAGGTAAATTAGGTTATATTAACGTCTTCAAAAGGCCAAAATCAACTATGAGTCCAAACTATTACAAAACTGTGAATCTGATACCATGTGAGGGTGCTAAAATACCAGAACAAAAATACTACTACTACTACTAGAAGCCATCCTCATTTGCACGTAGATATCGAGAGAGTATGGCTCAAATCCTCTGTTGTACTCTCTGCTATGTAGCCCCATAGCTACATAGCTGTCTGGATCTCCATAGCTCCTGTGCTTGATCGAGAGAGAAATAAAATGAAAGGAAATGGTATATTACATTGATTTAATGTCTTCAAAAAGGCCAAAATGACCTATGGGAACAGAGGGTTACAATGTGTTGAATCTGATACAAAGTCAGAGTAACAAAATGAAATGACAAAATGATAAAAAGATAAGATACAAGTACTATGGGATCCTAAACTGGTAGGTGTGAACTAAGACAACAGCACGCGTGCACGCGAGAGAGAGAGAGAGAGAGAGAGAGAGAGAGAGAGAGAGAGAGGGGTGGGGAGAAAACACACACAGACACACATAGAGAGACAAAGAGTTGAGAATGAACTGATTTTGAAGGGTACTTACATACATACATGCGTGCATGCTACACAACCACACACAAACACACACACACAGAGAGAGAGAGAGAGAGAGAGAGAGAGAGAGAGAGAGAGAGAGAGAGAGAAGAAGAAAAAGACCAAAGCGAGAGAGAGGGAGGGAGAGACATAGGGAGAGTTAAATGTGAGTAACAATTCCATCCAAATATGTAGATTTTGATGTCATAGAGAGGGTTTCCAAAGATCTCGGGCAAGATTTAAATGCCTAGAGCAATTCAAATAGATTCTTGCGTAGTCTTGAAAATCAAGGCATGATACTCAAAAGGAAATCCCAAGAGAGCCTTCATACTGAACTAAGATGGTATCTTTGTCTTCACCCTAATAAGGAAGACTTTTTTAGGGTCCTATCTATGGAAGTATTAAAGGATCTATCTAATGATAGGTCCTCCAAATCTGTCTATGCTATTCCAATGATAGTTAACATAACAAGTTTGTCACTCTCATACAAATAGTTTCAAAAGATCCCAAGGATATTATAAGTGCCCTGTTGTAAGAAATTCAAGAGGGAATTTGGACAATGAACATCTTCTTCTTAACAATAAGATAAAACACCTGATTGTTCTATACATCATGCCGAGTTTGATAATTGTGGGAGGAGATGATGTCCCAAAGAGGCAAGGACTGATCTATTTTCCATATGATGCGAACTGAGGGCTTCTCTCTTAATGCATTTACATATGCATTACAGTTCAAAATAATCCATAGTTTGATCACCAAAAGGTGACCACATGGATAGAAGATCACATGAAACCATTATAGATTTCAGAAAGGGTTGGATAGAGAGAATAACACGTGTGATTGAAAGATCCAGTACTGCTTTTGGAACCCTACAAATTTTAGATATAGAGTGAGAGAGAGAGAGAGAGAGAGAGAGAGAGAGAGAGAGAGAGAGAGGGAGATGGAGGGGGGGAAAGAGGGATGGGAAACATACCTAGAAACATACTTATTTAAAGAGACATATTGTAAAGTCAAGTTTTGTGGATGAAGTCCTAGAGCAACTACACTTACAATGTCTCTCTTTTTTTCTTAGGAACTTTATGGCACCTAGGGTATCTGCTGAATGTTTTGGTCATGGATTGGAAGTGATGGAGATAGTAATGGATCATATAATGATTCACTACTCTCCCGAAAACAAAGCTGACTTATTTCAAAGCATTGTTCGAGGTTTCTTTCCGGGTGTTACTATAGAAGAAGGTTGGAGAACCTACGATCGCACTTCCATGACTCGAGATGGAACACCCTTTCACCAGGTGTTTGTCAGAATCCAGAATGATCCCAGTCAATGGTTTCACAACCTACGCCTTTTGCAGATTCGAGTAAAGATGGGATACTCAGATGCCCTCTACCTTGATTCTGAGTTAGGTTGTTGTTCTATATGTGAAGTTTATAGAAAAATTAATGCGCTAAAGAGCATTGTAGGACCTGATAAGATAGAGAATCATAAGGAGCCTATTTTCAAGCGTCCCAGTGCTAAACGCTCTTTTCCCATTTTCAAATGTAGATGGGGTTGATCATGTATTGAGCAAAACTTTTATCTACTGAACAAAAGTGATTCATGAGCATTTTGGTTTGTTTTCCACTTCTCATGCAATCCTTTGTTGTTTTTCACATCTAGATAGAGATGATATATTTTTTTGATTCTAAAATAGCAAGCACTTAAAAAGTGAATATTCTACGAGGGTTACTTTTTAATTTACAAGCATTCAAACCTTCTCTTTGGTTGTCACATTTCTCTTTGCAACCACTGTAGTTTTTTGTGTACAGTAAAATGGAGATTAGTTGTGCCATTCCATTGGCTATTGCAACCAACGGCTTGATATCTTCTGGGATAGCTGTAAGTGCATCAGCGGGTGAAGAGGAGATACTGTCATCTCTTCCTACT
Organism: Adiantum capillus-veneris; assembly: GCF_014529385.1. Lineage (NCBI taxonomy): Eukaryota > Viridiplantae > Streptophyta > Polypodiopsida > Polypodiales > Pteridaceae > Adiantum > Adiantum capillus-veneris. Next base: position 64,664,505 of record NC_140936.1, read on the forward strand.
ATTCGCAATGTGCGTGCAGCAAAGAGAGCAGCTCAAAATGTCGGGAGGAATAGTGCACCTGTTAATGAACGGGAGATACTTTCATCTCTTCGTATTCGAAATGTGCGTGCGGCAAAGAGAGCATCTCAAAATGTCGAGTGGAATTCGAAGAAGCAAATTATTGAAACCTTACTAGAGATCAAAGCCTCTTGCAATAGGATGGAGACAATGCAAACCAATGTCTCGGATGTGGTTGAAACTTTAAGCTCTGCATTGGAGATTGAAAGTGGGATACTATGGAAATTGCAAGAAGAGACAAAAGCATCAAACTTGCAGAGATTAGAGAGTGAGGCATACATGAGAGAGAAACTTTCCAAAGTTGAGGATTCTCAAAAGATGATATTGGCATCTATTGAGAATCTTCGAAAAGAGGCTTCGCGGAGTCAACGTGAATCAAAATGACGAATGCAAGACAATAATCTACGACAAATAGTGCCAGGATTGAGAAGTATTGTCAATAAGCTTGGTGCTTTGACAAAGGTTCAAGGTTCAAGACTTTCAGATATCCGAGCTACCTCAAATAAATTAAGTTCTTTGGCTAGATTAGTTCGACCAAAGCAGCGTCAAGTTTCTCAACGACCTAATCCTACTAATCCTACTAATGGTAGAAATATGTAATGTTTTGTTGTATCTTCATCAAACTATTATTTTTAATAGAGTCAAGCCGTTGTGTCAAATGTATTTAGTCCTACTTATGGTAGAAATATGTAATGCTATGTTGTATCTTCATCAAACTGTACTTTTTAATTGAGTCACTATCAATGTGTCAAATGTATTTAGGTTAGAGGATATAGCTAGATGTCCCAGTTTATATTGATTTTTATTATGCATAAGGATGTTCTTTTAGTGACAAATCCAAATTATATGAGATCTATTTGCACCTGATTTCATAGATGGTATCAGGACCACGTATATTATCACCTGGTCATGCACGACGTAGTCGACTGTGTGATGATTCGCGAAAGGCGAGGCACCAAATAGCACGAGAGAGAATAAGGCATTCACTACAAAGTACTATTGGAACTTTATTGGAGTGCAATGAAAGGCAAAGCATGCATGATGTACATGAAGGAAACTCTGAAGCCATGAATGTTAGGACAACAATGAACTTAGTAGAGGGAAATTATTCTAAAGTAGAAAAGCACTGTTTGTCCATCCGCTTTGAATATCCAACGTCTCTTCTTTTACATCACAAGTCTATGGTACTAGTTCTATCCAAAAAGTGTGTGTTGCACAACTTAGGAAGCTTAGATTATGTTTTCTCCAAATGCGGAGCAAAGGCCTGGAAGGATGAAGGAAAGACTATCCAAACATTTGTGGGTAAATATTGCTGCTCTGATGGAAAAGTCCAATTACTTCCTTTGAATGAGCCACCAAATGAATTGAAAGATTTGATGAACTCAACCACAACAAGAAGTAGATAGTTCTTACAAAACATTCGAGGATATAATAATGCATTGGTATTTGTGTCTCTTGGTGCCCATATCGATGAGACTATTAATTATGGTGGGAGAAGTGTATACACTTTTAAGGTTCACGGCTCTGTCTATCATAGTATTGGTTCTTTAGCGCTAGCCGAAGGACAAAATAAAGTCCCACGCTTTGCACAATTATATTTTTTTGATACTGAACATGAGTTGAGCAACAGATTGCATCATGTTTCAAATTTAGATCGTAGTATTCTAGAGTGTTTACAGGTGATGATGCATACAGTAAATCCTTATGCAATTGCTCTACGATTTGCTGCTTCTTTGTCTGGAGATGCTATTGTACCCAATATGAGGATGGTTATTGCAGAGAATCGTTGTGATGGTTGGCAATATCTTTCTCCAAGGGGTTCTGAAGTTGCTGCAATTATGCCAAGACAAGGGGATGATAGAAATATTGGCTATCGCGACATTGTACTGAATTTTTGACACAGGGGGTTTGAAAAGAATCTCTAGCATGCATCGAGCTTACATGTCCTTATTGTATGTTTTATTATTTCCAAGTGGAGAGGATGGGTGGAATCTTTATTTAAAGACTACCGATGGAAAAAAATTGAGTCAAAAGCAATATTATGTCTTTCGCTTACAAATAAGAGATGATATTGTGGAGTGTCTTCTTCGAGGAGGTAGGCTATTACAACAGTATGTCGTGGATGCTTATAGTAATCTAGAGGAGTCACGGCTTTTGTGGATGCGAAATAACCAAAAAACACTCCGTGGTGAAGTGTACCAAGGATTGGTTGACATGGTTGAGGCTAGAGATGGCTTAGAGAGGGCTGAAGGTCAAAATGTTGGCCGTAGAATTGTTTTGCCTTCGTCTTTTGTGAGAGGTCCTAGATATATGTGCCAACTATTTCAAGATGCAATGGCAATTGTTCGTAGTAGGGGAAAATCGGATCTCTTCATCACATTCACATGTAATCCACGATGGAAGGAAATAGATGATGCATTACTACCTGGACAAAGTGCTGTTGATCGTCCTGATCTAACTATACGAGTGTTTTATCAGAAGTTCCAAGATATGATGCATTTACTTATCAAGCAAGCCGTATTTGGGGAGGTGATTGGACATGTTTCAGTGATTGAGTTTCAGAAGAGAGGTCTTCCTCATGCACATATATTGTTGATACTTGCATCCGAATATAAACCCATAGATACATTACACTATGACAAGTTGGTTTGTGCAGAGCTCCCTGACAAGAATGTGTTTCCAGAATTATTTGATGTAGTGAGTCGTTGTAATGTTCATGGGCCATGTGGTCCTTTGAACCCACGTTCTCCATGTATAGTTGATGGTAAGTGTAGATTCAAGTTTCCATGAACATTTTCTACTTCTACAAATGTAAACGAAAGTGGATATCCCGTGTATATGAGAAGAGATGATGGAAGGTTTGTTACGTCTAAAAATTACAATTTAGATAATCGTTGGGTTGTTCCTTACAGCCCTCTCTTATCACTAAGATACCAAGCCCATATTAATGTGGAGATTTGCTCAACTGTCACTTCCGTGAAATATCTTTATAAGTATGTCTACAAGGGACATGATCGAGCCATTGTTGTCCTTCAAGATGGTGAAGGAGCTACTGATGAGATCAAGAGTTATCTCAATGCACGTTATGTTTCTGCATCTGAGGCTATGTGGAGAATATTTGGCTTCGACATGCATAGTGAAAGGCCGGCTATTCAACGATTGCAAGTACACCTTCCATTGCAGAATATGGTCACATTTCAAGATGGTGATGATGTATCACATTTGCTAGATAATGAGAAAAATAGAAAAACTACCTTGACAAAATGGTTTGTTGCAAATAAGAATTATCCTGAAGCAAATAGCTTCACATATACTGACTTTCCAAATGGTTGGGTATGGAATAAAAGTCGAAAGGCATGGTCTCCACGACAACAGGGTGTTTCTATTGGAAGAATGTATAATATTGTCCCTACTGTTGGTGAGGTTTATTACCTACGAATGCTTCTCAATATTTGCAAGGGATGTAAGTGTTTTGAAGACTTGCGTATGTATGATGGTTACGTCTATGATACATACAAGGAGGCATGTATAGCTAGAGGATTATTGCAAGATGATGAAGAATGGTCAATTTGCCTCTAAGAGGCATCTTTTTTTCCAAAATGGAACGCAGTTGAGACAATTGTTTGCAATCATATTAGTCTTTTTTGAGCCACTTCATCTGGCTGCTCTTTGGGACAGGTTTTGTATTGAATTTTGTGAGGACTATGTTTATGCCCTAAGGATGCGTATTTCAGATGCAAGTGTGCGATTTGATGTGGCAAAAAATCAAGCATTGCTTCATATAGAATGCTTTTTGCAACAACATGGCAAGAGGCTTTGCGATTATATGTTGCCTGCAATAGACTCAACATTGGTATCCTTAAGTGAAAATGGTGTTATGGCTGAAGAAACAATGTTCAATGTTGATGAATAGTGTAGTATAGCAGATTGTATGGAAACTTCCTTAAATGAGGATCAGCGAGATGCTTATCACCAAGTGCTACAAGCTGTTGACACACATTCAGGGAAGGTATTTTTCCTAGATAGTCTTGGTGGCTCAGGAAAAAATTACTTATATAATGCACTTCTTTCACGAGTGCGAGGAAGTTGTAGAGTTGTTCTTGCATGTGCATCCTCGGGTATTGCAGCTTTGCTTTTGAGTAATGGAAGAACTGCTCATTCTAGGTTTAAGATACCTTTGGAGCTTCACCCTGAAGCAACTTGCAATATAAAGGTAAATAGTCAACTTACAGAAATTCTAAGGAATGCAGCTTTACTTATATGGGATGAAGCTCCCATGACACATCGCTATGCGTTTGAAGCAGTGGACAGAACTTTAAGAGATATTATGCAGCAAGATACTTTGTTTGGTGGAAAAGTCATTTTTTTTGGAGGTGACTTTTGACAAATACTACCTGTTGTACCAAAAGGTAGTCGTACAGACATTGTAAATGCTTTGTTGTGTCATTCTCACATATGGAAATACACGAAGATACTAAGGCTTTCCAAAAATATGCGTATAGTTGATTGCGGTTTAAATTCACTTCAACAAAGTTTTTTCGGTTGGGTGCTTGATATTGGCAATGGGGTTATGGATGATGGAGGAGACTTAGATAGAGTCAAAATACCTTCACACATGATGCTTCCAGGAAATAGTTTGGCAGATCTCCTAAGCTTTATATATGGAGATTTGTGTCATTTGCAAGATCATGCAACTTTTTTCAGAGATCGAGCAATACTTGCTCCACGGAATAAAGAGGTGGATTTAATTAATGACTATGCATTGCAAAGAATGCATGGAGATTGCAAAGAGTATTTGAGTGCAGATTCAATTTGTATGTCAGAGGAAAACACACATTTGTATACAATTGAATATCTGAATAGCCTTACTCTTGGTGGTGGTTTTCCACCTCATGCTTTAATCTTGAAAGAAAATGCTCATATCATGTTGCTGCGCAATTTGGATCCAAGATGTGGATTATGCAACAGAACTAGATTGATATGAAAGCAATTTCATCATAAGGTAATTAAGGCAGAGATAGTTACATGATCAAATATTGGAGAGAGAGTTTTTCTTCCAAGGATTGACTTTATTATTGGAAGCCATCAGGGGCTTCCATTTCAAATGAAGCGTCATCAATTTCCAATTAGGCTTGCTTTTGGGATGACTATCAACAAAGCACAAGGGCAAACACTTGGAATTCTTGGTCTATATCTTGAGTCATCGATCTTCTCTCATGGACAGTTGTATGTTGCAATGTCACGTGTACGAAGTGCAGCTTCTATGAGGATTGTTGTCAATACTGAAAACACTCAAGCGGAGTGTTACTACACTCCAAACATTGTATTTAAGGAAGTATTACAACTAGCGAGCTCATAACAATAAGTTCAAATTGACATTGTAGCTCTCACTTAAAGTCAGACACACTTGATGTTAAATGTTATTCATATCTCTTAGATCAAAGTATTTCCCACAGATGGATCCTCGACGCAGTGCCTCCTATGTAGTGGGTCACATCACTGAATTCATTCGAGGTATTTATCTTCTTTTTTAAATTAGTTTATTATTAACTTGACCTATTATTTTCTTGAGAAGATTGTCTTATACATTAACTTACTCTGTTGAAGATCCACCGCAATGGACGGGAAGAGTTCCTGCTATGTTTTTGGTGATCTTATTTGATCAAAATCATATTATATTGTAAGAGTTTTTATATATGATATATTTGTAGTTTTAAGCTTTTATTGCTCTACATAATTCATGGATTCCTTTGTAGAGATCCCTCCCATCGAGGTTTTATCATCGTAGGTGTTTATGAAATGCTATACTTAGGTAGAGATATGTCCATGGAAGTTCTTGGATACTACCATGTTGCCTTTTCTTCGAACCACGAGCATCGTCAAATTCAAGTTAATATTTGGTTTGTGAGTGACGAGAGGCCAGTCAATGCACAACAGGTGGGGGTTGTTGGAGACCGCACTACACCATATCGATTGAGGATATTTACTCAAGTTGAAACACCACCCCGTGTCTTGCAAAATGTATACAACATAGGTCCTTGGACTTATAGAATCCCTAACGTGGTCTCTCAAAGGCTACACTTTGAATAACTATTTTGTATTGTCTCTTTGTGAAGTTGTGAAATTTCAAAGTCTTTTGAATTGCTTTCATTCCTCTCTCTCTCTCTCTCTCTCTCTCTCTCTCTCTCTCTCTCTCTTACACCCTTCACTAAAACAAAAGAAAGAAGGACATGATTCTCTACGGCATGATCGTCAACTATACTTTTTAATCTATTTCATATTTGTTCCTCTTAAACTTCCAAATCTGTGCTGTTAGATCAGATAAAGAATGGCACGATACATCATGGTTTCGTACACCCTCAATGATGTACCTACTTATATTAGAGGTATGTAAATGTAAAATCTTATCTTTGTTACTTACTTTTACCATGAATGAGAACTTATTGGCCTTTATTTGTATGTTTACACGTGTAACATTTTTTCTAGATCCTCCATTGTGGAGGGGTCATGCACATGCTGAGGATATTATTCGTATTGTCGAGGATTTTGAGATCCTTCGGTACGTATAGCTTGAACTTGAATCCATATGACGTTAAATGTGTTGTTACTTTTTATGTCTGAATGGTTGGTTGTTATTTTCATTGCAAGCTTCAATATTATTGCAGACATTCTGTCTTGGCATTATATGAAGCACGATATTTTAGAAGTGTTGTAGGTTATTATCACATAGAGTTTGATATAGATGATATGCGAATAACTGTACGAGAGTTAGGTATGCAACGCCCTCTCAATTGCAACTTTTCATACGGTCCCTATGGAGTGAATGAATGGATGTTTAGAATCTATTCTTTGGATGAATCACCTCGACGCCTCGATCGTAGTGTTCGACGTGTCGGACCTTGGATCTTGAGAGTTCCAAGTAGAGTGTGTCGTAGGCTCAACTTCTCTAGATGATCAAACACTTTGATCCATTGTTTATGCATTCTAAGTACCATATTTTTTTAGTTACTTTTGGCTTAATCAAGTGGGTTTTTATCTACTACATAGGTTAATGTGTGTGTGTGTGTGTGTGTGTGTGTGTGTGTGTGTGTGAGAGAGAGAGAGAGAGAGAGAGAGAGAGAGAGAGAGATTTGTGAATTGCTAATGTAGGTTAACATGGGTCATGATGTATTGGCTATTCTCCCAATACATATAAGGATGCTTATATATTTGAAAGTTAAGGAAGAGTAAATTTGTCAAGGATATGGTACATGGTGTTGGTGGAATAGCATTACACTATGCAAAGTGTCACAAATATTGAGCGAAATAAAATTGATGAGACTCCTACAAGAACTACATATGGTTGATATTTATTACGTCAATGTTTGTGGTTGTGATATTCAATTGCGAAAGATATATCACAATCACAAATCTTGCATTTCGGATGAAGAGTTTCAAATTTTGAAACTAATTGTGAAGTTTATCAATGTGGTATAGTGGAGTGATCCTCATCCGTCCAGTTATAGAGTAGAATATGAGTCGTTGTAAACAAAAAAATTGAGGTTGTTGTAAAGACTTTGAACTAATGAACCTCTTGACACTTTTTGGCATGACAATTAGTAATTGAAGTGTTCGTATTGCGCTTATACTTTTTTAAAGTGTTTAAGTGGCCATGTTGATCATCTCTCTCTCTCTCTCTCTCTCTCTCTCTCTCTCTCTCTCTCTCTCTCTCTCTCATTTTAAGCTTTGAGTACTAATGTTGTCTTCTTTTCTTGCAGCCAATTAAATGGCCCACAAAATTGTGAATATTTTTCCAAGCGTAAAAAAATTTATTGTTGATGCCTTTGAAGAAAATTTGTTACGTGCTGAACGGGGATGGCAATGGGCATGGGAAGTGATTGAGAAAAACTACACTGTTTGGGGATCATATGTAGATGAAGAGTTGGACACGATTTACATCAAGTTGCTTGATCCCTATTTCTTTCCCAACATTAGGCTCATGCTCTTAAAGCAAGAGCTTGGGTTGATTCGTCATTACAAGATTTACTTGAGCTCGGTTCAAAAAATAGATTTAAGAGAAGTTTGTAGAGCTCCAACGCAATATCTTGGTCTTGTTGAAATAGCACGACTTAGAGTGCTATGCAGATATGTTCCTAAGCCTTTTTGGCAATAATGTAAATTGTTTTTTTTTTTAAAATATGTCTCTTTAGTCATGTGCTTTTATGTGATCTCTCTCTCTCTCTCTCTCTCTCTCTCTCTCTCTCTCTCTCTCTCTCCCCCCTTCTTGTTCTGTCATTTTGTCCCCCTCCTTCCCATCTTAGGATATGCGGCTCATGTGCCCGTTTGTATGACTCCCTTAAAAGCTAGTACTCCCGCGTCGAGTCTTCACACCCACCAATTGAGTTGTACCAGTCATATGATGGAGCTACCATTGTAATTTGTGTATTTGGTCCCATAGGTCATATTTGACCTCTGAGGACGATAATCAATCTATCTATCTATCTCTCTCTATGCAAAAGGGGTTAAATGTACCAGGAGTAGTTTAAAGGGGCCAAAGACAGAAAGTGTCGATTGTGTGACTGTCGATCGTGTGTGTCATTGAGAAATGTATAAAGATGCACACACACAAACACATATAGAGTGAGGTGGTAAGAGTGACCGAGGCCCGCCGGTAGGCGGGGCGTGCGAGTTACATATAATCTCTCTCTCTCTCTCTCTCATTCAGTCAGTCTCTCTCTCTCTCTCTCTCTCTCTCTCTCTCTCTCTCTCTCTCTCTCTCTCTCTCTCACACACACACACACACACACACACACACACACACACCCCTGAACTTCAATATTATAAATTTCTAAGAGCTGCTTGATAGTTTGTCTACATTCAACTTGGTTCCTTTTCCTAAAGATTAATTCAAACAGCTAGGATGGATTCTCCATGTGGGAGTTTAGTTTGTTTTGAGGGTATAAATTTCTCTATTGGAAGAGATTTAATTGAATCCAAGGCCCAAGGTTGAGTAAATGGTCTCTCTCTCTCTCTCTCTCACACACACACACACACACACACACACACACACACACACACACACACACAAACACACACACACACACACACAGCTAACACTAAAGGATCCTTGCATCTCAGTTTGTAGAGCATAGAGGGAGGCCTCAAAGGACATTGTGAATAGTCCAGAAGTTTACGAGAAATTGACTTTTCCCATGTCAGTCATCTAGGTTAGCGTTCAATCTCAAGATGCTTTCATTCTAGATGTTTCGAGGGTGTTTCTTTCCACATTGTATTCTTTTCCCACTACCATACAATTGGACATGAACTGTTAGTCAAGGTAGGTGGGCAGCTAATTGAAACCATTTTAGCAAAGGGCGCCACCAGCCCCTCAAGGCTTCCTCGAGCCCCAACTCCTCGAGCTCATATACCATTGGCTTTACAAAACTGAAGCCACTACCAATATGCGTGAATAATAGCACCGTAGTTATATGATCATGCAATGTATGCTCTATGAGTTGATTCCCTCCAAAGTACAACCCAATATGAGTGTCATGCTAGGTGCTATCCAAGGACCAATTGGCTTTCAAGATCGATGTCTTTGTAAAATAGGATGCTCAAGAGGGGGAATGCTTGAAATGCAAAAATCTCAATCTGTCTCTCCGCACGCGTGCGCGCGCACACACACAATTTCTAAGACAAATTAAGGCTCTCTTTATATTGATAAGTGTCATGAAGATTGTATTTACTTGAGGAGTGTTAAAAAAGTACCTTGGAGGCATCAGCGAGCACCACACATTGTAGAAAATCAAGAGGATGTATGGAGAGTATATTCTTGATTTATCCCAACCTTATCTTCACTACATTGTATTCACGTCTTATGATTGTGACCTAGAAAAACAAAAACAATTTGGACCTAGGCTACTCTACTACTATTCGATCCCGGCTCTCAATTGTCAAAAAGGAATAAAGGATTAGAAATCCAACCAAAATAAATACAAGGGTATTTTGGGAATTTTGAAATTGGAGGGGTGTTTTGGGAATTTCCACAAATTAGAAGGGTATTTTGGTAACAAGAGAGAGAAATTTCTAGACGGCACTGCCTGCCTCCCTGCGCGTGGAAAGATGTACTAAGCTTAGTTATGATCAAACTTATTCTTTTTCCTTTTCCCAAAGAGAAGTATCTTGTGAGATTCCTCTCAATGAGACATGCGTACAGATCTTCTAAGATTTCAACAATACACTCCCCTTAAGGTTGGTCATTTTTTCACTTGAGCTTTATACCATTTTCCATTGGATGGAAGTTCTTAAGAAATTCTTGATAAGCTAGTTGTCACTGAATTTAGTGCGAGACAGGCTATGAGCTCGCTTCAAGTGTACGTGTGTATAAAAAGAAAAAATACTTAATTTGTTTGAATTAATCTATACTATACTATATATATATAAAGGGGGAAATGAGCCCCCCTTACCCCACATGTCACGTGTTTGGCTCTGCCTTGCTTGACAAGTATGCCAGATGTCTTGCACTGTATTAAACACAAAAAGTGCTTGAGGAGCTTTCTGTTTGGGATGTCGTATCTTGGAATGCATTGATAGTGGGATATGCCCAACTTGGGCATTGCCTTGGTCAACATGTATGCCAAATGTGGTTCACTTCATAAAGCATAAAAAGTGCTTGAGGAGCTTCCTGTCCGAGATGTCGTCTCTGAATGCACTGATTGCGGGATATGGCCAACTTGGTTACGACCAAGAAGCTCTAGGTTGTTTTCGACAGATGCGAAGGGAGGGTGCCTCTCCAGATGCAATAACATACGCTTGGCTCTACCTTGGTCAACATGTATGCCAGCTGCAGTGCACTTCATATAGTTTCTTGAGGAGCTTCCTATTCGGGATGTCGTCTCTTGGAATGCACTAATTGTGGGATATGCCCAACTTAGGCAGGGCCAAGAAGCTATGGCTATTTTGGGCAGTTGCAAAGCGAGGGTCTCTCTCCAGATACAATCATATCCACTTGGCACTACATTGGTATGCATGTATGCCAAATGTGGTGAATTTCAAAAGCACAAAAAGTGCTTGAGAAGCTTCCTGTCCGGGGTGTCGTCTCTTGGAATGCATTGGTTTGGGATATGCGCAACTTGGGTAGGGCCAAGAAGCTCAAGCCTATTTTTGACAGATGCAAAGCGAGGGTTTTCACTCGAGATGCAATCTCATAGGGCCATGGTGAGGAAGCTATGGGTTGTTTTAAGCAGATGCAGAGAGAGGGCATCTCTCCAAACAGAATCACGTACAATCGCACCTTAAACACGAGTGGCATTACACAAGATGCTGATATGGGCAAAATAATTTACTATGATATGGTTAGTTAGGGGTTTTTGAAATCAAACGGTGTGCTTGTCTCTACCTTGCTCAACATGTATGCCATATGTGGTGCACTTTCTTATGCCCACCAACTTGGACAGGGCTAAGAAGCTCTTGGCTATTTTGGGTAGATGCAAAACGAGGGTATCTCTCCATATGCATTCACATACGCTTGGAACTGCCTTGGTCAACATGTATGCCACATGTGGTGCAGCTCATAAAGCACAAAAAGTGCATGAGGAGCTTCGTGTTTGGGATGTCGTCTCTTAGAATGCACTTATTGCAGGATATGCCGTCCAACTTGGGAAGGGCCAAGAAGCTCAAGCCTATTTTTGATCGATGCAAAGCAAGGGTTTTTACTCCATATGCAATCACATATGCTTGCATCTTAAAGGCAAGGTTCGTGTCTAGGAAGCTATGGGCTATTCTTTGCAGATGCATAGAGAGGGCATCTCTCCAAATGCAATCACAGACACTCACACCTTGAAGGCATGTGGCATTACACATTTTGCTGATATGGGCAAAAGAATCCATAATGATACGGTTAGTTAGGGCGGCCAAGAAACTTTGGGTTGTTTTCAATAGATGAAAATCTCTAGATGCTTCCTATCCAAGATTTCGTCTCTTGGAATGCACTAATTGTGGGATATACCCAACTAGGGTAGGGCCAAGAAGCTCTAGACTGTTTTCAACCGATGCAAAGTAAGGGTTTTCCCTCTAGATGCAATCACATACGCTTGCATCTTGAAGGCAAGGGTCAAGGTTAGGAAGATCTGGGATGTTACATCAGATGTAGAGAGATTCTCTCTCTTCTCTCTCTCTCTACATAAGCCCTACATTTAGATCTAAATATAGGGCTTATGTAGAGAGAAGAGAGAGAATGAGAGAGAGAGAGAGAAGAGAGATTCTCTCTCTCTCTCTCTCTCTCTCTCTCTCTCTCTCTCTCTCTCTCTCTCTCTCTCTCTCTCTCTCTCTCTCTCTCTCTCTCTCTCTCTTCTCTCTCTCTCTCTCTCTCTCTCTATATATATATATATATATGTATGTATGTTGGGCTTATGTAGATAAAGTTGGAATGCCCAATCGCCGTGAGAGGCCTTATCATTGTACCATGAGTAAGAGCGAGCAAGAGAACGACTAGCATGAGCTCTCTTTTTTCTCTCTCTTGCTATAGCTAGCAAAGCAAAACCCATTACGACCGATGTACCTTTGCTTAACTTCACTCGTTGCAGCAGCCTATCAAGCCACATATTCTCCTTCGCTAAAACCAAGGATGGTGGTCCAAAATTGGATGTCCTTGACACCGCTTGGTGGGTTTTCGAAGTTGAACTACTAAAGTTATAAAAGATGGAAAAAGGTAAATATAGGAGAATATTTACAGTGAAAATTTTTGGAGTTTTTATACTTGTCTTTTTTTTAATGTCCCATAACAGATCGACGTGGGTGTAGACATGGGTGTGACTTTCAGCATGCGAGGAAATAGAGTCTACTATGCTCTCTCTCTCTCTCTCTCTCTCTATCTTTCTATATATATGTGTGTGTGTGTGTGTGTGTGTGTGTGTGTGTGTGTGTGTGTGTGTCCATGGTGTAGACATGGGTGTGGCTTTCAACATGCAAGGAAGTAGACTCTACTATGCTCTCTCTCTCTCTCTCTCTCTCTCTCTCTCTATATATATATATATATATATATATATATATATATATATATATATATACACACACACACACACACACACACATCCATGGTAGCTCACACCAGTACCATATCTACAGAGATGATGATAGAAGTTGAACGTGATCCCTTCACCAACCTCAAGTTAGGGATACCTGCATTTATTGAGGGGACTATCATGGAAACCATGAGTATTCACAAACCTGTCAAAAACCAAGTGTTTTTGTGGGGCTATTGGGAGAAAAAGAATCGTGATAAATGATGCAAGGAGTGCAACCCTGCTAAAAAGCTGAACTTTCAAGAACTAGGTCAAGGAACAATATCTGCAAATCCATGGCTAGATGTTGGTGTTGGTAGACCCAAGGACCAACAAAAGTAGAACAATAGGAAATTCTAGAGAAGCTCATGCATGATCATCCTTTTTCCAAGTTGAGGAGTTCAGATGTGCAATCCACTCTTCTTTCCAACCTTCGCAACACATTGATTGGGCTGAAAGTACCCCACTTTGTAAGTGAGATTTTTGTGAAGGGAACCTCTTTGACGATGATAGTGAACAATGGTGATGAGAGAACAACATCAATGAACCAATCCAAAAATTTTGTTGTCTTGGTTGTTCCTTGACATAATACACCAAAAAAAACAAGTAGTAGAATGGAAATGAAAGATGAGGATGAAGTGTTGCCACTTAGTGATTGTCATAGACCATTGGCTTTGCATACAATTATCACAAGTGAAACTAGAGATTTGGTGACTGCATTCCACAAGAGTTTCATCTAACAAAAAGGATATTTGTAAGCACACGATTGAGGCAAAGTATGTCATCAAACATCCCATTCATCTTCTAGATGACTATCAGGTAATATGCTTTTCCTACAATGCAATCCTTTGTGGCCTTGGTTTTTATTGGAATAGTATAAAATTTGTAGTCTTTGGGCATCACCTCATGTTTGGTTGTACAATACCAAATTGATAGTCTTTTGCCAACAATCACTCTAGGCCATATAGCATCAGGTTGGTACATTTTGGGAAGAAATCCTTGTAGGTACCAATTCCTAGGTCCATAGTACCATGTACCAATTTCTAGCTCCATAGTATCATTGTAGGTACCAATTTCTACATCCATAGTATCAAACTTGGTGCTTCTCTGGATTTTTCATAGTACCAAATAGTATGCACAATACTTTATTGGTTACAATGCCCAGAAGTATGGATGCATAGTCCTAATTTGGTATTTTTGAGCACCACTCACCCTTGGTAGTGTAATACCAAATCATTCTTTTGGAAACAGATTTTGTGCTTTCAATATATCCTGCAAAGTACCAAACTAGATGCACTGTACCAATTTTTGGGCTTTTTTGTATCTAGAAAAGTTTTGATTTTGGTACTATGGATTTAATTTGGTAGCATGCAATATACTATAAAGTACTCAATTCGATACTATGGATCCGATTTGGTACTATGCAGGGTACTTTTAGTGTGTTTGCATAGTACCCTAGGGGATCCACATTAACAATTTTGATACTTTTGGGCACTTCTCACACTTGGAAGTTGGAAGTATAATACCAAATTGTATTTTGGAAATAGAGAGATCCAAAGGGATCTGCAAGGAAATTGACGTCTTGGAAGCCATTGAGCTTGGCTTGTGAGCAGGACTTTGGGGGGAATCAAACACACACACACACCACACGCTGCCCTTGCGAGCCCGAGACAATGAGCTTGAAGCTAATTGAGCTCGTGAGTAGTAAGAAGTCAAAGGCAGGTAGCTTCAACACAGAGTCAAAAGCCTTCAAAACTTCAAGACAAGCAAAGCAAGGGTCGAGAGCCAATCAATTGTGAATCAAAGCAGTAAGTTGTCAAGCAAGGAGACTTTAGAATAGTCAATCGGAGCAATAGGAACAAAAATGGGTGCGGGCAAACTCCCACTTGAAGGCCAACGCAGCCCAAATGACCTGGTATGTACAACCGTGAAGCAATCTAGTGGCTTCAACCTATACCCATCAACTCACTGCAATGTGTAAACCACTCCAAAGCTAAGCCTTTCATCAAAGCATCTGCTGGGTTGTCATTAGTGTGTACCTTGACCAAATCAACGAGCTTTTTGGCCAAGAAATCTCTCACGAGATGATACCTGACTTCAATGTGTTTCGATTGGAGTGAAACACGGGATTCCTTGGCAATGCAAGATCACTCTAAGTATCACAATATATCACTAGAGTCTCATCAATGCCAAGATTTTTGACCAAGCGAGATAACCATACAACCTCTTTACTTGCATCTGACAATGCAACGTACTCTGCTTTCGTAGTGGAAGACGACGTACAATATTGAAGACACGACCTCCAAGATACTACTGCTCCAACAAATATGAAAACATAGCCAGTTGTTGATCTCCTATTGTCAACACGACCCGCATAGTCTGCATCCGCATAACCCACGATGGATGCATCGCTTTTCCCGAAGCGTAAACACCTGTTGACCAAGCGAGATAACCATACAACCTCTTTACTTTCATCCGACAATGCAACGTACTCTGCTTTCGTAGTGGAAGACGACGTACAATATTGAAGACACGACCTCCAAGATACTACTGCTCCAGCAAATATGAAAACATAGCCAGATGTTGATCTCCTATTGTCAACACGACCCGCATAGTCTGCATCCGCATAACCCACGATGGATGCATCGATTTTCCCGAAGCATAAACACCTGCTGACCGTACCTTTGAGGTACCTAAGAATGTGCTTCACTGCTTCCCAATGCTTGCTGCCAGGATTTTCCATATATCGGCTCACCACTCCCACTGCAAAAGAAATGTCTGGTCTTGTGGCCACCATAGCATACATGAGACTGCCCACTACCGAAGAATATGGTACCTTAGCCATTTCAGCTCGCTCAACATCAGATTTGGGTGCATCTTCCTTGCTGAGTTTCAAGAATGCCTGCATTGGGGTACTCAGTGCTTCCCTCCCTGCATATTGAAACGCTGCAAAAACTTTCTCAATGTATGTTTCCTGAGATAACTCAAGAATATGACGTCATCATCTAGATTTCTTGTGTACAAGCAGTGATCCTCTTCACTCCTTTTATATCCTTGAGACCTCATACATGCATCAAATTTATGATACCACTGCCTTGAACCCTGATTTAAGCCATAAAGTGCCTTTTTTAGCTTACATACTAGCTCCTCACGATGTGTTTCTCTTGAACAAACCCTTCAGGCTGCTGCATGTAAACATTATCATCAAGATCCCCGTGAAGGAATGCTTTCTTCACATCCATTTGGACAAGTTCCATGTCCTCAATCTCTACAAGACCAAATACGGTTCTAAGCATTGTCACCTTGACCATAGGCAGAAGATTTCATCAAAATCGACTCCCTTTTGCTGTTTGAACCCTTTGGCTACAAGTCTAGCCTTGTACTTTGGATTTGGATCACGTGAGGTAAATTTCTTCTTGTAAACCCATTTGCAAGGTAAAGCTTTCGCATCATTTGCAAGTTCTACCAAGTCCCAAGTGTCATTAGCTAGAATTAAGTTATACTCAGATTCCATAGCCTGCTCCCAGTTCACCACATCATCCATCATCATGGCTTCTTGGTAGCAGCTTGGCTCACTGCAATCGGTCAACATGATGTAATCAAGACCTGGCTTGAAACGTGCAGGTGGATGAGAGACACTAGTAGACCGTCTCACTCCTTGACCATTGCTATCCGCTCCCTCTGGAGCATTGCTAGTGGAAGGTAGATCACTAACCCGCTGAGTTGATTTCATTGTCTTTGAGGCAACATCCTCAAAAGTGAATCTCCGAATCTCTATTTCCTTGATAGGTTGTTTATGCATCTTCGACTTGTTGAAGATCACATTTAAACTACGAATGACTCGACGAGATTCCGGGTGCCAGGGACGATATCCCATATCTCCATCTAAACCATATCCAATGAAAATACATTTGTGTGACTTTGGCTCTAACTTATGTCGAAGTTGTTTAGGCACGTGAGCATAAGCTTCACAACCAAAAACACATAGATGGTCATAGTGGGGCTTACGTTTAGACCATAACTCTTTTGGAATCTCATAATTCAATGGCGTACTAGGCGAACGATTTATAATGTGCAAAGCGGTCAAGACGTCTTCTGTCCAAAAGCCTTGTGTGAGATTTGCCCTAAAAAGCATGGTTGTGACTCTTTCCTGAATCGTACGATTCATACGCTCAACAACTCCATTATGAGCTAGTGTGTATGGTGCCACTAAAGTGCCTTTTAATCCCCCTTTTAGCATAGGAATTGTCAAACTCCTTGGAGACATACTCTCTACCGTTGTTAGTTCGCAACCTCTTGAGTTTCTTGCCAGACCGATTCTCAACGAGTGCTAAAAATTTTTGGAACACAGGAAGAACTTGATCCTTATGTTTCAAAGGATATGCCCACACCTTTTGAGTAGAGTCATCTATGAATGTCTCAAAATAGTTGCCCCCCCCCCCCCCCAGAGATTTGGTTGACATAGGACCACAAACATCACTATGTACTAAATCTAGAGGTTCAGCTCTCTTTTGACCCGATGGTAAGTGCACGGACCTAGATTGTTTGCCATAGATACAGTTCTCACAAATAGGAAAGTCAACATAAGACAAGACAGGTAAGTAGCCAAAATGAGTCAGAGTTCTCATTCCTTTTTGGCTAATATGACCTAGTCGGCAATGCCACAACTTAGTAGACGGCAGCTCGGCTATAGATATGTAATCATGAACAACATCTAACACATGCATGGAATACAAGGTACCATGCTTCTAAACTCTGAGTACAACAAGATTACCTTTGTGTACTATCCACAAACCATTGACAAATGTGGTGTTGTAGCCCAAATCATCAAGCTAACCAACAAAAATTAAGCTTTTAATCAACTTGGGCACATGTTTGACATTGCATAAAGTAAAGTGTGTGCCATTCCTTAGATGAAATTTGACGTTTTCAACACCCTCAATTTTTAGTTCATAAGCATTACTAAGTCTCACTTTGCCACAAGAGTGAGAATAAGTAGAGACCCACTCTCTATGTGGTGTCACATGAAAACTCGCACTAGAATCTACTATCCAATTCTGTGCATACTGCGCATCTTCTGTAACAAAAGCCTGGACAGGTAGATCTGCTGTGAAGACCAATATGTCAGAGGTAAGTGGCATAACAACCGCTGGAAGAGTCTCTACAATAGGAGCATTTGAAGACTCTAGCACATTGATCTCCTCTAACTTTGCTTTGCACTTGTTTGAATCATCAGACTTCGAAGTTTCACCGGATTTTTTATCCTTCTTGCTTTGCTGCCATTTAATGCAATCCTTCTTCACATACCCTTTTTTATGGCAGTGATAGCACTTGACATTACGAAAAGAACCCCAAGACTTACTGCGTGAGCCCCCACGTTCCTTGGTTTTGGCATGACTTTGAGTGCGACCCCTCTGTCTATCACTAGCAACATACGCATCACCATCCTTCTTGCCTTCGAGATATTTCCTGCGAATCTCCTTGATAAACAGACTCCCAAGGATGTCATTGTACACTAGACCGGTACCAGGTGCTAAGTTGCTAATCGCAATTATGAACGTATCCCAAGATGAGGGTAAACTGCATAGCAAGAAGATACATTTGATTTTCTCTTCAAAGACCAAACCCTGAGTGGTCAACTGAGTGAAAATGATATTGAACTCATTACTGTGAGTAGAAATAGTACCCTCTTTCTTTATACGAACGTCAAACAGCTTCTTCATCAAGAAAACCTTATTAGTGGCACTTTTGTTCTCATAACTGGAACACAACTTATCCCATACATCTCTAGCAGTCCTTTTTCCAACTATAGTAAAGTACACAGAGTCTCGAAAACGATCGGACTGCCAAGAAACAAGCCAAATTGACTCCACAAAAGGTACATATAGCAGTTTTCGCAACTCAAGGTACATCCACTGTCACCAATACTGTAAGGTGCAGTATACGCGCTCAAATAGGCGCCAAACAAAATGTGCAAGCAATAAACAAGTGCCTGCGGGGAGTAAAACCGCTCTCAAAACAGCTCAAGCACTATCAAAAGTGCCAAAACAATGCATATGCGCAGCAAGTACTCCCATTGAAATCTGTGTTGATGCTAAACACTGCAACATGTAAGAAACTTGGATTTCTTGTATGTATGCAAGAACCTATGAGAAGATGGATGCCTGAAAAACCCGAGACAATGTCGATGCCAAAAAGTTATCCTAATCAGCCCATAAACACAATCTCAATAACACATAATAGCCATTAAACGGCTATATACCATCCGAAAATAGTCTTTGAACAACCTGCACATGTGTCATGTACCTGTACCTGTAGTTGTAGCAAAGGTGGAGTTGAAAAATACAACTACTGAAGTGTAGCTCGGATGAAGCTTTTGACTGCATGAACAACTTTGAAAGGGGGGTAAAACCGCAGAGCGCCTTGTGAAACGCTCTCGAAACGCTTTGCTGATGCCAAAATCGAAAACCTGTTTGCACTTTTGAAACTGCGTGCACGCGAACGCAGAAACGGCAAGCACAAACCCCGCTCTGATACCAGTTGAAGGTGCGCACGAAGCGTGTGCAAGTGCAAGTGCGAGAGCAGAGAGAGAGAGAGAGAGAGAGAGAGAGAGAGAGAGAGAGAGAGAGAGAGAGAGAGAGAGAGAGAGAGAGAGAGAGAGAGAGAGAGAGAGAGAGAGAGAGACCTGCTTTGGGTGGAGCGCACAATAACATAATCCTGTTGCAGCTCTTTAATCTTTTGTATTAAAGAATAAGTATATATATGGTTAAGTTAGTAGATGGGTTAGTAGTAAGTGGGATGTTCGGCCAGTTGGCCTGAATCCCAACATCGATAATTTTCCTCTACACTCGGCATCAACGATTCATCACCAACTTTGAGTGTTTACGGCTCGACGCATCGGTTTCAACACCAATTAAGAAGCTATTTGACTAGCATGCTTCCGTGGGTTTTTCCTTGAGAGCACACAACTCTTGGCAGGTTTATGTCAGGAAATATGACGTAGCTAACTAGATAATTGAGTAGATTATTTAATGGAGAGAGATAATTTACACACACAAGAGATTATAGAGTAGAGAGAGAAACAGAGAGAGAGAGAGAGAGAGTATACACGATATACGTGGTTCACCCAATGTGGGCTACATCCACGGAAAAGCAGCCACTTAATGGCTTTAGTACTTCAAACAAGAAGTAGGTTACAAAGGGATTATATCCTTAATAGAGCTCCCGCCTTGCTTCACTCTCACCACCTCACACCCACCTTGTTGCATCAACTTCACACTATAAAATGTGTGTTGAAATGGCCTCCTTTTATAGGCCAAAAGGATTGTCCTCTCTCATGAGAGGCAACCATGTGTAGTCCCCCTTGTGTAGATAAGTCCAAATTGGACCCTCCAATCCGCCCATGTGTGGCCGCCCTTGAGAAGACAAGTCTGCTTTTGAATTCAGCCATCGGCCATTGAATTTTGTCATCAACCATTGACTTCCGACCACCGGCCATTGGCCACTGGACATTGCCTACTGTCCAACCGATCAATCGTTCTCGACCACTTTCTGACCGCCGTCCGGCCATAATATTCCGGCAAAAAGGAATATTTCGGTGAAAAATTTGGTTTCCGGCGAGTGTTTTTATTTTCCGGCGAGTTATTTTTCTTCACGCACGATGGCTTCTCCTCATAATGGGGGCCTTACAAACGTGCGTTTTTAACACATAAATTACAAAGGATAAATCAGGCTCCATACTTAACAATCTTCCACTTGGAGACTGATCTCCAAACCAAACCTATGACTGCTTTCCATCTTGGCTTTTTATCCTTGAATGCCGATTGCAGATGAGCAAAAGCTCAACTTCTCCTTGTTGACCACCTATGTAAACATGTCTGCAGGATTTTCACTTGTATGCACCTTTTCTAGCTTTAGATGTCCCTCTTCCAAAAGAGTGCGTATGAAGTGATATCTCACCTCAATGTGCTTTGTCCTTGAATGAAAGTCTGAGTTCTTCGCAAGATGGATAGCACTTTGGCTATCACTGTACAAGACACAATTGTCTTGTTTGAATCCAAGCTCTTCTAAGAATCTATGAAGCCACATAATTTCTTTGCTTGCCTTTGTCATTGCTACATACTCTGCTTCCGTGTTAGAAAGTGAGACCACTTTCTGCAGCTTTGAAGCCCAGCTTACTGTTGTGCCTCCAACCATGAAGACATAGCCAGTAGTGCTCCTTCGATTATCTTTGTCACCCGCCATATCTGCATCAGCATACCCTTCTAGAAAAATATCAGTTCCTCCAAAATACAAAGCATTTGCTGTTGTCCCTTTTAGATACCTAAGTATCCACTTCACAGCTTGCCAGTGCTCTTTACTTGGGTTGTCCATGAACCTACTTACAACTCCCACTGCATGTGCAATGTCTGGCCTTGTCCAGACCATATCATACATAAGAGAACCTATCGCTGCAGCATATGGAACTTTAGACATATAGGCTATCTCCTCTTGTGTCTTTGTACACATATCCTTGGTTAGTTTAAAGCAACCAGCCAAAGGTGTAGAAACCGTTTTTGCATTTTGCATTGTAAACCTTTCTAGTACCTTCTTGATGTAATCCTCTTGAGATAGCTTTATTATCTACTTCGTCCTATCCCTTGATATTTTCATACCAAGTATCCTCTTTGCAGCACCTAAATCTTTCATTAAAAAGGATTTAGATAGCTCCTCTTTTAGGTCTTTGATGTCCTACATGTTAGCACTTGTAATCAGCATGTCATCAACATACAACATTAGGATGATGAACTTCCCATCTCCCAAATTCTTCATGTAGACGCAGTGATCCGAGTTGCATCTTGTGAATCCATGATCCAACATCCATTATTTTTGTTGGTTATAGTGCTGAAAGCAAAGGTTATAGGTTGTATCATCCGCAAACAAATCGTATTTTGGTTTCAAGGGATGTAGTGTTTGTGGAAGATTTTGTTCAGCCCTTGTTGTCATGTACTAGAGACAGTAATGTAAGCTCACAGGACATTTATGACACTTTGTTGCCTCTTTTTAGTGGTGGAAATACGAATGTAAGTTCAAATGAGGCAAATGTAGAGCCTACGGGGGTTTTTGAAAATGTTACAGATTAGCCTATTACTGATGCACATGTACATGATGTACTGATGAGGAAAGGGCTGAAAATGAGCAGTCTAGAGGTATGCCAAATGGCTGGTGCACACTTTTCTTGACAGTAAATTGGATGCAACTTTGTCCAATCGTACTCGTTCAGGCTCTCCCCATGCATCTTATGCATCAGATTGTTATGCTTTGACTGTGTCTAGCTTACACGATGTTGAGGAGCCTCTGTCTTTTGATGAAGCACAAAATTCAGAAAATTGGATGGCTGCCATGCAATCAAAATATGATGCACTTGTAGAAAATGACACACGGACTTTAAGTGATTTGCCTCCTGGAAAAAAGGCCATTGATACGAAGTGGGTTTACAAGTTGAAACGCAAGCCGGATGGTGAGATCGATCGCCATAAGGCTCGACTTGTTGCAAAGTGTTATGCAGAGCAAAAAGGCATAGATTATGAAGAGAATTTTGATCCCACTTGTCGTATGAATATTGTGCGTTTTCTATATGCATTGGCAGCTCCTTTTGGTTGGGATGTACATCAATTAGACATTGTTACTGCTTTCTTGAATGGTGACATATTTGAGGAAGTTTATGTAACGTAGCCTCGCGGTTTTGTTATAAAAGGACAAGAGGACAAAGTGTGTAGATGTAAGAAGGCTTTGTATGGGTTGAAGCAATTTCCGCCTGCTTGGTATGAGAAAGCTGACACTCATTTGGTCAAACGAGGCTTTCGTAATAGTCCAGCATAAAGCACATTGTATGTAAAGCGTGAGGGTGGTGTACTTCTCATTGTGGTTCTTTATGTCGATGATTTGCTGATCACTGGACCAAATGAGAGACATATTGCTAAATTTAAGGCTGATTTGAATGCTACTTTCAAGATGAATGATTTGGGGTTGTTGCATCATTACTTGGGTATACAGTTTAAGCAGTGTGACGGTCTTATTGCCTTGTGTCAGAAAAGTTACATAGAGACATTGCTATGTAAGTTTGGACTTGAGGATTGCAAACCTATTGCCACTCCCATGGAAACAGGTTTGAAGTTGAGTCTACATGATGTTGGCGATCCTGCTGATGTCACTCTTTGCCAAACTGTTGTTGGCTACCTCATTTATGTATGCAACAAGAGGCCGGATATTCAGTTTGCAGTCTCACAGGTCAATAGATTTATGCATAGCCCAGGGTCTAAGCATTGACAAGATATCAAGAGGATTTTCTGCTACCTTAGTGGCACTTTACATCTTGGCTTGTTTTATCCCAAGGGGGGATCATTGTTGCCAGACTTACATGCTTTTTCGGACTCAGATTGGGCTGGTTGTTTTGACATGCGAGTGTCCACAATTGGTTTTTGTTTCATGCTTGGCAGTTCATGTATATCATGGTTGAGCAAGAAGCAACCTACTGTGGCCACTTCGATTTGTGAGGCTGAGTACAGAGCAGTCTTCACAGCTACGGTTGAGTGTGTATGGCTTAGACGCCTTATGGCTGATTTGGGTGTTCGTTAGGACACTGCCAACACTATCTACACTGACAGTCAGAGCGCATTGGCAGTTGCGAGGAACCCTGTTTTTCATGCTCGCACAAAGCACATTGAGGTTCTTTACCACTATGTCAGGGAGAGGCTCTCAGCAGGAGAGATCAGCTTGGCTTATGTGCCAACATAGGACAACCTTGCAAATCTTTTCACAAAGGCATTGTCTCGTGAGAAGCTTGAAGCTTTCCGCAAAGCTTTGGGCTTACTTCCCTTTGTGGAATGATAATGTCCTCAGGGCATGGCACTTTCCTTTACTCATGTGCCAGCTCTCGTTCACCGCATCACTCTAGGGGGGATTTGTTACCATATACATGTGGTCGTGATGTGTGTGAACACATTAGGACCGCCGGGGCATTTTTTCCCTCTTTAGGAGGTGTTTCCCCCGAGCATTGTATATACGCCCATCACTCTAGGTCTATCTATCTTTCCATTGCACACTAAGTAACACACTCTCTATTGTGTGCCTTGAGCTTCCTTCGTCTTCTCCAAGCTGTGTGTGTTTCTATGCAACCCTAATTCCAACATGGACTACATCCCCGGGAAAGCAGCCACTTAATGCTTTAGTACTTCAAACAAGAAGTAGGTTACAAAGGGATTATACCCTTAATAGAGCTCCCGCCTTGATTCACTCTCACCACCTCACACCACCTTGTTGCATCAACTTCACACTATGAAATGTGTGTAGAAATGGCCCTCCTTTTATAGGCCAAAAGGGTTGTCCTCTCTCATGAGAGGCATCCATGTGTAGCTGCCCTTGTGTAGATAAGTCCAAATCGGACCCTCCAATCTGCCCATGTGTGGCTGCCCTTTAGAAGACAAGTTCGCTATTGAATTCGGCCACCGGCCATTGAATTCCGACCACCGGCCACCGGCCACCGACCGATCGTTCTCCGACCACTTTCCGACTGTCGTCCGACCATAATATTTCGGCAAAAAGGAATATTCCGATGAAAATTTAGTTTCCGACGAGTTACTTTTCTTTACACATGATGGCTTCTCCTCATAATGGGGGCTTACAAATATGCGTTTTTAACACAGAAAATTACAAGGGGTAAATCAAGCTCCATACTTAACAATTTACCGATCGATGAGGTAGTAGTTGCCAGTTTTTCAGTAGTTTTGCTCACAGGTTGCAATGCAGCTTGTGTAGAGCATTAGAGAGAAGCCTTTGCACGATCTTGTGCATTTTTAGGCTATGTATGCTTATGTGGATAGAGCTTGATCTAGCCATAGCTCACAGGTAGCAGGTCCATCGAGCCACTCGGTCAGGAGTGAGTTGCTTTGGCAGGGTTTTGGCAATGCTGTGTATGCCATTTGTGGATTTTGCTACTGAGACACTGAGTGTTTTTTTCCATGCATATTTGGTGAGATTTTTTGAGTTTTTGCTCAGTGTTTTGGGGAAACTCTATCGGATTTTTTCCACATTCTCGCCATGGTTTATGCGTATCTGCAGTTTGCTCTCTAATGGTTTAGTGGTCAAGATTTGGTAGTGATCGAGTGTTTACTCTCTAATGGTTTAGTGGTCAAGATTTGGTAGTGATCGAGTGTTTACTCTCGCTTTTACAAACTTTGATAGGTTTTGTCAGTTTGGACACAGTTTTGGTGTTCTTGTACCCACTCTCCCAGAAGTGAGGTTTGTATATGCTTGTGTGTCTACAATCAGCTCATAGGTTTCACAGGTTTTCTCAGATTTTTGTAGACAGTTTCTCTTGTGGGATGCGTTTTGAGCTAGTTTGCTCGGTTATGCGCTTTACGCTCGGTTGAGTAGTTTGTCCCAGTTTATGCTTGTAGAGTTTGCAGATTGTGGAGTTGGTTTTATGTATATGTTAGCGTGAGTTTTGATGCGATTGATAATGCTTTTGAGCATCGTTTAGCCATGCTATTCATGGGGATTGTGTGTTGCACCACGGAAGGTGGAACACCTTTCATATCATGATATGTCCAGGAAAATATATCCCTAAATTCCTTGAGAAGTTCTTTAAGTACACACTCCTCAGTCTCTGTCAGATATTGGGCAATGAAAACAGGTTTAGACTCTTCTCCTGGGTCTGCTAAGTCTATTTCCTTAACTATCGTTGGACCGTCATAGACTCCATTGATCTTATCGATAGGTTTTCTTTGAGCCTTTGTATACACAACCTTACGTTCCTCTGTGGTATAGGATTTGAAATGTTCAGGTGCAGGGTGTAAGTCTGTGGAGTCCTGTTGTTCTGTGGATTGTGATTTCACTTCCGACTCCTTTTGTTGTTGATCTAACTCTCCATTTTGTCGTCTCCTTACAATACGGCTCAACTTTGGCTTCTTTGTAGCCTCTAGTTGTGCGATGTCAATGGGTTGTGGACTACACCACATAACGCTTTGAAGGTATTCACCCTAGTTATCTACCAACTTCCGATGAGCATCACATGCCCCTATATAATTAAGCCATTCTGCGGTAGATTTCTTTTCATTTATTCTAGCACGCACATTTGCTTGA
Organism: Adiantum capillus-veneris; assembly: GCF_014529385.1. Lineage (NCBI taxonomy): Eukaryota > Viridiplantae > Streptophyta > Polypodiopsida > Polypodiales > Pteridaceae > Adiantum > Adiantum capillus-veneris. Next base: position 64,690,724 of record NC_140936.1, read on the forward strand.
TATCGTCGCCTCTTATATCTCTTACTCTTCTTGTTTAATTCTCGATTACGGCCGATCTCTAGTGAAGATTTACTAGATGAATCACTACTTGTGTCTTCTGCTCCCTTGGATAGATTGTCATCTAGGTTACCAATGGGTCCTGAATGGTTTGTCCCCACATTTGCACTAAGATTTAACTCAGATTCTTCATCCTCAGAGTCAATTTCAGCTGATGATTCTGACCCCAAATCGTGTGGGCTATAGTCTTGTGAGGTGCTATTGGTTCCAATGCCAGTCAAACTTTCATATTGTAGGTCATCAGAAGCTATATGCATTGCTTCCAGCAAAGTTAAGGGTACGACTGGTGGAATTTCATCCCCCTCAGGTGTTACCCAGGTCGTCCCCCTATTTCCCCAAGTATCTATGGTTGCTGCTAGGTGGACCCAATCCACATTGTCCGACTCAGTCATCCCAGGTAGTACATCCATATAAGGAGAATCTTCCCCAACATTAGTGTCCGCTTTACACGTGTAACAATACTGCAATGGGGCCGAGTGAACTATGTTGTCAGATCTATGATCAAATATAAACCTGTTTCCTAGAGGATGTGCTCGACCCGTCACAAGATCCACTCGAATGACAGAATCTTGGAACTGCAGGTAGACATGGTTCTTAGACCAGTCATGCACCATTTTTTCTTCCCTCATGAAAGGACGTCCTAAGATCATCTCCAATGCCATAGTGTGTTTGGAGAAATCCATAACAATGAAGTTAATCCTTATTTTATGTCCAAAGACCTTGATCTTGAGATCTTCTAGCATCCCAATAGGTTTAACAATAGGCCCATTGGCCATTTTCACTACTATGGTTGTGGTCGCAAGGTGAGGTCTTCCCATAGTTTCCCAGCAATTTTTAGTCACAATGCTAACCCCAGCGCCACTATCAAGGATTCCCTTCACAGTTAATCCCTTAGTAGTGATTGGTATGGTCGCATTGGATTCATCACCCTCAAAGTATTGTCCCAACTTGCTAACAGGTATTTCTAAAACAAGGTTCTCATCTAGGTTGGGTTGTGGATCTAAGTGTTCCTCCTCTATTGGCATCTCCCCAGCTTCATCCATCTGGGAAAATTGTGGTAGCCCAAACTTCAGTTCTCCATTGAGGAAGGCTCAAAGAGCTGAGACTAGCTTAGGGTCTTTATATAGTTTGAACATGATGGTGGTTCTAACTTCTGAAGACATGAAATCCATCAATTTGGCAATGTTTAACGGCACCTTGTGGACTTGAGTCCCTTGACATGGGGAAGATGGGATCTCCATTTCTTCGATAGGATCAAGTAGTCCCTCTGTAAACATTCTTTCCATCAAGAAGTGAGTACGCCCACTTTCCCATGACTTTAAGTCACTTTCTTCTTGGATGACACTAGGTATGGCTAAGGGTCTATGGACTTGGTGAGGTTTTTGTTGCGTAGGGAACACAGTGTCTGTAATCTGGATTTGCCTAGGGGCTGGTTCTAGACCCCTTTGGGTATCTTCTACCAAACTCCTTAATTGCTTGACTCGCTCAATCTCCTATGTAGGGTTTGGATAAGTTCCTATCTTCTTCTTGGATCCTGGCCATTGTGGCTCATGAAGATCTTCCTTGTTGGTTTCTATCTTAGTGGTCGTTTTGGTCTCCATGGTTTCACCTGAATTAGAATCTTCTTCAATGTCGTTCATATATACGGGTTCGTCACCTGTCCCTATGTTGGTCTTTGAACTGGGGTCTGACTGCGCTGCTTTTTGCGATCTCTTCCTTCGTGTTTTCTTCTTTTCCTGAGATTGGGCAATTGCTGTCGTGTCTCTTTCCTCAAGAATATAGTTTTGTTTTTGGAGCATCGATCGTGTGAGTACGTTTACTGGTACCACAGGTGTACTTTGTGATGGCTCCTCAGTAACTTCAATCAAGTTTAATGGCGTGATTTTCGGTGCATTTGGATTATTTGGACATTGGGCAATCAAATGATCTATGCCACATCGATTACGCATGAGTATCGGCATTGTAGACGTGCTCGCTTGATTGGTTTGCATTAGTGTGGTGTTATTTTGTAGCCTAATAGGACACTCGGCTACATGATGTGGACCTCCACACTCATAGCATTGAAGAGGTGGTCTCTTAGCGGTGTAATTGATATTTTGGCCTCTTGCTGCAAGAGAAGCTACTTGATATACAGGTTTGACTTGTCCCCAATAGTCCTCCATGTAGTATTGTGGACTTTCTTCAAGCACATCCAGCCCATAGGCAATATTAGGATCTATATCTTCCTCACAGCATTCCAAACAAGCAATAGATGACTCACAACCCACTTGATTCACAGAAGGGATTCTCAAATGTGGTGGTTGCGGTCCTAGCACTGGAGGTGGTAAAGGTATTGTTTGAACAATATTTTGGGCCCTAGGGACCATGTGTTGTGATGTTTGTTCAAGAGGTGGGGCTGGCATCAATGCAGGCACTCGAGGTGTGTCTGTCCATGCTAAGGTTGGTCTATTGGCCATCGTGCGCTTAAATACTATGCAATCCTTAGCTTGATGACCATACCTTCCACATGCATTGCAATTCCCATTGAATTTTACTATAAAAGTAGGGCATTCACTGGTACTATGCGGTCCATATCATACTAAGCACCATTGTTGCTCCCTTCTTGGATACATATGATTGTTCTACAGAGCACGATTGTCTCTAAGACTCTCTTGAATAGCCTTGGTGAGATCTGCTAAATTCATCTCAGATATCTTTGGCTCCTTAGCAATAGGCTTTAGGGTCATTGGCTGATGCCTCGATGCTTGTGAGCTAATAGATTTAGGTTCAACAAACACTCTTTTTCCTTGAATCATTAAATTATCCTCCAATTGGATTGCATTGGTGGTGACTGCTTCCCAATTGGTGATACCTCTAATGACTAAGCCATTGTAGATATCCTCATGTCGTAATCCCCTAATGAATCTATCAAGAAATTTGGTTATTGTTGAATTGCTCATTTGGATTACATCGAGAATTCAAATGCTTCAAGCGACTAATAAAGTCTCTCACCGACTCTCCTTCCTCTCGTTGGGCTCTCTGGAGCTGAGAGGCTACACCCCAAAGTACTCCCTCTCGTATGTATTCTTTTAAGAACAGTCTCCTAAGAGTAAGGTAAATCGTTTTTTCTTCCACCCTTAGGGTTCTATACCAATCCCTAGCCTTTCCACTTAAGGTTAGGCTTAAATCATTGCTCTTATGTAGGTCATTGTGTTCTCCTAGAGAATCACATATTTGTTCAAACACTTCGATATGCTTTCTCACATCCCCGTCTCCACTAAATTTTTGTGTGAGTTGGCTATTTGTACTGCCTTACTTCTAGGCTCTCTATCAGGCGTGTTACGCATATTCTCAGCAATAGATTGACCAATAGCTTGAGCAAATGTTGCCAAGTCACCTAAGTGAGCAGGCACCGTGGGTGGAGGTGCTCCAGAGACTACATGTGGAGTAGGTATTGGCCTTGGGCTTGGCAGATAGGAAGCTCTTGGGTTCCACGTTGGGTACGATGTTGTGCCATGTGGTGGCCCAAAGTTCATATGTGTGGCCCTAGTCATAGCAGACGTCGGATGTGACATGCTAATGCTAGCCGGTATAGTCCCATGGAAATAAGAGCTTGGGTGTTGTGGTTGTGGAGCATAGGTAGTTGAGACAATGGGAGGGATAGGGACTACATGAGTGCGAGGACCCATGGGTGTATACGATTGGTACACACTTGTAGGTACTGTTGCAGGCATTGAGCTACCATGTAGCGGTGCTTTACTAACAAACGAGGTCCATGGCGTGTTTCTCGGCATGCCCATCATTGGGGTAGGCATGGTAGCCGTGGTGTCATCAAGGGAAAGATGAGCTAGACTTGGAAAGGTGAAGCTATCACTTGTGGGCTCAGATTGCACTGAGACCCCTAGCGAAACAGCATATGGAGGATCCATCGGACTTACTGAGGGAGTCTCCATTTGCAATAAGGTCGTTTTTTTAGCCTTTCCTATATCTAAGAATCTCATGAGACCCGTTGAAGGCATGTTGATCCCCTTGTTCTGTCTCTCTAACTCAATGACCCTATGGATGACCTCACAAACTCTTTGTTGTTGATCCTCCACACTAGTAGCACCCATTGTGGATTGTAGGACATCTAACCAACCCACGTGATAAGTGTGACCTGTGTATAGGTCTATCAGGGTTTCTGTTTGTAGTTCTTACTCCCAGTTCTCATTTAGGAACACTCCATCTAGGATTGAGGTGCTAGGGGTGTCCTTTGAGCTAGATGCCATGTTGCTTTCTAGGGGTTGTCCCTTAGCGGTTGCTAAGTCAGGAGCACTCGATTGCTCTCTTAGCAAGGATATTGACATAGGGGATTTCTCTTTTAAATCTCTTCATTGCTCCGCCTTACGTAAGCTCTCAATTTCCTTTTCCCTTGCTGCAAGGATATCGCTCAACCTCTTGCACTTCGGCAAGGCTTCTACCATCGGGTAATATGACCTCGGGGGGAAATAACTATGAAGAGTCAGGAGATGCAGTGAATGAACTATTCACGTGCACATTCTCTAAGGGTATAGGGTCTACGTTGGTCACGAATGGAGAATTTACTTCCCCACCCCCCTCATTTACATCATTAGCTCCATGTTTGGAGCGAGTGGCTCTACTAACGGTTTCCTTCAAGCCGCTAAGCACGCTCAGCCCGGACCGCGGCCCATGGCATGCATGTCTTGGGTTGAGCTATCGGGATTAGGCATTGGGAAACCCTCCATGACGTCGTAGTCAGAGGAAGAGTCACTAGCCGCTATGTTCGGGTCTTGGTTTGTACTACCTTGGGGCCCCGCCGAGGAGACTGGAACCTAAAGTAGGTGGATATTGAGAACTCACGTAAGTCGAAATTCTCTCTAGTGGCTCCGTCTCTAGCACATGACCAGAGAGCAGATGCATGTGCCTTTGACACCCTACAAGCGTCGGCAAATAACCTCGAAGGTTAACCGCTTACTTTTTTTAAGCTTCCGTTCTCACTCGTGTTTTTTACGTTTTTAATGTTTTTTAATGTTTGATTTTTTTTATTAAAGTGTGTGATAGCTCAAAACAAGTGTATCACTTAGAGGGTCGCTGTGTGCTTTACAACACAATTTTCGGGCATCTAAAGTTCCGTTGGTCCTCAAAAAATCAATTTTTAGCTACGTGTGAAGCTAAAATTCGTAATTTTAAAAGGCGACTGAGGCCTAGGCCTGAGAGAGCTTGTGGGCTTGGGTCTGGGCTTGGGTTAGGGAGATATTACCGATCCCGGTCCTACCTTTAAAAATTTTTATTTTATTTTTTTAAAAAAATATTTATATATATATTTTTTTTATTTTATTTTTTAAAGGATAAGGTCGCCGCGGCCTGCGCGAGAGCACACACACTCTACCTACCTACTTCTAACTAATACACCTACTGTTACACACTAACACACTCTATTAGCTCTCACAGATCTACTTCCTACTTACTGTACATTACATTACACATAACTAACCACCTTAATACTAACACCTTACACAGAGGAAAAAACACAGTACCTTTGAAAACTCCATTAACAAAAAAAAAAAAAAGACAGTAGTAACACAATTCCTTCTCCTCAACACACACACCCTCCTTCCTTACCTTTCCTACAATTGAAATTGCACCACAAAAGAAGAACATAGTGCCATTCAAGCTTAGTGTATGGCATTCACCGGCAGCAGCACCAAAAATGTGTGCATATATCTCACGTGTCAATGCAAGGAACTTGCCACTACACCATGTGCGAGCCACAAATGGCTCCAAGCACACAACAATCCTAAACTAGTAAGCTTAAAGATGGCGTTGTTGTGTCACTCACCGCTCTACGCTTCCTGTCGTGGAGGATTCCTCGCCGCGAAGAAGAGGGAGATGCCGCTACGCCATGCTCAATCGTCTCGCCACCGTCGTGCCGCCGCAATGCTCTCTCTCTCTCTCTCTCTCTCTCTCTCTCTCTCTCTCTCTCTCTCTCTCTCTCTCTCTCTCTCTCTCTCTCGCTCGCATACACACATACACACACACAAGGAGATGAAAAAGAAGAAGATGGAGATGGAGCAAGAGCACTCTTCAATTGCACAAATGAGAGAATGAGTGAATTTTAGGTTTAGTTGACTTTTACATGATCTCACCCCATTCACACTTGGGTGCCCATGCTTAGCCAACTAATCCCTTGAATGTTCTAGTTAGAGTGCGCCTCTCATCGGCGATCACTCTTACCCTTTCCCTATTGGACCGACAAGCCCGGTACCTGACTCTACCAAGTAAATAATACAACGTCCATCGTAGGTGATATGGTGTCCGTGAGCCGTGAGGGTTAACAGCAGGCTCATGCGTTGATTGCATTGTCTGTGAAGCACACCATTACTCCTCACGTTCCTTCAGTAAAATCTGCAAAACAGGCTTGGGATATTCTAGCAGGTCTTTATGCAAGCCGCAATAAGGCTAAAATTGCTTTGCTGCGTAAAGAGCTGGAATCGAAGATTATGCATGAGGAAGATAATATGGAAACTTTCCTTACTGGTGTCAAGGATATCAATGAGCAACTTATTTCTGCAGGTGAAGTCATTTCAGACAGTTTCCTTGTGAAGACTGTTCTTGATACCTTACCAGATTCTTACCAGACTTTTGCTAGTACTTGGAGACTTATGACCCAAGCAAATCCTCAAGTTGTCAAGTTTGATGCATTATGCACATTGTTGTTGCAAGAGTCACTTTCCAAAAAAAACAGGACTAGGTAGCGTGCAGTTGAACAAGCTTTTATTGCTTCTCAAAGAAAGGGTGGTAACAGCAATGCAACCACTTCTTATGGTTCTGCTGCGAGTGGCAATACTTCTATTCCTAATGCTTTTGCTGGCAAAAATTCTTCTGGAAATTCTGGTGACAAGGGTAAAAAGAAGATGCATTGCAATTATTGTAAAGCTAATGATCACTTGATCAAGCAGTGTCCTAAGTTGAAGGCCAAAGAGGCTAAGAACTGCAAATGGTGGTTCCACTACAAATGCAGCCATTGTTGAGACTTTTCTAAAAGGAGACTATGATGCTGATGTTGATGCAGAATGGGCTTTTAGTGTAGAGTGCACTTACAATCCTGTTGTCCATGATGCATGCATGTCAATTGCTGCAGATTCACATGTGTAGTATTTTGACAGTGGTGCTACAAAGCACATCACCTCACATCGTGAATTGTTCACCTCTCTCGAGTCTATCCCTCATGGGAATTCTGTCACTTCTGCCAACAATGCCTCTTATCCGGTTCAGAGAGCGGGAAAGATTGTGCTTACTGCTGCAAATGGAAGTTCTTTCACACTTGTAAATGCACTTTATGTACCTGGCTGGGTTCAAGAAAAATCTCTTGTCTGTATCTGCATTGCTAAACTTGGACTTGTAGTCAAGTTTGTGGATGACAGATGTACAGTTCATGATATCAGTTTTGTGGATGTACAGTTCATGATCTCAGTTTTGTGATGAAATTGTTGCCTTTGTGTCATGGGTTGTATAAGCTCACTTTGTATGACAAGTGTGGACAAAATTTTGCAAGTGTAGTTGCAGATTCAAGGGCTGTTTCAGATGCAAAACTGTGGTATGCACGTTTTGGGCATCTGAATTTTTCCAGTTTGGTGCATTTGCAGAAATCTGATATGGTTGCTTCTTTGCCGCCTCTTGAAGCACCTGTCAAACATGTTTGTGAAGGCCATATTTTGGGTAAGATGCAACGTTCGAGGTTTCCAAAGGATGGTTCAGTTAGGGCCACATGCAAGTTGTAGCTTGTGCATAGTGATGTTTGTGGGCCCATGCAAAATTGCTGGTGCATACATTGTGTGACAGTAAATTGTATGCACCTTTGTCTAGTCGTACTCGTTCAGGCTCTCGCCATGCATCTTATGTATCAGATTGTTATGCTTTGGTTGTGTCTAGCTTACATGATGTTGAAAAACCTCTGTCTTTTGATGAAGCACAAAATTCAAAAAATTGGATGACTGCCATGCAATCAGAATATGATGCACTTATAGAAAATGACACATGGACTTTATGTGATTTGCCTCCTGACAAAAAGTCCATTGGTACGAAGTGGGTTTACAAGTTGAAACGCAAGCCAGATGGTGAGGTTGACCGCCATAAGGCTCGACTTGTTGCAAAAGGCTATGCGCAGCAAAAAGGCATAGATTATGAAGAAAATTTTGTTCCCACTTGTCGTATGATTACTGTGCATTTTCTTTGTGCACTGGTAGCTCATTTTGGTTGGGATGTACATCAATCAGACATTGTTACTTCTTTCTTGAATGGTGACATATTTGAGGAAGTTTATGTAATGCAGCCTCGCGGTTTTGTTGTGAAAGGACACGAGGACAAAGTGTGCAGATGTAAGAAGGCTTTTTATGGATTGAAGCATTCTTCTCGTGCTTGGTATGAGAAAGTTGACACTCATTTGGTCAAATGAGGCTTTTGTAACAGTCCAACAGAAAGCACATTGTATGTAAAGCATGAGGGTGATGTACTTCTCATTGTGGTTCTTTATGTAGATGATTTGATGATCACTGGACCAAATCAGAGACATATTGTTGAATTTAAGGCTAATTTGAATGCTACTTTCAAGATGAAAGATTTGAGAATGTTGCATCATTACTTGGGTATACAGTTTAAGCAGTGTGATGGTGGTATTGCCTTGTCAGAAAACTTACATAGAGACATTGCTATGTAAGTTCGGACTTGAGGATTGCAAACCTATTGCCACTCCCATGGAAATAGGTTTGAAATTGAGTCTTCATGATGCTGGTGATCCTCCTAATGTCACTCTTTACCTTAGTGGCACGTCACATCTTGGCTTGTTTTATCCCAAGGGGGGATCATTTCCGCGAGACTTACTTGCTTTTTCGGACTCAGATTGGGCTAGTTGTTTTGACATGAGAGTGTCCACAAGTGGTTTTAGTTTCATGCTTGGCAGTTCATGTATATCATGGTTGAACAAGAAGCAACCTACTGTGGCCACTTCGAGTTGTGAGGCTGAGTACGGGGCACTCTTCACAGCTACAGTTGAGTGTGTATGGCTCAGACACTTGATTTGGGTGTTGGACAAGACACCTGCCAACACTATCTACACGGAAAGTCAAAGCGCATTGGCAGTTGCAAGGAACCCAGTTTTTCATGCTCGCACAAAGCACATTGAGGTGCATTACCACTATGTCAGGGAGGCTTTCAGCAGGAGAGATCAGATTGGCTTATGTGCCAACACAAGACAACCCTGCAGATCTTTTCACAAAGGCATTGTCTCGTGAGAAGTTCGAAGCTTTTCGCAAATATTTGGGCTTACTCCCCTTTGTGGACTGATCATGTCCTCAAGGCATGGCACTTCCCTTTAATCATGTGCCAGCTCTTGTTCACCGCATCACTCCAGGGGGGATTTGTTACCATATACATGTGGTAGTGATGTGTGTGAACACACTAGGACTGCTAGGGCATTTTTTCCCTCTTTAGGAGGTTTTTTCCCTCGTGCATTGTATATACGCCCATCACTCGGGCTATCTATCTTTCCATTGCACGCTAAGTAATACACTCTCTATTGTTGTGTGCCTTGAGCTTCCTTCCTCTTCTCCAAGTTGTGTGCATTTCTCTGCAACCCTAATTCCAATAGAACCAAATAGTTTTAAACTCTCATAATGGAGAAGGATATAGGGTGAAAGCATGTTAGCGTGTCACGCTTTTTGTGCTAGTTAACATATGCCAACAAGCACATATTATAGTCATAACACATCAGTCATGTTTTTTCAAGTGTGTGGGCCACCATCATGAACTATACAAAGTGTAATACTTGGACTTCAAAAAAATGAATCGTAATATTCTTAAAATCTCTAACAGTTAAGCTCAGTCATTACGTTGAGGTAGTGGTGTAGTCATGAAGCATGGAGGGAAGCACATCGCAGGGGCCACACGTCAGACAGAGGGAGGAAAGCAATTGTGAGCTGCAAGCAGGTCTGCAGGGTCAGAGGCCAACAGTCAGCCTAGGTGGAGGATAGCTCACCACTGGAGCCAGCCACCTCCGACAGCAATCTTGATAGTACTCCACCGAGAAGGAAGTCGAGGGGCAAAGGTTCTGTTGCTTCTCCTTCGCTCTGCAAAAGATTGAATGCTTCTAATTCCCAAGGATCCCCATGTCAAAATACATGCATTCAGGGAAGGGGAAGCAGGACTCAAGTACTCTCTCTCTCTCTCTCTCTCTCTCTCTCTCTCTCTCTCTCTCTCTCTCTCTCTCTCTCTCTCTTCAATGAGGGGGGCACATTTGGAAGTTGTAAATCAAGCAAAGCATGACACATTTCTCCAGCATGCCCCGACTACTAATCTGTTAGTGAATCCTCTCACCCATGAGAAAATTGTGTTGTTAAGAATATGTTGCAATCAACACAGAGGACTATGCATTCAGCTTATATGCTTGTTTTTGCAGTAGCCCCTCGCTGCAATCTAGTTGTGGATTCTCTCACACTGATCAGGTGCTTGTGCACTGCCTTAGGCATTCAAGGTGCATGCTTAGATGATTGCATCTAAGGAGATACCACGCAATTGCCTGTGTATAAATTACTTGACAACCCTATTCTAGTGGGGTTTTGTAAGGTTTTAATCTTATAATCATGTGTGATGTGCAGGCTGATGGAAAGCTTCCAAGCTGAACAGGAAAAGTTTTGTGTAATAGCAAAAGAGTTTAATGTTGTCCATGGCCTCTCCATGGACGGTGACGACCCCAGATTGGTGAAGTTGGAGCAGATTACAGATTTTGAGTGGTTCAGTGTATTCAGAGAGGCGAAGGATTGCAACAAATATTTCTTCAAATCCAGTAGCATTCGTGGCGACATGTATGACCAAGTACTTTAGCTGCACTACAGGGTGTACCAGAAGACCCCCACCAACATGGAAATTAATTCGGCTTTTGCGAAGGGTTTTGTAAAACAATTCAATCCAGTGGCAATTGCAAGTGGCTTATCATGCAGTTCAATTGGGCTGAGTTTGTTGTCCAGCATTTGCAGGGCCTTCGAGAAAAAGGATACTACAATGTCCATGTTGAAAAGTGGAGGGTGTGTAATACCCACCCCTCAAGTCAAAAATCAAAGGAGGTCTCCACGGAAACAAAGGACGATTGCGATGGCCAAGTGGCTCCGAACGTTGTTTCTGCTCCAGGACAACACCCCTCTCGATTAACAGCTCTCACAAAGTGACAGCAAGCATGTCATATTTCGGGCTCTCTGATTTGCAGCACATCATGACTGCAAACGACCATCTCAGAAATCGATTGCAGGATGCTAAATAGCAACTCAAGAATGTAGGTCAAGAGCTTGAAGCTGCGAGGGTTCTGAAAGCAAGCCATGATATGGTCAGCCCTGTAGTACTTGCTATGAGACATAATCTTCATGATGCTGAGAATGAATTGTAGTGTTTAGGCCTCACTGACAGTGTGGATGCAAGGAGAGAAATAGAGCTCAAGGTAAAGATCGAGACACTAAAGGAGACACTGGATGGTTTGGGGTTTCCTCACAGTGAGGAAACCCCCACTGCTGTTGATATTGACATAACATGTCTCTATGTAAGTGCCGATGGTTTTTGTGATTGAACCTTATGTTTTGAATATGTGCACAACTATCCTATGTACTTACCATGCCTCTGTTTTGATTGGTTTGTAGATTAACATGGAGGTGCAGGAAGTGAAAGTGCACGCCTGCGATAGTCAATTGCAGCTGCTCGTGCAGATAAGTAGGATGATACAAGTCTCCTTCATCCCCACTGCCCTATGCAAGATAGCTATGGACACTTTTACAGAGTGTATAGGAGGGGTATGCGAAGGGACAACAAGCAACGTGTGTACTGGCTGTGGTCTGCCACTAGAAGTACATGAAATCAGTGCAATGGTCAAAATTCCATGTGAGCATACCTATCACCTAATATTCTTTGTTGTTGCATGCTCCTTGGGGACCGAATGTAGAGCTTCCACCTGCCAGTAGAGGATACCAGCTGAATGGTGTGGCAAGGTCATAGGGTAAGATAATGTTAAGGAACAGTTATCCAGCCTTGATTCCTACACTAGCCCTGTGTATGCTAGTTAGCATAGAAGGTATGCTAGTTAGCTTAGTGGGTATGGTGTCTAGCATATTGTGTATGGTAGTTGTCAAACCTAGTTATGCTAGTTAGCATAGAAGGTATGCTAGTTAGCATATAAGGTATGCTAGTTAGATTAGTGGGTATAGTTGTCAAACCTAGTTATGCTAGTAAGCATACTATGAGATATAGCTAGCATACATTGTCATGGTGGTAAGCATACTGTGTATGCTAGTTAGCACAGATAGTTATCAGTTAAAAAAATATGCATTCTAACTAGCATAGAGAGTTTCCCAGTTAGACACAAAGTATGCCAATTAGCATACCCTGTATGTTAGTTAGCATTGTGAATACTATTTGGCATTTTTTGTATGCTAGTTAGCATATTGTGTATGTTAATAAGCATACCTTCTATGCTAGTTAACAAACTATGCATGCTAACTAGCATAGAGAGTTTCCTAGTTAGACACAAAGTATGCTAATTAGCATACCCTGTGCGCTAACTAACATACAGGGTATGCAAATTAGCACACACACTGTGCTAACTAACATTCAGGGTATGCTAATTAGCATATATAATATGTTAATTAGCATACTTTTTATGCTAATTAGAATATTGTATGATGGCTAGCATGCAAGTATGCTAATTAGGAAAAAGGTATGCTAATCAGCATGCATAAGCTTTTCTTATAGTTATTATACTTGCATGCTAGTCATCATACACAATGTTCTAATTAGCATATTTTATATGATAATTAGCATATTATATGTGCTAATTAGAACATTTAGTACGATGGCTAGCATGCAAGTATGATAACTATAAAAAAAGGTATGATAATTAGCATACTCTGTATGCTAGCTAGCATTTGGTGCATGCTAATAAGCATTCAAAGTTTAGTTAGCATACCTTCTTTGCTAGCTAGCAAAATGTGTATGCTTGTTAGCATACCTCTATGCTAGTTAGCATACATTTTGAGCTAGCTAGCATAATTTGTATTATAGTTAGCATACCTTTTGCTAGTTATCGTAATGTGTGTTTTAGTTAGCATGCACAATATGCTAACCAACAAAAATGGTATGCTAATTAGCAGAGACGTTTATTAGAATAACTTATCCTCTAGTTAGCATACCATCTATGCTAGCATACATTGTTTGCTAATTAGCATACCATTTATGCTAATTAACAGCATGTATGCTAATTAGCACACCATCAATCATAAGCATACCATTAACATACACATAATATTGCCTATTAACATTTTATATATGCTAATTAGCATACATTCTCTGCTAGTTAGCATACACACTATATTCACACTTCCTTGTTAGCATATTAATCATGGTGGTTAGCACACTTTGTATACTAGTTAGCATAGTTAGCATAGACAATATGAATGTCTACAGGATATAGATGCCTACCATACATGGAATGCTACTTGTCACATTATGCATACAAGCGATGAAAATTAACGGGTGAATGGAATACACAAGTATCAATGATGCAGGATATGAACCTGACAAGACACCTGTCAATCAAAGGAAAGAAGAGAAGCTCTGTAATGATGAATTTGATGAGTTGGATAGACAGCAAGAAAGGGCAGATGTAATGCCACAGCATGCGACAACGCACGAGGCTGCTGCAGATGGTAAAGAAACAGATGATGATGATGAAGATTTTATCATGATTACTCATCCCAAACCCAAGCCCCCTACAAATGATCACACAGTTAGGAGTGTGGAGGAGGAAGGTAGGAGTGCTCAAGAGGAAGGTATGACAGCCCCCTACAAGGTTTTGTAAACAAAGTGAAATTAAAGAGAAAAGGTGGCTTGGAACAGATTCTGGAAGAACCTAGGGACAAGAAATGTGTTGCCCCCCCGAGCACCCTGGATGACATAAATGAACACAGCAGAGGTGAAAAGAAATCCATTCACTCACGTGCTTGCAAGAAATTATGTTGAATCAAGACAATACTATGTGTACTATTGGTGTCTTGAAAACATTGAATTTGTATACATTCTCGTTGGAAATCAGCAAAGGTATGCTAATTAGCATAATGTTTATGCTAGTTAGCAGACTGTTTATGCTAACACAGCCAAAACAATATGCTAATTAGCATACCTAATTAGCATACTCAAAGTAGCTAATTATCTAGAATACATTCTAATTAGCATACTGAGCATTTTTTTTGTGCTAACTTCCACTCACAGCATACCTAGTATGCTAATTAGCATACAAAATATATAAAAACTGCCATGTTTTCTCCTTGAAACCAGCAATGGTATGCTAATCAGCATACTGTCTATGCCAATTGGCATAAACAATATGGTAATTAGCATGCTTGGTATGCTAATTAGCATTCCTCCAATTAGCATACTGTGGATTTTTGTTTTTGCTAACTTCCACTCATAGCATAGTATTCTAATTAGCATACACAGTATATAGAAATTTGTCATCCCTTCTTGAAACCAACATACACTATGCTAATTAGCATACATGAAATGCTTATTGGCATACACAGTATATAGAGAGTTGTTATCTCTTCTCCTTGAAACCAGCGAACCTATGCTAATTAGCATATTGTTAATGGTGTAGACTATGCTAATTAGCATACCCACAGAATGCGAATTCCACTCACAACATAGTATACTAATCAGCATACACAGTATACAGAAAGCTGCCATCTCTTCTCCTTGAAAACCAGCAAAGTTATGCTAATTAGCATATTGTTTATGCTAACTAGCATATATAAGTTTATGCTAATCAGCATAAACGGTATGCTAATTAGCATTAGCATACACAGTATACAGGAAGCTGCCATCTCTTCTCCTTGAAAGCCAGCAAAAGGTGTGCTAATTAGAACATTTTGTATGCTAACTAGCATTAACAGTATGCTAATTAGCATACCATTTATGCTAATTAGCATACCCACAAAACACAATGAGACAGGTTGTACAAATGATCTCTCTTAAACCGAGACCCCTCTGTGATAGACACCAAAGACATGTATACACAAAGCACACAAGAGACACAAGATACCCAAGTTTTTTATAAAACTGCATTATGTCCGAGCAAGAAGTATATTGAAGATGCAGTGATTACAACTTAAAAGCTGAAGGGCATGCTATTATAGATTGCTTCATAGCTTTCTGGGTTTATTGTGTACACCTATTGTCTCCTTGGGATGTGCTCCATGGGTATTTTGATACATCGTACCAAATGTGAAAGTACGTGGACGATGGGCTGCTTGTGGTCTAGCTTGAAGGTGTATGCATCCAATTGCTCGTAATACAGACCTTGCACAACATATGAGCCTCTATCAATTGCATTGCCCTACTCATCGAGGTACCCCTTCTCCACCTTCTCCTTTGCTGCAACACACTTGACCAGGTAGAAATCCACATCCTCGACGTTGGTCGAAGCATCTGGATTTACAGCAAATGTGTCGCCAGCACATAGAGCGCTACTCAACACATCATGATGACCTTCGTATTTGAAGTCATCTTAGACAACTGCTTCATCTTTCGAATCTGACACAGCCTCATCAGATAATGGCAGTAGAGTATGATAATCCCAAGGCTGCACTGAGTTTATTGATGCAGCGATTCCATCTTCCGTGCGTGCATGCATCACAGAAGCATGCCAAGGCTCTTGTTGCAAGGGCAGTTGGATCCCCAGGTTTGTGGCCATGAAAAGCATGCAAAGAGAGAGTTTTTGTCGCAGTGGCACAATTCCACTTCACCTCCCTGTTCACTTCCCCTCTTTAACCTCCCAGAACACACGGGCACATTGCCTTTCTTTTGCAGGATAGTGTGAAGGTGCTCCCTGCGACAGGTTGGCTTGGCAATAAGCAAGCACATCAGCTGCACACCGCAAAATAGCTCCATTAGGTTTTAGCTGTTCATGGGTCAAGGTTCTTTTCACAACTGCTCCTGAACCATCATGCTCTCCCTTGCCGTGCCCTGATCCAAAGAAGAACCAGCTCATCCCCATCTCTGTGAGTCCACCATATCTTGAACCGAAGTAAAAAGGCCTGGCTCCCTTGAACTGTGAGGCCACACCATCAAGCCACACCCAATGTTGCTTAGGAGTGACACCCTCTTGTTGTAACCAGTCACGGTGTAGCATGAAGTAGTGTTGCACAAACAACGTGTCATGCACCTTGTCATCTGATATGAAGAAGTGGATGGTTTTGACTACCTCCCCTACCCTGCGGTAGTATGTTATGTGTACAAAAATGGTTACTTGACTAGAGTGCCAATGCATTGACTGAATATCATTTTGTTCCTTGAAGGCATAATTCTCTGCAAAATCAACAACTGACACAACGACATCGTCCGAAAACCGAAGAAGGCAATCCTTGAATTGTTGTCCTTGCCATCAAGCCACATAGTTATGAGTGATAAAGAGCTCCAACTTGGTCTTCAAGAGTTGAAGAAACTCCCAACACTGCATTTCTTTGTGCAAAAGATCTTTTCTTTTGTTACTATTTCCATGCTTGTCTTGAGCTTGTACATATGCAAATACTTTCTGAAGGGGATAGGGGAGCACCACAGACGGAGAGTGAGCAGCCCTCTATACACTTATGCTATGTATAAGGTATACAAGTCAGTGGGCGCCCAGACTCTGGGCGGGTGGGCAAGGCACATGCGCCTATACCCCAACAACCTCCCACTTAAAGGCGACTGTGCCTTTAAGCAAGGGAACCTAGTCTAAAGACTACAAAAGGTGAGAGAAAACCTCTCTCAACCGATGCCCACTGGCTCGCTGTGATCGTGTGCATCCGGTTGTCCTGCTCCCGTGTAAGTCCATACACCACCAGACGTACCGTACACGTACTACAAGTATGTATGCAATACCTGCATATCTCCCTCGTGCACTATGCCATCATCAGTCAACAAACGACTGACAACCCCAACCGCAAGTGCTCTCACTGCAGCTACGATATCCGGTCTCAAGATCAGCATCTCATACATGAGACCACCGAATGCCGATGCAATGCTAGCTGGCCCTGCTAGCTCTACGGAGCATGCATCAACATATATATCCCTGGCAATAGGCATCTCTGACTGACAAGGCGTGTCAGCCACATGCATCTCCTGACTGTCCAAAAAAGACACATCAACTTGTCGTGCAACCTCAGAGAAAACCAGCTGCTCTAGATGTCTACTGGAAGACATATCCTGCACAACTATATCCCCATGCTCACTGACGAGCATAGAAAGGAATGGCTGCATAATCGCTGACATCTCAGTCTCCTCTGCAATCATCCACTGCAAAAATGACCACTCAATCTGTTGTGACTCACTAGAGCTCTCATGCTCTAACTCCGTATGCATAGACTCTTGCACAACGTCCTCCTGTCGTGACTCACTACAGCAAGACCTCTCTACCTGTCTATCCTGCATAGAAGTATCTCGCACAACTGACTCTCTGCTTTGCTCAGTCACTAGAAAAGCATGCATGTCTGACTCTGTCACCTCTCTGTGTGACTGCTCAAGTCGTGCCCCAACTGTGTGCACAACGAGCTCACTACCCTGCAACCCATGAGCAAAAGAGACTCGCCTGCTCTCTCGCTCTCTACCTGGCTGCATGATCACAGAGACAACACCGTCTCTCCCGTGATCCACATGCAATGGGTAACATGTACCACTTCTGGCACCTCTCGCAATCACTAGCGAACCCAAACGCATCGCAAAAGATCGCTCAAGCAGCGATACTCGACATCCACTATCCCGTAACTGTCTGACTGAGATCAACTCCCGTCTCAGATCTGGCACATAACGCACATGACGCAGGGTAAATCTCATACCACTGGGCAAGGACAAACATACGTCTCCTGTACCCTCAATGTCATACACAACACCATCAGCCATGTGCACACAACCAAGTCTCCCACTAGAAAACGTGCTAAACCACTCACGATGCGACGTGACATGGAAAGTAGCATCTGAATCTAGTAACCAATGTGAAGACAATGTGCAATCCGATATGTAATCCGTAGACATAAGATCGTCTGAAGACAAGCTAGATGTAAATGTGACATCGCCATCACAAGCATACTCAGTAACCACCGTACTGATCTCACTAGCATCTGTCATGCCCAAGTCTACATCACGCATCTATCGCCTCCGTTGTCTCAAACGCCTGAAACGTCGACGCCTAATGTGCCCTCTATGTCCACAATGCCAACATTTCACCTGTCGGCGTGCTCGTGAATGTACATGTCTCACACGAGTCCATGATGACTCAGATCTATCATACATTTCATGTAATCTGCGCCAAAGTGCTCTCGAAGTAGTCTCATACATAACAAGAGCATATACAGATTCCGCAAGGTGCAAAGAGAGTGTAGATAGTGCCATCTCCTCTAGCTCCTGCCACTGATCGTCAGACATGTTTGAAGGTCTACCTGCATCACCACTCAATGGTCGATGCAACCCTCGCTGTGTCAATGCATCAAGCATACACTCTCTCCATGCCGCAAAGTCTGACCCATCAAACACGCGCATCTATGAGAGGTCACAATCTGATCGATCACCTGTCTCTGCCATGAGCACAAGTAGCAAGCTAGATAGCAAAACCACCTCACCAACAACACCTGGAAACTGTCTACCAATATGGCCAGAAACACAATGTAAAACCTGTGAGACACTCCAAAATAGAGCTCCCGCAATGTCAATACAAGCCTCGCCTGCTCTAGTATCACACTGCAATCTGTGAGCTAATCACCAAGCCCACACTGTGCGGTATCAATGCATACACACGCACAAATCTCCCACCTACAGAGAACACCGCACGCAAATGCTGAGTGCAACCCGCAATCTCTACCTAGATCGCAATCTCTACCCAGAGTTTCGTCAGTAAAATGGCCACAAAACCAGTAACCAAACTGACTGCACGCTCAAAACCATGAGCAACCAAAGCGCATCAAACCGCACTCCAAATGCATGCACCAAATCTCCACACTTTGCATACATCATTGCAAACACCTGCAAATCTAGTACACAAATATCTGCTTTACCTGTGACTGCCAAAAAACATGCTCGAGGCATACATTGCCGAGCTCAAAATGCAATCACATTATTCTCCCTGAGCATCAAACCACATAAGGCATACATCGTATCCTCCCACCTGTGAGGAAACTTGCAGCAAATGTCACTCTCACATCTGAGAGCAAACCATGTGTGGAATCTTCGACACACAATAAACAACTGCTGCTGCAGAAAATTCAGCGTTCATAATTTTAAAATTCTGATATGACGAGCACGTCCGGAGCGTGCCAAAACCCCAAGGTAGACTCCTGGATCACATGTATCCGAGTCCGGGTGTGAAAGCTATGCCAAAAAACCTCCATTTCGACCCAAAAACGTAGCATAAACTGCCAAAAGAGGGCTGAAAAATGCAGCTCCTCAACCGTAGCTCAAATGAGGTTTCTGATGGCTCGAATGGCTTCGAAAGGGGGGTAAAACGCCAGGACACTTGGTGGAAATGCTCTCGAAAATCTGAATTTGCCGATGCCGAAGTCAAAACCCTGTTTGCACTCTTGAAAGTGCGCGCGCACACGGACGCGATTTCGGGAATGAAACTGGCTCTCTGCTGTCTTCATGATTGTGCACATACGCGTTCCCTCCGCACCTACGCTCTGATACCAATTGAAGGGGATCTGGGAGCACCACAGACGGAGAGTGAGCAGCCCCCTATACACTTATGCTATGTATAAGGTATACAAGTCAGTAGGCGCCCAGACTCTGGGCGGCCGGGCAAGGCACAGGCGCCTATACCCCAACACTTTCACATTAATACTATTACCTGGCTTTGCTGTCTCCAAGCAGCATAATTCCAACATATTCACTCCACATGTCAAACACTCTCCCATCATGCATTACCTTCTATGGAAAACTGCATCTACGGGCTTTGGACAGAGAACAGACTCCCACATATGTGTGACACCTTTGAAAGTGTGATGTGAAGCCAATCAACCCTTGCTAATGTTCTCACTTGGGGCACAGCTACTGCATATACATTCACAACCTGATATATGCAGCCCAAAAGCACGAGAGCACATGTGGTTCATTGTGTCCTTCAAAAAAGACATATGCACATGGTATTCGCAACAGCATGTGTATCTATCCTTCAGCCACCTACAAAAGAATGGCTTCAACATCTCAAATATTCTCATGCCAATCTTGCAATCTGGATGTTTTTCCTTGAATCTACAAAAGAGCTCAACTTGCAACATCCAAATGATGATCAATATTGAGATTGCTAACTAGGACATCCGGCAATTTCATGAAAACAAATCATAGTGACAATCAACATCCTAATGTGCATGCAACAGCGTATGTTAACTAGCATAAAGAGTGTTAGCTATCATATATCTTGTGTTTACCAGGTAACTTTGTATGCTAGGTAGAGCACAAGGCATGCTAACTAGCACAGACCATATGCTAACTAGCATACTCATTAGGACACCCATCATGCTGTTGAGCATAGTAGGCGTTAACTAGCAGAAATTATGTTGATTAGCATACATCTTGTGCTGACTAGCTAGCTCTATATGCTAGGTAGAACACAAGGCATGCTAGCTACCATACTCCATATGTTAACTAGCATACCGAGCCCAGGTGCTAGTTCTAACTAGCATACTCCATATTCTAACTAGAATACTAGGTATGTTAATTAGCATACATATTGTGTTAACCAACTAGCTCTGTATGCTATTCAGGACCCAAGGCATGCTAACTAGCAGAGTCCATATGCTAACTAGCAGAGTCCATATGATAACTATCAGAGTCCATAAGCTAACTAGCATAGTCTATATGCTAACTAGCATACTCCATATGCTAGCTATCATACTCAATATGCTAACTAGTACACGCATTAGGACACCCATCATGCTATCGAGCATACTAGGTGCTAACTAGCATACATGATGTTAATTAGCATACATCTTATGCTGACTAGCTAACTTTATATGCTAGGTAGAACACAAGGCATGCTAACTAGCATACTCCTTATGCCAACCAGCATACTCCATATGCTTACTAGCATACCCAGCCCAACTGTATGCTAGGTAGAACACAAGGCATGCTAGCTAGCATACTCCATATGCTAACTAGCATACCCAGCCCAGCTGCTAGTTCTAACTAGCAGCTAGTTCTAACTAGCAGCTAGTTCTAACTAGCAGCTAGTTCTAACTAGCATACCCAGCCCAGTTGCTAGTTCTAACTAGCATACTCCATATTCTAACTAGCATACTAGGTTTGTTAACTAGCATACCAGGTATGTTAATTAGCATACATATTGTGTTAACCAACTAGCTCTGTATGCTATTTAGGACCCCAAGGCATGCTAACTAGCAGAGTCCATATGCTAACTAGCATTGTCAATATGCTAACCAACACGGTCTATATGCTAACTAGCACATATGCTAGCTATCATACTCACTATGCTAACTAGTATACGCATTAGGACACCCATCATGCTATCGAGCATACTAGGTGCTTACTAGCATAAATGATGTTAATTAGCATACATCTTGTGCTGACTAGCTAACTTTATATGCTAGGTAGAACACAAGGCATGCTAACTAGCATACTCCTTATGCCAACCAGCTTACTAGCATACCCAGCCCAACTGCTAGTTATAGCTAACTAGCATAACCCTTGTCTCAAATAGCATACCCATCATGCTAGTGAGCATACTAGGTGTTAACTAGCATAAGTGGTGTTAACTTGCATACCTTTTGTGTTGACCAACTAACTTTGTATGCTATTTAGAACTGAAGGCCTGCTAACTAGCATACTCCGTATGCTACCTAGCAAACTCCATATGCCAACTAGCATAATCACTTTCTATTAGACAACGTACTTATCATGCAATTGAGCATACGAGGTATGTAACTAGCATACTAGGTTTGTTAACTAGCATACCAGGTATGTTAATTATCATACATATTGTGTTAACCAACTAGCTTTGTATGCTATTTAGAACCCAAGACATGCTAACTATCATACTCCATATGCTAACTAGCATAGTCAATATGCTAACCAACACAGTCTATATGCTACCTAGCAAAAGTCTACAAATCAGTATGCTATTGATCATCATATACAAGTTACTAAGCACTAGAGATGCAATGCATAAAATGCATAAGTTATGGTACAAGTATTTGATTAATCACCTGAGGCTCGTCTAGGAGGTGCACTGGATGTTCTATGTACCTGTTCCTCTCCATCCTCTTTCGACAAACATCCTTCTTGGGTGAAATGCGGGTCTCCATTTTCCAAAATGTGTAGACCAATTCCTTGATTTTATCTGTGATAGGGCTATGACGGTGTTGCTTGTGACATGCAACCAATGAAAACAATCGACCATCAACATCGGGCTTCGCATGTCGTGATCTCGCCTTGTGCAAGGTGCAAAGATTGACATTTAGGACCAAATTTTTGCAATATGCATGTTTTCCTTTGAATTCAAAATCATCTGCAATGCTGCATTCTTCAAAAACAACTCCTCATTGAAACCTGGCTGCTTGACGGTAGCCAGTGTGCTGCAGACATTGGAGACAATTGCGGTCTGTACAGCAGCCTCCTCCTGGAAAGACTCATCATGGATCGCCTGAACATGCGGATGCTGAGCAACAAGATTCCAGATTTCCCACTTTGCTTATGTACTAAAATCTTCAGTCCTACTCTTGAAAGCTCTCACAATCTCGGAGGAGATTTTCTTTTTCTCCTCATCGTTGAGGGCATGATGTTGTCGCTCAAATTTCATTTGTTTCTGCTCCCGTTGTTTCCTCTTTCTTACTCTCTCATATTCCCTAATTACAGAAAGAGCTGGATCTTGGGAGTTGTAATTCATTATCTGTAGTGGCTCTCTTCTGCTTTTTCCTGAGAACTGTAGACGTGCATAATATGTTACTTACTTAAAATCACTTAAATATATAGTTGTCAACAGTTGATGTGGTAATACACACATACTATGAACAAATGCCCTCACAAAACTATAGATGTGACCAAAAAAACCAATGACTTCATTTGGAGTGGGTGGGCTACACATAAGATTTGCTTACCATCAGATTACAGTACGGCTCCATTTCCAACATTGGAGCTAGTGGCAATAATGTTGGCTGTTGGTTCTCCATTTTTGTAGGTATGTGTCAGAACGAGAGAAAGAGCTTAGCTTTGACAACTAATCTCTGAGGCAGGATTCTCGGTGCAAGGAACGAACGAACGAGAGAGAGAGAGAGAGAGAGAGAGAGAGAGAGAGAGAGAGAGAGAGAGAGAGAGAGCAAGACTCAGCAAACCGCCTGCTAGTCTGAGAGAGAGAGAGAGAGAGAGAAAGAGATACTCCCCATGTCGTCTTCAGTAAACTGAAAACAGAAGCACATGAGGAGGGAAAATAATTTTTTTATGGAACATTTGAAATTCAGAGGACTTGCCCATTCGTTTTTAGTATATGCTAACAAGCACAAGTAACTAGCACTATCCGGGACAACATATTCAGTGACACGTTAACATGCTTCTACCCTATAGTGATCACCCTAGGAAGAGGGGAGTTGCAAGTCCATCAAGCTCAGCTCTATTACCAAAAAATGCTACACCAGTCAGAAGCCCTAGAGCCTCTAGTCGACAGACCCCTTCAAGGCAGAAACTATTGAAAGATCATATGGTTGTGGAAGTTTCCAATTGACCCAGATTCCATCAGAGTCTACAGATAAATGCTTATATGAAGATCATCAAGGACAAAAGTTTCAGCTGATCTCCACAAGTCAGAGTCAAAAGCCGACAAATCCAATAGTGTTCAAACAATTACATGTAACCAAGGTCACATATGAATATCAAGATGCACATGGTAACGAATATCAGCAAGACCATGACCTTGTACAAACCCATACAGATGGCCCGACTGAATTCAAAGACTATCTGAAGATTATGCAAAGCCTCAAGCTGCCAAAACAAGTGACAAAAAAGTCAAATTTTCAATAGAAGCTAAAGTCCAAAAAGCTACACAAAGGTCACCACCAAAATCTCCTCCAAAGAGACAGATTTTGTCAGAAATTATAGTGGATCTATTAAGATCAAGAGTTACCCAAATGCAGGCGGATAATGCTCATCAATTGCAAACAAAAAGTACAGTATCACAGCCATACGAGTCGGCATCAATGGAAGCAAGTGTTCAAAGCAAAGAAAATGCAGATAAAGCTCAACCAAAGGACACTGTCACAGCAAAAGCAGTCAATTCGGACACGAATCCTGAGACGATCAAGTGCAACATTGTTGGTGAGAATGAAGAAAAACTCTCAAGCAACAGAGTCTCAAGCCACCCTCCATAGAGACACAATTAGATCAAGTTGAGACCATGGCAAAAACGGGACAGAGATCTTCAATAGAGCCAACAATCAGAATAGCTATAGTTCTTAGCAGTACAAAAGGAGCAAGTGTCGGATGCAATGCTCTACTGGATAAAGAAGCAAAGTGCAATATGGTTGCAAACAACATCCAAAGTATTCTTACTCCGGGCAAGCCAGATAATAGAGAAATCATGGGTAAGGCTACAAGTCAAGAAGAAATGGTTGCTACCCTTAGCATCCAAAATCATTAAGATCATGTGAAGTTTCAGATGAATCCTTCAAAGGAAATACTTGCAGATGTCATCATTGGATATCAATGGTTTAGACCAACACAAGGCCTACAAAGAAGATAAAATGCTAATACTCTCTTTTGCAAGAGGTAGCAAGCAACAAATACAGATACCATTAATGCTAGATTCAAAGTTGCAAAAGTCACAGGAATCAAAGACAAATCTTTCATACAAAGGTAAAGCTAAAGTGGAACTTCCACCGATTAGCAAAGAAGGTGTGACAGCATATGCCTCTACATTAAAGAACCCTCATGGATCAGCTTCTTCAAGAAAGTCAAGCTTTCAAAACTTCAAGTCAATTACTGACCCAACTGAACCCTCAAAGGAGCCACTCAGAAAAGCAAAGATATTTCAGCCAAAGTACTCAAGAAAGAAAAGGAAAGTCAAGCAAGTGTTTGTTCCGAGCAGTTTAGTCAAAGTCAATGATTCGGTTTGGATTAAGGACGGGAAATCAACACAGAAAGACAAACACATGGGATGGATAGCATCACAATGGAACTTAAAGAAAACAAAGGTAATAGACACATATGGATACCAAAACCTCAGGTAAGAGCATGAAGTAACGTCAAGTCCCTCCCAAGAAAGAAGGCCCACAAGGTATCAACCTCGACAATATCCTAGGATATCTAACCAGCAGGTATATAATAGAACAACATCGAAAGATGATAAAGTCTACCACAACTCACAAGAGGATAAAGAACAAAGACGGATCTCAAAGAATCTTCCTCTTGGACAAGGATTTTACACAGGTTATATAAAGATTTGGCTACCAGTCAACCATAAGCCAACTACGACTACACTAGACCTGCATGAAGATCTCAAGAGTTCAACAAGACCTAGAGCGAAGCAAAGTCAACAAAGGAGCTACAAAGGTCCTCAAGAGATTTGGATTCCTAAGACTTCCAATGCTTCGAGTCAAAAGTCAAATGTTAACGATCAACAGAGGCCTACGACAACATCAAAGACTTCTTACAACAGGTCCAATTGGAGAATCAAATAGATAATGGAGTCTTCACAGTCAAAGAAGGACAACTCAACCAATGTGAATGCAGATTCAAAGATGATAAAACAGGTATGGCAAAAGAAACCTTCAATGCCAACTTGGTTCTTTACTAATCCTCTTTTTGAGGATTCAAGCTTACTTTTACCTCAAGAAATGTTTGTAGTAAGCACAAGAATATAAAAACTCAAGTCACCAAGGTGCAAAAAACACTCTTTGGCATAGTCAGAGTTGGGGGCTGTTGAGCCATAAAATGAGCAAAGCATTAGTCCCAAGGCTTCAAGTCATAATAAACTATGTGCTAAGAGTTGTATTTATTAGGCTTACGCTCAAGCTGGAAGAGTTTAGTATATCTAAGTCATGTCGCTCATGGTGGATGACATGAGCATAAGAGTCGAAGTCCATTAACTTAGAATTGATGGAGTGTCGTAGAGTCCAACACTCATTGCGCATAGTGCACCAGAAGATGAGAGCACATATCCTCGACAACGAAAACCATTCTTAAAGGGGTGCCAGCTTGCAAAGCCATGTCATATCCTTTTATAGCTACACCATCTTTCTGAAGAACCCTTCAAAATCTTTTTTGCACAGCATATTGTTTCCCATGTATTTCAATGTCTACATATAGGATATCCCAGCATTGGAAATATGCATTAGACACTCTTTTTTGCTTCCACCTATGTACCTTGAGTGGACTACAACAAGCAAACCAATGTTCCACCATGCTACCCTCTCATATTTGCTGCCTTTTTAATTCCATATCTATCAGCAAATAATCCCTTGAGTACTTTATTAATATGTTCCATGCTAACAAATACTCCAATAATGCGCGTATCCCAAAGACACTTTTTTTCCACTGGGTTTTTTTCCTTTGGTCATCCAGGTGTTAGAACCTCACCATTCTACTTCTCTTGTACATACTTTTCATGAAGAAATAGCAGCCTCATCATTATGTTGTTACAATGAACTAATGCGACAACATCGCTCACATCAGACATATTCGGACCAATGAAGATGCTGTAGCAGATTGAACGAACCAGTTAAGACTAGAGTTACACATTTTTTACATTTTTCAAAATGGTCATGTATTGTAAATTCCCAATTTATTTCAAGCCATTGTAATATTTTTAATGTGTGACGGGCTCAATGGGAGTTCCAAGCTGTAAAGAACAGATCAGTTTGTGTGCTTAGGTTGCAAATTCAGTAAGTGGTGGAGCCCTAAAGACCTTGGACACACGGACATTGCATATTTTTACCGTAGGTATATAAGGCAGTGTGTAAAATAAATTAGGGTTCTCAAGCTCATTTGTTGAGAGCATTCTTTGGTGAGAGCTCTTGAGGTATGTGGCTATGGAGTCCTTGAGCTTCTCCTTGCTCGTGAGTTTTGATTAACACTAATCAATGCTTGATTCTCTTTTACTATGCCTCTCTCATGCTTCTTGTGATTGCTAATGATGCTTTGATTAGCTAGATCGTAACTAATTAGTGATTAATCCCTCTCTAATCTTGTGTGATTGCCCTCTTTTGCTTGTGTGTGCATGTAGGTTTGATTGGAATGTGGTGGTCAGTAGATCTATGTGTGTCTGCTTGTGATTAGTGTGTTGCATGATAGGATTAGTGTTGTGTGCGTCTTGCAATCGTTAGTGTGTATGATTGGGTTGATTGGAGATGAAGGGAAGTGGATGTGAAGATTTCCCATCATTGTGGCTTAGCTACTCCATATGCCGAGAAGCTCGCCTCATAGAGTCACCATTCGTGTTGCCATGATTAGTTTACTAATCGTGTGAGTGTTTCCATGCCCTAGCTGGGTAGCTTATCCCTCCGGATTGATAATTTTTTTGGTCATTGGAGCTACGCAACGATGGTATCCCCAATACACACACACATAGAAGAAGAAGAAGAAGAAGAAGAGAATTTTAACGTCGTAGGAAACTAGCCCAAGATACCTTAAAGATCTATCCGACGAGAGCCTTGTGTATGTGTGTGTGTGTGTGTGTGTGTGTGTGTGTGTGTGTGTGTGTGTGTGTGTGTGTGTGTGTGAGAGAGAGAGAGAGAGAGAGAGAGCGCTTTGGTAATTAAGCAAGTAATATATGGTCGTGGGCTCCCAAGAGCCCGAAAAATAAGTGCTAAAATAAAGCAAAACAAAATAGTGATGCTTAAGTGACGTATTGAACAGTACGTCGCTTAAACGACTTCCAAAAACAGTTATTATTTATGTCGCTTAAGCAATAATGGATTGAGCGACGTCATTTTCTATTGCTTATACGATGCTTTTGTGTCACTTTAAGCGTCGCTTATACGACGATTCTATAGCGACATTGTTTTTGTCACTTATGCGACACAAAAAAGCGTCCCTAGTGACAAAGCGTCCTAGTAGTGCATCTTGATTATTGAGCTATTACAAATGACGTTATTGATCATATGGGATGAAGCTCTCATGACTCACAGATACACTTTTGAGGCTCTTGATAAGACACTAAGAGATGTCATACAGAATAACATATTGTTTGGTGGAAAGATTTTCCTTCTTGCTGGTGATTTTAGCTAGACCTTATCCGTTGTACGTAGAGGAGGGTGGACAAGCGTTGTTGATGTGTATTTGTGCCACTTATACATTTGGAGAAATACAGAAATATTGCATCTAACAAAGAAGATGTGAGTGGTTAATTGTTTTAGCCTGCATGATACTACTACAAAATAGTTTGCAAGAAATTATTGCTTACATATATGGAGACCTTGAAACACTCTTTTGCCATGCAAGCTTCTTCAAGGATAGAGCAATTTTGGCACCACACACAAGGAGGTGGATGCTATAAACAATTTGGTATTGCAACAATTTCTTGGTATTTATAAGGAATATGTCAGTGCAAACTTAGTGTGGATCAGATTGTGATAGCATTTTATTCACAAGCGAATTAACTAGTTTAGATCTTGGGAGAGGTTTTCCACCACATGTTTTGTTGTTGAAACACAATGATCTAGATATATTGCTCCACAATTCGGTTCGAGAAGTGGTCTTCGTAATGACACACATTTGATTTGCAAGCAATTCCATAGCAAAGTGATTGAAGCATAGGTCTCATGAAGGAATGAAGTGTTCATCCCAAGGAATGATTTTCTCATGGGAGTTGGAGTAGGCCTCCCCTTTTCATTGAAACACTATCATTTCCCCTAAGATGTGCTTTTGGAATGACAATCAACAAGGTGCAAGGTCAAACATTGGAAGTGCTTGGATGTTTTCATCCATGGTTAATTGTATGTGGCAATGTCTCGTGTGAGATCCTCTTCTACCATCAAGGTTGTGGTTGAGGATGTTCACTCAACAAGTGTTAGGAGACATGGAGATGAGAGAACATACACTTTTAGCATCGTCTCCAAGGAAATGTTGGAATTGACCTTATGAAATTAAATACATTGGTAGCGATGCACTGGCTTACGAAGAGACTTGATGTCATTGGAGATATTTCATCCTGTTCAAAGTAGGATGCCCCTTGCAAGAAGGGATAGAGCGACTATTTATTTCTTATTTAATTCATTTGCATATCTATAAGTTTATCTATCTCATTTATAGGCTTTGTGGATCTACATTTTTGGTCTCTCTCACGTACGTAGTGGATATATTTTTAATTCATTCACTATATTTTTAATTCATTTCTTTCTTATTTAATTCCTTTGCATATCCATAAGTTCATGTATCTTATTTGTAGGCTTTGTGGATCTACACTTTTAGTCTCTCTCATGTACTTAGTGGATATATTTGATACCATTTTGGTCTATCTTATGTATGTAGTGGATACCAACTTGCTCATGACTCTTGATTGTCTTCTTTAAATATTACATTTTGAGGCATTATTTAACGATCGATTTGATAGGGCATCTTTATAATTGTGTTATGTTTGTTGTCATTATGTTTTTTGAGTCACACACCCTCTCTCCCTCCCTCCCTATCCTCTCTCTCTCTCTCTCTCTCTCTCTCTCTCTCCCTCTCTCTCTCTCTGTCTGTCTCTCTCTCCATCTCTCCAAGTAACTTCTTTAACAAGAAACTATTGCAATTGACCTTATGACATTACCACTCAAACAATTGACTACTCCCAACCTAAAAAGTGTTCACTATTAACATTTTTTAATGAATTATATGGTGTGGCCTCATACAAGGTATAATTGCAAAGAAGCAAAGAGGTATTTACTAGTACTGATAGGTTTGTGATGTTGCATTCACCAACCTTTGAATTTCCTTTACTTCATGTGTTTTTGAATATATTCTTTATCTTTTTTGCATGAATGAAGATGGATCCCAATGCTTGTGCCTTACACACGAAGAAGACAACCCCAACACTTCCAAGGTAAAATATTCAACACTTCCAAGGTAAAATATTGTATGCATGTTTGTGATGTTTTGATACTACAAAGAATTTAAGCCTCATGGTAGAACATCCTATGTTTTAGATCAACCATTATAGAAGTCCAACATCTATGTTTTAGATCAACCATTATAGAAGTCCAACATCTATGTTTTAGATCAACCATTATAGAAGTCCAGTCACAACCCTGGAGGTTATTCATTTGTTCAAGGACTTGAATGTAGCAAAGTAACAATGTTGTAGTAAAATAATTAGGATCTATTTTATATCTATCTATACTAAGTCTTTGATTTGGCTGTAAGTTACAATATTACCCAAAGCTATTGCTTGTAGATAAATGATACGAGCTTGCTCTACTACACCCAAGTTGCTATCTACATAGGAGTCAAGGCACGTGTCACCATTACAAAGTTAAAAAAAAAACACCCAATGAATGGTGTGTTTGCTCAAAGTGTTAGTCATGGTGCTCAAGTCCTGGTGATTGGTCGATGCGTCTTACATCGATATCGTGGTAGGACATATCGTAGTCTACACATGAGGATAGAAAGGTGGAGTCTGTGCTACACATATTCTCTATGTTCCATGTGAAGTTGTAATGGGTCCTAAATTAGAGAGAGAGAGAGAGCCCTAATCCATCAAAGAGCAATTTAAAGCGGAATAGAATTTTGCATATTGAAACTATATCATGTGGGTATGAGAGGTATCGAGACCACATTGTCCTCTATGTAGGTATTGTTCGCATGTTCGCATGTCTAAGCTAAGGATATCCACATAGAACCGTGTGTTGTGTACTAGTTCAAATTGAAACTATTACATATGCTTTTTGGGATTTAGGCTTAGGCTTTCCCAAGTGTACATAGCCTTTGCAAAACAAGAGAGTTCACGCTAGTCCACCCGTGTTAGTCTAGTTCACTCCAAGCCGTCAATTTAAAATTGTACATCAGCCAACATTGTAGATATGGTTTGTATCATGGGATGGAGACAGTGTTGGGGAAAAGTGCCTCCGTTTAGCCTTGAGCTGGTTGCAAAATCAAAGTAGCCGGTTGAGAGGAGGGCAAGAAGGAAAAAATTCCACTTCAAATACATTGAAAGATAGTGCAATGCAAAATTACTGACTAGTATTGTAAAATTTCCGGTTCAGATTTGTCTTGGGAGGGATTTTTGTATGTTTGTGAAAATGATTTTTCCCGAACACTCCTTTCAAAACCACCACAATGAAACAGAGCTCATAGGCTAGATCTATGTGACGACTCACGAGGCCAAACTTGAGAGAGAGGGGGGGGGAGGGGCGGGGGAGGCACCTTATAGACGGACAGAGATTGTACACCATACAAGAGAGGCAATAATTCAGATTTATCCGACTCAAGACTACTCTCAGTACTGTCT
Source organism: Adiantum capillus-veneris (assembly GCF_014529385.1). NCBI lineage: Eukaryota > Viridiplantae > Streptophyta > Polypodiopsida > Polypodiales > Pteridaceae > Adiantum > Adiantum capillus-veneris. The sequence goes on from NC_140936.1 coordinate 64,722,246, forward strand.
TCTGAGGCTCAACGCAGCCAAAGAGAGGAGGAGCATGTCAGGTAACTTACAGGCGAGCTTCTGGAACAATCGACACTACACGACTGTACGCATCCAGTGTGAGGAAGTCGTCCAATTTTGCAGCTGTACACTGTCGCGCAAACATGCGAGCTGCCTCCACAAACCGGCCTTTCTTGAAGCGCTCTGTTCCAACCTCGCCTTCCACCCTTGCCAGCTCCTCGCTCACCACTCTCGCAAACAGCTCCTTGTCCACCTTGATTGGTACACTCTCCCCATCCAAAACTGCACCATACCTGTCAAAAGCAAACCCATACAATTCAACAGGCAAGTTCTTATGTTTCTTCAAAGTTACATGTAGTCAACCCGATTGCTGCTTACTGTCCAATCGCACGAAAGGGTTATGGCCGAGGGGGTATGTGCATGTCTGTGTGTGTGTGTGTGTGTGTGTGTGTGTGTGTGTGCGCGGCGCGCACACACACACGTGCATGCACTCATGCATGTATATGTGCATGTATGTGCACAATTGTATTCACACGTGCATGCACTCATGCATGTATATGTGCATGTATGTGCACATTAATACAATTGTTGTGTCTATATGTATATGTATGTATGAGGTAATGAAGATGTTCCCGCGAATAACATAATTGGGGTTGATAAGCAGGAAGTTGATGTTTTGGTGAAAAGAAAAGCTCGGGGAGAGACAGAGACATCGCAGAATCCAGTTGTGTATATAAAAACACACATGGATATATATATGTGTTGTGTATATAAAAACACACATGGATATATATATGTGTTTGTATGTCTGTATATATATGTATATAAACACACACCTATATACACACATGCATCTATGTGTACACATATGGATCACACACACACACACACATGCATATGCATACTCCTCCTTACTCATACAGGGCATGACCAATTACCTTATCCATTGCCAATTCTGAACCCTGCTAATTTCTGCAGTTGCCGCATCTTCCATAAGGTTATAGAGAGGCACTGACCCCGTGCCGTTGAGCCACGCCTCCACATACTGAATACCAACTCGAGTGTTGAGGCGAAGGCCATCCAATGTTCGTACCCCCCTAGGCTTTTCGATCAAATCTGCCTCTGTTATGCTCACATCCTCCCTCTTCCTCGACTCGATCTGATTCTCCTTAGTCATGTTGGCATTGAACACATCCATCACAAGAGAAATCAGTCCAGGGTGTGCTGCCCAGGTACCATCATGTCCAGCCGTCACTTCTCGCAGCTTGTCTGCACGCACGAGTGCCATTGCCGCCTCGTTAGCAGCGGCATTGTCGCGGATAGGTATTTGAGCAGCCTGCAATTTTAATAGTAGCACATACTCGTTCATTTGCAACAGAATTAACAGTAAGGAGATGAAGCTTCTATACACAACAAACCCAACTTAAAAGCTTTAAGGCATACCATGCCACCCATCGCATGCACACCCCTTCGATGACATGTCTGGATTAAGAGCTCCGTGTACGATTTCATGAAATGCTGCCCCATTCCCACTTGTACGCGGTCAGGAAGCAACCTATCTGGATGTCCTTGGAATGTCTTGACATAGCTGAAGATGTAATCCCAACGTCCACAATTCAGCCCAGCGGAGTGCGAGCGAAGCTCGTACAAAATCTCATTCATTTGAAAAACAGCTGGGAGCGTCTCAATAAGAACAGTTGCTTTGATGCTGCCATGAGGCACACCAAGTGCGCGCTCCGCTCGATCAAACACGGAGTTCCAGACAGCAGCCTCTCTGCAGGCGAAAAGAGAGGTGATTTAACACATGGTGATAACTCACTTTTGTGTTCTAATGTCATCTACTCCAAGTCCCCTTGTATCAGAGAAGTGTGTGTAGTACTACCTGGAGTGTTGCATTTTTGGAAGGTAGAAGAAGGGGCCCGCACCGCCATGGGTAGTGCGGAAAGCCTCATGGTTGTGGAAAAAGTAAAAGCCAAAGTCAGTGAGGCAGCCTGTAGCAGGTTCGCCGTCAATCTCGATGTGAGCCTCCTTGAGATGCCAGCCTCGTGGACGCACAAACAGTACAGCAGTGTTCTTGTTCAACTTATAAAGCTTGTTCCTTGCCTTGTCCTCCCACTCAATTGTCTTGTTCACAGCATCGCGTAAGTTGATGTGACCTCTCATAACATTGTCCCAATGGGGAGCCAAGGAATCCTCAAAATCAGCCTGTGTCAATACAAGAGCTCACCATAGCTTGGTATCCGAACTTAAAATGCCTGCCTCTTTTTGAAAAAAAGCTTCTTGTTTCCATGCAAACAAGCATCTATGCTGCCAGAGAAGCTAATGTTTTTAGCCTCCCACCCTCTCAAAAAAAGTTTAAATAAATAGAAAAAGTTACCAAATACCCCTCAAATTTATGCGAATTCCCAAATTACCCCTGCAATCGTTAGGACTCCCAAAATATCACTCAAATTTGGATAAATCTAGGTAAAGAAAGTACAGGGGTATTTTGGGAAATTGAAAAAAAACAAGGGGTATTTTAAGAGGGTATTTTGGTAAATGTTTCAATAAAAAAACTACTTAGAAAAATCTCTGTTCCTCTTGCTGGTTCTAGCCCAAGAATAAAAAGCAAAGAGTAATTTTTAATAAAAATAACTCAGAAAAGGTCCTTTTTTGAGAAGCCTTTTCTTGAAAAGAGTCTACAGTTTGCGCCCTTTTCTGTATATTCAAATTTCAAGAAATTGGTACTTTACAGCACTTTTCCCACAAAAAGCTTTAATATCTAATATGCCTATGTGAGCCCATAAAATATTTTGTCACGTGGAAAAAAGGCAGCTAACTACTTTGCTAAGGTAATTTTGCAGGTCACAAAGTTCCCTCCAGAATCCAGATTATAAGTTTCAAGGCAAAGATCTATCCCAAAGGGGCTTGAACTCAAGACCTAGAATGCAGTTAACTGCCTCTGATACCAAAATAAAGCCTGTAAGCTCTAATTAAAAAACAATGGACAAGAAAAGCACATCTATGAGCAATACTTCTATAGAGCTAGCTCACCATGAAAACCTTGGCACCAGAGTTGAGAGCATTGATGACCATCTTGCGCTCGACAGGGCCAGTGATTTCAACGCGGCGGTCCGCAATAGCCAGAGGCACACCATCACAGACCCAAGAGCCTTCTCGGATGGCAACCATGGCGGGGTCGAACGCTGGTACCTCACCAGCATCGAAACGGGCCTGTTGCTCCTTGCGGAAATCCAGCATCCATTTCACGCGTGATCGGAAGGTGCGCTCCAAGTCGGTGACGAACTCAAGGGCTTCGCGAGTAAGGATTCTGTCGTAGCCGGCCGCGAGCCTGCCTCTGATGCGGACACCCTCTGGCAAGTGCAGGGAGCCTTTGCGCATGCCCTTGTCCTCGTCCTCGTGGTAAGTCTCCATATGGTCGTTCATCATCTTGCAGGCAGAGAGCTAGTACACAGAGAAACACACACGCGCACACACACAAATAGCAGACGCTACGACGCTATTTATTATGAAAAAATATTAATCATTTTTAATAGACACGCTGTGACGCTAAATCGAAATGATTCTCTTCGGAAATTGAAATTACGAAAAGAAAATTTTACGATTGGCCCTCGACATTTTTTTTCTTCATTTTGGAGAAAATTTTTGAGTCTAATCAGGCCTTCTCCCTTAATAAGCATATTCAGCCCATACGCCTCCTCTCACCTTCCCTTTGACATCACTTATGATGCAAGTCTTTTTCATCGCTAGCATGGCTATCCTTTATATATTGGCTTATCAGGATAAATATTTTGACGCGTCAGGTTTTGGCCCTTCCCTTATCTCAGTTAAACAGTTTCTATGATTTATACAATTAACTCCATTGGGGTCATTTGTATACAAAGCAACCCAAATGAGATTGACCACACCACACTATCTCCTTAGGTAACCGTAGCTAATGATGAATCATGTGTCCTTCCACATAAGCCACCATCGTAGAGATTTCTGGATAAATCTACGATGGAATTGCAATTCTACACAACATCATGCCCAAGGCGACGATGATAATGAATCTCATCGGTTGGATTGCACAATTCAACAGCTTTAGGTTCATGGGTTATGTTGCGGTGGTTGGCAAGCAACTCAAGTTGGTGTTTTACTTTGTGCGCTATTTTGTGGTTGGTGACATGCGTCCATGATTATTTGAAGGAGAATTTCATAGATGCATAATTGTCACTTGCATTCACCACGTATGAGAGCTTTCAAGCGACTCGGAGATGAAATTTTGATTTGACATGTGTTCGTAGACTTCTTTTCTTTGCAAATAAAATTGCACATTAAAATTCCATGAATATATTATGTCACCACACTATGTGTAACATTTAATGGCCTAAAAACTTGTGTGTAGCGGAAATTAGCATGAACATAGTGGGTATTTCATTAGAATAGATTCCTAATGAGAATTACAAGAGTGCTTGGGTGGAGAGAGCAACAAAAAGCATAACACCTAGTTAGATAGCATCAACAATACTTTCAAAAGAGAGAGAAATTAAGCTATTGACAACAATTGAGGACCGGATTTGCATGGAGCCGGTCCCCCCTCCAAAAGGCTTTGTATTATGGTTTCTCCCATCAAGAGAGACATTGTACAATACAATTCTTTGTGTTCCTTTAAGACTAGTTAGTGCAATGAAGAGGAAAGCTTCATGCACTAAGCAAAACACTTAGCAAACACAACATTAATTATCCTCGTTCTCAAACCCAAGACCTCACACACCTTCGAAGATGGTGAGAGCTAGCAAGGTATGAGAGTAGATTGAGAGGAAGAAGGAGTATCTTACGAGAAAGATGTACATCTCCTCACATAATCACTCATATTAGCATAGCTTAGCTTAGTAATTAGCATGGTAGAGGAGATGAGCATGCATTGAAGCTTGGCTCTTGGTTGGATTTGCATCCACACGCCAAGAGTGTGTCAATGTAGGCTTCTATCTCACAAGCTTGGAGTAGGTGATGAGCTCTCCATTAAAGCTAGGGAAGAGATAGTCTTCTCTTTTCTTCACACATAGACTGTGTGTGAGTTTGTGTGATAATGCCTTGCAAAAATCAGCCCCCTCTCTCTCTCTTGGGTGAGCCCTCTTGCTATTTGCTCTTCCTCTACCCTCATTGGGCCTCCCCAAGTCAAGCCAATGATTATTAAGCAGCATAAGTGATAGCCTTCTGACATGTGTCCCCCTTTCCCCTTTTGTGAGAGCTTGAGGTAATTAAATAATTCAACTAAACTCTCATTGGACCCCTTTGTCTCCTGGCCAATAGGAATCAGGCAAGCCATTGGGCTGCTGAATGCTCATTGGACCCCTTGGGAGACTGTCCAATAGTCATCTAGGAGACTTAATTCTCATTGGTTCTTTTATTAAGTGTTTTTAAATTAATTAAACTAGATTTACTCTAGCCTAATTCTCATTGGTCCACCTCCAAGGCGATCCAATAGGAATTGGGGCACACCTTGTGGGCATCTGGCCTAGGGAGCTGACATGTGTCCCTCATTCCCTTTGTGTAAAGGGAGCTTGTGTGTGTGTGTGTGTGTGTGTGGCTTTCTCTCTCATCCCCTACATGCTAGCTCGCCCCCTCCTATGTAGGGATGTACAAAGACTTTTTTGGTCACACACAAAGCATCCAATTCCCTTAAGGTTGACCTTTGGACACAACCTTTGAATTTTGGAACCTTAGCATTTTGGAAGTCTTAATGGGCTGAACCTTAGGGTCTTTTTAGCCCATTGTTGCACATGGCTCTTTTGCAGATGGCCCCCCCCTTTGGATCCCTATTTTCCCTCCTTTGGATCCCTATTGTCGTCGATCTGCTAGCTTAACCAATATTCTAGCTTTTTCTCCCCTGGCACTTCCCCACATTAAATGATCAGTTTAATATGAGAAAATCATTTAGGAGAATTAGATATTGATTATTATGACATTACCTCTCTCTTGAAATCATAGTCGTGCTCGACTATGGTGTAGAGAAGATAAAGCATATTCATCAGTCCTTTTCTTAGAGGGTAACATAGGGATCATCTACCCGCTAAGAAAAGGACTCATGAATATGCTTTATCTTCTCTACACCATAGTCGAGGACGACTATGATTTCAAGAGAGACGTAATGTCATAATAATCAATATCTAATTCTCCTAAATGATTTTCTCATATTAAACTGATCATTTAATGTGGGGAAGTGCAATGGGAGAAAAAGCTAGAATATTGGTTAAGGTAGCAGACCGGCCACAGTAGGGATCCAAAGGCGGGAAAATAGGGATCCAAAGGGGGGGGCATCTGCAAAAGAGCCATGTGCAACAATGGGCTAAAAAGACCCTAAGGTTTAGCCCATTAAGACTTCCAAAATTCAAAGGTTGTGTCCAAAGGTCAACCTTAAGGGAATTGGATGCTTTGTGTGTGACCAAAAAAGTCTTTGTACATCCCTACATAGGAGGGGGCGAGCTAGCATGTAGGGGATGAGAGAGAAAGCCACACACACACACACACACACACACAAGCTCCCTTTACACAAAGGGAATGAGGGACACATGTCAGCTCCCTAGGCCAGATGCCCACAAGGTGTGCCCCAATTCCTATTGGATCGCCTTGGAGGTGGACCAATGAGAATTAGGCTAGAGTAAATCTAGTTTAATTAATTTAAAAACACTTAATAAAAGAACCAATGAGAATTAAGTCTCCTAGATGACTATTGGACAGTCTCCCAAGGGGTCCAATGAGCATTCAGCAGCCCAATGGCTTGCCTGATTCCTATTGGCCAGGAGACAAAGGGGTCCAATGAGAGTTTAGTTGAATTATTTAATTACCTCAAGCTCTCACAAAAGGGGAAAGGGGGACACATGTCAGAAGGCTATCACTTATGCTGCTTAATAATCATTGGCTTGACTTGGGGAGGCCCAATGAGGGTAGAGGAAGAGCAAATAGCAAGAGGGCTCACCCAAGAGAGAGAGAGGGGGCTGATTTTTGCAAGGCATTATCACACAAACTCACACACAGTCTATGTGTGAAGAAAAGAGAAGACTATCTCTTCCCTAGCTTTAATGGAGAGCTCATCACCTACTCCAAGCTTGTGAGATAGAAGCCTACATTGACACACTCTTGGCGTGTGGATGCAAATCCAACCAAGAGCCAAGCTTCAATGCATGCTCATCTCCTCTACCATGCTAATTACTAAGCTAAGCTATGCTAATATGAGTGATTATGTGAGGAGATGTACATCTTTCTCGTAAGATACTCCTTCTTCCTCTCAATCTACTCTCATACCTTGCTAGCTCTCACCATCTTCGAAGGTGTGTGAGGTCTTGGGTCTGAGAACGAGGATAATTAATGTTGTGTTTGCTAAGTGTTTTGCTTAGTGCATGAAGCTTTCATCTTCATTGCACTAACTAGTCTTGAAGGAACACAAAGATTTGTATTGTACAATGTCTCTCTTGATGGGAGAAACCATAATACAAAGCCTTTTGGAGGGGGGACCGGCTCCATGAAAATCCTGTCCTCAACTATTGTCAATAGCTTAATTGCTCTCTCTTTTGAAAGTATTGTCGATGCTATCTAACTAGGTGTTATGCTTTTCTTGACTTGGGGAGGGCCAATGAGGCTTCAGTAAGAGCAATTAGCAAGAGGGCTCGCCCAAGAGAGAGAGGGGGCTGATTTTTGCAAGGCATTATCACACACACACTCACACAAGCTCATGTGTGAAGAAAGAGAAGACTATCTCTTCCCAAGCTTTAATGGAGAACTCATCACCTACTCCAAGCTTGTGAGATAGAAGCCTACATCAACACTCTCTTGGCATGTGGATGCAAATCCAACCAAGAGCCAAGCTTCAATGCATGCTCATCTCCTCTACCAAGCTAATTACTAAGCTAAGCTATGCTACATATGAGTGATTATGTGAGGAGATGTACATCTTTCTCGTAAGATACTCCTTCTTCCTCTCAATCTACTCTCGTACCCTGCTAGCTCTCACCATCTTCGAAGGTGTGTGAGGTTTTGGGTCTGAGAACGGGGATAATTCAAGTTGTGTTTGTTAAGTGTTTTTCTTAGTGCATGAAGTTTCCATCTTCATTGCACTAGCTAGTCTTGAAGGAACACAAAGAATTGTATTGTACAATGTCTCTCTTGATGGGAGAAACCATAATACAAAGCCTTTTGGAGGGGGGACCGGCTCCATGAAAATCCTGTCCTCAACTATTGTCAATAGCTTAATTGCTCTCTCTTTTGAAAGTATTGTCGATGCTATCTAACTAGGTGTTATGCTTTTTGTTGCTCTCTCCACCCAAGCACTCTTGTAATTCTCATTAGGAATCTATTCTAATGAAATGCCCACTATATCCATGCTAATTTCCGCTACACATAAGTTATTAGGCCATTAAATGTTACATTGGTATCAGAGCTCAAGGTTTCTCTTTTCTTGCTCAAGAAGGGAGGTCCTCAAGCTAGCTACAAATGGTTGGTATTATTAATTGCCTGTGAGTAAGTAGAATAGGGATTTTTCAGCCTTGCAGTGCGCCTGCCTTCGTGCAGTTAACGGGGCATCACCGTCGAGAGCTATGGACTTAATAGTGGAGTCCTACGGGGCTTGCCTACGGCTTAACCACTATGGAGCTATTAGAAGCTTGACAGGAGCCGGTGCTGTTTTGGTGTCGAAAGACCCTCTCTTCTATTCCTTGCAATTAATGGTATTCGAGCCGCGGGTACAGTAGCTTGAGTGCTTTTTCTAAAGGGGTAAAGAGGAGTAGCAACTAGGGCTTGAAGTGCTGAAGTACACCTACAAGTTGTTAGAATGGCTGACAATAGTAAAGAGAGTGAAATTAATGTTGATAACTTTGATTTTGCTCATGAGCAAGCTACTAATGATGCTTCAATGCTTGTTAACTATCTTGTTTCTAGGCTTCAACAAGCCATGGGCAATCCATCTCTCCAAAGTGAAGTGCAATGGCAGCTCCGTGCTCACGGGATTCTCCAAGCTCATCACCATGACGAGAGAACACCTAGGAAGCCTCCTTGTGAGACTACCAAAAGAGGTCTCTCTCCGATTCGGGAAGAAGAAGAGAATCCATATGAAGGGCTCAAGAATTTACTTCTTGATGATGCATCTCCTTCCCAAAGGAGAACTCAAGAGCCTCCAGCGAAGGAACGAGAAAGAAGCGAGTCTCCCGCCACCTCGACGGAGATGGCTCCACGAAGACGGCGGGCTAAACGCTCTCCAACACCACCAAAGCGGAGAAGACCATCACACTCTTCTCCACGCCATAATACAAAGAGGGATGATAAAAAGCAAGAGAAGAAAAAGGCGAGAAAGAGGACACCCTCTTCTCCATCTTCTTCATCCTCTTCCTCTTATGAAAGCTATGGTGAAGACGACAAAGATCAAGACAAGAAAAAGGCGAGAAAGAGGTCACCCTCTTCTCCACCTTCTTCAAATTCTTCACCTTCTGAAGAAAGTGATGGTGCAACCTTTGAACCATCAAAAAGAAGAGGTCATAGGAAATCCTATGCCGCATGGAAGAGGTCGTCTAGGTTGAAGAAATTCAAAGAGGGAGGGAAGAGCATCTCTTTCCTTACCTATGATGGTACCTTTGGTGCTACGGACAAAGTCTTGGCCTTTATCCAACAATTCGATGCGGCGTTTGGAGATGAGGGCTTCACGGAGTCCTCTAAGCTACTCCATGTAGCTATGCACTTTCAAAAGTCCGCCAGACAATGGTGGTCTAGCCTACGAGCCAACGGTGAAGCTCCACGAACATGGAAAGCTTTAAGAGCTTCCATTATGAAGCAGTTTTTGGCCACCGATGCCAAAGACAAAGTACTCACCGAATGGCGAAGCTTAAATCTCTCTCCCAATGAATCTATCCACAAATATGTAGACAAGTTTTGGGACCTACAACTCAAAGCCACTGTCTTCAAAAAGTTGGATTTTGGAGAGCAAAAGCAACAATTTTGTGCGGGCTTAACCGAAGAAATGGCGGAGTATGTCAACTCCCAAAGACCACGTACCATATCGGCGGTAATACACCACACTATGGTCGCCTCTCGAATCAATTTCCAAACAGGGGTGAAAAGAAATAATAAGCCCCCGGAAAACAAGGGTTCTAATGAGCCTAAGGGGAAGGACAATGTCCAAAAGTCTCCTAAGGGAAACTCCAACAAAGCTAAAGAGAAGGGAGTTTACAAAGGTAAGAATAAACTCTCTCTTGAAGAGCTTGAGCGTTATCATAAGGATAACCGGTGTTTCAAGTGTTGCGAACAAGGGCATGCGTACCGCGCTTGTCCCCAAAAGAACAACCGCCAAGATCCTCCTAGAGCTTCCTTGGTTGAAATCCAAGAGGAGGAGACTCACCAAACTCACCACAAAGGATCTCCTCTATGCCATGCTTGGGGAAAGGTAAGAGAACATGATGCTTTTATTCTCTTTGACCCTGGTTCTACTCACAATTTTATATCTATAGAGTTGGCCACCAAGCTAGGAATACAATCCTATGAGATGGAAGATGTCCTACCCGCAGACAGTGCCTTCAAGGGGCAAGAAGCTTCAGTCACTCCCTTAATCAGGAAATTGAGGCTTCATGTCCAAGGCTATGTGGACAAAGAGGACTTCTTTATCTCTCCTCTCAAGCATGAGGATGTAATCCTAGGGGCACCATGGTTTGACCGCCTGGCTGCCGATGTTAAATTTCCTGAAAGGAGAATCTCCTTTAAGTTCAGGGAAAAAGACATGTATATAGATACTAAGGAAATGGGTAACACCATCCCATTGTACATACACCAGCTTTCAACAAGTCAATAAAGAGCTCTATTTCCGTGTACATGATTTTTGTTAAAGACTCTCAAAATGAACCTAATGCTTTAGCAAAAGAAAATAAAAGCAACCAAAAGGAATTAGAGTTATCCAATTTTCTCAAGGGGTTTCAAGATGTTTTTATTGACGACATCCCTTGTGAGCTACCTCCTAAATGAGGTAATGATGACCATGCAATTGAACTTCTTCCAGGAAGTTCACCGCCTAATAAACCTCCTTATAGAGTTTCTCAAGCTCAACAAGAGGAGATTATGCGGCAAGTGCATGAGTTAGTTGAGAAGGGTATGGTTAGGCCAAGCTCATCTCCATTTTGCTCACCGGTGCTATTAGTGCAAAAGAAAGACGGCACGTATCGTATGTGTGTCGACTATAGAGCACTAAATAGGATCACTATCAAGAATAGGTTTCCCGTTCCACGGGTAGAAGACCTATTTGATAAGCTACAAGGATCGACCTACTTCAGTAGGGTTGACCTAAAAAGTGGCTATCATCAAATAAGGATAGTTGATCAAGACATTGTAAAGACCGCATTTCGTACTACATTTGGTCTTTACGAATACATTGTCATGCCTTTTGGCTTGACCAATGCACCAGCCACATTCAACCGCTTGATGGAGAAGTTGTTCAGGCCTCATCGAACCTTCACTGGAGTGTTCTTTGATGATATTATCATCTACTCTAATTCATTGGAGGAACACAAGCAACACCTCCAGGTAATATTTCAAGTTTTAAGAGAGAATAAACTTTATGTTAATCGAAAGAAAAGTGAATTTTTCTTGCAAGAGATTCAGTATTTAGGTCACATTATCTCTCAAGATGGCATCCAAATGGATCCATCCAAGTTAGAGGTAATAAAAGGATGGCCTAAACCAAGGAATCTTCATGAACTAAGAAGCTTCATAGGTATGTGTGCATACTATAGACGCTTCATAGAAAAGTTCTCACAAATTGCGGGACCATTACATGACCTAACAAAGAAAAGCGTTAGGTATACATGGTCTGCTAAGGAGAACAATGCTTTCGAAAAGCTTAAAGAAAAGCTTATCTCTCAACCTGTGCTTACACTACCGGATCTCTCAAAACCATTTGAGGTCCAATGTGATGCTTGTGGTGATTGCCTTGGAGCTGTTTTGCTCCAAGAAGGGCACGCCATAGGCTATGAGAGTCGAAGGCTCGACCCTGTTGAGCAAGCTCTAGGCATATACGAAAAGGAACTCCTTGCAGTTCTACATGCCTTAGACTCATGGAAGCACTATTTATTGGGGACTCCTTTCATTCTGCGAACGGATCACCAAAGTCTTAAGTACTTCATGACACAGACCAAACTCTCCGACAAACAAATGAGGTGGGCAAATTTCCTTTCGCAATTTCATTTTCATATTGCTCACATTGCTGGCAAGCATAATCAAGTATCTGATGCACTCTCAAGACAGCCGAGAGTGAATGCGGTTTCCATAGCCACTCACAATGATCTATCTTCAATGATAGATGAGTATGCTATTGATCCCGATTTTAGAGATGTGATTTCAGCCCTTGCATTAGGGAAGAAAGAAGAACCATTTACTTTACAAGATGGTTATCTTCTCTATGGCAATAGACTATGCATTACTAACTCACTACGTGAGAAAGTAATGTATGAATCTCATGCTCCACCTTATGCGGGGCATAGAGGGATTCAGTCTACCTTCAAGGGAATTGAAACATATTTCTATTGGCCTACCGTGAAAGTGAGCATACAAGAGTATCTTTCCAAATGTGTGGTATGCCAAAAGACAAAATTTGATAGAGGGAAGCAACTTGGATTGCTTCAACCCTTGCCAATCCCTAATTCACCATGGGAGAGCATATCCATGGATTTTATCTTTGGATTGCCTAAGTCTATCCATGGGAATACGAGAATATGGACGATAGTAGACAGGTTTAGTAAACAAGCTCATTTTATACCTGTCAAAAAGACTATCAAAGCCCATCAAATGGCAACCCTCTTTATTTCACAAATTTTCAAGTACCATGGCTTGCCCATGTCCATAGTGTCGGATAGAGATCCTAGAATGACCAGTAATTTCTGGAAGGGTCTCTTTGAGAATTTAGGAACAAGGCTAAACTTCTCTTTGGCCTATCATCCACAAACTGATGGCCAAAGTGAAATAGCTAACCTAACCATTCTCGATCTACTAAAAGCCTATGTAACGGAAGTAGATCAAAGATCCCAATGGGAGAAGAACTTACCCTTAGTGGAGTATGCTTACAATAACACTGTACATACTTCCACAGGCGAAACACCTTTCGAGGTAATTGAGGGAAGATCAAAAAGTCCCTTGCTACTTAAGGTACATGGGAAGATCTTCGTTGCAGATGAGTATAGCCGAGACCTACAAGAATCTTTCCAAAAGATTAAGGATGCTATCTCTATCACACAGCAAAGGCAAAAGGCTGCTGCTGACAAGCACAGAAGATCCCAAGCCTTTAAAGAAAACGATTGGGTCTTGTTAAAGTTTCCCAAGGCTCGATTAAGGCACACAACAGGCAAGAATCCTACGGGTCACCAAAAGTACTATGCTAAACTAGCAAAAAGGTACTATGTTCCCTTTCAGATTCTTAGACCAATCAATGAGATGGCCTATCAACTCAAGTTGCCCAATCATTGGCTCATACACAATGCTTTTCATGTGAGCCTATTAAAGCCTTACAAAGGAGAGCCACCTCAAGAACCAACTATTGAAGACCCACCGGAGATCGAGGACCAAGAAGAGGTGTTGCAGCCCGAGTCCATTCTCCGACATGAAGACAAGGTACTAAGAGGCGGTAAGACTATCCGATGATATCTTATTAAGTTTAAGAATTATCGTTTTGAAGATGCTAGATGGATGCAAGGCATACAATTAAAGGATAACCTAAACCTTGTCAATGCTTACAATGCTTCCCAAGAGTAAGCAAATGTACAAAATGTTAAAAAAGAACAAAATTTTTGTCTTATAAGACTCTCTTTTTCTTTATTTGTGCACAAAAATGAAGTAGTATGCATGCTTAGATCAAGTTTGCGGAGACGACGTCTCCCAAACACCAAGTAGAGCTTGTCACTCTACTATGGAAGACTGATAGGACTAATGTGCAGACATGCTTGCGGCAGCCTCAGGCTCTCAAGAGCCAAATGGACTAGTCATCCATTGTGGAATGATGTCGTAGGGTAACATAGGGATCCTCTACCCGCTAAGAAAAGGACTCATGAACATGCTTTATCTTCTCTACACCATAGTCGAGGACGACTATGATTTCAAGAGAGAGGTAATGTCATAATAATCAATATCTAATTCTCCTAAATGATTTTCTCATATTAAACTGATCATTTAATGTGGGGAAGGCCAGGGGAGAAAAAGCTAGAATATTGGTTAAGCTAGCAGACCGGCCACAGTAGGGATCCTAAAGGGGGGCCATCTGCAAAAGAGCCATGTGCAACAATGGGCTAAAAAGACCCTAAGGTTCAGCCCATTAAGACTTCCAAAATGCTAAGGTTCCAAAATTCAAAGGTTGTGTCCAAAGGTCAACCCTAGGGAAAATTGGATGCTTTGTGTGTGCCCTAAAAGTCTTTGCACATCCCTACATGGGAGGGGGCGAGCCCTAAAGGTAGGGTATGAGAGAGAAAGCCACACACACACACACACACACAGGCTCCCTTTACACAAAGGGAATGAGGGACACATGTCAGCTCCCTAGGCCAGATGCCCACAAGGTGTGCCCAATTTCTATTGAATGACCCTTGAAGTGGACCAATGAGAATTAAGCTAGAGTAAATCTAGTTTAATTAATTTAAAAACATTTAATAAAAGAAACCAATGAGAATTAAGTCTCCTAGAAGACTATTGGGCAGTCTCCCAAGGAGTCCAATGAGCATTCAGGAGCCCCATGGCTTGCTTGATTCCTATTGGCCAGGAGGCAAAGGGGTCCAATGAGAGTTTAGTTTAATTATTTAATTACCTAAAGCTCTCACAAAAGGGGAAAGGGGGACACATGTCAGAAGGCTATCACTTATGCTGCTTAATTGTAATTGGCTTGACTTGGGGAGGGCCAATGAGGCTTCAGCAAGAGCAATTAGCAAGAGGGCTCGCCCAAGAGAGAGAGAGGGGGCTGATTTTTGCAAGGCATTATCACACACACACTCACACAAGCTCATGTGTGAAGAAAGAGAAGACTATATCTTCCCAAGCTTTAATGGAGAACTCATCACCTACTCCAAGCTTGTGAGATAGAAGCCTACATCAACACTCTCTTGGCATGTGGATGCAAATCCAACCAAGAGCCAAGCTTCAATGCATGCTCATCTCCTCTACCAAGCTAATTACTAAGCTAAGCTATGCTACATATGAGTGATTATGTGAGGAGATGTACATCTTTCTCGTAAGATACTCCTTCTTCCTCTCAATCTACTCTCGTACCCTGCTAGCTCTCACCATCTTCGAAGGTGTGTGAGGTTTTGGGTCTGAGAACGGGGATAATTCAAGTTGTGTTTGTTAAGTGTTTTGCTTAGTGCATGAAGTTTCCATCTTCATTGCACTAGCTAGTCTTGAAGGAACACAAAGAATTGTATTGTACAATGTCTCTCTTGATGGGAGAAACCATAATACAAAGCCTTTTGGAGGGGGGACCGGCTCCATGAAAATCCGGTCCTCAACTATTGTCAATAGCTTAATTGCTCTCTCTTTTGAAAGTATTGTCGATGCTATCTAACTAGGTGTTATGCTTTTTGTTGCTCTCTCCACCCAATCACTCTTGTAATTCTCATTAGGAATCTATTCTAATGAAATACCCACTATGTTCATGCTAATTTCCGCTACACACAAGTTATTAGGCCATTAAATGTTACAACCAAGAAGTAAATTCTTGAGCCCTTCGTATGGATTCTCTTCTTCTTCCCGAATCGGAGAGAGACCTCTTTTGGGAGTCTCACAAGGAGTCTTCCTAGGTGTTCTCTCCTCATGGTGATGAGCTTGGAGAATCCCGTGAGCACGGAGCTGTCGTTGCACCTCACTTTGGAGAGATGGATTGCCCATGGCTTGTTGAAGCCTAGAAACAAGATAGTTAACAAGCATCGGAGCATCATTAGTAGCTTGCTCATTAGAAAAATCAAAGTTATCAACATTAATTTCACTCTCTTTACTACTGTCAGCCATTCTAACAACTTTTAGGTGTAAACTTTTTAGGTGTACTTTGGCACTTCAAGCCCTAGTTGCTACTCCTCTTTACCCCTTTAGAAAAAGCACTCAAGCTACTGTACCCGCGGCTTGAATACCATTAATTGCAAGGAATAGAGGAGAGGGTCTTTCAACACAAAAACAGCACCAGCTCCTGTCAAGCTTCTAATAGCTCAATAGTGGTTAAGCCGTAGGGAAGCCCCGTAGGACTCCACTATTACGACCATAGCTCTCGACGGTGATGCCCCGTTAACTGCACGAAGGTAGGCGCACTGGAAGGCTGAAAAATCCCTATTCTACTTACTCATAGGCAATTAATAATACCAACCATTTATAGCTAGCTTGAGGACCTCCCTTCTTGAGCAAGAAAAGAGAAACCTTGTGCTCTGATACCAATGTAACATTTAATGGCCTAATAACTTGTGTGTAGCGGAAATTAGCATGAACATAGTGGGCATTTCATTAGAATAGATTCCTAATGAGAATTACAAGAGTGCTTGGGTGGAGAGAGCAACAAAAAGCATAACACCTAGTTAGATAGCATCAACAATACTTTCAAAAGAGAGAGAAATTAAGCTATTGACAACAATTGAGGACCGGATTTGCATGGAGCCGGTCCCCCCTCCAAAAGGCTTTGTATTATGGTTTCTCCCTTCAAGAGAGACATTGTACAATACAATTCTTTGTGTTCCTTCAAGACTAGTTAGTGCAATGAAGATGAAAGCTTCATGCACTAAGCAAAACACTTAGCAAACACAACATTAATTATCCCCGTTCTCAGACCCAAGACCTCACACACCTTTAAAGATGGTGAGAGCTAGCAGGGTATGAGAGTATATTGAGAGGAAGAAGGAGTATCTTACGAGAAAGATGTACATCTCCTCACATAATCACTCATATTATCATAGCTTAGCTTAGTAATTAGCATGGTAGAGGATATGAGCATGCATTGAAGCGTGGCTCTTGGTTGGATTTGCATCCACATGCCAAGAGTGTGTCAATGTAGGCTTCTATCTCACAAGCTTGGAGTAGGTGATGAGCTCTCCATTAAAGCTTGGGAAGAGATAGTCTTATCGTTTCTTCATACATAGACTGTGTGTGAGTGTTTGTAATAATGCCTTGCAAAAATCAGCCCCCTCTCTCTCTTGGCCGAGCCCTCTTGCTATTTGCTCTTCCTCTACCCTCATTGGGCCTCCCCAAGTCAAGCCAATGATTATTAAGCAGCATAAGTGATGGCCTTTTGACATGTGTCCCCCTTTCCCCTTTTGTGAGAGCTTGAGGTAATTTAATAATTCAACTAAACTCTCATTGGACCCCTTTGCCTCCTGGCCAATAGGAATCAGGCAAGCCATTGGGTTGCTGAATGCTCATTGGACCCCTTGGGAGACTGTCCAATAGTCATCTAGGAGACTTAATTCTCATTGGTTCTTTTATTAAGTGTTTTTAAATTAATTAAACTAGATTTACTCTAGCCTAATTCTCATTGGTCCACCTCCAAGGCCATCCAATAGGAATTGGGCACACCTTGTGGGCATCTGGCCTAGGGAGCTGACATGTGTCCCTCATTCCCTTTGTGTAAAGGGAGCTTGTGTGTGTGTGTGTGTGTGTGTGGCTTTCTCTCTCATCCCCTACATGCTAGGCTCGCCCCCTCCTATGTAGGGATGTACAAAGACTTTTTTGGTCACACACAAAGCATCCAATTCCCTTAAGGTTGACCTTTGTACACAACCTTTGAATTTTGGAACCTTAGCATTTTGGAAGTCTTAATGGGCTGATCCTTAGGGTCTTTTTAGCCCATTGTTGCACATGGCTCTTTTGCAGATGGCCCCCCCCTTTGGATCCCTATTTTCCCTCCTTTGGATCCCACTATGACATTCGGAGCACATTACCGCTCAAATAGACGCACAAAAACAAAGGAAAAGTTGAAGGCAAAAAATCTCGGGAGCGGTAATGCTGGAGTCAATAAGCGCGGTAATGGTCCTTCAGCAATCGTCGCTGTAATACCCCCGGCTAAATTTCCGCAATTATATCCGCAGACTTTACCGCAATTATTACCGCGACGATTACCGCACCCGGAGTATTTTTAAAAAAAGGCAGATGACCATTTGGATGGTAGGACCCATCCAAATGGTCATTTGCCTTTTTTTTCTATACATTTAATAAATAAAAAACAACAATTTCATTGCACCAAAACTTTGGACCAAAATCAAATGTTTAATTATATTGGAGAAACTGTTCAAAAACAACAATTTCATTGCACCAACCAAATTCAAATGTTTAATTATATTGGAGAAACTTTTCATTACAAAATTGCCCAAATAGGCGATGCATGGCGGCTATACAACTGTGGCCAAAAGAACACTTGGGCCAAAATCAAGTGTTTAATTATATTGGATATTACAAAATTACCCAAATAGGCGATACATGGAGGCTATGCAACTATGGCGAAAAGAAGACGCGCGCGGGCCCAAAAACACTTGGAGGATTGAGCTACTCGGATCCTGGGACCTCCCTAGGGACTCCTTGACTCAGGAAAAGAAAAAAACAACAAAACCTTTAATTAATACAAATGGATACATAAAGCTGCATGCAATGATTTTTAAAAAAAAGTTCACACTTACAGGCTGTAGTGTACGACATGCATTTTCAAATTCTTCGCGATTGATTTTGTTGTTTTCATACAGCCAGCACCATGTCTGATATTCGGAGTGGCTCTCTCTGTATCTCTCGATCTCTCGGCTTGGATGCATCATAGTAATATTTTACTGTATATCAATTAAAAAATATCACAAACCTAACCTTATTACCACAAATTAAATCAATTCAAATGAAAATCCGCACACTCACAAATTTATCTTTCCATGCTGCTTTTCCGCCGAGCCGTAATGCGTGGGCGTTTGCTACGCCCTCGCCTCCACGTGCCGAGTGTGCGCCCTAGCACCTGTCGCTCTCTCGTCCTCCAGCTCGCCCTGGGCTTTCTCCCACTCCTCGTCGTGAACATTTCCAAGGCGATAGTTGTGACCCTCAGATTCAAATGTTCGCTTTGCCACCCTCCGCACACTGGACTTCTTATTTTTCAAGAAATTCTTGATGTATTCCTCGAGCCACTGCCTGGAGAACTCTTCCACTTGCGGATTAGGGAACCGCATGAGCAATGTCGTGTGAATGTACGTCACGTCGGCTGGGTCCTGATCTTTGAAAGATTTAAAGCAATCTTGGTATGTCGAGTGGATCAGCTGGTTAAGGTGCCCTCGAAATGTCCTCCCCAAAGAGGAACCTAGATCCACCTCCCCCCCACGATGTATATAATAGTAGTACCCACGAGCGTCCGGGGCGGGCGCATCGCGGTCCTCATCCTCATGTGGAGCTCCAAGGGGTGAGCGAGGAGGTCAGGGTGTAAGAGGAGGTGAATCTGTAGCACTGCCCCCTCCACCACCAAATCAGCACGAGCCACTACCTCGACGAGAGCGTGAGCCACCACTACGGGAAGAGCGCTGGCCACCCGAAGAGCGCTGGCCCGAGTCCGAACCGATGGGTGGTGTAGGCGACGGATAACTCGACGGTGCGGGCGTGGATCGCTGCAAATGCCAGGTGGAGGGAGCTACGGGTGACGATAAAGTCGAGGGTAAGGTGGAGGGAGGCCCACTGGGAGGCACACTCTGCACGATCAGAGTGCCGGCGCCCGGTGTCGCAAGCGGTGAGAGCCCATAGGCAGCCAACTGTGCTGGTGTGTACCGCCCTCGAAGACTCTGCTGCGAGGATAGCCACTCTGCCTGGGCGCGATATGCCCTCTCGAGGTCGGAGTCGTGTACTGCATCTCGGAACCATCGAAAGCCGAAGGTGGATTGTAACTGGTGGGAGGAAGACTGCGAGTAGTAAGCATCACAAGCGTCCTTGTAAGAGAGGCCCTCGGCGAGAAAGTCTTCTATGGATCGATAGCCAGGCGTGGAAGAGGATACCATATCCTACAATTTCACAAGAAAAAGGGACCCTAATTAACATTGGATTCTAGTCAAAGTGAGATTCTTTATTGCATAGGATTCCTCCTTGCATAGGATTCCTCTCTGCATAAGATTCCTTTTATCTCCTATTTAAGAAATGGTTTATGTGCTTATTTTACTTGCATCCATTTAGATGAAAGTGTGTGTGCTTCTAATTAATCTATTGTGTGTGTGCGTTAGTGTGTGGCAAAGAAATTAATCTAGTGTGTGTGTGTTGGACCTTAATCTACCGTTGGGCTTCTCAGTGACCATTGGGGTCTCAATCAACTTCATCGCACACCCACATGGAGGTATGTTTTGGTATATTGTTAATGTTAATGGAGGTATGTTTTGGTATACTAATGCATGCCCAAGCACACACTAATGCAAGAGTTAGTGTGTGCTTGTAACGCATGCACACACTAATGCTTGCATTAGTGTGCGCTTGTGCACTAATTAGTGTGTGAAAACACACCAATGCATGCACACACACCCTAATGCAAGCATTAGGGTGTGTGTGCATGCATTGGTGTGTTTTCACACACTAATCTTGCATTAGGGTGTGTGTGCATGCATTGGTGTGTTTTCACACAGTAATTAGTGCACAAGCGCACACTAATGCAAGCATTAGTGTGTGCACACACCAATGCTCACAATAATAGTGTGTGAAAACACACTAATTAGTGCACAAGCACACACTAATGATTGCATTAGTGTGTGCTAGAGAGGTATGCACACACTAACGCTTGCATTAGTGTGTGCTTGGGCACAAATTAGTGTGTGGAAACACACTAATGCATGCACATTAATGCTTGCATTAGTGTGTGATTGTGCACTAATTAGTGTGTTTGCACACATTAATTTGTGCACAATCACACACTAATGCAAGCATTAGTGTGTGTGTGTGTGTATAATACATGCATTGTGCCTAAAATAGTGTGTGAAAACACACTAATTAGTGCACAAGCACACACTAATGCAAGCATGTGTGTGTGCTAGAGAGGTATGCACACACTAACGCTTGCATTAGTGTGTGCTTGGGCACAAATTAGTGTGTGGAAACACACTAATGCATGCACACACTAATGCTTGCATTAGTGTGTGATTGTGCACAATCACACACTAATGCAAGCATTAGTGTATGTGATTGTGCCTAAAATAGTGTGTGAAAACACACTAATTAGTGCACAAGCACACACTAACGCTTGCATTAGTGTGTGCTAGAGAGGTATGAACACACTAACGCTTGCATTAGTGTGTGCTTGGGCACAAATTAGTGTGTGGAAACACACTAATGCATGCACACACTAATGCAAGCATTAGTGTGTGATTGTGCACAAATTAGTCTGTGAAAACACACTAATGCATGCACACACTAATGCACAAATTAGTGTGTGTGTGTGTGTGTGTATAATGCATGCATTGTGCACAAAATAG
This sequence comes from Adiantum capillus-veneris, assembly GCF_014529385.1. Taxonomy (NCBI): domain Eukaryota; kingdom Viridiplantae; phylum Streptophyta; class Polypodiopsida; order Polypodiales; family Pteridaceae; genus Adiantum; species Adiantum capillus-veneris. The sequence continues at coordinate 64,743,677 of NC_140936.1, forward strand.
TGTGTGAAAACACACTAATGTGTGCACAATCACACACTAATGCAAGCATTAGTGTGTGTATAATGCATGCACACACTAATGCTTGCATTAGTGTGTGCTTGGACACAAATTAGTGTGTAGAAACTAACTAATGCGTGTGTATAATCACACACTAATTTGTGCACAATCACACACTAATGCAAGCATTAGTGTGTGTATAATGCATGCACACACTAATGCTTGCATTAGTGTGTGCTTGGACACAAATTAGTGTGTAGAAACTAACTAATGCGTGTGTGTATAATGCATGCACACACTAATACGGGCATTAGTGTGTAAAAACTAACTAGTGCGGCATTAGTGTGTAATTTGTGCACAAAATAGTGTGTAAAAACTAACTAATGCATGCACACACTAATGCTTGCATTAGTGTGTGCTTGTGCATGCATTAGTGTGTTTACACACTAATTCATGCACAAGCACACCCTAACGCAAGCATTAGTGTGTGCTTGTAACGCATGCACGCACTAATGCGGGCATTAGTGTGTGATTGTGCACAAAATAGTGTGTTTTCACACACTATTTTGTGCACAATCACACATTAATGCCCTCATTAGTGTGTGTATAATGCATACACGCACTAATGCGGGAATTAGTGTGTGAATGTGCACAAAATAGTGTGTTTTCACACACTATTTTGTGCACAATCACACACTAATGCAAGCATTAGTGTGTGTATAATGCATGCACGCACTAATGCGGGCATTAGTGTGTGATTGTGCACAAAATAGTGTGTGGAAACACACTATTTTGTGCACAATCACACACTAATGCCCGCATTAGTGTGTGTATAATGCATGCACACACTAATGCAAGCATTAGTGTGTGATTGTGCATAAAATTGTGTGTGTGTGTGTGTGTGTGTGTGTGTGTGCATTGTGTATGTGTGTGTGTGTGTGTATGTGTTTCTGTGTGTGTGTGTGTGTAGAAGAACGAGAAGAAAGAGAGAGAGTTTGAGCACTTACATTCATGACCTCGGTCTCTTGGAAATGGTGGGGATGGAGATGAAGAGAGTAATAGAGGTCGGAGATGGAGATGGAGAGGGAGAAGGAGAGGGAGCTTGGAGATGGAGAGGGAAACGGGCCTGCGCAGAAGAGGAGGTCGATTTTGAAATTTTGGCATTCAATTTCGCGGGGGCACGCAGGTGCCCCCTTTATATAAAAAAATCTTCTTGAAATATTACCGCGCAGGTTACCGCCAGTATTACCGCAATTATTACCGCGAAAATCCATGACAGGACATTAAGGTTACACCGACTGACTGCATGACGTGTTGTACCCACTACCCTCTATCTTTAATAACTGTCAGTCATGTCAGTACAAACATTCTTGATTTTTCATATTCTTATTTAATTTTTTCTTATTTAGTGTGTGGTCGTGTGTGCAGGACGATTGGGATGACGTGGGTCCGCTGGTTGGCGCGGAACGAACTCGATGGTTGGTGGAGCGATTACCATGTCCATGTACGCGATGTAAGCGTGCAATTGCACGGCTTCGACGTATATGCTTGGCTCACGTGGATGATTATGGGCTATGGGACGATCCGAGAAAATGCGCTCGAATGGAAACTTGCGATCCGAGGGTTTTGGCATCCATTGATGTCGCTCCCCATTGGAGTGTGATCGGGGGCGAAGGCAGGAGAAGGACAGAAGAGCGATTGCGCCAGGAAGCAGTCATGGGAGGGGGGTCACACCCGCCGTCCGATGTGGGTGGATCCACACGAGCGCATGCGCATCCTACATCCACCACATATGGGGATCTCCCCACCACCCCGCCCCACATGGAGGTGGAGGAAGATCATTTGCACAATATGGTTGAGGATCTTCTTACACGTGAGGCGGCGAATGAGTGTGAGCCTGAGTGTGCATGTGAAGAAGCTACCCAAAAAACCAAAGATTCATTGCTAGAGGCAGCACACACCGCTCTTTACAAGGGATGCTCCTACTCCATATTATGAGCATCTCTTGAGATCTTGAATATTCAAGCAATGTTTGGATGGAGCAATGCAGGGGTCGATGCACTATTGAGGTACGTTTAAGTGTAATAAGTGTTAGTTGTGAGTTTTTTTCGTGGTTATATGCAATAACGAGTGTTCTTTAATTATGTCATAGGCTATTAGGCAAGATGATGCCTAAAGGCAATCATCTTCCAGAAAATCGAAGGAAGGCACGACAGGTGGTGACAGGTCTTGGGATGGACTATGATCGCATACATGCATGTGTCAATGATTGCGTGCTATTCCACAATCAACATGCAGGCCTTGATGCTTGCCCCGAGTGTAGAGAATCAAGGTACAAAGAGGGAATGCAAGGAACCACAATACCTCGCAAGGTTCTTCGTCATTGCCCCCTCATTCCCCGCATCAAGCACATGTTCAGCACCAAAGGAACAAGCGAGCTTCTTACATGGCATATGACAAATCGCTCCACCGATGGGGTTATGAGAGTGCCGGCTGACTCACCGGCATGGCAACACATTGAGCAGACATGGCCGGAGTTTAGAGAAGAGCCTCGTCACTTGAGGCTTGGTCTAGCTAGTGATGGGGTAAACCCATTTGGGCATCGGTCTACCTCATGGAGTACTTGGCCAGTGGTTGTTGTGAACGACAACATTCTACCTTGGGAGTCAACCAAGAAGGGGAACATTTTGCTCTCTCTTCCAGTCCCAGGAAAACACAAGGTGAAGAACATGGATGTATATTTAGCACCTTTGATTGAAGAGCTTCAAGAGCTATGGAACGGCATAGATGTTTTTGATGTATCAAGACCACTTCGTGATAGGCGCACAATAATCAAGTGCATTCTCATGTGGACCATGCATGATTACCCCGGGCTTGGAGAGATTTCTGGTAAGCTTTTCCTTTGTGACGCTCTTTAATGTCTTTGCATTGGTCACTTATATGCGGTTATGTCTTTTGTTCTGTAGGACTATCGACATCTGGACATAGGGCATGCCCAACTTGTGGACCCTCACTCGTGACAGAGAGACCCGCTCTACTTGGTAAGGTGATCTACCCCAATAACCATCGCTTCTTGCCGCCCACACATCCATCTTATGCTCCACCATCAATGGGATGGAGCCACTCCATTGGACCATGGCCGATTGGGCAAGACATTGGAACGAGCATCACAGCACATTGCCTCCTCCCAATGATCCACCTAGGGGTATGTCTAGGTACTCTTTTTTCTTATCACTACCCTATTGGGCTTCATTAAAAATCCAACACCTATTGGATCCAATTCATGTGTTCAAAAATGTTGGCCAAGCTATATGGGATCACATAGTAGGCAAGAAAGATTCATTGGGGGCTAGAGAGGACATGAGGGCCATAAGGAGGCTCCCTCCTTCGGCCACACCTCGCATGGGGCCTCAGGGGAAGATGGTTCTTCCAAAGGAACCTTGGATTCTATCAAGGGTGGATCAAGAGCGGATGAAACAAGTCATTGCATCCATCCGTACTCCAACAGGTTATATGCGTTCGCTCAAGGGTTCCTTCACTAAAACTAAGAAAGGAGGATCCACACAACTGTATGGGCTCAAATCCCATGATTGGCACAAGATTCTTCAGGTAATGTGTGTGTGTGTGTGTGTGTGTGTGTGTGTGTGTGTGTGTGTGTGTGTGTGTGTGTGTGTGTGTGTGTGTGTGTGTGTGTGTGTGTGTGTGTGTGTGGTTTAGGGTTCTGGATACTAAAAAGTCTTTTTGTTTGTGCAATAGTTTGTGCTTCCAATTAGCATTAGTGGATTTGCGGACATGAAGGTAAAGACTGCAATATTCAAGGTGGGAGAAGTTGTCAGGTATAGAACATTTGATCCTCCCTCCTAAACTTTACTTTGAAAACTAACTTTACTATGAAGATTATGAAGGGTTTTTTGGTTATAGGTTTGTGAGTTCCAAAGAAATCGAAGTTTCAGCCATTCCAACAGCTCGACTTCTAGCGATTGAAGCAAATTGTGCTATTGAGGATGCATTCCCACATTCTATCCTTGTTAGCCAAGTTCACCTATTGATCCATCTTGTTGAGGAGATACCCATTTGTGGTGTGGTTCACTCAAGGTGGATGTTCTTTCTTGAGAGGTTCCTAAAGACCTTGAAAGACTTTGTAAGGCTACGATCACAACCAGAGGTATTCATCGATCTTAAGCGTTAAACCTTATTAGGATTGGATTGTATTCACAACGCTTTTTATTAGTTACTTTAATCACTAATGGTTTCATGTACATGTGTTCAGGCAAGCATGGCAGAGGGTTGGATTGTACAAGAGGCTTTTGTGTATGTCTCTCAATATCTTTTCACAATAGACCCATCATTGCCTCGTTTAAAGACGGAGGAAGAGGATCCAAAAAAACACGCAAACATTCCAAGTGGGAAAGGTTCTCTCTTGATTTTGGATAGGGAATTTCAAGCCATAGTCAACAACCATTGTCTACTCAATGCTCCCATCATGGGCAAATGGGTGGATATGTATGTGGAGGTGCGTACAACGAGAGAAAGGGAGAGGGAAGCATGGAAGAGGTCGCATGGCAGTAGGCGAGCACCTCCCTTTCCTAAAGAGCTTGCCAAATACCCTGATCTAATTCCAGTTGGGTGGATACACAATGCCATGACCAAGGCCAAGACACAAGGAGAACAAATAAGCCCTAAAGAATGGGAGTACGCGCGAGGATGTCTACCAAGGGTAATATACTCAATGTGTTTAGTGTGTGTGTGTGTGTGTGTGCGAGTGTGTGTGTGTGTGGGTGTGTGTATGTGTGTCACCTCTCTCTCTCTCTCTCTCTCATCTATCTTGATTGGTTTTTGCAGGCCTTCACATTCAACTCTATGTGGTCCGAAGGACGTCATTTTCGAACCCGCAAGATAGATGAGCGTCGAACCACTCATGATAGTGGAGTTATGGGCAACTTTGACACGACAACACAAGAGTTGAGGGAATGTGGAACAATAGAGAGGATAATCAAAGTGGACTTCAGAACATTTCACAAATATCTCTTTGACTGCCGATGGTTTGCGGGTGAGGTTAAGAGACATGAGAATGGACTCTATATGGTAGACTTCGGGCAATTTCATCGCGGGAAGACTGACAACTTGGTGCAACCTAGTAGTTGTGAGCAGGTAAGTCCATGTGCAACTCACTAAAACATTATATGATACATACAAAACTACATTCATGTTGGTGTTTGCTCCATGACCTACAGGTGTTTTATGTGCCTTGTATGTATGGAAGACGACTATGGTATGTTATTCCAGTCACACCACAGAGCAGATCTATCTTTGCAGATACGAACATAGAGACTTTGGCAGATCCCACCATACCATCTCAAGAAGACGCCAATGACGATGATGCAATTGAGGTCGAGGAGAACCAACCATAGTGAGGAGGAGGACGAGGATGGAGAGGATGATGATGATTCAATAGGAGAGGCTATAGAGAATGAATCAATAGATTTATTTGTTGATTTAGCTACCATGGGGTTGGACATGGATGTAAGCACTTGTAGAGATCTCTTGGAGGATGAAAATTAATAAATATCTTTTGGATTTTGACTTCTTTCTCTACTTATGTTGTACAAAAGGGCTATTTGTTTATGAACGCAAGACAATACAATTTTGATCATCGTTCGCTTGCCATTTCCATATGAATGCATAGTTGACATAAGATTTTGAGGTGGAAACAAAATATTTTTGTTTATAGAATCTCATGGAGTACAAATGAGTAGAGTAGGAGAATCATACCAATAGATGAGGCAAGCAAAGAGAAGAGAGGTACTAAAAATCCCAATGAGAATGGGATTTCTTACACTCCGTGCAAAAAGGGGGTGACAATACAATTTTGATCATCGTTCGCTTGCCATTTTCATATGAATGCATAGTTGACATAAGATTTTGAAGTGAAAACAAAATATTTATTGATATAGAATCTCATGGAGTACAAATGAGTAGAGTAGGAGAATCATACCAATAGATGAGGCAAGCAAAGAGAAGAGAGGTACTAAAAATCCCAATGAGAATGGGATTTCTTACACTCCATGCAAAAAGGGGGTACCAATTTCTGAAAAGTAACAAAATAGAATAGGATTTATAGAAAGGGAAAAGTGGGAGAGGAATGGGTCACTTGGATTCTTTTCCGGGTGCGGTAATCTAGGCATTTATTTGTGCGGTAATACAGGCGGTAATTGTCGCAGTAAAGCTGGGGAACGCGCCACCGGGTCTGCACCATACACTCTCTCTCTTTCTTGAAGCTCTCTCTCTCCTCTTATGCGATAATGTTGTGCGGTAACAGCACCATTCTCCCATAGTGTCCCTACTGTCGCCGGTCTGCTAGCTTAACCAATATTCTAGCTTTTTCTCCCCTGGCACTTCCCCACATTAAATGATCAGTTTAATATGAGAAAATCATTTAGGAGAATTAGATATTGATTATTATGACACTATGTTTTATAAAATTGGCATCTTTTGCTAATTACAACCTCCTACAAAGTGTAGCCCAGTGTTTTGGTAGACATTCAGTAGTAGAGAGAAGAAGAATGGTCCTCCCCTATACGCCCTTTAAAGGGTTGTAGCGGTACAGGGCTCTTTATCTATGAGCCCAGAGAAATTGGTTAGCTTAGAAGGTGCCATCGAAAATTAATAATCATTAGGAAGGGAACGGGGTCGAAGGGGGGCTCTTTATTTTCCATGGGATTAAAAATGAGATTATGGAATAGGCAAATGGGTGGATACCATGTGGACTGAAATGGTGGGTATGGCAGGGCCTAAAAGTGAGTGGTCAAACTTGTACTTTCTTTAAAATATAAAGAGAAAACCTCTTATAAATTCAAAAAATTGGACTTTTCTCTAAAAATTTGGGATAAAAACCAATCCTTTTTCTCTCTAAAAGCATGGTCACGCAAGGCTTAGTTAGAACTAAGCCCTGACAGCCTCTGACAGGCGCTCAGCATGGCCACCGTCGGCAGCAGGTAGAGAGAGGAAGAGCAAGTCGCAAGCAGGAGAGAGAGAGCTGGCGCTGACCGGCAGTGGGTGGGTAAGTTTGTGTGACTATACCTTTTTAGGCATAGTTAGCTTACTAAGCCTGTGAATACCTGCAAAAAGCTGACGCGCGTCAAAGATTGCCGGCTCAGCTTACCGAAAACTAAGCTTCGCGTGACCATAGCCTAATGGGTGCAAGTTCCCCCCCCCCCCCTCTCTCCTAAAAGGGAGTCCCTCCAAAAACGTGTTGAGCATTTCCTCCCTCTCTCTCTATTGTACCATGTCTCACTTCTCTTCACTCCACCTTGCAAGTTGCATCTCTTTCCTCAATGTCACTTTTCCCTCCCAAAAAGCTTTGTAGCAGAAGTTTGAACCTCCTTTCCCTCCTCAAGCTTGTTGCATTCTCCTCAAGCTTGCCTCCTACTGAAGCTCTCCATTACTCTATGCACCTCACTACACACCTCTACCTAAAGTTGAAGATCTGCAACGTATCCTAATGCTAGATCTTTCCTTTTTCTTTCCTCAACAGGTTTCCTGCTCCTTCTCCATTAAGCTCTCTAGAGTGGATCTACTTCCCTCTATAGTTTCTTTACATCATCTTCCCCATTTAACCAACTTGTAGGCGGAACAACATAGCAATAAGTGGCATTGATCGTCTTTGTGTACCTTCTAATCTTGCTCTCTATATGCAGATGAGAACATGGATGTGCATAGATTAATCGTAAGTGATTGTGTGCATGTTGTGCTACTATTCCCCATTGAATCATCAGGTGCTTGACGACCTAGGAGTGTTATTGACTCCATTTCTTGCAACAATTTACAAGACGACAGTGGATGTTGGGTGACAATCGACTACAAACGATTGATGTGAGTGACCATGCATCACAGGTCAAGAGGTGCACACAAGGTCTCAAGGAGATACATAGCTTCTTGGGCACACCGTTGTAAGGGAAGAATCATGGAGTTCAAGCAAACCCAAGACGGTCTGAATATAGTAATCTTTCTTCGGTTCACTCATCAACCTTTCAGAGTCTAGATGGCCTAAGCTAGATAGTGCCTTGATAGAAACAACCAAAAGGAGAATCAAGGCGGAAGTGCATGCAGCAACAATGAAGTGCACCTATGGTTCCCACAAAGCAACGGTAACATGGTTTATGTCTCTTCATGTGTTTGTGTATATATTTTGATTGCACAATGTTCACAGGACACCAACAATGTGGATTTGCAAAGGGGAAAGTGTGATGAACAGCTTCCTTGCAATTGGATGGGAGACCAAGCTAGCCAACCACCAGGGAGATAAAATTAACTGCTCTGTAGCTGGTGAGAAATCGGTGTTCAGATACTTTATTGCAAAGCAAAGCTTGTCAATGGTTTTTCCCTACAGAAGATGGAAGCTAACGATGGGAGAATTGGAGGCACTAGACTTTGATGTTTCTACTGGAGAAACCGTTGACTTGCAAATATGCCTCCATGACAATGCGGTGCACGACATCTCTGTGAATAATGACTGGCACCTTCAAGAGTATCTCAATCTCAGATATACATTGCCCACGAAATACCTCTTTGTAATCAATGACAAGGTTGTTTGGTCCACAAAAGAGAAGATCTCTCTTTGTAAGGACATTGCGTTTTCGCGATGTATATTTTGTAAAAGTTTGTAACTAATGAGAATTTTGTTCCCATTAATGAATATGGTGTTTTGAATCTCGTCACTGAGCATATTTGTTTCATTTTCAAGTTGTTCAAGATTTTGATTGAATGTTCAACTTCATTGATTTGGAAGGCGAATGCCTTCAACCTTGGTGTCTTTTGATGATTTGTTGCGTGATTTTGTTAAAAACTATAATTTTAAGTTAAAATTGATGTTAATTCTAAGTGTTTTAAAAAAGTGACACTTTTTAGGTTTTTAAACTTCATTTATCACATTTACAAAACTCTAGCTCTAATCTCTCTTGCCATCTTCTTCGTGAACGAACCCATGGCAACATCTTGTGATGCACTTCTTGCATAACTTAAAAAGGTTGGCCTTGCAGATCGAGCACATGAACTAGTCAGTGTGTTCGAGAGGACAATCGATATGTCGGCCACTACCAACATGCGTGCAGGGGGGTTCCAAAGCTTTCTTGATTACATGATGCACCACATGGAAGAATATGCCATAGTGTTGTGAGGGATCAGACACGGCGTGGTTGCCAGTGGATTTCCTCAAACACCTCTACACAGCCGACAAAAAATTTCACTTTTGGTTGTTGAGGTTTGTCAAAGGGCTCACTGAGCAGGACTACATAACAAAGGATGAGGATGACCTCAAAGCCTTGGGCATATGCACCCAATTCATTTTTTGGGACATGGTTCTGGTTTTACTTGTGCTTGAGGGTATGGAGAAGGGAAAATCAAAGGAAAAGGCCAGCAAGAAATCCCCTATGACCATTGTGGAGGATTCAAACGAAGTTATTTAAGAGGTTGATGAGCAGACTGAAGCGTCTATGGAACTCGTCCTCTTGCACGAGCCCAGCTCCAATGAGGAGGAAGATCAGATGATAGAGAGAGATGAATTGGAAGAAGTCCCTTACCTCCAAATTCCCACTTTGCATGTCGTGGTGGTGGAGGGTCGTCAATTTTTGTTCCTCAATAACATTGCTAAAACACTAGGACTTAGAGAAGATGAGTCGCTCTCGGTGCTTTCTATCCATGTGGGCATAAAGGATCTAAGGGGAAATGAAGAGATGGCCAAATTTCAAATTCACTTTGAATTCCAAAGTCTCCCGGCAGGCCTCTCCTTCCTCCCAATGAAAATAAACAGAAGTTGATGCAAACAGTGGCAAGTACCCTAGTGGAGATTAAATCTTGTGCCTTCTTTTATGAAAGCGTCCTGAAAAGTGCTTTCCACCCACACAAACAGTTGATTTCTATGGATGGAGATGATCGCTCTAGCATCGACCTTATGAGGAATTATTTTGAAGAAATGGACGAAGAAATTGAGGTAAACAGTTTTTTACATAAATAATTGTCTATGTTTCCTTACAACAAGTGGTAAAGGTCCTTCAAAATGTTTTGCAGACCGCATACCATGTTGATAAATTCAAAATGCGAACTAGAGGTTCTCGCAACGTGTCCATGAGTAGGAATAGCTCCTTGTGGCACTACCTGAGCCACCTGGGACCATTGATTCTTCAAGTTTCTCACACAGAGTTCTGTGAGCATGGTACTATGGAGCTGCTCTAGTGAAAATCATTAAGTGTCATCCTCATCAAAGATTCTCTCACCCATAATTCTAACAAATGTATATTGGTGGATCATGAGGCGTCCTTGTATGCCTTTACAGGCAAGGACCCTGGGCATGTCCTCTCCCACTGTGCCTTAAGCCTAGGTCAATGGGTGACAAATCCAAAGGATATCCACCCCTCTGAAGGTGCACATCCTTCGACATGTGCCGACTTCATCGAATCTTGAAGACCCTATACTTGATGAATATCATGTCTCATGGCTCATTTACATGCCCTGACCAAAGCCATCATATGGCCCTCTTGGATCAAATGGAATAAGAAGAAACTCTCCAAACACTGGAGCAATGATAAAATCCTGCCAACATATGCGGCTGCAAAAACGTGTGCATGTTGTGCAGAATTCACAGAACATAACGCCATAGCTTGGCCCCAATCCCATACAACCATAATTTTTGAATTTTCTTCAAAACATTTCTAGATCCACTTGGTTTAAGCTTCATGTTGAGCACATAGCACATGTATTCAGTGCAAAACATGAAAACCTGTCCTGAATCAAGAGAAAACATGCAAACCCTGTCGATAATTGGGAACAAAATTTGTATTTTGGTATGCACACAAGAGCAAGTTCTCCCTTTTAGTGGAAAACATAAGATCCCTAACATGATCAATAATAAGGAGAATATAGTAAAATTTCCATATCGCACATATCCTCTAAAAAAGATAGCAAGCATTCTTTGGAAATTTTGGTTTCTTTGTGACCTCAAATGACGATCTTTCATTGTCTTCATCCCTCTAGCTTTAAGATTTTTATGTTTGTGATGGTATCCCAGTCCCACTTCAACACATGGAAGCTCAAAATTATTATTTGTATCTGTAAAGTTTGGCACATCGCTCACACATATAGACTTGTCTATGCATAAATCCTCTACCTCATCCTCTTCAAAGATGTCAGAGTCTACTGGAAACCATCCTCCCTATGTAAAATTGGCACCCCCTCTAAATAGGCATTCCCATCATAAGGGGTATCATCACATGTTGGACCATATGCATGTATATCACATAGGAAAGCACCAATGATTCCATCCTCATCCTATTCAACACCATCACTATATGCATGCATTTATTCCACAATATACATAGGCTCTTGCTCCTGTTCATATGCATCAGATGATACATCCATGGTATCATGTGCAATTTCCATACCATCACAATCATATCCTTTTAGGATCAAACACCCTTCGTATACATGTATACAGTCCACATGCATAGTGTTGCTCTGTGAGTTGATCCGTCATTCTTTTGTTGGAGAATCCCCTTTGTGCTTGTGCTTCTTCCATTGTCCTTCGTGCTTGTGTAATGGGAATTGCCTCTGCTTCCCTGGTTGACCTCCACTTCAATCTTGTGTGTCTAATTGCAAACTCACCTTCCTGTCCCGCTTTGAAGACTGATACTCTGAGGGAGTTTCTCTATCCTTTGACTTAGCTTCATTGTTTTTTGTTATATCTCATTATGTTTCCTTGCTATCAATGTCATGTTTTCTTGAGCTTTTCCTGGTTTGCTTTATCTCTAGTTCCAATCTTGTAGGGCACTACAAGAGGTTGTGTGCTCTTGTGACGCTGTTAGCGACGGAAATACATTGGGTTTTTATAACCCCCGGCGTCGCTACAAGCGTCGCTACGAGAGCGTCGCTATAGGCGTCGCTATAGGCGTCGCTATATGCGTCGCTATGAGCGTCGCTATATAGCGACGCCTATAGCGACGCTTATAGCGACGCCTATAGCGACGCTTATAGCGACGTTTACACAGAAGACTATAGCGACGCTACAGAGCCATAAATAGCGACGCTTATAGCGACGCCCGAGAGAATATTTTTTTGGTGGCAGGGCATCCATCAACCATATTGTACTTGATTCACTTTTTAAAAAAAGTGCAAAGGTAGATAATAGACCCAAAATAGTCACCCACAAGACGCATTGTTTGCAAAATTGACAATTGTACACATCATAGGCAAAATGAATTGATTGGCAAATGTAATAATGACAATTGTACAACATCATAGGCATAAAGAATTGATTGGCAAAAGGAACTGCGGTGACAAATGTAATAATAGACATGGTTCAAAAAGACGTATAAAATCCGTCTCATGATACATAAGCTATGAGAAACCCTAAACTAATGCTATCTAGCTACGGCTAAACTGACGTCGTCTAGTCAGACGTCTCATCGCGTCCAAGCGACGTATCTGTCGGATTCTGCAAAAAAAGACAATAAGACAGCTTTCAGTAAGTATAAACATATAACGACATTTATAAAACAATACAAAAAATAAAAAAGAGTAAACCCTAATACTAACCATGCCGCCGCGAGAACAAAGAATGTCCATCAGGGCGTTTAAGCCCTTCCTGCCTGCGTACTCGCGCTCGTACGGTGTGGGATCACGTCCTGTCATCGACCACTGTCAAAACATACAAAGATTTCATTATGTTAGAACTAAAAAACTCATAAACCCTAAACTATCGAACATGCATAAAGAGCAATGTGAAAAGACTTACAAAATCGGCCTCAAATGATGCCCATCCACCGCTCCCCAAGTGGTGCGAGCTCCCTGCCTCTACTCGCGCTCTGGCTGCATCCTTTTGTTGCTTCCACTTGTCGGGATTCTCGCGCGCTGCTTTCTTCGCATTCTTCCAATCTTCTTTGGCCAGCCAATCTGGCCTATTCCACCCATTCTTGATTGCTTTTTGCACTTCGGAACGCTTGTGTTTGCAGTATTCGCGCATTCGAATCTTCATCAGGTCTTCATTGAAGCGCTGATCCCGTGTTGGAACGGGAAACTCATCATGAAGTATGCTGATGACTCTGTTTTTTAAATCACTTGGTACTTCACTCCATTTGTTTAGTATATAGTGTCTAAACAGCTGAGAGCAAAGACCACGCATGCGCGAGATCACCTTCTTGCTGTCATCATCCATGATGATGCCGCCGCTGATGTCGACGGAGTAAGACAAGCCCTCTGGCCGGTGACGCGTGAACCTGGGTGTCCCGGCAGGGGTCTCTAGCGGCGTGTCGATGGGGGTACGGACGTCAGGTGTCTCCACCGGCGTCTGGGCCCCGAAGCGAGGAGTGTCGAGTGGGGTGGCTCCTGGCGGAGTAGGTAGAGGTGTGTAGCTTCTAGGAACAGTCAGCCGTGCAAAACCTGGCGTAGATGGCGATGCTGTGGCTGGTGTGGGGGCGGGCAAAGAAGGGGAGGGTAAAGAGCCTCGTCGAACACGAGGCGGTGTGGAGGCATCGGTGGCGGAATCCCCACAACAACCGCCACCGCCACCACTAGAGCGCCGGTGTCTAGACGAGTGTGAAGCTCCTCTCGTCGACGCCGAAGCTTCGGAGCGCGCCGAATGCTCCGAAAGAGAGGGAGATGCGGATGGTGTAGGAATGCGCGATGATGCGCCAGAGCGATGACGCTCCACGTACCACTGTCTCTGCTGTGGTGACAAAGAAGAAAGAAACTCCTCATCATCCATACCTGCATTAAACACACGAATATTTAAACTTAATATTGAATGAATAGAGTAGACAATGACGCAAAGACCATTAAATACAATGATGTAATGACGCATATAAATACAATGACGCAATGAATCGAGTGATAGAAGAGGCAAGTCGAAAACTCAGAATTTTCAATCAAAAGATGTGAGCGCGAGTAGAAAAGAGCGTTATACACCATGGAAGGTACTTAGAGAGCCAGAGCTTTTACAACACGGAGCAAAATTGTTCAAATACAAAATTTGTGGCTTTAAGAGATCTCTCTCTCATCCTCACATAACTCATCATAACTTCCTATATCTATATAGAGCTCTCCGTTTAAACACATATCCTCTGTTTCATTTTGTAGCTCCTCTGCATGCACCCCATATAGAGTAGTAGCATCTTGATGCTCGTCTGGCACCACCGCAGCGGCTTCTGATTGAGCATCTTCTCTGATCTCCTCCATTGATGTCATTGTGATTGGCACATGGTAGCCTTCATACGTCCTTGCACTACGAGGGGCTACCTCTATGACGTACCACCAGTTTGATGTAGACTTTGTAGGATGAAATACTACCTGCCAGAGCCACATAACTTACATGAGAGCTTTCAAGCACATAACTTGTAAAGGGGGATGTTAACTATTTACATACTTACTTGTTCACAATGCTCGGGTAGTACGAAAGTGTCTCTTAGGTCAGTCCATTTCTTAGTAGAATCCACCTCAAGAAAACCAGACTCTCCTCTGCGCACAGTAGCGTTGCGACCCTCCATGATTATCTTGAACCATTGCACGTCGAACAAGTCGACAAAAAATCCTCTGTAATCGATCCTCAAAATCTCTTGCAGCGTGCCGAAGTAAGTGAGTTCCGCCACCACAGGATCTGCATCAGAGGAACGTCGTCGACTAGACTGTTCAAATTTTTCCATGATTCCACAATCTTGAGTAAAACGCTTTTTGTCGATTCGTTCCACCCTAAAATGTCGACCTTTACACCATGCTGCTGTGTATGACTTATACTACAATGAACAAAGATTATGAGTGGCCGTTCAAACGTTTATAAATAAAGTCACTTGCTAGTCGTACATTGCAAACTTACCTTGGTCGCGCAACCTCGAGAGTACTTCCACTCTTCTTCAGTCACTTCGTCACCGCATTGTTGTGCGCTTTTCAATTGGTTGTGCAACCATCTTAAGCTCATGAAGGTTGGTAAGCTCTCCAGAACCGCTGGATAGTGCATCGGTGGTCGTCTTCCCCGTCTCCACTCGATTCGTGCCCTTTGTCGCTCTTGCTTTGCATCCTCATATTGTGAAATCCACTTTTGCATCACTGGATTGTGAAGCATGCAAAATCGGTTGATTTTAGCCTCTAGATCTTCCGTCATCTTCTTCTCAACACCGAGATTGCACATGACAATCCCAGATATGCGCTCATCATCTATGGTTCGCCATAGCGTGTCCCGGGATTTATCAAATCCGTCTAGCCACTCTCCAATGTACACTAGGGACTCTGATACCAACCAACCTTCTGCCATGCTACCCTCCGGACGTGCCTTTTGACGCACATATCCCTTAAGCGTTTTCATGAAACGCTCTAAGAAGAACATCCATCTGGAATGAACTGTGCCAGCTATTTCCACCTCATCAACTATGTGAAGAAGAAGATGCACCTGAATGGTTAGCATTGTAGTAGGAAAATGTTTCTCAAACATGCACACAAGCTCAGCAGCATTTAGTTTGGCGAATGGTATGGAGTCTACGTTGATCTCCTTTTGTGAGATCCATTGCACCAGCTTTGCAAGTTTGTAGATTGTGTTACGGATGTCGAGAGACAAACATCCCTCAATGGCAACCGGTAAAATAAACTGTAAAGTATGTGCAGCAATGATATTAAAGTCCACATTTTATGCAATGATATTAAAGTCCACTATGAACGTACCTGACACATTTTATGCCAATCGTGTGACTTCAAACCGGTAAGCTTTCCTTCTTTAGTAAAACACGTTCGGAGCGAGTGCATTACGCCAGTGGGGGTCCGCAAAGATCGAATGGCCTCTTTTACTTTGCGTTCTTGGGCTCCTGTGAAAATCCATGGTGCTTTAGGGAGTTTTATCGATCCATCAGACGCTGTTTGCGGCCAATATTGCTCCATACGATCCACATTTCTAAGGTCAACTCTGGCTCCCAAAGTATCTTTCTTGCCGGTCAAATGGTCCCATAGTAGATTACCCACATTCTTGAATATGTGCATTGGATCGAGCAAGTGATTGATCATGAGTCGGGGCCAGTATGGTAACTCGTACCATAGAGATAGTCTCTTCATCCCTGGAGGCAATCCGTCATCACACATCTCCTTCTGCTCTAACCATGCTTGTGCAGACATCCTTGGTGGCTCTCTTCCCAAAAAGCCATCGCGTAACACATGATTCTCTGGAAGATACGCTTGATGACCTTTGTAGATTTGCTTCTTCAGTGAGGGTGCCCTACGTGCATTCAGTCTAGGTCCACATGTGACACATGCTCTATATCCGCTTGTTTGAAGCCCTGCATGTATACACATGATAATAGATCAACTATGGGAAAAAACAATATTTACAGTGTCTGAGTGAGGAGTGTCAATAGATCACCTGAGCATTCTGTTAGCAAAATCTGATCCCCAAGTTTTGCAAAATCTTTCTTGCTTCATCTCGGGAATCTGGCATCACATTGTCAGCTGGTAGTATGTGCTCTTTCAGTAATCTACACAACATAAAAATATGATACAGTCGTGTAAAAATCTATCAGATCATTATACATTTAGAGTTCTATTAAAGTAAACTAACTGTAATAGATCACCTGAAAAGCGTTGTGACGCTAGTGTCACTCCATCCAAACTTTGCCTGCATGTTGAGAAGAACCAGGAGTGCTTTCAATCTAGACATACGTGCTCCATTATACAATGACGTATCGGCTTCACTTTTCATATCATCATAGATAAGCCTTTCTGAATCCATGATCGTCTCGATCATTTCATCAATCTCGGGCTCAAACATTGCCTCGTTGGGAATGTGCTCTGCATGATCATCCCCCGAGCTGTCAGAGGCTACATCTTGTGGCCTCACATATGCTGCTTGACCAAAGCGCCTGCGAACACGTCTATTGGGTTGCAAGATTGCTGCTTGTTGGCCAGAGTCCGACGAGTTATAATTGGCAACAACTCGATCTATAATAGATGGATCGAACTCGCCAAATTCGCGAACGTGCTGCAAAGAAACACGTCTTGTCCGTCGCACAGCATGCTTGCATTGATTACAAGGACATAAGACCCTCGTTGAGAGATAGGTGTTTCGGTTGGACGGTCCCACATCCTCGTCGCTACTCATAATGAGGATAAAAAACTTATAACCTGGACAACAAATTTAATAATCTATTGGCATTCTTCGTCTTATCTCTCTCTCTCTCTCTCTCTCTCTCTCTCTCTCTCTCTCTCTCTCTCTCTCTCTCTCTCTCTCTCTCTCTCTCTTTACCTCACATTCTCTAGTCATGTCCAATCCCCGCACACCTCGGTCTAGAGGTGCACGGAGATCAGAACCACCGGGTTATAATCTCGTCTTTATTGGTCAATACCTATATTTGTGGGTACAAGAAATCTACACACCCACGTCTACATGATACTGCATGTAGTGGACAAAATCCCTTTGCCTCTTCTCTAGCTGTAGCACTTCACTTCATCTTAACATCTTTTCACAGTAGATCTTTTCACTGTTCGTCTAACTCTAAACCCTAAACCGTAAGTAATTCTTGCGTGGACTCGATCTAACGTAAATAAGCGTAAATCTAAATAAACGTAAATCTAACTAAAAATAAAGCTAAATCTAATTTAACGTAAGTCTAATGACTAGAGGTTGTTTAGATGGTCATTGTGTCGGGGATGTAGTGACTCTTGCCGCCCTGAAGATCCACCTTCTTCCCTATCTTCTGAAGACATTTCACCAGTACTTTTGGATCGACGGAGCCCACCATGAGTGAAGGCAGCAATACCCTATATTCCATTGAGGGCTTTCTTCACCCGCTTCATGCAGGCATCGCAGTCTATGGAGACCTAAATCTAATCTAATATAACGTAAATCTAAATCTAGCTTAAATAAACGTAAATCTAGTTAAAAATAAACCTAAATCTAATTTAATGTAAGTCTACATATAACCTAATCTTTAACGTCTTTTAAGATAGTTTCCTACGACGTTATAACTCTCTTCTTCTTGTGTGTGTGCGCGTGTGTGGATGTGTGTGCCAATAAAAAGAGATAAATGGTATAACCTTTCTATCACCCATGCCAAGTATGATAGATTGATTATGCCATTTCCCTCTTGAATAATAGGTCTTGAGTTCAACTCCTTGTCGGCTAGATCTTTAGGTCTTTTAATTTTAATTAGTTTCCTACGACGTTAAATTAGTTTCTCTCTCTTTCTCTCTCAATGTGTGTGCGTTTTTTTGGATCGTATGCATGTTTTCTCTCTCTTTTCCTCTCTCAATGTGTGCGTTTTTTGTTTATGCATGTTCTCTCTCTCTTTTCCTCTCTCAATGCGTGCGTTTTTTGTTTATGCATGCTCTCTCTCTCTTTTTCTCTCTCAATGTGTGTGTGCATTCTTTGTTTATGTATGTGTGTGTGCGTTTTTGTTTTTGTTTGTACTCTCTCTCTCTCTCTCTCTCTCTCTCTCTCTCTCTCTCTCTCAAAAACACTATGTGTGTGTGTGTATGTGTGTGTGAGAGAGAGAGAGAGAGGGAGAGAGAAAGAGGGGAAGGGAACATGAGAATGAGGAGAGGGAAGGAGCATACCTGGCTCTCCTTCCTCTCCTCGTGTGTGTGTGTGTGTGTGTGTGTGTGTGGAGAAGAAAAAGAGAGAGAGAGAGAGAGAGTGAGGGAGAGCGTTACCTGCTCCTTGCTTGAGGGCGCCGAAAAACTCAGATCTGAGATCTGAGTTTTTGGGCGCGCTCGGTTATTTTTTTACCCCAGCCGGCGTCGCTATGAGCGTCGCTATAAGCGTCGCTATGAGCGTCGCAAATTTACAAAGAAATTTGCGACGCTCATAGCGACGCCGGGAAATTTTTTTTTGAGCGTCGCTGTGTGAGCGTCGCTAATATGAAGAGCCTCTTGTAGTGGGGGTCCTGCTACTGGCTTCACCACTCTTTTGAATTTGTGGATTAGATCCAACTACGCTTTTGCATTTGTGGATTAGTTGGATTAGATCCAACTACGCTTTTGCAGGTGGTAATTCATCAATCATGCCTAACGCATGGTAGGAAATTCTGGTTAGCATTGGTCCAACATTCATATATGACTTGCTTTTGTGACTTCCTTTGATGTTTGCTTCCACTATATTGTCAAGGATGTAGTTGCCAAAGACACAGTTGACCACTCTTCTTTCTGCCAACCCCATTGCCATGACCACTACCTTATGCAACATTTGTTGTGTAACGCGTTGGCTTTTTCACTTTGAAATGTTGCGATATCAACCACAGTGGAAGCTCTGTCTCGGAGTAGATCAGACCCTGATAGGTCAGTTTGTGTCCCCGCTGCTTCAAGAAGGCCTTATCATTATCTATTGCTTTTGTTTTGGGCAATAGATTGTGTGTTCCGTGCTGCAAGCGAAGAGCTTTGTTGATTATTTTCGCAGTGATTTTTACCTCGACTATATCTCCGTCTTTGTCAGTGAGAGTGGCTTCCCCATTGTACTCAATGGAGATAATAAGTTCATGGGCTCTTTGGAAATCTGTTCCCCACGGAGGTAGTCTTAAGAAATTATCCAATTGTAGACATTTGGCCCCTTCTAGAACTTCGGATCTTTGGTGTAACATCCACAGTTCCTTTGGAAATAGGGTGGCCTTCACTATCACTCCATCTGCTGCTTGAAATTTCTCGATGAAAATGTTTGCAGGTATTATTTCCAATTCCTGTTTCATGATGTGAGCTTTCTCGTTTGAGGAGATATTAGTGATCTCGTAAGGAGCCACCTCCCACTCTTTTTGTGCTTTCTTGCGGGGCAGCTTGAGACCAGTTTCAAGTTGAAAATAGGGTTAAGCAACGACCAAAAAAGCTGTCGGGAAGTTGAAAAAACGCAAACTTTGACCATAAAATGAAAAATGAGCATAACTTTGTCAAAACTACCCCAAATTTGACCAAATTTCACCAGTGCATCTAGGATTACTATAGTCACAAAGGCATGAGATCACATATGAAATCTGTCTCTGAGGTACATGGAGATCGCGATCCATGTTGGGAAACATTTTGAAGATCTAATGATACCATCTGGTAGGGCTTATCAAGGTGATGCCTTGGTCCAAAAAATTCTTGGCAATTTTCTTCAGACTTAGAGAATTTGGACCTTTTGGTTGGTATTTTGGGATCCAAATGGATTGATACTTCATGGCTAGACTTGGTATGAGATTCGGAATCAATTGATGTGATTTTTTCTCTGTTTGGAAAAAAGGTACATGGATTGCGATCCATGTTGGGAAGGGTATTGGAGCACCCTTTTGCATACATGTTCCTATAGGTCTTCCTAGCACGCTGGTGAAATTTTTTCAAGTTTGGACTTGTTTCTCCTGTGTTTATTCAATTTTCTAGTTTATGGTCATGTTTGTCTCATCTTGACCATATATGTTTTTTGGATCCAATTTTGAGAACTTCCCTTGACTGATATCTGATAGTTCATTGACTCCTGATGATTTGTTCTTGAAAACCACTATTTTGCCCAACTCTCCACCAAATTTCATCAGTTTTTGGATTCATCTAAAATGGAAAATTGATGCAGGCATTTTTCACAACTTTATAGGTATCCCTTTGCTTTGCTTTGCCCCTAATTAGACCCTTAGTGTTGCTTCTCTTGATCTTTGGGTTTTACACACTTTCGAATTCCCTTCTGTTTTGTACTTCTTTTGAATGAAGCCACTGGAAGTTCCAAATGCTGCTCTGGTTAGTTGGTTAGCTTCATGTTCCCTTCCCAGCCCTATTCCATAGTGTTTTTTGGAAGTAGAACCATTTTAGCTTTGATTAAATGAAAAATGACCCTTTGCAGACTGAAAGTACCAAATCACTTGGTTTTAATGATGTTAAGATCCCTGTTGTGCCTAATTTGCATGGTCAGTTATCATTTTGCCTCCTCTAGCCAGTGGTCTACTTATGCTTTGTTTTTGTCATCAAGCTACATGGATCACGATTTATGTTGGAACAAGTTTTGCAATTCCAACTAGTAGAGTTTGCTCCTGGGCTTATGGGGAACTCATTGCCCAATTTTTATTGGTCTTAGGGTTTTGGGAACATGGATCAAGATCCATGTTCCAACTCCTTTTGCGACTATTTTTGCATGGGGTAATTTTGCCAAATGTTAGGGGTTACTAAAGAGAGGTTTTGGGCAAGTTTTGGACTCCCCAATTAGCTCTAACAACTTGCAGACTTCCCGTCTTGATTTTGATCTGATCTGTTGTTTTGGTGTTGTTGGTGCAGTGTGGAGCATAGACAAATGTTCTTGTAGGGGAAATGATCATACCTGTCAGATTTGGTGAAGTAAGGACTGTAGTGGTCGCAGCAGGCAAAAACACGACAAGATTCTCTAAACTTCTCTCTCTCTCTCTCTCTCTCTCTCTCTCTCTCTCTCTCTCTCTCTCTCTCTCTCTCTCTCTCTCTCTCTCTCTCTCTCTCTTAGTGAATTCAAATGAGAATAACTTGCCCCATTTTGATTATATGTTCCCTACCTACTCGAAATGCCCCATTCATACTTACTTCCATCGCTCATATCTTCTTGTTCATATCACCTGTGATTTGAATCGTTCTTCATTCGGATATTTGGTCAACCTATGGTCTTTAATCTGTAGTTTTGATCCTTCAGAAGTTGGCTCAAAATCCGTCATGTGCCAAACCTTTTCATATTTGCCATGTTTGAAGCCCTTTCTTTGAAGATTTGACGTTTGCTCTCAAAAGTCAATTTTGACTTTCTTGGCACGACTTATTAATTTTTGTTGATTATTTATGCTTTTTAGTTTTTTAGCGTTTAAGAATAAAAGAAAATTATCCACAAATATTATTAATTGGCCAAAATTATTGTAGTCACTCATTATACATTTTTTCAGTATGGCATCTTATTTTTCATGAATGGTGTCAATATTGCTTATGATTATGCCTGCTAAGAGCTAAAAAGCTCTGAAAAAATTATAAAAGGAAATAACAAGAAAATAATATATACAAAATGATGATTATCTTACTGCTAGTTTTTCCCCCTTCCCATAGTGAGTCGTCCCAAACAAACATGTGTCAAAGTGCATGGGTACGAAGTAAGTGTCTATGCATAACAGTATATTGTGGCTCTAGGATGCGAATGGAAGATATGCATGGGGTAACAAAATGCAGTGCAAGATGTTGGTTCTGAACCATATGTTCAGGGGTTGTTGATGATGAGGTTAGTTTGAAGCTACATGGTCCAAACAAAAGAAGTTGGAGAAGACATGCGTTGTCTTTGTCAGTGGAACCGCATAGTTTTGTCACTGCATTGTCTTTTGATTGAGGGCTCTTTTTTGAATGCCACTAAAATTGCTTTGATGTGGATTTTGAGTTTGAGTCATCCAATGGGCGAGTTGGTTTCGGTCTCCATTTCCAAATGACTTCTTTTGGTTGTCGATGGATTGATTGTATTGGCTTTGTTGTCTTGACAAAAGTTGTAGCATTTCTTGGTTGGGCGTGGTGTGGGTTTGGTATTGGTTTGTGTGGAGTAGGTTGAATTTTAGTACAATGTCGTTTGAGTACCCATATTTTCTTTGCATGGGTTTGCATAATGGATTTTTTAACCCATATTTTTTTGATAACCTTTCTAGGACATTGTGGTATAGAATCACGGACTAGTAGAAGAGGTTCCCATAGGTAATCTGACTGTGCAAATGGTGTGGCAAAAGATGTGTCATCTAACATGAGTTGTAAGGTATCATTCTGCCAATTTGGTGTGGCTTTATAAGTGCACATCCACAGCACTCCCAAAATAACTGCTTCATTAAGGTCTGTATTCTCAACTACATGAAATTGATGAGGATAAAAATTTCCATCAACAGTTATTGGTAAATTGACATATCCCATGCTGTTCAATGTTCCTTGGTTGGCCACCTTGAACCCGAAAGCATTTGGCGTTAGAGGTTCCCTTGTCAATTTTAAAAATGTTGAGTAGTTGATGACATTTTCTCGTGCCCTAGTGTCCATTAATGCACGCTCTGTGGAACCATCATGAAGTTGGAGTAAAATTTGTAGATCTATGCCATCCAACCATGTAGGTTCTGTTTGAATTGATTCTATTGGAGGGGGATTGATGCCTTTGTTTTGCCGTCGATTTCACTGAAGGTTTGCTTGTTCCTCTGCTTTAATATTATGATCCTAGCTTCTTCTTTAGCTTGTTCCTGAATATCATGGGCCCGATTTCTCCATTGGTCTGCTGCATGAAATGTTTGAAGCTCTTCTGGTGTCAATGGGATAATATATTTTTTTAACCTGCATCCACTTATCCAATTAGGCACCTCGTCACCTGCCAATGTTGCAAGCTTGATGACACCTTTTTGCGATATATCATGTATTACAAAAGGCCCCATCCCTCACTTTTTGAGTATTTTGGAGTGTTGCTTTAGGGTATACAGCACAACGTAATCCCCTTTTTGGAACTCCTTGCTAATTACATGGAAAGCTTTCATTTGTCTTTTTTAAGAATATATTCCTGCTACCGCCCTCATTCTAGTTTCATCTAGTTGCTCCAAGATATCTAGTCTTTTAGATAGTTCGTATCCCATCCATCTTAAGTGTGTTGCGACTCGAAGAGTGTTAATTAAGAATTCCATGGGTAGAATGGCATTAATGCCAAACACAAGGTTAAATGGACTAGTTCCTATGGAAGTTTTAAATGCTGCCTTGTAAGCCCATAATGTTGACTGTAGCTTTTGGTCCCAATCAATTCTGGAGTCACTTTCTATTGTGGTGAGCACAGTGCATAAGATTTTATTGGTACTCTCCTCTTGTCCGTTCGCTTCGGGGTGGTAGGGTGCCGATTTGCGAGGCGATGAATCACCATGAATTCGTCAAATAAGCTTTCAATGCTGTTGTTTACAAAGTGTGTTTCTCTATTGCTCAAAATTTCAATGGGTAGACCGTATCTGGTAAAGGTATCTTCAAAGAGGAACTGTGTCATAGTCCGTGCATCGTTTTTTTGTTTTGCTTTCGCTTCCACCCATTTGGTCAAATAATTGTGGCTACTATGATGTATTGTGCATGCGTCCGATATGCAGGAGGTATGATGGGGCCTATAAAATATATGCCCCACTTGACAAAGGCTCGTACTTTCATCATTAGTTGTAATGGCATTTCATCTCTCCGCAAAGGTGCTTTTGTGCGTTGACATTCATCACACCGTTTTACATATGCTTTATCGTCTCTGAACAGTGTTGGCCACCATATTCCAGCATGAAATACTAGCTTTGCACTTCTATCAGCAAAAAATTGTCCACCTGGCTGGCCTAAGTGTGCTTGTTCTAGATGGAGAAATATTCTCTTTCAATAGCACACAATTTTAATTGATTGTCTTTTGCCTATCTATACAATTGGTTTGAAATCAACAAATAGTGATTTCCTTCTTTCTCTATAGTTATCAGTCGTGCCTTACTCCATCCCTCTGGGAAGGTCTTGGCTTTTAGGTACTCGAGTTATGTAAGTACTCCATTTGGGCACTTGCGTTACTCTAAATAGGATGGCATGTTCTCCTAGCAGTTGCTTTTTACAAGCTTCACATGATTTTACGTATTATGGACATTGTTCTCCATGTTTTTCCAGTAGACCCCAAGTCTCATTAAGCTTTGGTATGTCTGTGTTTTCCATTATGAAACCGCGTGTGTTGTATATGAGCCAGTTTCAGGTAGTATTCGTTCTCGTTCGGCTGTACACATAGTCTCAAAATCTTGTCCTTACCTTTCTTGTAAAGTTGTCCAGCTAAAAGCTGGAGTTTTCTTGTTTGATGAATGATTGATGGTTGTCTTTCTACCTGTAATGATCCGACGGTGAGTAGAGGGATGACCTCTTCACTCAACCTTAGAACCATTTCAATGTTAAATAGATACGAATCTGGAAGATCATCATCAACACTGTCAGGGATGACCTCTTCACTCCACCTTGAAACCATTTCAATGTTAAACAGATACGAATTTGGAAGACCATCATCAACACCGTCACGTGATTCTCCATGGAACAATCTCGAAATATGATATGCTCTCTTGTGCGTAGTTCCTTTTTTTACAGATACTGGGGTGAAATCAAACTCAAGCAATATTATAAACTAGCGAACAATCCTTCCAGTGTTGCAAGGTTTGTTTACCAGATACAACAGTGCTTGGTGATCTACGAATAAAAAAAAATTGTTCGCAAGAAGGTAATGTCTAAATTTTTTGACAGCATATATCGTTTCTAGACCTTCTCTCTCCGTAGTGGTATGATTTTTCTCTACGTTGTTTAGCTGCCTACTAGAGTAGCAAATGGGAAAATCCATTTTTTTCTCTCTTGGTTGGGCTAATATGCACCCTATGGCATAGGTTGATGCATCTACATGTACATGGAAGATCTTGTTCCAATCAGGGGTTTGCAAAATTGGAGGAAAAATTAATCACTGCTTCAATTTTTGAAAATTCTTCTCACATTCCTCTGTCCATTCAAATTTAGCAAAATGAGAACATACACGAGCTTAGCTATAACAACATACATGTATATGAAGCGCCTATAATACCCACAATGACCCATAATGTCTGTACTTCCTTTATCCTCGTTGGTCTCGATAGTGCAACGATTACCTGTATCTTATCTTAATCAGTGGAAATCCCATTTTTGGACACAATGTGGCCCAAGATTTTACCTTGTCTTACCATGAAGACAATTTTTTTAGGATTTAAGCAAATGCGATAAGATCTACACTTTTCAAAGACTTTTTTCAAGTGTGTTAAGTGTCCACTTCTCAACTGAGAATGCACACATAGATCATCCATGTATATCTCTAGAAATTGCCTGAGATATTCCTTGAATGCATGACTCATGTCTCTGAAAAGTAGCAGGGGCATTGGTCAAACCAAAAGGCATTACCCTGTATGAAAATATATCCTACTATGTTGCAAAATCTATCTCATGTTGATCTTCTGGTTTTATGGTTAACTGGTTGTAGCCTGAGAACCCATTTAAAAAACTATAAGACTCCTTCCCTGCAACTCTCTCAATAACGTTGGTGCAGCCAAAGTGTGTCAATCCTAGCAGAGAGCACAGGTAGTGATGTGTATGCTTACAGGTGCAAGCATGGGTGATAAAGCAAGTAAGAAGGCCCATTAGAAGCAGGGAGATCCAGAAAGGGTATGTTTTATGTGGTTATGAAGACCTAAGCGTAGAGATTTCATGCTTGAAGAGAAGGTTTTGACATGGGAAAAGGCTCTTAGGACATGCAATGCAACTTGGGTGGAGGAAGACATGTGGTCAGTGGAAAAAAGGAAAGTGTGTGAGAGACTTCACACCTCTCACGCACATAGGCAAATTCTGCACCGATTAGTAGATATTTTACTTTTCGTGCTCTATTGTGTTAAGGAGGGCGACAGACAGAACAGAGAAGGAGAGAGTTTTGATGGTTGTATGCTCCACCATAGCCCATCAATTGAAGAAGAAGCAAGCTCTGGTTGTGTTGCTTTTGGTGTTGTTCCCCCTCCCCTCTCTTCTCTTCTGCTCTGTTGTGCGGTGTTTCCGGGTGTGTGTAGGCAGTTGTGCCCCCAGAGGGTGTGATGTGCAAAGAGAGAGAGAGAGAGAGAGAGAGAGAGAGAGAGAGAGAGAGAGAGAGAGAGAGAGAGAGAGAGAGAGGTGATTGTGTGCAAGGGAAACAAGAAATTGATGTGTTTATGGGTGTGAGGTAGATTGTGATCTGTGCGAGTGTGTGCGCATTGATTTGGGTGTACTTTCGAGTTCGTTTGAGAAAAAATGTGTATCTGTGTGTAAGATTCTGTGTGGATAGGGGTGCAGCGGAAACCCTGAGACAAACATTGTGTGTGTTGGGTGTGTTCCCTCTTCCCTCTTTCCACCAGAGGTGTCCCCCACTGAGGAGCTATCTGATGCTCCTTGGTAGAAGTTGAAATCAAAGTTTGAAGCTGCCAAAACATTGGCAAATGGTCAAAGTAAAGAGTGCAATTGCGAATTGATCAAGATGGCAAAGCCAAGCATTGGACCTATTTTCACAGGTATTGAAGATCCAGAGGATTGGGCAGCAGATTTTGAATTGTGGATGATGTCAATGCGTAGATTGACAGATGCAAAAAAGCTGCAGATGGTACCGTTATTGCTGCGAGGACAAGCAAATACATGGTTCAATGGTTTAGGTGATGGTGATCGAAGTTCATGGCGAGAGCTACGAATGCAGTTTTTGAAGCGATTTCGGTAAATGATTTCTCCTAAAGAAGCCAGTGCTAGGTTGAAGGCGGTACATCAGGATGTAAGTAAAGACTTTTCCATTTTTCTCGAGCAATTTGAAGTATGTTGGGAGGAATTGGAGATTGCTATTGGGGTCAAAGGAAACCTATACCTGAAGTTGTTGAAGTTTCTTGAGTGCTTGCATCCAAAGATCAAGGAAAAGGTGGAGTGTGGAGCGGATACCTATGAAGATATGGTCTATTTGGCCAAAGTGAAGAGAAAAAAAGTGAAGCAGAAGCTAGAGTTGGGCTTTCTGAAGCCTATTGATTATGTGCCTATTGCGACAATTGCAGAGTGTCCTATGGTTCAACCAAAGGAGGTGCCAAGTGTTCGAAGTGCAGAGCCTGTTGAGGTAAGGCCTATGGTTGGTTATGTTCCTTGGAGGTTTCCAGTTTATGATGTGTTTGTGCCAGTGGTGGACGAGCTTCTCAACGAGGATAAACCTCTTGTCAAAGAGAGTCGGTGTGCTAAAGAGGTAGCAGATGTCGGGTTTCCAGAGCAGCATAAAGAGGTAAAGGAGTATGTTCTTACTGAGATTGTGCATGAAAAAGTAGTAGATTGCAATCAGGTTGCCGATACCAAAAGCTCAAAAGTGGAAAAAGAGTGTGTGCAAATCCAAGGCGGGTGTCCAACTTTTCATGGAGTAGAAAGAGGATGAAGATGCAGACACGGAGTCAACCTATGGCGAGGATGATGATAATACAAGCTCCAAGTTTTGGGAGACTAGCAAAGAAGAAACCCTGTATGAAGACTTCACATCCTATGGCGAGCAAACTGATTCCGATGAAGTCAAGCTGGTAAAGGTAAAGATTCCTGACTATGTGTATGAAGACATGTCGATTGGAAATGTAAATGAAGAGCAAATTGAAGAGCAGAAGTCTGCAGAAGAGGATATGCAAGTAAAAGTGGTGTGTGGTACTCTATTGGTATCTATGTTCCTAAAGGTAGCCATCGAGTATGCTATCGTGGTGCAGCAGGTACGAGGATTTTTCAAGAAGAGTGTTGATGAGGTGACCAGTCTACCCTGTGATGAAGATGAAGTGGATCCATATTCCACCTTGGCAGAGACAGATGGTGTAACATTTAATGGCCTAAAATCTGATGTGTATCGGAAATTAGCATGAACATAGTGAGCATTTCATTAGAGTTGATTCCTAATGAGAATTACAAGAGTGCTTGGGTGGAGAGAGCAACAAAAAGCATAACACCTAGTTAGATAGCATCGACAATACTTTCAAAAGAGAGAGAGCAATTAAGCTATTGACAACAGTTGAGGACCGGATTTGCATGGAGCCGGTCCCCCCTCCAAAAGGCTTTGTATTATGGTTTCTCCCATCAAGAGAGACATTGTACAATACAATTCTTTGTGTTCCTTCAAGACGAGCTAGTGCAATGAAGATGGAAGCTTCATACACCAAGCAAAACACTTAATCAAACACAACTTGAATTATCCCCGTTCTCAGACCCAAGACCTCACACACCTTCGAAGATGGTGAGAGCTAGCAGGGTATGAGAGTAGATTGAGAGGAAAAAGAAGTATCTTACGAGAAAGAAGTACATCTCCTCACATAATCACTCATATTAGCATAGCTTAGCTTAGTAATTAGCTTGGTAGAGAAGATGAGCATGCATTGAAGCTTGGCTCTTGGTTGGATTTGCATCCACATGCCAAGAGAGTGTTGATGTAGGCTTCTATCTCACAAGCTTGGAGTAGGTGATGAGCTCTCCATTAAAGCTTGGGAGGAGATAGAGTATTTTTCCTTTTATTAAATGTTTTTAAATTAATTAAACTAGATTTACTCTAGCCTAATTCTCATTGGTCCACTTCAAGGGTCTTCCAATAGGAATTGGGCATACCTTGTGGGCATCTGGCCTAGGGAGCTGACATGTGTCCCTCATTCCCTTTGTGTAAAGGGAGCCTGTGTATGTGTGTGTGGCTTTCTCTCTCATCCCCTAGCTTTGGGGCTCGCCCCCTCCCATGTAGGGATGTAGAAAGACTTTTTGGGCACACACTAAGCATCCAATTTTCCCTAAGGTTGACCTTTGGACACAACCTTTGAATTTTGGAACCTTAGCATTTTGGAAGTCTTAATGGGCTGAACCTTAGGGTCTTTTTAGCCCGTTGTTTCACATGGCTCTTTTGCAGATGGCCCCCCCTTTGGATCCCTATTTTCCCTCCTTTGGATCCCTACTGTGGCCGGTCTGCTAACTTAACCAATATTCTAGCTTTTTCTCCCTTGGCACTTCCCCACATTAAATGATCAGTTTAATATGAGAAAATCATTTAGGAGAATTAGATATTGATTATTATGACATTACCTCTCTCTTGAAATCATAGTCGTCCTCGACTATGGTGTAGAGAAGATAAAGCATATGCATGAGTCCTTTTCTTAGCGGGTAGAGGATCCCTATGTTACCCTACGACATCATTCCATAATGGATGACTAGTCCATTTGGCGCTTGAGAGCCTGAGGCTGCCGCAAGCATGTCTGCACATTAGTCCTATCAGTCTTCCATAGTAGAGTGACAAGCTCTACTTGGTGTTCGGGAGACGTCGTCTCCGCAAACTTGATCTAAGCATGCATACTACTTCATTTTTGTGCACAAATAAAGAAAAAGAGAGTCTTATAAGACAAAAATTTTTGTTCATTTTTAACATTTTGTACATTTGCTTACTCTTGGGAAGCATTGTAAGCATTGACAAGGTTTAGGTTATCCTTTAATTGTATGCCTTGCATCCATCTAGCATCTTCAAAAGGATAATTCTTAAACTTAATAAGATATCGTCGGATAGTCTTACCGCCTCTTAATACCTTGTCTTCATGTCGGAGAATGGACTCGGGCTGCAGCACCTCGTCGTGGTCCTCGATCTCCGGTGGGTCTTCAATAGTTGGTTCTTGAGGTGGCTCTCCTTTGTAAGGCTTTAAGAGGCTCACATGAAAAGCATTGTGTATGAGCCAATGATTGGGCAACTTAAGTTGATAGGCCATCTCATTGATTGGCCTAAAAATCTGGAAGGGACCATAGTACCTTTTTGCTAGTTTAGCATAGTGCTTTTGGTGGCCCGTAGGATTCTTGCCCGTCGTGTGCCTTAATCGAGCCTTGGGAAACTTTAACAAGACCCAATCGTTTTCTTTAAAGGCTTGGGCTCTTCTGTGCTTGTCAGCAGCAGCCTTTTGCCTTTGCTGTGAGATAGAGATAGCATCCTTAATCTTTTGGAAAGATTCTTGTAGGTCTCGGCTATACTCATCTGCAGCGAAGATCTTCCCATGTACCTTAAGTAGCAAGGGACTTTTTGATCTTCCCTCAATTACCTCGAAAGGTGCTTTTCCTGTAGAAGTATGTACAGTGTTATTGTAAGCATACTCTACTAAGGGTAAGTACTTCTCCCATTGGGATCTTTGATCTACTTCCGTTACATAGGCTTTTAGTAGATCGAGAATAGTTAGGTTAGCTATTTCACTTTGGCCATCAGTTTGTGGATGATAGGCCGAAGAGAAGTTTAGCCTTGTTCCTAAATTCTCAAAGAGACCCTTCCAGAAATTACTGGTCATTCTAGGATCTCTATCCGACACTATGGACATTGGCAAGCCATGGTACTTGAAAATTTGTGAAATGAAGAGGGTTGCCATTTGATGGGCTTTGATAGTCTTTTTGACAGGTATAAAATGAGCTTGTTTACTGAACCTGTCTACTATCGTCCATATTCCCGTATTCCCATGGATAGACTTAGGCAATCCAAAGATAAAATCCATGGATATGCTCTCCCATGGTGAATTAGGGATTGGCAAGGGTTGAAGCAATCCAAGTTGCTTCCCTCTATCAAATTTTGTCTTTTGACATACCACACATTTGGAAACATACTCATGTATGTTCACTTTCATGGTAGGCCAATAGAAATATGTTTCAATTCCCTTTAGGGTAGATTGAATCCCTCTATGCCCCGCATATGGGGGAGCATGAGATTCATACATTACTTTCTCACGTAGTGAGTTAGTAACGCATAGTCTATTGCCATAGAGAAGATAACCATCTTGTAAAGTAAATGGTTCTTCTTTCTTCCCTAAGGCAAGGGCTGAAATCACATCTCTAAAATCGGGATCAATAGCATACTCATCTATCATTAAAGATAGATCATTGTGAGTTGCTATGGAAACCGCATTCACTCTCGGTCGTCTTGAGAGTGCATCGGCTACTTGATTATGCTTGCCAGCAATGTGAGCAATATGAAAATGAAATTGCGAAAGGAAATTTGCCCACCTCATTTGTTTGTCGGAGAGCTTGGTCTGCGTCATGAAGTACTTAAGACTTTGGTGATCCATTCGCAGAATGAAAGGAGTCCCCAATAAATAGTGCTTCCATGAGTCTAAGGCATGTAGAACTGCAAGGAGTTCTTTTTCGTATATGCCTAGAGCTTGCTCAACAGGGTCGAGCCTTCGACTCTCATAGCCTATGGCGTGCCCTTCTTGGAGCAAAACAGCCCCAAGGCAATCATCACAAGCATCACATTGGACCTCAAATGGTTTTGAGAGATCCGGTAGTGTAAGCACAGGTTGAGAGATAAGCTTTTCTTTAAGCTTTTCGAAAGCATTGTTCTCCTTAGCAGACCACGTATACCTAACATTTTTCTTTGTTAGGTCATGTAATGGTCCCGCAATTTGTGAGAACTTTTCTATGAAGCGTCTATAGTATGCACACATACCTATAAAGCTTCTTAGTTCATGAAGATTCCTGGGTTTAGGCCATCCTTTTATTACCTCTAACTTGGATGGATCCATTTGGATTCCATCTTGAGAGATAATGTGACCTAAATATTGAATCTCTTGCAAGAAAAATTCACTTTTCTTTCGATTAACATAAAGTTTATTCTCTCTTAAAACTTGAAATATTACCTGGAGGTGTTGCTTATGTTCCTCTAATGAATTAGAGTAGATGATAATATCATCAAAGAACACTCTAGTGAAGGTTCGATGAGGTCTGAACAGCTTCTCCATCAAGCGGTTAAATGTGGCTGGTGCATTAGTCAAGCCAAAAGGCATGACAATGTATTCGTAAAGACCAAATGTAGTACGAAATGCGGTCTTTACAATGTTTTGATCAACTATCCTTATTTGATGATAGCCACTTTTTAGGTCAATCCTACTGAAGTAGGTCGATCCTTGTAGCTTATCAAATGTTACCATATACATGTGGTAGTGATGTGTGTGAACACACTAGGACCGCCGGGGCATTTTTTCCCTCTTTAGGAGGTTTTTTCCCCCGTGCATTGTATATACGCCCATCACTCTAGGGCTATCTATCTTTCCATTGCACACTAAGTAACACACTCTCTATTGTGTGCCTTGAGCTTCCTTCGTCTTCTCCAAGCTGTGTGTGTTTCTCTGCAACCCTAATTCCAACAATTGGTATCAGAGCAGGTCACGTCCTCCCGGGCTTAGTCGCCAACTGCTCCAGCACACGCCTGCTCACTTTCTCCGATTTCAGTGAGCTTTGGCAAGCGTTCGCAGGTCGACAAATATTTTGGGGAAGCTCGAAGAGATCGGTCTGCTCAGAATTTTGATTTGGGCTCATTTCGGCCTCCGTTTCCACTACGGGCAGTACTGCACAGGCTATTTCGTCATTTTGTGCAGATTTTCTGTCAGTGCCGTTTTCTGCATAACAGGTGCCTTATAGTCTTCTACGGTTTGTGCTACATAGCACAAGTTGTTCCCGCTCCATTTCTCCTATTTTCGGGCAGTTTTCACATCAGGTGCAGCATTTACCATGGCTGACAACAACAACACAGATGTGTTCAAGATGTTTGCTGCTGAGGACAGGTTGGATGGGGACAACTACCCTATGTGGGCTTATATGATGCAACATGTTCTTGTGTCAAAAGGTGTCTGGAACATTGTGCAGGGCATTGATGTACGTCCTGGTTCTGAAGATGTAGGCGATGTTGAGGATGTTGCAGGTCTTGCTGCAAGGATTGCAGCTGTTAGAGTTGTTTTGCCTACAGCAGAACAAGCTCGTTGGGATGTTAAGGATGCGCAGGCTCATGCATTGATTGCGTTGTCTGTGAAGCGCACCATTATTCCTCACATCCGTTCAGCAAAATCTGCAAAACAGGCTTGGGATATTCTAGCAGGTCTTTATGCAAGCCGCAATGAGGCTAAAATTGCTTTGCTGCGTAAAGAGCTAGAGTCGAAGATTATGCATGAGGAAGATGATATGGACACTTTCCTTGCTAGTGTCAAGGATATCAATGAGCAACTCATTTCTGCAGGTGAAGTCATTTCTGACAGTTCCCTTGTGCAGACTGTTCTTGATGCCTTACCAGATTCCTACCAGACTTTTGCTAGTACTTGGAGACTGATGACCCAAGGAAATCCTGAAGTTGTCAAGTTTGATGCATTATGCACATTGCTGTTGCAAGAGTCACTTTCTAGAAAAAACAGGACTAGGCAGCGTGCAGTTGAACAGGCTTTTATTGCTTCTCAAAGAAAGGGTGGTAACAGTAATGCAGCCACTTCTTATGGTTCTGCTGCGAGTGGCAAAAATTTTGTTCCTAATGCTTCTGCTGGCAGCACTTCGTCTGGCAATTCTGGTGATAAGGGCAAAAAGAAGATGCGTTGCCATTATTGTAAAGCGAATGATCACTTGATCAAGTCGTGTCCTAAGTTGAAGGCCAAAGAGGCTAAGAAGAAAGAGGGTGGTTCCACTGCAAATGCTAGTTCCACTACAAATGCAGCCATTGTTGAGTCTTCTGTGAAAGGAGATTGTGATGCTGATGTTGATGCAGAATGGGCTTTTAGCGCAGAGTGCACTTACAATCCTGCTGTCCATGATGCATGCTTGTCAGTTGCTGCAGATTCACATGTGTGGTATTTCGACAGTGGTGCTACAAAGCACATTACCTCACATCGTGAATTGTTTACCTCTCTCGAGTCTGTCCCTCATGGGAATTCAGTCACTTGTGCCAACAACGCCTCTTATCCAGTTCAGGGAGTTGGAAAGATTGTGCTCACTGCTGCTAATGGCAGTTCCTTCACACTTGTTGATGCACTTTATGTACCTGGGATCAAGAAGAATCTATTGTCTGTATCCGCACTTGCTAGACTTGGACTTGTAGTCAAATTTGTGGATGACAGATGTACAGTTCATGATCTCAGTTTTGGTGATGAAATTGTTGCATCTGGGCTTTTGTGCCGTGGGCTGTATAAGCTCACTTTGTATGACAAGTGTGGACAAAATTTTGCAAATGCTGTTGCAGATTCAAGGGCTATTTCAGATGCAAAACTTTGGCATGCACGTTTTGGTCATCTGAATTTTGCCAGTTTGCTGCGTTTGCAGAAATCTGATATGGTTGCTTCTTTGCCGCCTCTTGAAGCACCTATCAAACATGTTTGTGAAGGCTGTATTCTGGGTAAAATGCAGCGTTCTAAGTTTCCAAAGGATGGTTCAGTTAGGGCCACATGCAGGTTGCAGCTTGTGCATAGTGACGTTTGTGGGCCCATGCAAACTCCGTCCTTGGGCAATTACCTGTACTTCGTGACTTTCATTGATGATTACTCCAGGCATGCGTGGGTATTTCCGCTTAAAGCGAAGTCCGAAGTTTTTATGTGCTTCAAACAATTTTTGGCTATGGCTGAAAATGTCTCAAAATGTACTATGGGCACCCTCCGTTCCGATCGAGGGGGGGAGTATATGTCTCATGAATTTAATGCATTTCTGGCTAGTCGTGGGATAAAACACCAATGTACAGTGCCTTATACACCTCAGCAAAATGGTGTTGCTGAGAGGAAAAACAGGTCACTAACGGAAATGGCACGATGTATGGTCAAAAGTCAAGCTTTGCCGCATTCTTTTTGGCTTGAGGCCATCATGTGTGCCACTTATGTACTTAACAGGTGTCCTACGAAAGCTTTGCAGTCTATTACTCCATATGAAGCATGGCATGATAGAAAACCTTCTATTGAGCACATGCGTGTTTTTGGCTGTTTGGCATATGCTTTGGTGCCACAAGTGCAGCGCAGAAAATTGGATGATAAGGCTGTCAAATGTATTTTTGTTGGTTATAGTGCTGAAAGCAAAGGTTACAGGTTGTATCACCCGCAAACAAAACGTATTTTGGTTTCACGGGATGTAGTGTTTGTGGAAGATTCTGTTCAACCCTTGCTGTCATGTACTAGAGACAGTAATGTAAGCTCACAGGACATTTATGACACTTTGTTGCCTCTTTTCAGTGGTGGAAATACGAATGTAAGTTCCAATGAGGCAAATGTACAGCCTATGGGGGTTTCTGAAAATGTTTTAGAACAGCCTATTACTGATGCAGATGTACATGATGTACTTGATGAGGAAAGGGCTGAAAATGAGCAGGCTAGAGGTATGCCAAAATGGCTGGTGCACACTTTGCGTGACAGTAAATTGGATGCACCTTTATCTAGTCGTACTCGTTCAGGCTCTCGCCATGCATCTTATGCATCAGATTGTTATGCTTTGGCTGTGTCTAGTTTACATGATGTTGAGGAGCCTCTGTCTTTTGATGAAGCACAGAATTCAGAAAATTGGATTGCTGCCATGAAATCAGAATATGATGCACTTATAGAGAATGACACATGGACTTTATGTGATTTGCCTCCTGGCAAAAAGGCCATTGGTACGAAGTGGGTTTACAAGTTGAAACGCAAGCCGGATGGTGAGATCGATCGCCATAAGGCTCGACTTGTTGCAAAGGGTTATGCACAACAAAAAGGCATAGATTATGAAGAGACTTTTGCTCCCACTTGTCGTATGACTACTGTGCGTTTTCTATGTGCATTGGCAGCTCATTTTGGTTGGGATGTACATCAATCAGACATTGTTACTGCTTTCTTGAATGGTGACATATTTGAGGAAGTTTATGTAACGCAGCCTCGCGGTTTTGTCATAAAAGGACAAGAGGACAAAGTGTGCAAATGTAAGAAGGCTTTGTATGGGTTGAAGCAATCTCCTCGTGCTTGGTATGAGAAAGCTGACACTCATTTGGTTAAACGAGGCTTTCGTAACAGTCCAACAGAAAGCACATTGTATGTAAAGCGTGAGGATGATGTATTTCTCATTGTGGTTCTTTATGTTGATGATTTGCTGATCACTGGACCAAATGAGAGACATATTGCTGAATTTAAGGCTGATTTGAATGCTACTTTCAAGATGAAAGATTTGGGGCTGTTGCATCATTACTTGGGTATACAGTTTAAGCAGTGTGATGGTGGTATTGCCTTGTGTCAGAAAAGTTACATAGAGACATTGCTATGTAAGTTTGGACTTGAGGATTGCAAACCTATTGCCACTCCCATGGAAACAGGTTTGAAGTTGAGTCTACATGATGCTGGCGATCCTCCTGATGTCACTCTTTACCAAACTGCTGTTGGCTGCCTCATTTATGTATGCAACACGAGGCCAGATATTCAGTTTGCAGTCTCGCAGGTCAGCAGATTTATGCATAGCCCAGGGTCTAAGCATTGGCAGGCTGTCAAGAGGATTTTCCTCTACCTTAGTGGCACTTTACATCTTGGCTTGTTTTATCCCAAGGGGGGATCATTGCCGCCAGACTTACATGCTTTTTCGGACTCAGATTGGGCTGGTTGTTTTGACACGCGAGTGTCCACTAGTGGTTTTTGTTTCATGCTTGGCAGTTCATGTATATCATGGTTGAGCAAGAAGCAACCTACTGTGGCCACTTCGAGTTGTGAGGCTGAGTACAGGGCAGTCTTCACAGCTACGGTTGAGTGTGTATGGCTCAGACGCCTTATGGCTGACTTGGGTGTTGGACAGGACACTGCCAACACTATCTACACTGACAGTCAGAGCGCATTGGCAGTTGCGAGGAACCCAGTTTTTCATGCTCGCACAAAGCACATTGAGGTGCATTACCACTATGTCAGGGAGAGGCTCTCAGCAGGAGAGATCAGCTTGGCTTATGTGCCAACACAGGACAACCTTGCAGATCTTTTCACAAAGGCATTGTCTCGTGAGAAGCTTGAAGCTTTCCGCAAAGCTTTGGGCTTACTCCCCTTTGTGGACTGATCCTGTCCTCAGGGCATGGCACTTCCCTTTACTCATGTGCCAGCTCTCGTTCACCGCATCACTCCAGGGGGGATTTGTTACCATATACATGTGGTAGTGATGTGTGTGAACACACTAGGACCGCCGGGGCATTTTTTCCCTCTTTAGGAGGTTTTTTCCCCCGTGCATTGTATATACGCCCATCACTCTAGGGCTATCTATCTTTCCATTGCACACTAAGTAACACACTCTCTATTGTGTGCCTTGAGCTTCCTTCGTCTTCTCCAAGCTGTGTGTGTTTCTCTGCAACCCTAATTCCAACATCAAATAGGTCTTCTACCCGTGGAACGGGAAACCTATTCTTGATAGTGATCCTATTTAGTGCTCTATAGTCGACACACATACGATATGTGCCGTCTTTCTTTTGCACTAATAGCACAGGTGAGCAAAATGGAGATGAGCTAGGCCTAACCATGCCCTTCTCAATTAACTCATGCACTTGCCGCATAATCTCCTCTTGTTGAGCTTGAGAAACTCTATAAGGAGGTTTGTTAGGCGGTGAACTTCCTGGAAGAAGTTCAATTGCATGGTCGTCATTACCTCGTTTAGGAGGTAGTTCAGAAGGGATGTCGTCAATAAAGACATCTTGAAACCCCTTGAGAAAATTGGATAACTCTAATTCCTTTTGGTTGCTTTTATTTTCTTTTGCTAAAGCATTAGGTTCATTTTGAGAATCTTTAACAAAAATCATGTACACGGAAATAGAGCTCTTTATTGACTTGTTGAAAGCTGGTGTATGTACAATGGGGATGGTGTTACCCATCTCCCTAGCATCTATATACATGTCCTTTTCCCTGAACTTAAAGGAGATTCTCCTTTCAGGAAATTTAACATGGGCAGCCAGACGGTCAAACCATGGTGCCCCTAGGATTACATCCTCATGCTTGAGAGGAGAGATAAAGAAATCCTCTTTGTCCACATAGCCTTGGACATGAAGCCTCAATTTCCCGATTAAGGGAGTGACTGAAGCTTCTTGCCCCTTGAAGGCACTGTCTGCGGGTAGGATATCTCCCATCTCGTAGGATTGTATGCCTAGCTTGGTGGCTAACTCCATAGATATGAAATTGTGAGTAGAACCAGGGTCAAAGAGAATAAAAGCATCATGTTCTCTTACCTTTCCCCAAGCATGGCATAGAGGAGATCCTTTGTGGTGAGTTTGGTGAATCTCCTCCTCTTGGATTTCAACCAAAGAAGCTCTAGGAGGATCTTGGCGGTTGTTCTTTTGGGGACAAGCGCGGTACGCATGCCCTTGTTCGCCGCACTTGAAACACCGGTTATCTTTACGATAACGCTCAAGCTCTTCAGGAGAGAGTTTATTCTTTCCTTTGTAAACTCCCTTCTCTTTAGCTTTGTTGGAATTGCCCTTAGGAGACATTTGGACATTGTCCTTCCCCTTAGGCTCATTGGAACCTTTGTTTTCCGGGGGCTTATTATTTCTTTTACCCCCCGTTTGGAAATTGATTCGCGAGGCCACCATAGTATGGTGTATTACCGCCGATATGGTACGTGGCCTTTGGGAGTTGACATACTCCGCCATTTCTTCGGTTAAGCCCGCACAAAATTGTTGCTTTTGCTCTCCAAAATCCAACTTTTTGAAGACAGTGGCTTTGAGTTGTAGGTCCCAAAACTTGTCTACATATTTGTGGATGGATTCATTGGGAGAGAGCTTTAAGCTTCGCCATTCGGTGAGTACTTTGTCTTTGGCATCGGTGGCCAAAAACTGCTTCATAATGGAAGCTCTTAAAGCCTTCCATGTTCGTGGAGCTTCACCGTTGGCTCGTAGGCTAGACCACCATTGTCTGGCGGACTTTTGAAAGTGCATAGCTACATGGCGTAGCTTAGAGGACTCCGTGAAGCCCTCATCTCCAAACGCCGCATCGAATTGCTGGATAAAGGCCAAAACTTTGTCTGTAGCACCGAAGGTGCCATCATAGGTAAGGAAAGAGATGCTCTTCCCTCCCTCTTTGAATTTCTTCAGCTTGGATGACCTCTTCCATGCGGCATAGGATTTCCTATGGCCTCTTCTTTTTGATGGTTCAAAAGTTGCACCATCACTTTCTTCAGAAGATGAAGAATTTGAAGAAGGTGGAGAAGAGGGTGACCTCTTTCTCGCCTTTTTCTTGTCTTGATCTTTGTCGTCTTCACCATAGCTTTCATAAGAGGAAGAGGATAAAGAAGATGGAGAAGAGGGTGTCCTCTTTCTCGCCTTTTTCTTCTCTTGCCTTTTATCATCCCTCTTTGAATTATGGCGTGGAGAAGAGTGTGATGGTCTTCTCCGCTTTGGTGGTGATGGAGAGCGTTTAGCCCGCCGTCTTCGTGGAGCCATCTCCGCCGAGGTGGCGGGAGACTCGCTTCTTTCTCGTTCCTTCGGTGGAGGGTCTTGAGTTCTCCTTTGGGAAGGAGATGCATCATCAAGAAGTAAGTTCTTGAGCCCTTCATATGGATTCTCTTCTTCTTCCCGAATCGGAGAGAGACCTCTTTTGGTAGTCTCACAAGGAGGCTTCCTAGGTGTTCTCTCGTCATGGTGATGAGCTTGGAGAATCCCGTGAGCACGGAGCTGCCGTTGCACTTCACTTTGGAGAGATGGATTGCCCATGGCTTGTTGAAGCCTAGAAACAAGATAATTAACAAGCATTGAAGCATCATTAGTAGCTTGCTCATGAGCAAAATCAAAGTTATCAACATTAATTTCACTCTCTTTAATATTGTCAGCCATTCTAACAACTTTTAGGTGTAAACTTTTTAGGTGTACTTTGGCACTTCAAGCCCTAGTTGCTACTCCTCTTTACCCCTTTAGAAAAAGCACTCAAGCTACTGTACCCGCGGCTCGAATACCATTAATTGCAAGGAATAGAAGAGAGGGTCTTTCGACACCAAAACAGCACCGGCTCCTGTCAAGCTTCTAATAGCTCAATAGTGGTTAAGCCGTAGGCAAGCCCCGTAGGACTCCACTATTAAGACCATAGCTCTCGACGGTGATGCCCCGTTAACTGCACAAAGGCAGGCGCACTGCAAGGCTGAAAAATCCCTATTCTACTTACTCACAGGCAATTAATAATACCAACCATTTGTAGCTAGCTTGAGGACCTCCCTTCTTGAGCAAGAAAAGAGAAACCTTGAGCTCTGAGACCAATGTAACATTTAATGGCCTAAAATCTGATGTGTAGCGGAAATTAGCATGAACATAGTGAGCATTTCATTAGAGTTGATTCCTAATGAGAATTACAAGAGTGCTTGGGTGGAGAGAGCAACAAAAAGCATAACACCTAGTTAGATAGCATCGACAATACTTTCAAAAGAGAGAGAGCAATTAAGCTATTGACAACAGTTGAGGACCGGATTTGCATGGAGCCGGTCCCCCCTCCAAAAGGCTTTGTATTATGGTTTCTCCCATCAAGAGAGACATTGTACAATACAATTCTTTGTGTTCCTTCAAGACGAGCTAGTGCAATGAAGATGGAAGCTTCATACACCAAGCAAAACACTTAATCAAACACAACTTGAATTATCCCCGTTCTCAGACCCAAGACCTCACACACCTTCGAAGATGGTGAGAGCTAGCAGGGTATGAGAGTAGATTGAGAGGAAAAAGAAGTATCTTACGAGAAAGAAGTACATCTCCTCACATAATCACTCATATTAGCATAGCTTAGCTTAGTAATTAGCTTGGTAGAGAAGATGAGCATGCATTGAAGCTTGGCTCTTGGTTGGATTTGCATCCACATGCCAAGAGAGTGTTGATGTAGGCTTCTATCTCACAAGCTTGGAGTAGGTGATGAGCTCTCCATTAAAGCTTGGGAGGAGATAGAGTATTTTTCCTTTTATTAAATGTTTTTAAATTAATTAAACTAGATTTACTCTAGCCTAATTCTCATTGGTCCACTTCAAGGGTCTTCCAATAGGAATTGGGCATACCTTGTGGGCATCTGGCCTAGGGAGCTGACATGTGTCCCTCATTCCCTTTGTGTAAAGGGAGCCTGTGTGTGTGTGTGTGGCTTTCTCTCTCATCCCCTAGCTTTGGGGCTCGCCCCCTCCCATGTAGGGATGTAGAAAGACTTTTTGGGCACACACTAAGCATCCAATTTTCCCTAAGGTTGACCTTTGGACACAACCTTTGAATTTTGGAACCTTAGCATTTTGGAAGTCTTAATGGGCTGAACCTTAGGGTCTTTTTAGCCCGTTGTTTCACATGGCTCTTTTGCAGATGGTCCCCCCTTTGGATCCCTATTTTCCCTCCTTTGGATCCCTACTGTGGCCGGTCTGCTAACTTAACCAATATTCTAGCTTTTTCTCCCTTGGCACTTCCCCACATTAAATGATCAGTTTAATATGAGAAAATCATTTAGGAGAATTAGATATTGATTATTATGACAGATGGTGATGAACCTGAACAAAGTGGGTATGTCCACTCCTACAAGGAGGAGGAGTTTGTTGATGCTATGCTCCAGGATGAAATGGTATGGGGTGAGAATTCTTCTTTTTTGTCTAAAAATATGGCAGTAGAGCCTGTATTAGAAGAATTCGTTCATGAAGGTTGACGTACGAGAGGAGTTAGTGGAGCCATATGGCTCTACTTTCTTGGATGGTCCTAAAGAGGAGGTGCTTAAGGTTGCTACAAGTATGGAAGAGAAGATGAAGCTGATGCAGGTAGAGAAGCCTTTGATCAAAGAGCAGGTGTTGCCGATTGTGCCAAGTGAAGAGCCACATGCTATGTCTATGGACAAGCTTATAAAAGTGGTATGTGCTTCACAGGTGATGATTATGCTTATGGATACAGCTATGCACTGGGCTATTCAACAGGTACATGAGTTCTTGGAGGAGATTTCCATTTTCTATGGTTGGGAAGGTATGCCACATAGGTTCGAGGCGGGTGACGATATGGATGATTTATTTGTTGAACAAGATGGTGAGCATGATCGTGCTCAATTTGAAGAGGACTGGATTCTTGTGGATGCATGGAGCGGTGAAGGAGTGAGATGTGCATTCTATATGCACTATTGGTTATGTGCAGTGGTGCAGTTTTACAGGAGGCTACTCCAAATGAATGGTTGCACTCAGGGTTATGTCTTTGATCCAGGCGGAGACTTTGTTGTGATGCAGGGGGTTGGGCAACCCACTTGAGGGTTGACGACAATAAGCAGGAATAAGACTATATATATGGTTTTTGGTGTGTTCCCACAATGTTTTCGAGTGTTTACAGTTTGTAGATGAATAAAAACTTCTTTTGGTTGAACATAAATGTTCAACGAGGGGTTGGGCAATGATGGTGCAGCCAAAGTGTGTCGACCCTAGCAGAGAGCACAGGCAGTGATGTGTATGCTTACATGTGCAGGCATGGGTGATATAGCAAGCATGAAGGCCCATTAAAAGCAGGGAGATTTAGAAAGGGTATGTTTTATGTGGTTATGAAGACCTAAGCATAGAGATTTCATGCTTGAAGAGAAGGTTTTGACATGGGAAAAGGCTCTTAGGACATGCAATGCAACTTGGGTGGTGACACCTTCGCTCCCACAGCTCTAATGGCAACTATTCGTCTTGTGCTTGCTCTTGCTGTTATCTATTTATGGGTTGTTTACCAAATGGATGCGGTGTCTACATTTTTTAAGGGAATTCTCAAGGAGGAGGTGTATATTGAGCAACCACCAAGGTTTGAGGCGCCCCATTCAAAACAAAAGGTTTGCAGATTGAAGAAGGCTTTATATGGCTTGAAACAGCCTCCAAGAGCATGGTATGTCATAATTGATAAGTTTTCAAAAAGACTTGGCTTTAGAAAAAGTGCTTCTGAAGAGAATTTATATGTTCTTAGAGAGAATGGAAAACAATTCATTATTATCTTGTATGTCGATGACTTGATAATCACAGGTGACCACATAGAGCTCATCCAACAAACTCCTGAGAGTTTGAGTTCTGAATTTGAAATGACAGGCTTAGGTTAGTTGCATTACTGTTTGAGGATTGAGGTTTGGCAATCCTCAAAAGGCATCTGGATATCTCAACAAAAGTACGCAACAGAGGTCCTTAAAGCTTTTGGCATGATGGATTGCAAACCTATAAGCACTCCAATGGAAGTAAATGCAAAACTCTCCATGGAAGATTCTTCTCCCTTAGTCGACATTAAAAAGTACTGAAAACTTGTGGGAAGCTTAATTTTCTTGTGCAACACTAGGCCGGATACTTATTTTGCAGTAGGTGTTTTAAGTAAGTTTTCCAAACATCAAACCCTTCAACTTGAGAGAATCCTTGTGCTACTAACCTGGCTTTGTACTTTTGCAAAGAGCCATCAGCTTTATGCTTAAGCTTGTACACCCATTTTGTGTCGATGACTTTCTTCTTTGGAGGCCGATCCACTACTTCCCAAGTGTCATTCATTGTGATGTTGTTGTATGCAGACTGCATCGCTTTCTTCCACTTTGACGGAGGCTGGCTCCTTCAGAGCGCCCACAATTTCTATCATGAGAGCCATGTTGACAATATGTTTGGAGGCTCTCCTTTGCTCCTCTATTCTTTTTTACCATCGCAAATCCCCCTCCTCTTCATGAGGATTGTGAACTTGAGGGTTTCGAGCGTCAAAAAGCTGTTGAGCCCACTTTGGTAGTGGCTTTTCGTGTGATGCTGCAACAGGTTGGTTAGATTTATTTGAGTAATCATCAGACGACAACTCCTCTTAATTTTTTACTTGACTTTGTTCTGGCACATGGTGAGTTATTTCTTCATTTGATGAGAACATGGACGAACGTGGTTTCTCCACCGTATGTGGCCCTTCTTCAAATGCCACATCCCAACAAGTGAGTATTTTCTTTACCTCTGGATCATAGAGTCTATAAGCCTTAGACTCTTCACTGTATTTGAGAAATACATACTTCTTGCTTTTGGCTTCTAACTTTGTTCTTTGTGAATCAGGAATATGTGCATAAAAGAAACACCCAAATGTTTTGAAATGCAAGACTGAAGGTTTCTTACCAAAATAGACTTCTTGAGGTGTTTTCCCTTTCAAATCCTTTGTGTAGCTTTGATTGAGATTGTACATTGATGTACTTACTGCTTCGGTACCAAAAGGAATCTAGCATACCCTTGGCTTTGAGCACACACCTTGCCATTTCTACCACCGTCCGATTGCAACGCTCCACAACAACTTTTTTGTTGTGGTGTATAAGTTGTAGTAAGGTGGCATTTTATGTCGTGCTCGTTGTAGTAATTGTTGAATTCATTTGAGATGAATTCACCTCCTCGATCTGTGCGGAGCTTCTTCACCTACCTTTCTATTTCATTTTCTACAAGCTTACTGCCACATTTTAAACTTTCCAAAAGCTTCAGACTTCTCACGAATGAAATACACCCAAATCTTTCTACTAAAGTCATTGACTAACATCAAAAAGTAGAAAGATCCACCCAAAGTGGATGTAGACATTCTTTCACAGAGATCTGCGTGTACCAACTCTAGATGAGACTACTCTCTTGTGGAAATGCCTTTCTTTGTTGCTTGCCCATCATGCAAGCTTCACAAACTTCATTCATATCTAAGATTTG
The DNA here is from genome assembly GCF_014529385.1 of Adiantum capillus-veneris. NCBI lineage: Eukaryota > Viridiplantae > Streptophyta > Polypodiopsida > Polypodiales > Pteridaceae > Adiantum > Adiantum capillus-veneris. The sequence goes on from NC_140936.1 coordinate 64,788,530, forward strand.
AGGCATGTATGCCACCATCCCACATTTTTGCATCTCTTTTAGCACAGCAATTCTTAAGTGACCAAATCTCTCATGCCATAATTGAGTTGTACCTTTTTCTGTAGTAATAGTAAGTGCAGAAAGTTTGTAGAGGTTGTTGCACCTTACACCCTTTCCCACTGTGCTACCTTTAGAATCCAAGATTTTTGCTCCATTTTTCTTGAAACGGACTTCAAGATCACGATGAGTGATTGCAACAATGGACAACAAATTATTCTTGATTTGAGGCACGTACAACACATTAGAGAGCTCCTTAGTTTCACATGTAGCTGCTGAAAAAAATTATCCCAGACCCTTCGGCTGGACATTTGGCATTATTCCCAACAATTACACTTATAGGTTCCTGTAGAGGCTTCCAAGAACTATACCAATCTTTGTTACTAGTCATATGTCGGGATGCACCACTATCTAGAATCCAAGAACCATCAACAATAAAGTTTTGTGCTGATGAGCATACTCTTCTATGACGGCCCATAGTTCAAGGTCTATTTCAGCATTGTTGGCGGATTCTCTTTCCTTCCAAGAAGCTTTCATGGTGCTGTTCTTCTTGTCTGCTTTCTTCTTTCTGCAATCTTTAACAGCATGACCCTTCTTGTCACAGTAAAAACAGCTACCTGAAAATTTTATCTTCTTGGGATTCTTCTTAGAAGCATTTGACGTAGTCTCCTTGCCTTTTGCATTGGCTGTGAAGGCAGCATCACCTCCACCATCCCTGGTCCTGAGTCACAGCTCCTCTTCAAGGAACATTGCACTCAGTTCTTCAAACATAAGAGGGGTTGGACGGACCTAAGTTTTGAGTGTCGTAACAAGACCATCATATCTCACCGGAAGCATGTGAATGCAGCGCCGAGCTAAATCTTTCAAAGAAATAGCCACGCCAACGGCAGCTAATTGATCTTGGGTCCTTAATCTGCTTGATAAAGGCCTCCACTTTCTCTCCATCAGCAATTTTCTCAACAACAAGCTAATTTTCTAGATTTTGAATTATGGTGTGATTGTGTGCCTCATATTGGTGAGCCAATATGTTCCAAGCTTCATATGATTTAGTGGTACGCTGAACAAAAGTGAGGATAGAATCACTTACACACATGACAATGGTACATAATGCATCTGCATTTCTTCTTTTCCAGGCATGTACAAGAGTAGCATCCGGGGGAATTACAACGCTTGGATTTGCCAGATCACTTGTTGCAGTGGGCTTCAGCTCTGCACCATTTGGCCCCAGCACCGTATCCAACAATTCATATGAATCCAGAATTGCAAAAATTTTGAATTTCCACAATGTGTAGTTGGTGTTGTCAAGCTTTCCTTCAGTGAATGATGGTGGACAAATGTGAAGCGGAGTAGCACCTGCAACAGCACTTGAAGACACCGAACATAATTGATTTTGCAAAGTAATACAAGTACTTCTCGTACTTTCTTAGCTACAAGCACCTAGTGCTCTAATACCATGTACAAAATGCGGAATACAATAAGGATCTAGTAGCAAGGAGAGTAGAGAGATATACGATACAAAGTAGATTAGTGGCAAATCAAAAACTTTAGATTAGCACACTATTACAAAGTGATGGTGTCATCCCCGCATGCGCTCTCAAGGTAGAGCTTAGATGGCGATCTAGACAATTAAATTAAGTAGGAATACAAGGGACTAACAATCCTTATATAAGGATGTGTTGTGTGCGTCAAGTATACACACCATTCTACCGAATTACTCATGAGAAGGCCTCCTTATATAGATGTAAGGGAGCCTCTAAACGCCCATGTGCAGCCACCCTTAGATAGACAAGTCCAAGTAGGACTCTCCCATGCGCCCATGTGTAGCCGCTTTTGGGTAGACAAGTTCTCCTAGAAATCGGCCACCGGCCAAGGAAATCTGGCCACCGACCAAATTTCACAAACAACCAGCCACCGGACGGCCAAGAAATTTCGGCCAAGATATTTCGGCGGAATATTTTGGCAAAAGGAAAAAAAAACTCTCGGGGGCTTCCATCCTCGAGGCCCCTAAAGTCGGCCCTAAATTTACTCCGTACCATCCACGATCACAAATAGTGATCTCATCAGTGTGCAAAGCTAGAATTCACCAAATATATGTGCACCATTGGATTCTTCTCATATGGGGGCCTTACAAATTGTGCAGCATATATTGTGGTGGCAAAACTGAGAGAGGTGGGCATTGCAAGTATACCAACAATAACGTCAAAGTTACCCTCTCACCCTCAACCCATCTCTATCTCCAACTCCCTCTGTACCATCATCGTGTTGCCTTTCAAATTCCTAAGTTCTCTTTCTCTCTTTTCCTTTTCTCTACCTCGATACAATATCCCCCAAGTGAGTGACTCGAATTTCCAAGGATGCTCTTGTTGTTTCACCTCCAAGGAAAGTGTAAAAGAATGTATCATCTACTCCAATCATAACTCAAGCGGAGGTCCACTCCAAAAGAATCGTTCAACCTCCAACACGAGAGATAATCGAACATGTCCCTAATCTGGTAAGACAAATTTATAATTTTGTATTGCTATTCATGTTGACTTGGGAAGCTAAGCAAAGAGATTCCCTTAAACTATCTAGGAAACGTGATTCTATCACAAGAAACAAGCATAAGTTTTTACAAATTAGTGAAAGAACTTTTTAATAAATTATCAATGTTTGTTAAATTGTTATTGTTTGATAGATTGTTATAGCCTGATAAGTTGTTACTGGTGGATATGAAGAGTTGATTGATCATGTTTGAAGAATCATTTAAAGAGAAGAATTGTTAAAAGAATATCTTTTGTGCCTCGCGATTAGCGAGATGATTCCGCGGTTAGCAAAGATTAAGTTGAGGTTATCGGCTCTCTTTTGTTCCTTGCGGTTAGCGGGATGCCTTGGCGGTAGCGGGATGCCTGGAGGTTAGTGGGATGCCTTGCGATTAGCGTGATGGGAACGTTGCGTAATTCGCGATTAGCGAATAAATCCTTTACAAAGGCTCTGTTGGTGACTGAGAAAGTCTGCAGATAGCGGCAAACTCATAAGAAATTGGAAAAGTTCTTTTTGTTGAAATATAGGACTGTTTTTATTATGCCTTGTTTGAATTGTTTTGGTATTTTTTGAAGGGCTGTATAAAAGAACCTGTGTCTGGAATTAATTGAGGAACATTGTTTGTATATGTAAAAAAGTGTGGCAGTAATTTTTAAAAAAAAAGTTAAAATGTGTGAGTGTGGGGTGGAAAGTGGGGGGCTGGCTTAGGTTGCCAGTCAAGGATGGGTGATCATCAATAGTCAAGAAACTCTCCACTCCCTCTTGATAAGAGAAGCAAAATTAGAGACTCATTCTGCCAAGAGTCGAGAAGTCCCAAATATACGTGCCCCTGAAAGCTATGAACCCGATTAGTCGGGTAATTTTCACAAGATTACTAGTTAGTTTAGACTATATCTCATATCATATTCAGAGTTTATGAATGGAGGCCGTGCCTCTTAAATGTGGGAAAAAAGACGGTGTTTATGGATTCTACACATGTCAATGAGATTTCATCTCTATGTTATAGGAATTAGGTTCCATTAGAATCCTTGATTTATCGACCTAGCCTATGGTGTATAACCATGAACATGATGGATACAGGACTTCCTCTCTTCTATTGCTCGTATCTCTACTTTGTGGAAACGGAGTAGGGTGTCAATAGAAAAGGGTAATAAAGAAAGGTCATCTATCAAGTCGCCCCAATCTTCTGGGGTTGGGGACCTCACAATTGGTATTAGAGCCTAGGTTAAAAATATTTAACTGGCTACTTCAAGATTCCTTGTGTGTATGGTTTTCTATATCCATTACCCGACTCGCAGAGATATGATATTATGTACATTGATATGTACCATAATTATGGTTGAAACCTCTATTATGTTTTGTCATGGAGAGATATTTTGTAGACCCCTATATGACCTTTTGATGACTTTATGAATAGAAGATTGAGTTGTTTTTTTACAAAGAAATTGTTTGATTGGTTAAGTCATGTAAGTGAGGTTTTTGGTGGATTGGATGAGCCATGATTGGTTAAGTCATGTTATTAGATAACCCATGACTAGTTAAGTCATGTGATTGAGTTTTGATGGATTGGATAAATAATGAATGGTTAAGTCATGTGACTGAGTTTTGAAGGACTGGATAAGTCAGGTGATTGAGTTTTAATGAATCAGATAAGTAATGATTGGTTAACTCATACAATTGAGATTTTAGTGGACTGGATAAGTTTAAGTTTAATAAATATCCTATTTATTTGAGTTATTATAAACATTGATGTACACTCAGGGAAATCCTCAAATCACTCCTATAATGGAAAACCCTCAATACGATGCTATTTATACAGAGATTCAAGAGAAGAAATTGTTGCTCAAACAAATGCAACCACCTTCTTTTAAAGGAGAGGGTGCTGATATTGAGAAATATGCATAAGTATGGATTGAAGCTATGGATGATTACTCTTCTGCTGCAATGACCACACCTGCAAATCAAGCAATACTAGGGATGTTTCACCTCTCAAGGGAAGCGAAATTATGGTGGAAATAACATTGTCGTGACATGGGAGTGCTGGAGAACTCTTAGAGTTGGTGGGAAATCAAACAAGATACTTACCCTCTGTCCATGAAGCAATAAAGATGAATGAGTTCTTTAGCTTGAAACAATACATTTTATCCTTGAAAGAGTACTACTCAAAGTTTGTAAGGCTTAAACGTTACGCACCACCAATGACCATAGAGCAGCAGGTAGCTCGCTTTTGTCAAGGTTTAAGAGAACCAATTAACTCGCAATCAGAAGCTCTGAGACCTATCACTGTACAAGATGCTTTACTACGAGCTAAACCTTTGATGAAGAAAGAAGGGATTACAAAAAGAATTGAGCAAAATTAAAGCTTCAGAGAGACACAACCACAAAGAGCTTATGCGGCTAATGCGCAAGATCCTCCACGCTTGAATGTTTGATGCTTTGAATGTGGAGAGTTAGGACATTATCAAAACCCTTGTCTATGTTTGACTAATGGAGCAACAATAACAATTGAAGTAGACTAAGGACACCACTCTTTTGGATATAATGATGATCGAGATAGTAATTAGAGTGGGAGTATACTCACTTTTTCTCGAGATGAGGACATCTCAAATCCCTAAGTTGGGGACATTGTAATGTACCCAATATTTTTCGATAAAACCATTACATTTACTTTGCAAAGTATTTAAGGTTTGAATTTTGTTAAGTCATAAAGCGTTACGATCGGATCAAAAATCAAGTTCTTGAACTATTAATTATGGTCTTTATTCACTTGGAAACAATAGGTTGATATAGAAAACTTAAGCCTCAAATCGATTTCTAAAGATAAGAGTTGACCCTCAAAAAACGAAGGAGTATTTTTAAGAAAGAGAGAGGAAAGGAAGAGTATTTTCAGAAGAGAAAGAGTAGAAGGAGTATTTTTAGAAAATAAAGAAGAGGGAGTCAAGTTTAGAGTTCTTGTTTTGAAATCCAAGCATTTTCTAAAATTAGAGAATCGAAATCGCGTATCGAAATGCTTCATGGCCAAAAATAAAAATAAAAATTGCCGCGAACTTATCTTTCTATTTTTCGCTATTCTTAGATTGTGCTTTTGGCTCCTCTTGAGAGTCTATATAAAGGCCCCTCTTCCCCCACTTTCAACACACACACACAGAAATTATCATAAGCGGAAGTGCTCTTGCCATAACGTCGGAGTTACCCTCTCGCCCTCAACCCATCTCTATCTCCAACTCCCTCTCTACCATCATCGTATTGCCTTTCAAATTCTTGAGTTCTCTTTCTCTCTTTCCCTTTTCCCTACCTCAATGCGATGGCCCCGAAGCGAGTGACTCAAAGCTCCAAGGATACTCTTGTCGTTCCACCTCCAAGGAAGGTGCAAAAGAATTTATCATCTACTTCAATCATAACTCAAGCGGAGGTATCGACTCCGAGAGAAGGTGAAATCGTCCAACCTCCAATACGGGAAATAATCAAACATGTTGCTAATCCGGTAAGACAAATTTATAATTTTGCATTGCTATGCATGTTGACTTGGGAAGCTAAGCATATGGATTCCCTTAAACTATCTAGGAAACGTGATAAATCACAAGAGACAAGCATACGTTTTCATAGACTAGTGAAAGAACTGTTTGTTAAATTATTATTGCTTGATAAATTGTTATTGTCTTATAAGTTGTTATTGGTTGATATGAAGAGTTGGTTGATCGTTTTTGAAGAATCATTTAAAGAGAAGTATTGTTTAAATAATATCTTTTGTGCCTCGCGGTTAGCGAGATGATTCCGTGTCTAGTGAAGATTAAGCTGAGGTTATCGGCTCTCTTTTGTTCCTCGCGGTTGGTGGGATGCCTAGTTGTGACCAAGGCTTGTGAATTGCTAGGCTTGAGAGAACCAATCAGCCACAAGCATGAGCTAGAAGAGGGAGTCCACCATGCAAGTAGAGGGCTAGCCTGGGGCATATACTCTCTCACACACACTCTCATTGTGTGAAGTGCTAAGTGCAAGAACTTCATCTCCTTCTCCAAGCTTGTTGAGAAGTTGAGAGCCTACACCAACACTCTTGGCCATGGAATGCAAATCCAACCAAGAACCATGCTTCAATGCTTAATCTTGACAAATTATTGTTCATGCCAATTTAATTAAGTATAATGGTTATGTTGCTACCTCTACTCAAGTTCACTCTCTATTTTCTCAAAGTAGTCTCATAAAAATTTTCACTACAGTTTTCTTAATTCCACTATTCTCAATGTTCATAGGCCATTTCAATAACATTGGTATTAGAGCTATTGGTTTCCCATTTCTTGCTTAAGAAGAGAGGTCCTTAAGTTGTCCATGAAAGGTTAGCCCTGTTCATTGCAAGAGGGTAAGTGGGACGAGGATCTTTGATTATTAAGAGTCTGAAGTTCACCATCATAGGATTTCTCTATAGATTGGGTGTAGATGGGGTTCTTCAAAGGTGTATGCCAATGGAAGGAAGGATGCAAGTCATCTTTGAAGCACACGATGGAAATTCTGGAGGACATTTCTCCACTGATATCACTTATAAGAAGATTTTGTAAGCTGGATTATGCTGGGAAGTTTTTGCAAAACTTGTGATATATGTCAGAGAATGGATAGACCAATAGCAGCTGATATGACTCCACTTACTCCAGTTCAACCACTGGGAGTATTCATGAAATGGGGTCTGGACTTCATGGGACCATTCAAGAAGGTCACTCCAAGGAAGAACCGGTATATATTGATGGCTACCTGTTATGGCACTAAATGGGTAGAGGCCAAGGCTCTTCTAGATAATACTGTGAAGTTCATTGCTGTGTTTTGAAAACATTCTTTTATGCTATGGATGTCCCATTGAGATTGTGTCTGATCAAGCGACACATTTTATTAATGATACCATGGAAATTTTGATAGAGATGCTCTCAGTTAAGCGCAGGAAATCAACTCTGTATTATCCCAAGTGCAATGGTCAAGCAGAGAGCAGTAACAAAACCATCAAGAATATTCTCACCAAGATTGTGCAGAAGGAGCCACACCATTGGGATTTTAAGCTCCAGAGTGCTCTATGGGCCTACAGAATAGCTTATAAAGTCACCACTGGAATGACACCTTTCAGAATGGTGTATGGTACTGAAGTTGTACTGCCTATGGAATTTGTGATTCCCAGTCTCAGAATGGCGGTTGAGTATGGATTAGATTTTAATCATAATCTCAAACATAGACTGGAGGAATTAGTGTAATTGGATGAGTTACGACAAAGAGCCATGCCTGAACAGGAGATTGTTCAGCAAAGAAGAAAGCACTGGCATGATAGAAGAATCAAGGTTGGGGAGTTCCTAAAGGGCGGCTTAGTTTTGATTTATTAGTCCAAATTGGGCCCTAAGAAACCTAATTTAAAGATAGCTTGGGCTGCTCCATATGAAGTCGATTGGGTGTTTTCCAATGGCACAATAAGGTTGAAGGACTTATCTGGATTACTACTGCCAGGTGTTTACAATGGGGCCAAGATCAAGCTATATTATTCTAATGAAAAAGAGACCTCCAGAGGAGAGGATACTGGTATTCTAGGTACTGATGACCAGGGACTTTCAGACCTAGCCATTCTAAATCTCTTCCATGTACAACCAGTACCAAAACTAGTGACAGTGCCAAAAAAGTCTCAAAGTGACAAAACAGTACCAGTGTGACAGAGTCAAGCGAGTTCCAGAGTCAGTACCAGTTCCTATGGGGAAAAGGGCCAATGGGAATGAATGTGGTAATCATTAAAGGGATTATGGAAAAAATTGGCCAATGCATGTGTGCCACATCGCCAAAGGTGCACAAAACTCTAGGAACGGCAAGTAGTGGAGCTTTTATGGCGCGTATGCGTATAACAGTAAGGCGGGTAGGCATTCTTCCTCACAAGTCTCCTGCATGAAGACTACATGCTGTTATACATTTGCCACCGCCAAGCTGTGAGAAGACCCTTCACTACAGCCAAAAACCTCCTCGTCCAAAGACTCTGTTGATCCCTCTTTGTCTCTACTTGACACACCTTGTTGCGGCTTTGAATATTCAAGAAAGTCTTCTTCCTCTACAGACTTGCCACCCTCACAGTGTATGGGTAGATAGAAAATGTCAGAAAAGATGCAAGATACAATAGACGAGCACCCAGCAATCATCACTTCTCTTCAAGCCTCCCGATCACTTATCCCACACAGCAAAATACACAGATATGTGTTTACTGTGCGGGCAGAATCGTTGCTGCAGCTATGGAATTTGCATGTGGTTGCATAGGCTAAAAGGTTGGATTTTGACTTAGCCATTATCAAACAGGTTCTTAATTCTTTTAATGCCGAGGAGGGTAGAGCCATTGTTAGTGGAGTAAAAATCACAGCAACTTTTGACAACGTTGACTACGCTTTCAAAGTGCCCAACAAGAAGAAGCCAACCTCGACATCTGCCGAGTAGATAAGTCTGGCTCTGAAGGAGGATGAAGCAGCCAAAAAGAAAAGGAAGGCTGGTGCACAAGGGGTTCTAGTAGTACGGTTGGACACCCCCTCAGCCTATAGGTTTTTTGTTGCTGAGGCTGTCAGTTTGAAGAACAACCCTACATATGTGTCGAAGAAGGTGTTTGACATGCTGCTCACAAAAAGGCTGAATGCTAACGCTAAAATCAATTTGTGCCAGATCTTGTCTCACAATGTTTTACGGCAGACTACCAAGCTAAAATCTCATAGTGTATTCAAAGCTTGGTATGTCTAGCAATTTCTGTATTGGGCTATTGCTCCAAAATCCTCTTTCCAGGTAAAGATGGCTTGGAACCTGAAGCCCATTCCAGTCACTAACAATGTAGAGCTATCTTCACAAGAAGAAGCTCTAGGCAATCAGTTGGCCATAACTGGACAGAAGAGGAAGGCTGTACAGGTGGAGGCCAGTAGTTCAAAGAAACCAAGGATTATGTTGTCAAAGAGTACTGCTCTACTGAAGCAACTGCAGAGTCAGGTCAAACCCTTGCCTACTGAAACATCCTTAGCAAGCCAGACTTCAGCAATACCTGAAGAGCAGACTCCAACAGAAATCAGCTCTAGAACAGGCTAGCAAGAAACGCCAAGTACTGGACAGGCAGCAGTCAATACTGACCAAGGAAAGGGTCTAGCACCAACCAACCGAGCCACTAAAATTCTTTTCAGTGAAATGGCTTTATCTGTAGCCAAGAAGCAAGAAGGATCGATTTCAACAATTACAGCATAATCTTCTCAAAGGAAGAATGACTCTTCAAAAACTAGATTTGGCAGCACTACCATACGTAGCTCCCGTCATGGTTTATGAGCCAACTCAATCTGACTCAGCTACAGTAGCTAATGGCTGCTCAGCACTTATCCAAGCATCATGGAACACCATTGTCAATGCCTTAGGCCAGATGATGGATGCGTCAGCTTCCAATGAGGAAGTGGCTAAGCTAAAAGAAGAACTAGAAAGCAGCCAGCAACAAATTCAGAAACTTAAGAAGAACGGGGTTGCACAATCTCTCAGGCATACTATAGCTAAAAATCAGTCAATAAGAACAATTAAGGATCTACAAACAAAGATGTCAAGTTAGAAACAGAGAATCGACGACTAAAGGAAGACAAGGCAGCAGCCTCAAGAGATGATGACAAATTTCATACTCTGCTACGAATGAAGCGTGTAGACTTCAACAAACTGCTGACAGCCCACACTGCATTGAAGGCTTCCCTTACAGAGAGAGATATCTATAATAATCTTACTCTGATAAATTCAGAAGGCAATGTCACTCTGAATAAGGAAAATTTGAAGGCACTTGTGGAGACTATGCAAAGTGATCTGCCAAAAAAGCTTTCTAAATACAACATAGCCTTAGTAAATCAGGCCATCATAGATTATATCAATCAGCAAAATGATCCTAATGAGGAGTTTGAGAGGGAAGAAGAGCAGGATAAGGAAGTGGAGGAGAACCAGGCAGACAAACTTGATGATGATGATGATGATTTTTCTCCGTCCCACCCTCGGGCTCTGTCTGGAGCTGGTGGATCAACAGCTACAAGGGACAGTCAACCCAATAAAGACCATCCATACCAGAACAAAGACCAACCAAACCAGCAGTTGGATGACCAGCAGCCTGATGATCAGTAGGTAGTGGACAGCACAATCAGGGCAACACTAGAGATTCTCCAGTACACCAACCACGACACATTGCAAATTAAAAAGGAAAAGCCAAAGTTGTGACTGCATTCTTTAAGGGTGATGAGCAACACTCATTACAGCTCATCACACTGAACAAGAGATTGCGACATCAATAAGCTCCCATTACTAGAAAGTATTTGGAGGATGACACTCTTATCTCTAATCTGGAACGCTTTGAAAGGCTGTATGTAGAAGCCAGAGAAATGATTTAGCATTGGAATTCAGCTGCCTTTCATGATCAAGAGTTGTGTCAATTAGTTGTGCATACCAGTAGAATCCAGCTACTGGAAAGGGTACCTGAGTGGACGTTGACTTCTGATGATATGACAGTCAATTCTAATTGGCAGCGACAGTCCACTGCAGATCGACACTCTCTAGCTCTTGAACTGGATCTACTACTAGGAAACAGACCGACATACAGATGTATGAAGGAGGTCAAGACTCAACTGAAAGATGTCTTGCTTCAGTTGCAAATTGCCAAAGGAGTTTTGGATCAGAGGGTGCAGGCCATAATTGAAGATCAATCTCCCAGCAGTAAAGGACCCCAAACTCAAATGATAGTAGGAGAATAGGCAACTGCTCTCCAAAAACTCTTTCAAATGGTCCGAGTTACTAGGAAGATGATGCAGCAGGAGAACCAAGCTGTTCTTAATTTTTTGGAGTTTGTGCCTAATTCTCCAGTTCTCTTGTATGTATTACGTGCTAAAGAGGTTGAACGGCCTAGATCTTTCCTAGCCTTGTATCCTTAGCATTGAGAACACAGTGGATCCGCTCACTTACTTCAGCATCATTAATGAACTCAAGGATCGGTATGAGCGAGCCACTATGGAATGGAAAGCCTGGAAATCACTGATCAATGACGTCCTCAAAATGGATAGTGTCATGGATCTGCATGGAGGAATGCAAAAGGTCAAACTTTGTATGGGACAGTGGAAGATCAGCTCTGTGGATTAACGAAGATCACAAATTAGTTACTTCAACTAACTATGGAGTCTTCCAAGATTCTTGAAAAGGATATCACTGCCAACCAAGATTGGGACCACAATACAGAGAGATGGCTGAGATTCTCTTTGAAGCTAGAATTAAGGCGAATCAACCTCTCTCGCAAGGATGGATCCACACAGCCTCACATTGTCATAAACTGGCCAGAACCCGTCTGACAAAGGGTAAATGCAATTTGTATGATCCCGACACCAAAACCTACAATGCCCTCATGCCTTATGAATTTGAGATTTCCATTGAAAGACGGGATTAGCTTGAGCAGGAGTCCATTTACAGACTTATTCAGAAGGACAATGCTGGCACTGGGACTTATGAGGCACCAACAAAGAAGAAGAACAAAAGGAAGCAGGTTCAGTGGAAGGATACTGGGTACCTTTGGAATTACAACTATATGGGTGTCAAGCACTCAACAAGCATGAAGTATGGCATAAAGCTAGCAATACCAAAAGAATACTATCATGAGGAACATCGGCCAAGTGAGGAAACCAGATGGGTTTCTCAACACCAAATCAAAATCAAGTGGTGGAGTTTTTTCAAAAAGTTGGGAGCTATACCAAAATTCAAGAAAGGAGGGAAGGATGTAGAAGGCGAGAACTACCCCTTAGAAGGCCGACCAGTGGGAAGCGAAAACAGCTACATTGGCAATAATTACCGCAGGCAGTTACTATAGTAACTCCTGAGAGCTATAAATAGGACCCGCTACACTGTAATTGGGCTTCTTGACTTTTTGGCTTTTGGCTTTCTAAACACTTTTGGTTTACAAGCTCTTAGCTTCTAGATTCATCCTTGTAATCATTACTCATGTAATCCATTTGAGCTTAAGTCTATTATACTCTGTACTAGTTATCCATGAGCTAATGATCTAAATCTACAAATATCAATTCCCATCTTTCCGTTGTTGACTTTCATTTTAGTATATCATTCCAGTTTAGTTCTCTATTACAGTCCAGTACTTTGTTCCAGTTCTCACTAATTGAACTACCGAATAATCAATAGCTTTGAACTTTGACACTGGAGTAAGCTGTCTGAAGAGACCAACTCCCATTCCACTACTTATCGAGAAGATTATTGTTGATGAGGGAGGATTGGTGGAGTCATTGACCAAGTCTAACGCTATCACCCAAGAACAAGTCCCGATAGACCCTAAGGGCAAGAGAAAGTAGAAAGTAGACATACCGGAGTAAGAGCTATTAGAGAAGTACTTGTGCTTGTAGAAATTAGCAAGAAGAATAAGCAACATGCCTAATCAAGGCAAGTGTAAGTGACAGTCCCACCTGCTAAAACATAAGACCAATGAGCTTACCATTATTTTAGCTAATGTATTAGCCTCTACAAATCCCTTAAGCAAGCCCTCATGATCTTCCTTTATATTACAAGATATATATTTCCACTCCAATGTGCAGTGTGTATTTTCCATTTGGCTTGAGAGAACACAACACATGCATGATTTATTGTAACTCGTCATGCATCGTACATGTATTGGTCCTCATAGTTCAAAAAATATTTTTAAGTGAAAGAACAGGCACATTTTAAAAGTTACAAGGGCAATTACGAATGAGAAGAATGCACCTCATTGTTATTGAGTTGAGGTTGTTTCTATGGTTATATATATTATGAAGAAGACACCCACTAGTGTGGTATATAACACAACATTGAGGAGAAGGAAAGAGTGAATGCCTCTATATGAAATTGATGTAGCTCTTTAATTCTAAAAGGCACCACACTTCTCAGCCATTGTTGTGTTCATACTATGCTCCATGAAGTACAAGTAGAAGATGTGGTGGTATATTCATTGATGATTGTCATTAAGCATAGATAAGGGAGTAGAGCAAAGCTTTGAAAAATATTTTAGTAGAGCCTAGGTGTCCCTATGTTTCCCTAAAAGGCTCTAGGCATGCACATGTGTACGCACACACATACACACAGCTAGATAGAGTGAGGGTACTATTTTTAGTGAATATTAGGTTAGTAGTAAAAAAATAACATATGTTTTATGAGATAGAATCTTGGGCTTATATGTCACTCACACACGCGTGCGCGTGCACCTAGATGGAATGAGGGCACTATTTTTAGTGAAGATTAGTTTAGTAGTAAAGAATAACGTATATTTTGTGAGATAGAATCTTGGGCTTATATGCCATATTGTTTGTCTTGTACTAAATTTGATATGGCCAATAATAGTAGCAAGCTAGCTTTGTTTAGAGCATTTGATGTCTAGTTTTATCACCTTCACTATTCTTTTCCATTGTGTGTCTCAATTGAGCTTTTAGAAACTTGAGGAAAACACAATCATCATCACTGATGTTTAGAGTAAGGTAGTGCTTAACTGCATGTAGTTGTAATTTATGTTAAGAGTAACTTATGGCATCTTCAAGATTTTTAAATCCACTATGCAAAACATATGGCCATCAATAGCTAAGATCTTGTTATATGTACTCAAAATCGGAGGAGCCTTAGATATTCCTTCACCAATGTCAAATTGAGACTTCTCGATAGAAGTATGCACTTTGTTATTATAAGGATATTCTAGTAGTGGCAAATATTTACCCCATCAATTTCTTTGATTCATTTTATTTATAATATACTTAAGTAGATCCAACACAATGGAGTTGAAAAATTTACTTTATCCATCTACGTGTGGGTGATAAGCAAAAGAGAATTTCAACTTTGTAGCTAGATTATGAAACAATTCTTTCCAAAAGAGACTTTCATATGTGGGTCTTTGTTAGAGACAACTAACATTTGCAAGCCATGGTATTTAAAAATTTGAGAAAAAGAACGACTAGTTGTATGATGAGGTTTTCTCATTGTCTTGAAAGGAAAAAAATGTGCTTGCTTGCTTGCTGACATATGCTAGAAATTTTTTGGTTCCAATCATGGAAAATCCAAACATGATGGCACCGGTGCATTGATAAAAAGGGCACTCACTCATGAGCAATTGAAGGTAGATGGGACTCCTCTAAAATGTGTAGCCGATGTGGTATATTTCTTGAGGGAAAAGTTTAGCCACTTCGGAAAGACAAGGGTTTTTTGGTACATTAAACTTGGTGAAGTTGACAAGACCTACCAATGGCACTTCAAACCAATTCATAAAATGATGTCCATGCATGGTTTGAATGGCTACTCATGTACTAATACAAAAGCTTCAAATTAATTTTCAAGTTTCTAGCCCACTTTTTGTAGCTGATATCAGATTCCAAAGAGAATTTGGTACAATTGGCACACAGTAAATCCAAATGACATCAAAATATAAGCTCAATACACTATGGCCGAATGTGTGGTATGCTCATTTGATGAAAAAAAAAATGCAATTCTATAGGTGGAGATAATAAGCATGATTATTATCTATGTACCCAAATTGCCAAAATTCTCATTTTCAAAAGTTTCAACAAATTTGGATCAACTTTGATGTACTCACCTTCACTTACCAACTGATCAGAGATGGAAGTAGATCTAGCATCAATTTTGAATCAAATGAGCTCAAAACTTGTTGAGCCTTCACAAAACTTCTTATACTTCACCTCGGCAAGACAACACTTGACTCAAAGCTCAATTTCGTTCTCAGACAAAAAAAAGCGCTTATTATCAACTAGCCTAAAATTGCAATTTTTTGAAAATTTGGAGCTAATTAGGTCTTTTACAATATATTTCAAGCACTTTTGGCCTTTAAAAATCTGATTTTCATGCAAATATCACACAAGAGGTAACAATCTCTTCCTTTATAAACCTTTAAAAATTCTCTCCAATGTTGGCTTTAGCTTGTCACGGTGCTTCTACATTTCCTTTAAGATCAATTTTTGCCTAAAAGGGGATTGATATGGAATAAGCTTTGGAGTGAATTTTTTTTTGGATATTGCTCTATTAACCAAAATTAGTACAAAATCTCACGTTGAAAGTTTTCTCCAAAAAGCTCACTCCAAACAAAGCTTTCAGAGGAAGCTTCTGGAGCGAGCCTTTTTCTTTCTCTCCCCCTCTCCCCTCTCTTTATCTTCCCTTCTCTCTCTCTCTCTCTCTCTCTCTCTCTCTCTCTCTCTCTCTCTCTCCATACATACAAACACACACACACACACACACATTCCTTGGGATATTCTAGCTAGTCTTTATGCAAGTCACAATGAGGCTAAAATTGCATTCTTGCGTAAAGATCTGGAATTCAAGATTATGCATGAGGAAGATGACATGGACACTTTCCTTCTTGGTAAGAAGGATATCAATGAGCGAGTCATTTCCATAGGCAAACCCATTTCTGACAATTCCCTTGTGCACACTATTCTTGATGCTTTGCCACATTATTACCAGACTTTTGCTAGTTAGTAGTTGGAGACTTACGGCCCAAGGAAATCCTGATGTTGTCAAGTTTGATGCATTATACACATTGTTGTTGCAAGAGTCACTTTCAAGAAAGAGCAAAGCTAAACAATGTACAATTGAACAGGCTTTTGTTGTTGCTCAAAGAAAAGGTGGTAACAGCAATGTAACCACTTCTCATGGTTCTTCAACAAGTGAAAAATCACTTATTTCCAATGCTTCTACTAGAAAAACCTTGTCTGAGAATTTTGATACAAAGGGCAAAAATAAGATGTGTTGCCATTATTGTAAGGCTAATGATCACTTGATCAAGCAGTGTCCTAAATTCAAGGAAAAAGAGGCCAAGAAGAAAGAGGCTAGTTTCACTATGAGTGCAACTATTGTGAAGTCTTCTGTGAAAGGAGATTGTGATGCAGATGTGGATGTAGAATGGGCTTTAAAAACAGAGTGCACTTATGATCCTTTTGTCCATGATGCATGTATGTCAGTTGTTGCAGATTCACATGTGTGGTACTTTGATAGTGGTGCTACAAAGCACATCACTCACATTGTGACATGGTTACCTCTCTCAAGGCTGTCCCTCATGGGAATACAGTCACTTGTGCTAACAATGCCTCTTATTTGGTCAAGGGAGTTGGAAAGATTGTGTTGACTGCTTAGAATGATAGTTGTTTCACACTTGTTGATGCACTTTATGTACCTGGGATCAAAAATCACCTTTTGTCTGTATCTGCACTTGCTAGACTTGGTCTTGTTGTGAAATTTGTGGATGACAGATGTACAATTCGTGATCTCAGTTTTGGTGATAGAATTCTTACATCTGGAATTTTATGCCATGAAATGTGTAAGTTCACTTTGTATAACAAGTGTGGGCAAGATTTTGCAAATGCAATTGTGGATTCAACGGTTGGTTTAGATGCAAAACTTTGGCATGCACGTTTTGGGCATCTAAATTTTGTTAGTTTGCTGTGTTTGCAAAAATATGATATGGTTGCTTTGTTGTTGCCTCTTGAAGCACCTATGAAGCATGTTTGTGAAGGTTGTATTTTTGGGTAAGATGCAGTGTTTGAAGCTTCCAAAGGATGGTTCAGTTAGGGGTAAATGCAAATTGCAACTTATGCATAGTGATGTTTGTGGGCCTATGCAAAATCCGTCCTTAGGCAATTACCTTTACTTCGTGACTTTCATTGATGATTACTCTAGGCATGCATAGCTATATCCGCTTAAATATAAGTTTGAATTGTTTATGTGCTTCAAGCAATTTCTGCTATGGCTAAAAATGTCTTTAAATGTACTATGGACACCCTCCGTTCAGATCGAGGGAGATCTAGAGGGGGAGTATATGTCTCATGAGTTTAATGTGTTGTTGGCTAGTCTTGGGATAAAACGCCAATGTACAGTGTCGTATACACATCAGCAAAATGGTGTTGTTGAAAGGAAAACCAGGTCACTTACGAAAATGGCACGATGTACGGTCAAAGGTCGAGCTTTGCCACATTCGTTTTGGCTTGAGGCTACCATGTGTGCTACTTATGTACTTAACCGGTGTCCTACAAAAGCTTTGCAGTCTATGACTCCTTATAAAGCATGGCATGACAAGAAGCCATCTATTGATTACATGCACATTTTTGGTTGTTTGGCTTATGCTTTGTTGCCAGAAATGCACCATAGAAAATTGGATCATCACGCTGTTAAATGCATTTTTTATTGGTTATAGTACTAAAAGCAAAGTAGTCAGGTTGTACCATCCATGAACAAAGCGTATCTTGGTTTCACGAAATGTTTTGTTTGTGGAAGATCATGTTTAGTCCTTGCGATCATGTACTAGAGACAATTATGACACTTTGTTGCCTCTTTTCAGTGGTGGAAACTTGAATGTAAATTTCAATGAGGCAAATGTACAGCCTATGGGGATTTCAAAAAATGCTACGGATCATCCTATTACTGACGAAGATGTACATGATGTACTTGATGGGGAGAGGGTTGAGAATGAGTAGGCTAGAGGCATGCCAAAATGGCTAGTGCATACTTTGCGTGACAATAAATTGGATGCACCTTTGTCTATCCGTACTCGTTCATGTTCTCGCCATGCATCTTATGCATCATATTGTTATGCTTTGGCTGTTTCTAGCAAATGTGCTGAAGAGGAACCTCTTTCTTTTGATGAAGCACAGAATTTAAAAAAAATGGATGGTTGCCATGCAATTAGAATAAGATGCATTTATAAAAAATGACACATGGACTTTATGTGATTTTCCTCCTGGCAAAAAGGCCATTGGTACAAAGTGGGTTTACAAGTTGAAACAGAATCCTGATGGTGAGATTGATTTCTATAAGACTCTACTTGTACCAAAAGGTTATGCACCTCAGAAAGGCATAGATTATGAAGAGACTTTTGCTCCCACTTGTCGTATGACTATTGTGCATTTTCTATGTGCATTAGCGGCTCATTTTGAATGGGATGTACAATCAAATATTCTTACTTCTTTCGTGAATGGTGACATATTTGAGAAATTTGATGTGACATAGCCTTGCGGTTTTGTCATAAAAGGACAAGAAGATAAAGTATGCAAATGTAAGAAAGCTTTGTATGGGTTGAAGCAATCTCCTCGTGCTTGGTATGAGAAACCTGACACTCATTTGGTTAAATGACGCTTTCTTATAGTCCAACAAAAAGCACTTTGTATGTTAAGCGTGAGGATAATGTATTTCTCATTGCTGTTCTATATGTGGATGATATGTTGATCACTGGACCAAATGAGACACATTCCTGAATTTAAATCCAATTTGAATGTTACTTTCAAGATAGAAGATTTGAGATTGTTGCATCATTACTTGGGCATATAGTTTAAACAATGTGATGGTGGTATTGCGTTGTGTCAAACAAGTTACATAGAGACATTGCTATGTAAGTTTGGACTTGAAGACTACAAACCTATTGGTACTCCCATGGACATAGATTTGAAATTGAGTCTTCATGATGCTGTTGATCCTGGTGATATCACTGTTTACCAAATTGTTGTTGAATGCCTTATTTATGTATGCAACACGAGGCCTGATATTCCGTTTGCAATCTCATAGGTCAGCAAATTTATGCATAGCCCAGAGCCTAAGCATTGGCAACCTGTCAAGAGGATTTTTCGCTACTTGAGTGGCACATTGCATCTTGGGTTTTTTTATCCCAAGGGGAGATCGATGGCACCATATTTACATGTTTTTTTGGACTAGGATTGGACTAGTTGTTCTTACATGTGAGTGTCTACAAGTGGTTTTTGTTTCATGCATATCATGGTTAAGCAAGAAGCAACCTATTTTGTCCACTTCCAATTGTGAGGCTAAGTACAAGGCAGTCTTAACAACTATGGTGGAGTGTGTATGGCTCAGACGCCTTATGGTTGATTTGGGTATTGGACAGGACATTGCCAACATCATATACACTGAGAGTCAGAGAGCATTGGCAGTTGCGAGGAACCCAATTTTTCATGCTCGCACAAAGCACACATTGAGGTGCATTATAACTATGTCAAGGAGAGACTCTCACCATGAGTGATGAGCTTGGCTTATGTGCCAACACAGGACAACCTTGCATATCTATTCACAAAGGCATTGCCTTGTGAGAAGTTTGAAGCTTCTCGCAAAGTTTTGGGCTTAGTTCCCTTTGTAGATTTATCATGCACTCAAGGCATGACACTTCCCTATACACTATGTGCCATCTCCCGTTCACCGCATCACTCTAGGGAGGATTTGCTACAATACATATGTGGTAGTGATGTGTGTGAACACACTTAGGATCGCCGGGGAATTTTTTTTCTCACTAGGAGGTTTTTTCCCCTGTGCATTGTATATATGCCTATCACTTTAGGGCTATATTATCTTTCTATTGCACACTAAGTAATACTACTCTCTGTTGTGTGCCTTGAGCTTCTTCATCTTCTCCAAGACGTGTGTGTTTCCCTGCAACCCTATTTCCAACAAGAGTAAAGAATGAAGAAGCAAAAGATGAAGCCAAAATGGATAGTTCCCTAGCTACATGTTCCAAGAGAAAGTTGATGGAACGCTCTAAAGACAAGGAGAAAGATAAAGAAGATGATACGGAATTTAAAGATTAAGGGTTAGAAGATGTGCTCATGGATAAAACTCTAGTGGAACCCGTCAAAGGTACACAAGGAACTTTAAAGAAAAGAAGAAAATAAAAGGGTCGTCAATGGAAAGCAAGAAGTGGGTCAGCAAAGCAACAAGCACATCAAGGAGCCGTCAAAACGAGTTTCCTAGCTTGAAAGAGAAAAGAAGGCATTTAAAAGAGAAAGAGTGGTTCAAGGAGACTTGAGGAATTCTTGCAATCAAACCCAAAAAACTTAGAACAAGGAAGCCAATGTTTCGATAAGAAAAAAAGAAAAGAGCACTAGCAAGGCTAGAGTTGCTCTATGGTCTAGAGGAGAGAGAGAAAGAGCCCAAGAAAGGGATACAAAGGGAAAAGACGTACAAGGATATTCAATGATAGTCGAAACCACACCCACCGTTAAGGGTTCAACAACCCAATATACCACATTGTCACCTATCCTTGAAGAACCTCATGAAGGAAGTCCCCCCATTGAAACTCCATAGCAAACAACTACAAGTATGGAGACAGACAAAAGACGACACAAGCAAAGAAGACCAAGCAGAAAACCAAACACCTCAAGAAACTAGAAAAGAGCAAGTTGAGCAAAAAGATGAAGATTTGGGAAGTTTGTATATCCCAGATAGCTCCCACAAAGGACATTGAAGATTACACTAGCTTTGCTCATCACATCATAGAAAAAATGAAGAATGCAGTATACACTTTCCAACAGTGTATTCATGAAATAGAGTACTCGCCACTACTTCACCACGTCTTGAAGTGGCAGATGCATTCTTGGAAGAATGTAGTGGCTTACATGATCAATCCCAAGAAGAGATCAAAAGCTTGCAAGAGACTATCCGCAAGCAACTAGAAGAAATGACTAATATGAATATGATCATGGAGCAACTCTCAAGCGCAAGTAAAGAACATGAAAAAGGGATAATAGAGCTAAACACTTTTGTTTTGGACACAAGTGTCTATGCCCAATGGTTATACGTACAATAAGATGTGGCAAATATCCAGATAACACAATGTCTTGGTTATTTTCCCTATCCTTGTCAATTTATTTGCCTTGCTTCTACCATAGGTTGGCTATGAGGGAAAGAAAACACTCGATTTTTCTCCATGTCAAAATGCAAGCCCTACGAAGAGAATTATGATAAATTCTAAGTCATAAATTTTAGTAAAATTCGAGTTGTTTTACCTAAAAAATTATAAAAATTTTACAGACCTAACCTTTTTTATGTTTATAAAAGCGAAGTGTTAGTACTTAATGTTACAAAACAATGGAATTTCCTTCAAAGACGATATCTTCCAAGTCACATACAAGTTATAGAAATAATTTCGTACTTAAGCACGGGTAGAATAAGAGCATAATTTTTTGTCTTCCAAAGGTTCCCTCATGGAATTGGGACTATTTTAGTGCAATTTAACAACTACAAATTATTTAATATGTTGATACCAAGAAACTACGTATTACTTGGGCTCCCTTACTCGGTTAAATCTCATTACTTAAACTCAATCTTGAAATAGTTATTGTGCAAAAACTCTTGAAAATCTTAATAACATTGAGAATAAGGTTTTAGGTACCACAATTGTGTATGTACCACACGGTTTAGTTTATCTACGTAGAAAGTTTAATATAAGTTGAGGTTTTGAATGCTTATGTCTCAAGTTTCTCTTGTGCAATTTGAATATTTGAAATGATCTAATAATTGTTGCATACCAAAGCCCTTCTACTTGCCACCTTGAGTCCTCAATGGAAAGGGTAAGCAATGTTTCACTTAACTCACAAATACATCAAAAACATATTTTCCTTTGTATACAATGATATGCTTGAAATGGCCATATGAAACATGTAGAACTTTCCATTATTATATATACTCGCAAGTGATTTTCTTTTTGCACATGGAACTTTCAATTATCTATAACAAAGTTATGGAAAACTTGCGTAAAATCTTCTACAAGGTCGCTTCTTGAGCTTATAAAGTTGATCTCTTTAAAGCTTTAATCGCATTCTTATGAGGGTCAACTTGATTAGTATAGTTCTTGATCATGGTAGCTTCTAGAATGCAAGGTTACATTTTTAAAAGACAATCTAGCTAACATATTTCATGTCGAAGATCTTCTTAAATACACTATCTAATGCAAGTAGCTATTAATTCAAATTTGTTAAAAAAAGATAAGTGTCCTGTTTTGGTACCAAACTAGTGTTAAGCAATTCCTCGAGCTCTGTTTTGAGCAAATCGGCACTAATCCATACTGGCTTAGGATGCTTGATAGTTATGAGATTCAATCTTTCATAAAAGCGTTTTCTTCAGCTTTGCATTAGAGGAGCTTCTAATGTCTTCTTCTGTAGCCGATTGTGGCCTTCAGCTGTTACAAAAACTGCTTGTTGCATTAGCCAATCCTCTAATACCTCCTTAATTTTAGACTTCTTTAACTCAGCAATCTCTTCCTTAGTCATGTCTGCATCCTTCATAGTTAATCAATGTACCGGCATATCCTAGGCACTATTGTCTCCTCTTTGTTATGATTCTATAATAATTTGGCAACATCTATCTCAAACAAGTCAAAAAATCTCAAATTCTCGGTCATATACAGATCCTCCAGGTATACTCCCTCAGCATACTTTGGCCACACTAGGTGCCACATTTTGATGGCATGCACACAAACCTTTATCTTGCGTTTGCCTTTTGGATTCTCAATGTGTTCACTGCCCAATTTTGCTTTGCCCTAGCTTGTTGAATCCAAGGCCTTTCCAGTAACAATTGATAGGCTCCACTGATGTCCTCCATTCTACAGCCGCATTGATGAACAGCATGCAAGCTATTTGAACCTCTAGATGTTTAAAACAAGGCCCAGTGGTTGTATTCTTCTTTGGTCAGCTATCTTTACTACAAATGGTGTTGGCTCAAGCTCCTTAACACTAGACTACGCACAAAGCACTTTTGATAGCACATTTACCCCAGTGCCACCATCCCGCAAGACATTCGGCATAGCTACTCCTTGTATGCTGACAACAGGAACTTGCTCATCAAATACAATTGCACAACTTCTACATTGTTCACTTCTAGCGCGGCTTCTTCCTGAACCAGTTTGGGTCAACCCTGCTTGGCCTCTTGGTTAATTTCCTTCACCAGTCATTCTCAAAATGTTGGCACCAACTAAAGCAACTGCGTTGTCATCATCAACAAAGGTAAGTACCTCAACTGCTCCCATAGAGAGAACTCACCAATTTCCTTCTTCTTCTGCTTCCTAGTCAAGTTTGCTTCAAATCTCTCATCCCTATGAAGCAAATACTACAAATGCACTCTGCATTGTGGATTGCTTTCTTTGACAGCAAGTTCTAGCACCTCTTTTGCTCACTGGGCCTCTTGTTCGTCCTGCACTTCATGTGCCTTGCACTCTGACCGAGACTTTTGCTAGTCCTGCTTAACCAGTGTATATTTAGTGGAATAGCATTGGCCAATGCCTAGGACTGGTTTTTTTTCTTGGTTGCTTGCTAAGCCAAGCGTGCTTTTGTCTGCATCCGCATTTAAGCTTCTTTAACCATCTTGATAACCTGTTCCCGCTGTTGGCCCACTTGACCGCCGCTTGCTGACCAGCCTTGATGTGCCTAAAGAAGTGCAAGCCCACCTTTGGCTGAAGCTCTACTTTTGGGTACTGCAAGCACCGATAAAGGAGGTCCTAGGTTGTCTACTTCCACAATAGAAACTGCCTCAATACCTCAATAATAACATCCTCTATTCCTTCACCGCCACTCTGATTTCCTCAGCCTTGGCCATAACCTCGGCCAAAGCCTCTGTCAAATCCTCCATGCTGGACTGGTTCTTGGCTTGTTCAATTGGTGCGGCTGGCTCGGCATTGGCAACAACTAACTGATGATAATATCGATGAGTGCAGCCTTGGCTGCACCCTTGTGGAAAATACTATTGCATGTTTGGCGCACCCTTGTGGCAAATACTATTACATGTTTTGTGGTGTTAAATATTGTTCTCCCAGCATAGGAGCTGCATAGGCTGGCAACTGAGCATACACTGCCGGGGGATGGGGTTGAGCAGCTGGTGTGTATATGGGAGCTTGGGGTGATATTACCGGCTAAGAAAGTTGTCCATTGCTCGACCCATACCCGGTCGACTGGAGACTGCCCATTCTTTGGCTTCAGCCATTATATACACAAACTTCTGTTCCGTGTGTATTATTATGGCAAATGTCACACCAAGGTGTCTCCAGATATTCTATGCCGATGTGTTATTCCCTTATGTAGTGTCCACACCAAATCCTAGGTCAGAAGCCCTTAATGCAAACCTGCCAACGTGGGTAGCATGTAATGCAAACCTGCCACGTGTGCTAAACACAGCTACATCTGCCCACTCCTCTTTGAGCCTCTGGCACAACCGTCACTTCCCCCTGCATACGGTGGACCCAAAACACCCACACTGCTTGTTGAAGGACCACTAGCTTGTGCTATTGGAGCCTTGAGTCTTTGTGCCTTGACCACTTTCTCCACCAAAGTGTGCAGCATCATAGTGGTCAGGTCAGTGCCGATATAGGGATCGTTGTTGCCAAGCCCCAAATGACTCACATTGCACTAGTGTTGTAGGCCGATTTGCCACCTCAAGCTGACTCACTAACTTTCGATTTAAGAGATCAAACTTTATTTCGTAGGCATTATAAACGTGGATCCTGTTAAACATCACAACATTTAGATATTACTCCATAATTGCATTTGCTCAGCCACATGTAGACTAAAGTAACTTCAACGAGATAAGTAGCGTACTTCTTTCGTCATTTCCATTAGTACTATGCAATAATGGTTGAAGCTTTCTTGTTTTGTCACCCGATTAAAAGAGGAGAGCACACAAATAAACAACCTTGTTTCATGTCTCACAAACAAGCTTGGTGAAACTTCATACATCAGCCTTTATACTAAAAGACAAGGTACACAAACAAATAAAGTTTCACATGTTACAAAATGTTTTTGAAAACTATTATGAACTGGTAAACCTGGTGTAGACTACAAAGGGGATGGCCGTAGGTCTCAACGACCATAAAATCTCACTCCTCCATATCCTCCTCTTCATCACCCTCTTCTGCATCATCATTCTCATCTTCAGCCCCATCATCTTCTTCTTTCACTTCTTCCTCTGGCTTCTCTGGAGGCTGCGGCAAGATCTTTACCTCCTCTAAGAACTGCTCCACAGACTCCACCGTCATCCTCTCTTCGCAATCTTCCACAATCTAACAAATGACAACCAATAACACTAATATTTTAGCAGCAATTCAGGTAGATTCAAGAAAATCCAATCCCTGCCATGACTGTAGATTTGCATTGACTATAACTATACTTCATTTTTTGTTTAAGGATAATTAAATGTGTACTTCTAAATAATCTTGCTGAAAGCTTGCCTAGTCTCTTTAAGAACTGCTTCCCCAGAAATCCAGAACTATTCTGGAGTTCCGTTTTTCATATTCTGTGCAGAGCTCATTATCTCTATGAAATCTCAAGGACCTCCTCATAACTCAGATCAGTTAAAAATCAACCTATCAATTTGCTACAAAATTCTAGCTTTCTGTTCTGAAAACCTTTTTTATACTTCATAGCATCAAGTCCAACTTGTGACACCAAGGACGTACTCCTAACTAGATACAGTAAAGTAAGCACTAATTGTCCATCATAAAATAAAAAAGTAATGACTTAAGATAAGCACTGTGCAATTTCTTTAAAACCACTCCCCATCCATATACCTTCCACCATTACAGAAAAAGCCAATGTTCCAACACACGAAAAGGACAAACAATAAAAGAAGAAAAACGTATTCTAGCTGGATGCATGAAGCTTCTCACTAAGCCACATCATGTCAGCACTGCAAGCTCACTAACTTCAGGCTGGGTTTTTTTTTTTTTTTGAAATAAACGGGTAGCTAGAATCAAGGTGGGTTGTTGTTAGCTTCACATACAGAGTATTACCAGATGAACTTCCACTGCTGATGAGGGCCTGACATTCATGGCTTGAAGACGCTCCCCTTTTGTTAGCTTGTATTTCTCTACTTTTTCAATGAAATTGTGCAACACATCTCGTGATTGAGTACCTGCTGGCGTTTGAGCAAGGTAATCATACACCTGCATCAGTCACCTATGAGAGTCAGACATTACAAGTAAACAAACTTTGCTTGGTTGCTGGGCAACAAAAAGAAAAACCGCCATGTCAGAGCCACAAGAGCTTTTTTTATACCAAACCAAAGAATGACAGTATGTGCCAACGATTTTTAAAATAGAAAGGAAGAGGAGAATCAATGTTGATTCTGCCTGCAATGAAAGGAAACGAAAACGCTATCAAGGCGAAGGAGCGCAAGGGCCTGGTGCCCGTAGGAGGCGACGAGTCTCTGCAGGTGCCGCCGCATCTGACATGCAATGGTGTCAAGAGCAATGAGTGCCAGGTCCAGGTGAGGGAGGGGAATAACAACAGGCAGAGTATTCTTTTTTGCTATATTGCGGGCTTCATGGGATGGGCACCGAGTCACCGACAAGGCATGGGTGTGATGGTTAGTGGAAAACAATCAAGTCCATTGCTCGCGACGTCTGTGATTCGGATCCATCTCTTGCATGAAAGTTTTACTCTAGATTGTGAAGAATGGAAGGAATCTTGAAGGTATCTGCAACGATTCGGGCTAATAGAACTAGAAACGAGCCAATATGTCGCTCACAATCAATATAATATTTATTTGGCACACAAGTAACAACACAAAAGAATCACAAATAGAACAAAGCATCTACAGCATTAGCACCACTCATGGATATTAGGAAGCTTAACCCTACACCAAGTAATGTTTTCACAAAAGCCAACCAGTGGCATGCATCCAAAAACCGGTAGCGAGGCAGCCACTTGTATGGAACGCATATATGACAAATGCAAAAGGTCGTCAGCTAGGCGAGAGGACTCACAGTGATTAGGCTGGATGTGATGACGGGCCAGCAAGCTCTTTACACCGTTGGTCAGATGCTTCCTTGGTTGGGGCACATGTTATTGAAGCAACCTACAGCATCCGCAGAGGGGTTGATGCCCGTATGCGAGAGATTGATGAGGCCATTCCACCTTACTGGCATGCCTGCATCGAGGGACAAACTCCTTTACCTTCTCATCAAGGATGGTGGATGTGCTTCGATCCCCTCTCAGAAGCCCCAATTGTTGCTCAGCAAGAGACTCTAGTCTTTAGCATCACTGACACTCACCATCATGGAAGTCACGATTTCCAAGGTGGTTTCACCTGATCAACAAGCAGTCCTCGTCGTTGCCCTACCCAGTTTCCCAACAAAGTCACTTAATAATAATAAGTGAAAAATGGCTAAAATAGGGAAAATGAGTTCTATGCAATGTAAAATGCTCCTGATGGATACTGACTGTAATCCCATGATCATGCGGTGTGCAACCAGAGGAAATGCAACTACTCTTAGTGCCTGGACATACACGGCCTCTGCGAACAGACTCACAAAGGTGCCAGAACACTTCCTAAGCTAATTGAACCCTTGTCATGAAGTAGCTTGTCCACATGCACATAGCGTTAGATGTGCACGTGACACATTGGCCTTTCTTGAGCAATGATGGAGCCCCTCTACCCTTTCTTGAGTACACAGTCTCCCTTGGGAGGAGGCTTCTCCTGCAAACCCGGCATCCACCTCACCGACCATGTGGAAAACTCGGTGTGCCCACATTCTGGGCTCTTGGTCCTTCCCTACGTTGACCATTTTGACAACCATTTAGACATAGCTGCTAGATACTTTTCGCAATCAATGGGATTCTTCAGCCGGCTCCTCCAGGGCAACGAAGCAACGTCGATGCGTCTTTCTTTACACATGGGCGAGATCATCAATTCTGTTCCGTCGGGATCATGCCCACATCACGTGACATTATGCACCGCCATTGGTTCATTTTACATTCATCATACAGGCCACCTTGATGTTTACAAAGCCTACACATCGAGAGCCCACTTTTGTACTTCCTCTGGGTGATAGGCCACTGAGCATCTCCAGAGGTCTCTTCTATACACAACATACAGCCCCTTTTCCAACACACACACACACACACACACACAGAGGTCATTGAGCATCTCCAGAGGTCTCTTCTGTACACAGCATACAGCCCCTTTTCCCACACACACGCACATAGAGAGAGAGAGAGAGAGAGAGAGAGAGAGAGAGAGAGGAAATTAACGTCTTCAAAAGGCCAAAATGACCTATGAGACCAATCTGTTACAAAATGGTGAATCTGATACCATATCTGAGTACAAATAAAAGAGATACTATTTTGAATCTAGAAGTGCTACTAGCTGGAACTGTGTGGGGTATGTGTGATGATTGATACAATTGGGTGCCAAAATACAAGAGAGATATAATGGGTGATGAATCCATCCTCATCTGTACTCTGGATGTCGAGATAGTATGGCTTGAATCCTTTGTTGTAGTCTCCGTCGATGCTGTGAAGCTCCTCTTGTAAGGTGCAACGGAAATGAATGTTGAACTTTGCTCAAGATGAGTGCTCCGAACTATGCTCAAGGTTCCTTTTACTTATGGAAGGGAGAGCCTTCCTTTCCTTTAGTGACAGAGTGCAAATGATCACAAACAAAGTGGCAAACACTGTGAATGAAGGTGCTGAGACTGAGAGATAGAGAGAGAAGAATACAACACAAGAATGTTGTCAAACCCTCCTCCGAAGGCCCCACTCTCTATGGCGAGAGCGGTCTACTATTGATTGCACAAATCTCTACAATGCAATGGACTTGCCGACGATGTCGAGGACGATGAGGACGGCGATGAGACTGGCTGAAATCTGAAAACGCTAAGGGCTGAAATCTGCAAATCTTGTATCTGCTGAATTCTAACTCTTTCGATGACGACAACGATGACGACAACGATGGCGACGATGCAATGACGACGCGCTGACATAGGGCTGAAATCTGCAAATCTTAAATCTGCTGAATTCTAACTCTATTTCGATGACGACAGCGATGACGATAGCGATGGCGACGATGCAACGACAACGCGCTGAAAGCGCAGGTGCTGAAATCTGCGAATAGCGGGCTGAATCTGTGAATGCTGGCTGAGGTAACCGTGCCGCGAGGATCTGCTGTGGGAAGGTGAGATCTGCGAGGTTCAGGACTTGTTCTGCGGTGTCTACACGCTGAAAATGCATGCGGTCGGAGCTGCCCTGTAGTCCCTCAAGCTGTCCTCTGGGAGTATGGATCAGCTCTAGCCAAAAGTCACGAACAGTCTCTGCTGGTGACATAGGGCGAGCCTCAAAGATGCGGAAACATCGGGCCCGCCAGATGAACCACAGTGTCAGGCCACTGATGAGCTCCCAACACTCCTCTCTCTCACTACACCACTCCTGTGGAGTAAGCTCTGTAGCAGGCTAGAGTGTAGGTCGCCCCCCCTGTATCTATCATCCTGCTGGTGGAAGATAGCTCAATCTGAAGTACCGGGCCCGTGAGAGTGGACCAAGCCGTTGCCCCCCAAGTGTATTGTCGAGCCGTGGAGAGAGTAGGCATCAGCTGAAGAACTCATAGCCACACCTGCTGAGCCAAGGGACAGTCCCAAAGACACTAGCCAGCTCCCTACTGCTGTAGCTCTGTGTGCGACCAGCCACTGGAACAAGGTGACGCGCCTCGGCTGTCTGGAGTCCCACAGCCTCTCCCAAAAGGCTACCAAGAACTCGACTGTGAGACCCTCCTCCTGCCAATGACGTGCTACAGCGGTGGGGGGGGGGGGGGGGGGGGGGGGGCCTCTCTCTGTGCTGCAAGTATATGACGTCCAAGCCGAACAGTACTGAAAGAAAGGGACTCCTGAGTGGTCTGCAGAAGAGAAGGGGTCCCTCCTTAACCACTCACCAGGATCCCACTGTACTCGTGCCAGTGGACAACACTCCCAAGCCCATAGCCTCCAGTGTCCAATCTCAAGAGCTGCTGGGTCAGGGTCTATGACGCAAGTCCTCCCACAGATGCCCGCTACTCAGATCCTCTGGAAACAGCACTCTGCTACCTGCGAGGCCTCTACTGTAACTCGCTGCAGTCGTCCCCCACCCTGAAGCTCGAAGAACAGGGTTGGGACAGTCTCTGAGCAAGCCCTGACTGAGATGAGAACCTCCAATAGTGTGAAGGCTCCCACTATTGACTCAAGAGGCGTGAGCCACTCAGCTGGAACTGACTCTGAGATGTCCTGACACATGCTCTGCACACCTCTCATGCCCTGTAGCTGGAAACGCTGCACTCCTCTGACAAACCTGTGAACTCTAGCCAGTCACCTAGAGAGCGCGCTGGACCTGCTGCCATGGGATCCCAGGAAACATGAGGCCGACTACCAACCAAGTGGCCTCTCTGAGTGCTAACCATGGGGTTCCAAACGAGGGGCTGCCGTAGGCGCTCCTCCGTGCACGTCGGTTGTCTCTGCTCCAGGCCACGCCGTAAGAGCTCCCAAGATCGAAGCAAACTCACAACGAAGCGGTCCTCCAGTCTCCTGCTCAAGCCAACTCTGCGCATCTCTGTAAAGATCCATCTGGTCAAAGGTTGCCAAGGGCCTCCTGACTGAGACACCCTGGCACGAAGCCTCTGCAGCAAGAACTCCTTCCAAGGCTCCTCACCTGGAAGAAGTCCTCTGACTATGAACTTCTCAAGAAGGGCTCTGCCATGTTGTGCTGGATCAATGATCCCAAGCCCTCCCTGAGAACAAGGAAGCGTGATGACCTTGGCTCAAGCCACCTTGGCTCGGGCTATCTGAGTGTCACGTCTTGACCAAAGGAAGTTCCTGATCAGCCTCTCTACCTGGCTGATACAAGAATTCGAGAAGATCCAGCAGGAAGTGATGTACCACATAGTCGCCAACAACACCTGGTTGGCAACTACAACTCTGCCAACCAGAGAAAGTCGTGCTGAGCTCCAATGTAACAACTTTCTCCTGATGGACAGGAGAAGGGGAGCAATCTGCTGCTCGGGAGACAAGTCCAAACCAACCAGACAACCCAAGTACCGAACTGCAGTCCCTGGGGGAATCCACCCGAAACCCTCTCCTAGCATCCAATCTGGCACAGGAGCACTACCAACCGAGAAAGCCACTGTCTTTCTCCAGTTGATCAGTGCGCCCGATGCACAACAGAAGGTCTCCAAAGCCTGCTCACATCTGTGAAGATTGGCCTCCTGGCCATCTAAGTACAAGGCTGAGTCATCGGCAAACTCAGCGTCCAGTAGCTCATCTCCCCGAATAGGGAGTGCTAAGCCTCGTAGACCAACCTGCTGTGACACCAAAAATCTGCTCATCGCCTCCGCATAGAACTGAAAGAGAAAGGGGGCAAGAGGACGGCCCTGTCTGACCGAGCGTGTAAGCATGAAGCGATCACCTCTACCTCCTGCCAAAAGCACCTGACTGTGAGCCTGTCTGTACAAGTCTGTACAAGGCTGACACCCCTCTGATCCAAGCATCTAAGAAGCCCATCCTGCGTAGAGTGCCCTCTAGAAATTCCCACTCAACTCTGTCGTATGCCTTCTCAAAATCGAGAAGAAGAATCACAAGGTCCTCACCACGGAGCCGTGCCAAGGCAGAAGCCTCCCTGAAAGTAAAGATGTTGTCAAGGATACTGCGTTCCTTGACAAAACCTGTCTGAGTCCCATGTATAAGGCTCTCTAAAAGTGGTTGAATCCTCAAACTCAGAGCCTTGGCAAGAATTTTGTAGGCTGAGTTGAGGATGGTGATGGGGCGCCGCTGTCGAATCTCATCCAAGGAGCCACCCTCCTTGGGAATGAGGTAGATCAGGCCCTCACTCATGCTGTCAGCATCACTCCTGTGTGCAAAATGTTCTGAAAAGCACTACAGAGATCTGGGCCAAGCAGGTCCCAGTACTCCAAGAAAAAGCTGGGAGTCAACCCATCCTCACCTGGATAGCTACCACGGGGGAGGGCCCTAAGAGCTGTGTGCAGCTCCTCAAGCTGAAGCGGCATCTCTAGCCTCTGACGCATCTTCTCAGTCACAAGACATGGCATCTGTGCCCAAACCTGCTCCCTACATGCATCCTGCCGCTCTGACTCGGGCTCAACAGAAAGTAACTCGCGGTAGAAGTCAGTAGCAACTGCACGCATATCCTCGGACTCACAAGCAACTGACCCATCGGGCCTCCTCAACTGACTGACCTTGGCATGCGAGTGCCGAGGTCCCACTGTCTCAAAAAAAGCACCAGTCACTCTGTCACCCACCTGAGTCCACTGAGATGCCTGTCGGTGGAAAGCAAACTCATGACGCCTCTCCTCTGTGCTAGCAAGCTCCTGTCGAGCCTGATGTAACTGCTCCTCCAACCATGGACTGTCTGGATGCTGCTCCTGCATCCTCTGTAATGAAGCAATGCCCCGTCTGAGACACTGCTCCGCCTCTCTCGCTGCAGCCCGACGAGCCAGAGACTCCTGAAGAAAAAAGTGGCTAATCTGAGCTAGGCCTGAGGCCACTCTGTCTGCAGGAGAATCCTGTCTGTCCATGCCCTCTATCCAGAGAGCCTCTACCCTCTCTCAGAGTGCTGAGTACAACAAGACCCTCTCTGGGATGCGGAGCATCGTGCTCCCACTCCTCTGCATGTCTGCCACTGTGAGGATCACTGGTGCATGGTCCGAGAAGGAGGTCCCTGCCAGGATGCCCACTTATCCTCCCAAGTTACTGAAGTGGTCACTAGTGTAGAAGCGATCTATCCGCGATAGATTCACTCCTCCCACTCTGCAGTCCGATCTAGAGAAGGCAAGATTGTCTGAGGACCTCACAAAACCAGAGTGCTGCCATGCATCCGTGTTGAGCGCAGGGAGTGTGTGAGAGCAGGAGGAGATGGGCACACACTGCAGGAAGTAGGGTGCGCAGCAGATCGAAAGAGAGAGAGAGAGAGAGAGAGAGCTCCAACGTAAGAAACCCACGATTCTACATTTTGAGGGTTCTTTGTTTTATTTAAGTACACTTATAAGTTGTGGCCGGACACTTAATAAAAAATGTGTGTACTCACTTATAAGTGAGTTTTAAGTATAAGTATGTGTACACTATACAAGAAAAGGGGGCCACAAGGGGCCTTTACCCCCAACAACCTCCCACTTAAAGGCCCAATGTGGTACCTTTAAGCAACTCCCACTAAGCGTATGCAATGCTCATGTTGAGACTTTGCAAGACTTTTAGTGAGGACATCTGCAGGGTTGTCTTGTGTTTTGATCTTTGTCAATGAGACAAGACCATCATCCAAGACTTGTCGTATAAAGTGGTACCGCACATCTATGTGTTTGGTACGAGCATGAAACATGGCATTCTTAGCCAGGCATACAGCACTCTGACTATCACAACCAAGCACTGGAGCATGTGCAGGAAGACCAAAATCCCTGACCAACCTGCCAAGCCATATGGCTTCCTTAGAAGCCTCTGTGGCTGAAATATATTCAGCCTCTGTAGTGCTCAGTGCGACAATCTTTTACAACCTTGAACACCAAGAAATAGCACCTCCAGCAAGTGTGAAGACATACCCACTGGTAGATTTCCTAGTGTCAAGATCACCTGCCATGTCCGAATCACAATAACCCCGCAGCGCAAGTGTACTCCCACCATAGCATATACATATGTCCTGTGTACCTTTCAAATATCTAAAGATGCATTTCACTGCCTCCCAATGTGGTTTGCCAGGGTTGGACATAAACCGGCTAACAACTCCCACTGCATGAGCAATGTCTGGACGGGTAGCAACCATGGCATACATCAAAGAACCATAGGCGGATGCATAAGGAATCCCTTTCATGACTTGTTTGGCAGCATCATCTTTTAGGCAATCAAGCTTGCTAAGCTTTGTGTGTGGCGGTAAAGGCACACCAAGAGGCTTAGCATCAGCCATATGAAAACGTTCAAGTACCTTCTTGATGTACTTGTCCTGTGAGAGAAACAACAATCGTTTCTTTCTATCTCGCTTAATGCACATGCCCAAAATATTTTCAGCTGCACCCAAATCCTTCATAGAAAAGGCTGAATTCAGCTCTTTCTTCAATGCATCTAATGTCGCTCTATGCTTTCCTACAAGTAGCATATCATCCACATAAAGGACCAACACAATAAGGCTTCCATCCTCAGCCTTTTTAGTGTAAAGACAGTGATCTGCATGACTGCGTTTGAACCCATGGTTGAGCATAAAAGTATCAAACTTCTTGTACCACTGTCTAGGGGATTGTTTCAACCCATACAAGCTACGTTTCAATTTGCATTCCAAATGCTCTTTCCCTGGAATGACAAAACCCTCAGGCTGCTGCATATACAGCTCTTCATCCAAGCCACCATGTAAGAAAGCAGTGATCACATCCATTTGATCTAGCTCCAAATCCAAGATAGCACATAAAGCAAACAACACACGGAGAGTGGACATCTTTACCACATGTGAAAAAATCTCCTGGAAATCAATGCCTTCCTTCTGTGCATAACCCTTAGCAACTAGACGTGCTTTGTATTTGGGTTTGTCATTAACACATTTGACCTTATAAACCCACTTGTTAGGAATAGCTTTCCTTCCTTTGGGCAAAGGCACAAGCTCCCATGTATTATTTGCATACAATGATTGCATCTCAGATTTCATAGCAAGCTCCCACTTACTCTTATCTTCACATGACTGGGCCTCTTTGTATGTAAGAGGCTCTCCCTCATCCGTCAACAAGACACAATCCAAAGAGGGCTGAAACCTCTCTGGTTGTCTTCTTACACGTGTAGACCGCCTCACCCAATGATCTACATTAACCGGCAAGGGTTCTACATCATGCGGAACATTAACCCCATCAATTAGAGGCTGATTTTCAGCATTTATACCCTGCTGTAATTGATTTTCAGCATGCTGATTTTGACCCTCAGGCTGAATTTCAACATCCCCTTGCTGTCCATTATCATCTGGCTCAATGATAACACGCTGACCCTCATGACCAGCATCAAAGGGAGCTGAATTTTCAGTAGAAAATGGCTGTGAAAGTGACTGATCATGCTGAAATTTCACCTTTTTCTTATCAAAGTCACTGGATGTGGCATTTTTCAGCAGCTTAGGTTCATTAAATACCACATCCCGGCTGCGAATTACCTTATGTGACCCCGGAATCCAAACTCTATATCCCATTTCACCTTCATCTCCATAGCCCAAGAAGATGCCTTTCAAGGATTTCATATCGAGTTTGGTCCTCAAGTCAACAGGCACATGTACATAGCATTCACAACCAAAGACTTTCAAGTGGTCATATGAAGCCGGTTTGCCAGACCAAACCTCTTCAGGGATGCCACCATTAAGTGCACGATGTGGAGATCGGTTGCATATATGCACCGCGGTTTTAAGTGCCTCTCCCCAAAACAATTGCGAGAGATTAGTTGTAGACAGCATGCACCGAATCTTCTCACATAACGTGCGATTCATACGCTCAGCCACACCATTTGAAGATGGATTATAAGGGGCAGTGAGCTCCCTTTTAATCCCATTCTCATCACAAAAAACATTAAAATCTTTAGAAACATACTCCCCCCCATTATCTGTACGTATGCATTTAAGTTTCAAACCCTTTTGAGTACAAACAAAGGCATAAAAGTTTTTAAAAGCATTTAAAACCTCACTCTTGTCCTTGAGCAAATAAACCCATAGCTTACGTGAACAATCATCAATGAAAGACACAAAGTAACAAGAACCACCATGAATTTTTATTGGCATTGTGCATACATCAGAATGTACAAGATCCAAAATACTAGCCTTTTTAGAGGCTCCATGAGAGTAAGAAGCTTTTGCATGCTTCCCAAGTACACAATCATCACAAAAATCAAGTTTAGAGCTTTTTACATCAATCCTACCAAGGGAGGAAAGAGTCTGCAGTCCCTTATGACTCATATGTCCAAGATGCTTATGCCAAAGCTCCATGTGTGATTGCACTTCTGCAATTGCAACAAAACGACCAGGTAATGCCTTGCAATGCAGATAGTATAAAGTACCCTTCTTACTGCCTCTAGTCACAAGCATAGATCCCTTTTGGATCTTCCACATGCCACCACCAAATGTAGTGAAGAAGCCTCTGCTATCCAACTGCCCAACTGAAAGCAAGCTCTTCTTGATACCAGGCACATATCTAACATCATGAAGGGTGAGTTCCTGGCTATTATCAAGTGCCAGGTGTATGGTGCCAACTCCCTCAATGTCACAAGCATAGTTATTGCCCAAATACACTTTTCCAAGGTTTCCTGCAGTGTATGAGGCAAAACACTCCAAAGAGGGAGTTACATGAAAAGAGGCACCACTGTCAACAATCCAAGATTGTAACAGGCCATCATGAGTAGAAAGCAAAGCATCTATCACATCATGCTTAGTGATATGCATATCCTCAACAGTCATGACATGTGGATCTAAAGATGCAACATAAAGATCACTAGTGTCTTCATTTTCATCAATCTCTTTAATGACAACACTAGAGATCACATTTGCCTTTTCAGGCTCACTTTCCTTAGGGGTAGAGCTGCCCTCTTTGTCATTTTTCTTGCCTTTTGCATTCATTTGCTTCTTGCGCTCCTGCTCTTTCTTAAAATATCTGCAATCGGGCTTTTTATGCCCCTTTCTTCCGCATTGATAGCAAGTGATGTCTTGCTGTTTTTCTTTGCTTTTGCTGCGATTTCTTTGCTTATTTGCAACATTTTGCCTTTTTTCATTGCGTCCACGCACATTATAGGCTGATCCACTGCCACTCCCACTTGACTTGCGTCTAATCTCCTCATCGAGGATAGAACCACGCACACCATCATAGGTCAAGTTGGAGTTATTACTCAAAGAAACAACCAATGCTTCCCAAGACTCTGGCAGTGTCATAAGTAGAAAAATAGCCTTGAGCTTATCATCCTCAAAAGCCTACAAACCTGAATCACTCAACTGACTCAAAATCCCACTAAAGGCATTCAAGTGATCAGAGACAGATTTGGACTCATCAAGCTCTAAGCTTACAAGCTTCCTCATGAGATGGACCTGATTTACAGGAGTCGTATTCTCATAAGTAGCTATAAGCTTATCCCATCCAGCCATAGCTGTGTCAAGTCCCTTGATGTCAACAAGGATATCATCAGTCACAGCCATCTTGATGTAAGTAATGGCTTTCCTGTTAAGCTTAGTCCAATCTGCATCTGACATACCCTCTGGCTTATTTGCAGACAATGCATCATCGCACTCTTTCAAGAAAAGAATGCCCTGCATGCGATTCTTCCACAAATCAAAACCTGTACCATCAAACCTACGGATCTCAAAGAGGCTCTTAGAGTCCGAGGATGACGAAGTGTCAGCCATAATGAGGCAAAACAAAAACTGATAATTTTCAGCCAAGAAGTACAATCACTGTACCGCAAAAGCAAATGCAAATATACACTGTAAAAGTGTCTGCAAGAGCAAATATAATGTTGTAATTTACTTCAAAAGTAAAATTTTCAGCAAGACTACATATTGAGCATGTCAAACTCAACGCATAGAACGACCTCACATCAAGTATACATCACCAAATGCATTTGCAATGACCCCAATGATGTACATGCCACAGTTTCACTACATAAAGTACATTTGGCAATACACATAAGAGGTGAAAGTTGCTCAAATAATTGAATAAACACCTGTAGGCTCCACAAGCCTCAATCTCTCTACTCAAATTGACCACAAATGTAAGTACATAAGTGAAAGTTTGCCGAATTTTTCAAAATTCAGCAAAAACCCCAAATTCTCACAGCTCAATTCTCCACTGTAGCTTTGCCACCTGCACCTGTAAGGAGTAAACTTGATAGTTTTTGCTGAAATTAGCAAAAGCCCCAAGTTTTGTCGCGAATAATTGCTGAAATTTGACAAATTTCAGCAAAGTGGTAGAAAACCTCAATTCCAAACGTGAAATTGGGTTCCCAAAGTGCCCTGTGACAACCTGTAAACCTGTTTTTGTTGTTTTTACACCTGAATATGCAAAAAATGGCCTGTTTTTAGCCAAAAACACCTGTTTAGGACCTGTAATTCCCTGTTTTCAACGTGTAAGCAACGGTAGTCGACGTACTGTACTTGGAGAAGAGAGAGAAAGCTGCGCGCTACTGTTTCTAGAGAGAGAAAATCTGCACAGAAGAGAGAAACTCTTTCCTACGCGCGAGAGATTCGCCCAAGGCACGTAGCCTTGCTCTGATACCAGTTTGTTGAGCGCAGGGAGTGTGTGAGAGCAGCAAGAGATGGGCACACACTGCAGGAAGTAGGGTGCGCAGCAGAGAGAGAGAGAGAGAGAGAGAGAGAGAGAGAGAGAGAGAGAGAGCTCCAACGTAAGAAACCCACGATTCTACATTTTGAGGGTTCTTTGTTTTATTTAAGTACACTTATAAGTTGTCCGGCCAAAGTGGCCGAACACTTAATAAAAAATGTGTGTACTCACTTATAAGTGAGTTTTAAGTATAAGTATGTGTACACTATACAAGAAAAGGGGGCCACAGGGGGCCTTTACCCCCAACAATCCGAGACCCTCAAAGTCATACACAACCTCTCCCAAGCTGCCAACTCGACTCCATGCACAGTAGCATGGCTGCCACCAATCCTGTCAGAAGGATCCTCCAACATGTTAAAGTCCCCTCCTATGCACCAATGATCTGCCTGCGGCAAAGACTCAACAATCAGTGACCAAAACTCTGCACGAGCACTCGCCACATTGGGCACATAGATGTTCAGGAAACCCACAAGGCCACCCTGAACCTGCATAGTAATCCACTGAGCCTTGCCTGGCACAATAATCCCTCTGCCCACAATGGCCTGCTGCAATGAGTCCGCAATAGTCATACATACCCCACCCTGGATGCCTCCCGGTCCAAAAGCAGTTGACCAAAAGGTATCATATCGTCCACGCAAAATCTGGCCACATCGCCGAATGTGGCTCTCACACAGATGGTGCTCCAAAAGCATAAGGAGATCAATCTCTCCTCCCACAAGGCAACACTGAAGCTCCTGACGCAATCGGACCCGCTGACGTTGAAACTGGGGCCCACCTAGTCCCTGCACGTTCCATGAGACAATCCTCATGGGGAGCGAGAGAGAACAGATGTTGCCGCAGCAGCTAGACGGGCTATCTTCGAGGCTGGCTTGGATGGGGAGTAATCCGCATCCGAGCGTCCTCTAGATAGACGTGACTGCAGTGAGTGCCTAGCCCAAGCCCAAGCAGAGCGAGCCGTGCGTAAAGCAACCTCCTCTGTCCAGGAGTCCTCATGAATGTATACATAGCAAGGCAAACACTGCGTATCAGCAAAGAAGTACACCACAATGTGCCTACATCCTGCTAAGTCTGGGGATGTCACCGCAAACTTGGCCAATGGCCACAAAGTCTGCATCATATCTATAACTCCAAGTTCATCCATGTGGTGAGAGAACTCTAGGATCTATGTATGCAACCATCCCAACACTGAGTCGAGGATCCACTCTGCCTCGGCCCTGCCACAAAAGGGGAAAGGAGAAACCAACTGCTAAGTCCAAGGCCTCTGTCCCCCTAGCGGCAAGGAACAAAGCATGGACCCTGAAGCAGGCTGCCTCATGGTCTGCTGCGGAATCGCCGAGAAAACGAGTGAAGCCGTTGTCGAAGAAGTCCCAGCGGCGCCGGATGTCAATGCTCGTCAGACCACGAGGGATAGCTGCAAGGGAAGATGTCTGAATCTGCAGAGGGGGCCGTAAGAAAGGCTGACCCTCTCTCGCTAGGCGACTCGTGGCAAAGGCGCTGCCAAGAGATCTCCTAGCCGCCGGAGAAGGCCCTGCCCCCTGGGTCGACTGTGGAACTGGAGTAGGAGGGGGCGGAGAAGGAGCTAGGGGGAGCGGTGGAGAAGAGGGGCGGGATGGGGCAACTGGGGGGGGGGGGGAGGGGGGGGGGGGGGGGGGGGGGGGGGGGGATGAGGGAGGGGGGGAACTCTGGGGCGGGGAGAGGCTGTCGAGGGTGAAGCGGAGGTGGGGGCTGGCGCAGGGATCTCCTCCTGCTCAAGAGGACCAAAGCGGTTCCCCGTGGGAACCCACTGCTGCTGAGTAGGCGCCTGAGGGCAACTCTGAGTGCCAGGCTGACGCCGTGGCCCCTGTCGTCGTCGACCACGGGCCTGCTGCCACCCCTCCTCCGCTGGAGCCCCAGGCTCGGAGGGTGGCTCGGCATGTGTGCGCTGTGCCGCTAACTGTGACTGCAGGCCAGCCCTGGCAGGCTGGGGCTGAGGCTGTAGTGCAGGTCGCGGCCTCCTCCGTGGACAGGCCTTCGCTAGATGGCCCATCTGTCGACAAATGAAGCACTGGTTCGGGAGGCCCGAGTACTCCACACTCTGTCTAAACCAACCCCCACTCACCCGAGGCAAAAAGATAACCTTCGAGAGCGTGTGGGTATCTCTGACCAAAACTGGAACTGAGAGAATGTCAGCGCCTTGGCAGCTACTGATGCTGTCGTACGAGGTGTCTCCAGGACAATCCCAATGGCAAAGCCGATCCTGGAGAGAAGTCGTAAGTACTCCCTCCGTAAACCCGGGAAGCAGACCGAGATGGGGATGTCTGCCTCCTCTACTAGAACATCCGAAGCCGGGTCCATGTAGCCACTGTCGAAAGTGGGCACGTGATGCTCGGATGGCCAGTGGACTCATAGCTATGACCTTGGACGCCATCTCGGAGGTCTCAAACTCGATCTGATAGTAACCCCATCCGAGAATCTGGACATCCAAGATCTTGCCCACCTCTACGAGAAGGCGGGCCTGGAGAAGGTATCGCAGCTCTCCTCTGCTAGGTCGGGTGCCGAGAATCTTGCAGATGACCGAAGTCGCCTGCAATCGCTCTACCTCTGCGGCAAGGCTCGCTTGCTCTGTCAGCGAGAGAGCAAGTCAAATGGTGGGCTCAGCGGGGTCGGCCGAGGGGGCTTCTGGTGAGCCCCTCTGTGGCAAAGCTAGAGCCTCCATCTGTGTCTACTGCTGTGACGTAAGAAGAGGGCGACGAGAGATTGATGAGGCCATTCCACCTTACTGGCATACCTGCATCGAGGGACAAACTCCTTTACCTTCTCATCAAGGATGGTGGATGTGCTTCGATCCCCTCTCAGAAGCCCCAATTGTTGCTCAGCAAGAGACTCTAGTCTTTAGCATCGCTGACACTCACCATCATGGACGTCACGATTTCCAGGGTGGTTTCACCTGATCAACAAGCAGTCCTCATCGTTGCCCTACCTAGTTTCCCAACAAAGTCACTTAATAACAATAAGTGAAAAATGGCTAAAATAGGGAAAATGAGTTCTATGCAATGTAAAATGCTCCTGATGGATACTGACAATAATCCCATGATCATGCGGTGTGCAACCAGAGGAAATGCAACTACTCTTAGTGCTTGGACATACACGGCCTCTGCGAACAGACTCACAAAGGTGCTAGAACACTTCCTAAGCTAATTGAATCCTTGTCATGAAGTAGCTTGTCCACATGCGCATAGCGTTAGATGTGCACGTGACACATTGGCCTTTCTTGAGCAATGATGGAGCCCCTCTACCCTTTCTTGAGTACACAGTCTCCCTTGGGAGGAGGCTTCTTCCGCAAACCGGACATCCACCTCACCGACCATGTAAGCCGATGTTGTACTTCTTGTTGAAACTTGGGAGCATGATATACAAAGGATTATTGGCTTGGAGGATTACAATGTACATTTGTTGATGTAGTCAAAGAATCTCAAGCAACAAAGAGGGCAAGGAGGGGTAGCATGTATGGTTAAGAAAGGATTGAAAGATTTTGGATTTATTGTGAAAGATGACAAGTACAAACATTATGTATGGCTAAAAATTATGACACCAAAAAAATCACCCATTTTTATAGCCGGTTGCTACATTCCTCATCATGATTCCCCCTTTTATGCTTGCATAGATAGAGATCAACCAATTTTTGATTTAGAAGAGGACATTGCTTGTTTCAAAGTCGAAGGTCATTGATAAAGCTTGATGAAGGTGAGATCTGCGAGGTTCGGGACTTGTTCTACGGTGTCTATACGCTGAAAATGCAAAACGCTGATGCAAAGGCTGAATCTGTCGCGACGAATCTGCAAAACGCTGGTGTAGGTCTACCAATGCAAAAACGCTAGGGCTGGATCTGCTGTTTGTGCTAACGCTAGCGCTGATGTGTCACGGGGGAACTGATGCGGTGAAGATCTTCTACCGCAAGGATCATGTTGCAATGTCGTAAGGCTGAAATCTGCGAATCGCTAGAGCTTGAGGCTGATCCAAAAACGCTAGGGCAGATTTGGTGTCTGTTGGGGGGTCTTGCTGAGAAGGTGCATTGTTGGACGTCGGGTCCCTGCTGCCTCTTCTACCTGAGAGTGCTAGCGTTAGGTTTTCTTATATACTTGCTTGTCAAAATTGCCCTACCCAGTTTCCCAACAAAGTCACTTATTAATAATGAGTGAAAAATGTCTAAAATAGGGAAATTAGGTATGCGCACTGTAAAAATGCTCCTAATGGGTTCTTATGGTAATCTGATGATCATGTTGTGTGCAACCGGAGGATATGCATCTACTCTAAGTGCCTTGACATGCACGGTCTAATAACAGACTCACAAAAATGCCAAAACACTTCCTAATACTGAACCCATGTCATGAAGTAGATTCTCCACGTATACATAGGGTTAATTGTGCACGGTGGCATCCCCTCCTTTTTAAAGTGAGGCACTACCAAACTGTATGGCGTCGAGGGAGATCGCCAACAGCGTCTGGAATCCTGAAAAAGACCCTTCGCCAGCCCACTCTAATGCGTGGGTCATGCGATACTTGAACTTCATAAAGGTCTACAACGCTTGCTTCTTTGGCCCTCGCCGAAAGCGACGCAAAGTTATCTGTGGCTCCTTCAATGCTTCAACTTCGCCTATAGTCATGCGTCTACCTTCTTCAAGAGACTCCGAAGATGAAACTTCATGAAACCACTTCTAACACAAAAACATGAACATACCCATTCCATGTAAAGTGACTAGAAGAATTCTACTCTTCTTTAAAGATTGTGCATGCAATGTAGATGAACATATAGACGGAATGCCAAACCGTTCATCAAACACATGCAAACAATGGAATCGAAACTTGTCTTTCTGATCTAAATCTATCAACTGTGGCAAATCACGATGGAAATGCCCATGCTTAATGCTCAATCCTTCTTGAGCTCTTTCGGATACTATGTCACGCCAAGGAAGAGAGGAAATGTGAATTCCTTGAATGCAAACATTTCATCTTTTCATGAGTAATCCGCATACATCCGTGCTCATTCATGACTAAATCGTGTTCATCGTGCAATATGGCATGCCTATAAAAAGGGATCAGATAAAGACAGTGACTAAAATACAGGAAACCATCACGAATGAAACACTCGAACAATGCATGCTAACTAAGCATGCGCACACATAATACTTCTTGTGGGGGTTCTTTGGACCTCGACTCGAGGGCCAAGATCAGTTCTTCGTGATCGATCGAATCTGCAACGAGGTTAGCTTCACTAGAAAAAGTATCAACTAAACCATCATCCTTGTGAACAATCACATCTTTATCATGCAAATCATCACGCTCGTGAATAATCACATCTTGATCTTGCAAATCATCATGCTTATCAGTATCATGCAAATCATGTGTCGTGCTTTGGAGAAGAAAAGACTGAGAGAGTCTCCTTCTCCTGATTCTTTTCAATCTGCTCTTGCACATTAGAAAATAGTAGGACCAACTCTTGTGTGCGTTGGTCTCTCTATTTGGCCGCCAAACGCGCTTGCTCGCGCTCACACTCTAAGGCTATCATTCTTTCTTCGGCCGCCAAGGGCGCTTGCTCACACTCTCGCTCAAAGGCTGTCATTCTTTCTTCGGCTGCCAAGCGCGCTTGCTCACGCTCACGCTCAAAGGCTAACCGTCTTTCTTTGCGCTCGTGATCCAATTCGGCCTTTCTTTCTTTGTGCTCGCGATCCAATTCTGCTTTTCTTTCTTCATGTTCACGATCCAATTCTGCCTTTCTTGCTTCACGTTGTGGCTTCCTCTCCATCATCATCTTGACCAAAGCCTCCATAATATCTGGTGCAATCCTTGGCATAGATGGGGAAGAGGAAAGGTCGGAAAAACCTCCTCGTGGGAAAAATTCTTCTTCGCCACTTCCATGCTCATCACCTCCATGCGAAATATCCATTCCGCTTCAGGTGATGACCATACACTGAGGTCGTGGGTTCTTAAGTTCACGAGGAACTTGGGTTCTTGTGGTTCTTGGGTCCTTGGGTTCTTGAGTTCTTGACTCCTTGAGGTTCTTGAGCTTCTTCTTTCGCTTGCACGTTGTGTTAGAGAAGGTTCTTCTCTTACCCGAGCTCTTCTCTTTCCCGCGGGCGCACCCCTTGGCGGTGTCACAAAGTGATGACGTGGCGGACAGCAGAAACCCTAATTTCTGCCAGAAACCCTAAAATTCCTGCAAACCCTAATTTTTGCCAAAAACCCTAAATTCTGAAAATCGCGGAGGCGGATTATTTTTTTTATTTTTTATTTTTTTAAAATTTTGGAAAATGATGAGCGACGCGAATTTTGCTTTTGCTTTTTTTTTATAAAAAAAAAGAGAAAAGACTCGAGAGAGAGAGAGAGAGAGAGAGAGAGAGAGAACTGATGCTTTTGATTTTAAAAGCTTTTGGGGCTCTGCTTTTGGGCATCCC
This sequence comes from Adiantum capillus-veneris, assembly GCF_014529385.1. Taxonomy (NCBI): domain Eukaryota; kingdom Viridiplantae; phylum Streptophyta; class Polypodiopsida; order Polypodiales; family Pteridaceae; genus Adiantum; species Adiantum capillus-veneris. Next base: position 64,833,366 of record NC_140936.1, read on the forward strand.
TTGTAACCTTTAAATTAGTGGTGGGGGCCTCACTTCTCAGAGCATCTGGACGCAGAGTCTGAGAGTGAAACCCTAACCGCTCTCTTGTACTTTGATGATTGATTAATATAAAAAGAAATACCGAAAGGGGCGAGACGACTCGCTGCTGCTCGCACCTCTCCCCCCTTGCGCCATCGCCCTCCCTCACTCCCTCGCGCTGCTCTCCCGCTTGTCCACCTCACGCTGCCCCCTTCCCCTCGCGCTACCCCTGCTGCTGTCCGCTGCACTGGCAGCCCGCAGCTGCCCGCTGCCCAGCTCAGCCAGCTCTCCCTGCCGCTCCCCCCCCCCCCCCCTCTCGCGCTGCCCCCCGTTGCTGCCTGCTGCCCCTCCAGCCCGAAGCAGTTCCCGTAGTCAACCACGCCAGCCCGCCCCCTCCCACTGTCCGCCCCCATCGCTTGCTTTTTACCGTTAGCCTTCTCCCTCTCCATTCTTGCTTGACGGGCGTCGCCAGCACCATTGACGTGCTCGGTCCAACAGGTCTTCCCCCCCTTTTTTCGTCGACGATCCTCCACCTTTTCTTTACCAGTAGCAGACACAAATGGCAGCTCATGCTCCACCGCAGAGGGACTCCAATGAAGCCCCCTCGCTCGACCCCGCTGAGCCCACCATTCGACTTGCTCTTACGCCGGCAGAGCAAGCGAGCCTTGCCACAGAGGTAGAACGCTTGCAGGCGACTTCTGTCATCTGCAAGGTTCTCAACACTCGTCCCAGCAGAGGAGAGCTGCGAGACCTTCTCCAGGCCCGCCTCCTCGCAGAGGTGGGCAAGATCTTGGATGTCCAGATTCTCGGACGGGGGTACTACCAGATTGAGTTCGAGACTTCCGAGATGGCCTCCAAGGTCATAGCTATGAGTCCATTGGCCATCCGAGCATCACGCGCCCACTTTCGACAGTGGCGACATGGTTTTGACCCATCTTCGGATGTGCTAGTAGAGGAGGCGGACATCCCCATCTCAGTCTGCTTTCCGGGTTTACGGAGGGAGTACCTTCCACTTCTCTCCAAGATTGGCTCCGCCATCGAAACTGTCCTGGAGACACCTCGTACGGCAGCATCAGTAGCTGCCAAGGCGGCTGGCATCCCTTCAGTTCGAGTTTTGGTCAGAGATACCCACACGCTCCCGAAGGTCATCCTTCTACCTCGGGTGAGTGGGGGTTGGTTTAGACAGAGTGTGGAGTACTCGGGTCTCCCGAACCAGTGCTTCATTTGCAGACAGATGGGCCACCTAGCGAAGGCCTGTCCACGGAGGAGACCACGACCCGCACCCCAGCCTCAGCCCCAGCCTGCCAAGGCTGGGCCGCAGCCACAGCCAGCGACACAGAGCACAGATTCAGCGCCACCCTCGAAGCCTAGGGCTCCAGCGGAGGAGGGGTGGCAGCAGGCCCGTGGCCGTCGACGCCAGGGGCCACAGCGACAGCCTGGCACTCAGAGTGGGCCCCAGGTGCCTTCTCAGCAGCACTGGGTTCCCACGGGGAACCGCTTTGGTCCTCTTGAGCAGGAGGAGCCCCCTACGCCAGCCACCACCTCCGCTTCACCCTCGCCAGCCGCTCCGCCTTCCGATCTCCCCTCCTCCTCCTCATGCCCTCCCCCGCCCTCTGCTACCGCTCACTCCCCACCTCGCCCCCCCCCATGTCTCTGCCGCCCCACCCCGCTTCTCCTCTCCCCCCCCCCCCCCCCCCCCCCCCCCCCCCCCCCCCAGCCCCTTCTCCCCCTCCTCCTGCTTCAGTACCACAATCGGCTCAGGAGACTAGACCCTTGCCGGCGGCCAGGAGATCTCTTGGCAGCGCCTTCGCTACGAGTCGCCTAGCGAGAGAGGGTCAGCCCTTCATGCGGCCCCCACTGCAGATTCAGACTTCTCCTCTTGCAGCTATCCCTCGTGGTTTGACGAGCTTCGACCTCCGACGCCGCTGGGATTTCTTCGATTACGGGTTTACTCGTTTTCTTGGCGATTCCGCAGCAGACCACGAGGCAGCCTGCTTCAGAGTCCACGCTTTGTTCCTCGCCGCTAGGGGGACAGAGGCCTTGGACTCAGCAGTTGGTTTCTCCTTCCCCCTATGTGGCAGGACTGAGACAGAGTGGTCCCTCGACTCAGTGGTGGGATGGTTGCATACACAGGTTCTCGAGTTCTCTCACCACATGGGAGAACTTGGCATTACAGATTTGCTGCAGACTTTGTGGCCACTGGCCAAGTTTGCGGTGACACCCCCAGATTCTGCAGGATGTAGACACATTGTGGTGTACTTTTTTGTTGATACGCAGTGTTTGCCTTGCTATGTATTCATTCATGAGGACTCCTAGACAGAGGAGGTTGCTTTACGCACGGCTCGCTCTACTTGGGCTTGGACCAGGCACTCACTGCAGTCTCGCCTATCTAGAGGACGCTCGGATGCGGATTACTCCCCATCCAAGCCTGCTTCGAAGATAGCTCGTCTTGCTGCTGCGGCAACATCTGTTCTCTCTCGCTCCCCATGAGGATCGTCTCGTGGAACGTGCAGGGACTAGGTGGGCCCCAGTTTCAGCGACAGCGGGGCCGATTGCGTCAGGAGCTTCAGCGTTGCCTTGTGGGAGGAGAGATTGATCTCCTTATGCTTCAGGAGCACCATTTGTCTGAGAGCCGCATTCGGCGATGTGGTCAGATTTTGCGTGGACGCTATGATACCTTTTGGTCAGCTGCTTTTGGACCTGGAGGCATCCATGGTGGGGTATGTATGACTATTGCGGACTCATTACAGCAGGCCATTGTGGGCAGAGGGATTATTGTACCAGGCAGGGCTCAGTGGATTACTATGCAGGTTCAGGGTAGCCTTGTGGGTTTCCTGAACATCTATGCGCCCAATGTGGCGAGTGCTCGTGCAGAGTTTTGGTCACAGATTGTTGAGTCTTTGCCACAGGTTGACCAGTGGTGTGTAGGAGGGGACTTCAACATGTTGGAAGACCCTTCTGACAGGATCCGAGGCAGCCATGCTACTTTGCATGGAGTCGAGTTAGCAGCTTGGGAGAGGTTTTGTATGACGTTGAGGGTCTCGGATACATGGCAGCAGTCTGGCTTTGTGAGGCCTCCAGAGAGTCTTGCCTTCTCTAGATTGGACCGCAGAGTGGGAGGAGTGAATCTATCGCGCATAGATCGCTTCTACACTAGTGACCACTTCAGTGACTTGGGGGGATCAGTGGGCATCCTGGCAGGGACATCCTTCTCGGACCATGCACCAGTGATCCTCACAGTGGCAGACAGGCAGAGGAGTGGGAGCACGATGCTTCACATCCCAGAGCGGGTCTTGTTGGACTCAGCACTCAGAGAGAGGGTCGAGGCTCTATGGACAGAGGGCATGGACAGCCAGGCTCCACCTGCAGACAGAGTGGCCTCAGGCCTAGCTCAGCTTAGCCACTTCTTTCTCCAGGAGTCTTTGGCTCGACGGGCTACAGCGAGAGAGGAGGAGCAGCGTCTCAGACGAGGCATTGCTTCACTACAGAGGATGCAGGAGCAGCATCCAGACAGTCCATGGTTGGAGGAGCAGCTACAGCAGGCTCGACAGGAGCTTGCTTGCACAGAGGAGAGGCGCCATGAGTTTGCCTTCCACCGACAGGCATCTCAGTGGACTCAGGTGGGTGACAGAGTGACAGGTGTTTTTTTTTGAGACAGTGGGACCTCGGCACTCACATGCCAAGGTCAATCAGTTGAGGAGAGCCGATGGGTCAGTTGTTTGTGAGCCAGAGGATATGCGTGCAGTTGCTACTGACTTTTACCGTGAGCTACTGTCGGCTGAGCCCGAGTCTGAGAGACAGGATGCATGCAGGGAGCAGGTCTGGGCATAGATACCTTGTCTTGTGACTGAGGAGATGCGGCAGAGGCTTGAGTTACCTCTTCAGCTTGAGGAGCTGCACACGGCCCTTAGGGCCCTCCCTCGTGGTAGCTGTCCAGGTGAGGATGGGCTGACTTTCACCTTCTTCTTGGAGTACTAGGACCTGCTTGGCCCAGATCTTTGTAGTGCCTTTCAGTACATTCTACACACAGGAGTGATGCCGGATAGCATGAGTGAGGGCCTGATTTACCTCATTCCAAAGGAGGGTGGCTCCTTGGATGAGATTCGACAGTGGCGTCCCATCACCATTCTCAACTCAGCCTACAAAATTCTTGCCAAGGCTCTGAGTTTGAGGATTCAGCCACTTTTGGAGAGCCTTATACATGGGACTCAGACAGGTTTTGTCAAGGAACGCAGTATCCTTGACAACATCTTCACTTTTTGGGAGGCTTCTGCCCTTGCACGGCTACGTGGGGAGGACCTTGTGATTCTTCTTCTCGATTTTGAGAAGGCATACGACAGAGTTGACTGGGACTTTCTAGAGGGCACGCTACGTAGGATGGGCTTCTCAGAGGCTTGGATCAGAGGGGTGTCAGCTTTGTACAGGCAGGCCCACAGTCAGGTGCTTTTGGCAGGAGGTAGAGGTGAGCGCTTCATGCTCACACGATCGGTCAGACAGGGTTGTCCTCTTGCCCCCTTTCTCTTTCTGTTCTATGCGGAGGCGATGAGCAGATTTTTGGTGTCACAGCAGGTTGGTTTGAGGGGCTTAGCACTCCCTATACGGGGAGATGAGCTTCTGGACGCTGAGTTTGCCGACGACTCAGCCTTGTACTTAGAGGGCCAGGAGGCCAATTTGCACAGATGTGGGCAGGCCTTGCAGACCTTCTGCTGTGCATCGGGCGCACTGATCAACTGGAGAAAGACAGTGGCTCTCTCAGTTGGTAGTGCTCCTGTGCCAGATTGGATGCCAGGAGAGGGTTTCAGGTGGATTCCTCCAGGGACTGCAATTCGGTACTTGGGTTGTCAGGTTGGTTTGGATTTGTCCCCCGAGCAGCAGATTGCTCCTCTTCTCCTATCCATCAGGAGAAAGCTGTTACATTGGAGCTCAGCACGACTTTCGCTGGCTGGTAGAGTAGTAGTTGCCAACCAGGTGTTGTTGGCGACTATGTGGTACATCACTTCTTGCTGGATCTTCTCGAGTTCTTGCATCAGCCAGGTAGAGAGGTTGATCAGGAACTTCCTTTGGTCTGGTTGCGACACTCAGATTGCCCGAGCCAAGGTGGCTTGGTCGGTCATCACACTTCCTTGTTCTCAGGGAGGGCTTGGGATCATTGATCCAGCACAGCAGAGCAGAGCCCTTCTTGGGAAGTTCGTCATCTGAGGACTTCTTCCAGGCGAGGAGCCCTGGAAGGAGTTCTTGTTGCAGAGGCTTCGTGCCAGGGTGCCTCAGTCAGGAGGCCCTTGGCAACCTTCGACCAGATGGATCTTTACAGAGTTGCGCCGAATTGGTTTGAGCAGGAGACTGGAGGACCGATTCGCTGTGAGTTTGCTTCATTCTTGGGAGCTATTGCGGCGTGGCCTAGAGAAGCGGCAGCCGACGTGCACGGAGGAGCGCCTACGGCAGCCCCTCGTCTGGAACCCCATGGTTAGCACTCAGAGAGGCCACTTGGTTGGGAGTAGGCCTCATGTTTCTTGGGGTCCCATGGCAGCAGGTCCAGCGCGCTCTCTAGGTGACTGGCTAGAGTTCACAGGTTTGTCAGAGGAGGTGCAGGTTGTCCAGCTACAGGGCATGAGAGGGGTTCAGAGCATGTGTCAGGACATCTCAGAGTCAGTTCCAGCTAATTGGCTCACGCCTCTCGAGCCAATAGCACCCCGGTGGATGGGAGCCTTCACACGACTGGAGGTTCTCATTTCAGTCAAGGCTTGCTCAGAGACTGTCCCAGCCCTGTTCTTCGAGCTTCAGGGTGGGGGACGATTACAGAGAGTTGCAGTAGAGGCCCCGCAGGTAGCAGAGTGTTGTTTCCAGAGGATCCGAGTTGTGGGCATCTGTGGGAGGACTTGCGTCATAGACCCTGACCCAGCAGCTCTTGAGACAGGACACTGGAGGCTATGGGCTTGGGAGTGCTGTCCACTGGCACGAGTACAGTGGGATCCTGGTGAGTGGCTATGGAGGGACCCATTCTCTTCTGCAGACCGCCCAGGAGTCCCTTTCTTTCAGTACACTGTTCGGCTTGGACGTCATATACTTGCAGCACAGAGAGAGGCCCGCCCCACTGCAGCACGTCATTGGCAGGAGGAGGGTCTCACAGTTGAGTTCTTGGCAGCTTTTTGGCAGAGGTTGTGGGACTCCAGACAGCCGAGGCGCGTCACCTTGTTCCAGTGGTTGGTTGCACACAGAGCCACAGCAGTAGGGAGCTGGCTTGTACATAGTGGTCTCTCAGCCGCATGTACAGCCTATGACCAGTTGGTGGAGAGTCAGCGACACTGTCTTTGGGACTGCCCCTCGGCCCAGCAGGTGTGGCTACGAGTTCTTCGGCTGATGCCTGCCCTCTCCACGGCTCGACAGTACACTTGGGGGGCGGCGGCTTGGTCCACCCTCACGGGCCCGGCACTTCAGTTTGAGCTATCTTCGACCAGCAGGATGATAGTGATACAGGGGGGTCGACCTACACTCCAGCCTGCTACAGACCTTACTCCACAGGAGTGGAGCAGTGAGAGAGGGGAGTGTTGGGAGCTCATTAGCGGCCTAGCTCTCTGGTTCATCTGGCGGGCCCGTTGTTTCCGCATCTTTCAGGCTCGCCCTGTACCACCAGCGGAGACTGTTCATGACTTTTGGCTAGAGCTGATCCACACTCTCAAAGGACAGCTTGAGGGACTATAGGGCAGCTCCGACCGCATGCGGGAGCGCCGCGAGGCTTTCCTTCGTCTCTGGCGCCCTGGGCCGTTTTACTCCATGGTCCAGGGGGTGCTCAGATGGCACTATTGTCCACCTGTGTGGCTTTTCCCTCCTCCCATTTCTTGATTTAGCCCCATTGTATATATGCTGTTTTTTTCATTGGGAGAGTCTCCCCATCGTGTTTGTTGTAGCCCTCTCTTGCAAAGGTGGATGTAGCCCTATGGGCAGCTTTCATTAACTAATAGAAGCATCTTTTTCTCGAAAAAAAAAAAATACCGAAAGGGGCGCCAGTCTTTGGGGCCAATATCTCTAGGCACGGAACTCCGCCGGGCCAGTGCAAATCTATTGTGATCTGTGAATTGTTTTGAAGTGGTTATTTGGTGCTGTCGCGGTTGATTCTTGACTTGGAGTGTCCAAGTCTGTTACAATGGTATCAGAGCACGGCCGATTTCTCTTTTACGGGAAATCCGATCCCCGAAAATTTTTTTCCGCGGCACCTATGGCTTCAGGCAATGATCAGTCGACTCCCTCTACATCTGGAGATGCGGGCTGGGATCACAACGAAGATTCAGACAGAGAGTATGGCCCGCCTCGGCCTACTCAAGCGGAGCAAAGAGAGATGGAGCGTCGTCAATTGATTGGTGATGCAACAAAGATTATGCTCTTAATTTTGCCAAGGACCCGAAGATGGCAAAATATATGAACCAGACCTCTTTGAAAGAGGTACAGATGGAGTGGCAGAGAACCACAACACCACTCCCGAAACCCGCTCTCAAGAAACCTTCTGCCTCCAAGAAATATACGGAGAAGGAACTGGAGAACGTGGTTGATGCACGGATTGCTCAGCTTTTCGACGTGCAAAAGAAAGGCAAAAAGCATGGCAAAAAGCAGAACAAAGGTACTGACTTCCCGGGATATTTGGGTCGTCAGTCGACATTCGACAAAGCAAAGAAACGGAAGAAGCGTGTTCGATTTCAAGGAGTACCCAGTTCTTTTTGTTCTTCTTCTGACAGTTCTTCTAGCTCCTCGGATTAGAGCGAAGAAGACAGAAAAAAGCAAAAAGTGAAGCAAGACACAAAGCTTCGGAAAGGGCAAGAAAAAGGCAAAGAAGGCTACATCTCGCCCAGAGATTGACAGTTCTACTGAGGACTCGTCTACTTACAGCTCAGACTCCGATGACGGAAAGTTTTATGCGAACAAGAAGAATTTTTTTTACAAAGCCAACCAGTATGACTTTCTCGAAGATAAAAGCAAGAAAGTCCGAGAGTTTAAGGAAGGTGGCCACTCGATCAAGTTTGATACTTTTCAGGATACTCAGATGCTTCGAAGGCTTTGTCTTTTATACAGCAGTTTGACATCGCTTTCGCGGGAGGACGCTATTCAGAGCACTCCAAGATTCGGAGAGCTGCCTCTTACTTTAAGGGGAATGCTCGTACTTGGTGGTCCACGCTTCTATTAAGCAAGATTGTGCCAGTTACATGGTTGAAATTCAAGAGGCTTTTTATTTCTTCTTGGTTGACTCAAGAGTTTGAGCGAGATATACGAGCTGCTTGGAACCATCTCCGGATGACCAAGAGCGATACAGTGAATTCTTATTGTGATTGATTCTGGAGCTCTTTTCTACCCGCCTCTTCATTCAAGAAGATCTCGTTCAGAGAACAGATTGAGCGGTTTACCTTGGGTCTACCTACAGAGATCCGAGATCACTGCTTGGAACAGAAGTAGGCTTCTATTCAGGAGTTGATGAGTCATGCGAAGCGGGGCTTTGCCATTCACTCTGGCAGTCTGACCTACCCCACAGATGAGGCCATGACACAACGAGCCGAACAGACTTTTGGGAATGAAAGTAGAATGAAAAAGAGCAACCCAGAGAAAAAAAAGGATGCACGACCCAAGCTTACTCCTGAGGAGAGAGCTCGCTTCATCAGAGAGGGGAAGTGCTTTGGATGCGGGGAACATGGACATATTTCCGCAAAGTGCCCTGATAAGGCACAGAAAGAACAGAATGATAAATACGACGACAGGTCTGAGAGTTCGAGAGCAGCTGAGGAATGTGGCAGAAAAGGCAGATAGAAAAGCAGAACTGGTACCACATGGCGTGGGACCTGCACCGAATCTAATGAATGAAAGTACAAACTTTGCCGCTTTCGGGGCAAAGTGAAGGATCAGGAAGCTCTTTTGAAGGAGCCAAGGCCAACTTCTTTTCACTTGGAATTGGCGGCTCGATTTGGAACTGCGCCTAACAGACTGACGCCACAGGCGGAGGTAGTTCGACTGGCACCCGGATGGGATGTTGCCATTACACCGAGCATTGGCAAACTTCGTTTGCAATGACAGGGGTGTTCAGGGCACGTGAGTGACGTTCTACTCGGGATCCCTTGGTACCACAAGAACTACGCCGTGGTTGACTACCGGGCCGAGAAAGTGACTTTGATCAATGAAGGGCTTAGAGTTGTACTTGATGAACTTCAGTTTTCTTACTCATTCTTTTGGGAGAACTGAACGATGGATAAAGGTTGAATATGTTTTGACCTGAAGAAAAGAACGCCAAGATTTTTTTTCTCCACGCTCATGCCGATTGCTTTTGAGAGGGTCTGAAGATCATACCATTGATCTGATATCTGGAAGCACGCCACCGAATCGGCCACCTTATCGTGTGAGCCGAGTACAGAATGAAAAGATTATGAACTCAGTGAAAGACCTCTTGGAAAAGGGTCTTGTCCAGCTTAGTACTTCACCGTATTGCTCTCCAGTGTTGTTGGTTTTGAAGAAAGACAGATCTTGGAGAATGTGCATCGATTATAGCACTCTCAACGAAATCACCATCAAGAACAGATTTCCGATTCCTAGGATCGATGATATACTCGACAGGTTACAGGGATCCTCGTGCTTTAGCAGGATTCACTTGAAGAGTGGATATCATCAGATCAGGATAGCGCCAGGAGCTGTCTACAAGACAGCTTTTCGGACGACTTTTGGGTTATTTGAGTTTTTGGTGATGCCTTTTGGCTTAACCAATGCTCCTGCGACATTTAACCGGATGATGGACAGGATTTTTCGAGAGTACAGGCTATTTGTTGGCACTTTCTTTGACGACATCATTGTTTTCTCCAAGAATCAGGCAAAACACAGAGATCATCTGCTTCAAGTCTTTCAGGCATTACGAGATCACACATTAGTGATTAATGCTAAGAAAAGTGAATTTTTCCTACCGGAGATACATTTTTTGGGACACATTGTGTCAACAGCAGGAGTGCAAATGAACCCGGCCAAGATAGAGACTATCCGTGATTGGCCCGATTTAAGGAATGTCCATGAAGCTAGAAGCTTCTTGGGACTGTGTTCGTACTACAGGCGGTTCATACGAAAGTTTGCAGAGGTTGCTTCCCCTTTGCATACCTAGACACAGAAAGGAGTACCTTTTTCGTGGGGACCCACAGAGGTGACTGCCTTTCGGACATTGAAAGAGAAATTGACTACGAGACCTATTTTGACTTTGCCGGACTTGCAGAAGTCATTTGAAGTATTTTGTGATGCTTGTGGTCGTAGTCTGGGTACGGTCTTGATGCAAGAAGGCCATGTCATAGCTTACGAGAGCCGTTTGTTCTCTAGGCCGGAGATGACAGCACAGATCTATGGGAAAGAGCTTTTGGCGGTTATCCATGCTCTTACTCAGTGGCGGCATTACCTACTCGGAGCGGATTTCATTGTCTTTACAGACCATCAGAGTTTGCGCTACTTCTTGTCACAGAAGCAGCTTTCGGAAAAGCAGATGCGGTGGGCGAACATCTTGTCACAGTTTCACTTCCAGATTGTCCATGTGCAGGGTCAGAAGAATGTGGTGGCAGATGCTTTGTCTCGGAAACCGTTGGTTCTGGCTATTTCCGCGATAGATCATAGGAGCTTCGAGGATATGGTCGATCAGTGTGCCACAGATATAGATTTTGCAGATATTTTCACACGGATACGGGATGGGGAGACAGTAGCTGGATACTCCCTTCGGGAAGGCTACTTGATGAAAAAGACTATGTTGTGCGTTACACAGCCGTTGAGGGAAAAGGTTATGACTGATTGCCACTGTCCACCTTTTACGGGTCACCGCAGCATTGCTACCACCATGAAAGGGGTAGAGAGAGATTTCTTTTGGCGGAGACTGAAGAAGGATGTGGAAGAGTTTGTGCGCAGTTGCTTGGTATGCTAGAAGGTCAAGTTTAACAGGCATAAGGCACAGGGATTGTTACAGCCTTTACCCATACCCACCCGCCCCTGGGAAAATATTGAAATGGATTTCATTTTTTTTTATCTCCCGAGAATACAGAATGATCACGATGATTTTCCGATTACATGGCACGTCTAAGACGATTCTCTCCGACATAGACCCCAGATTTATGAGTTGGTTTTGGAAGGCAATTTGGGAGAACATTGGCACGTAGTTGCAGTTCTCGTCATCGTTCCACTTGCAGACTGACGGGCAATTTGAGATTGCCAATTCAGTGATTTTAGATTTATTGAAGTCTTGTATCTCGCATCAGAAGACTCAATGGAAAAAGAACTTACCTTTGGTGGAATTTGCCTACAATAACACGATACACTCTTCGACGGGGAAGACACCATGAGAGATTGTTGAAACTGCTGCGAAGGTTCCATCCTTCCTGAGCACGAAAGATTAGAAATTTGAAGCGGATGAATATTCGCGAGATTTGGATACGGCTTTTTCCAAGGTTCGCGAGACTTTACAGAAGTCTCAAGAACGACAGAAAAAGGCAGCGGATCGCCATCGTCGCGACTGGAAACTGAAGGAGGATGATTGGGTGCTCTTACTTTTGAGAAGGCACGCCTAAGAAAGAAAAAGGGAAAGGAGAGGCTTTTTCCAAAGCTTAGTATGTGATACTACGAACCTTTGCAGATTACTGACAAGATAAATGATGTCTCCTTCCGATTGAAACTGCCAGAAAATTGGAGGATTCACAGTGCATTGCATGTGAGTCTCTTGAAACCTGTTAAGGGTGATGTGCCTGATGATGGGGAGCCTGATGAGCAACCCAAAGTGGAAGAAAACGAGGAGATCCTTGATCCTGAACAGATTTTGGCACATAATGATACGAAGAAGGGTAAAGTCCGAAGGCGGGTTCTTGGTTAAGTTCAAGAACTTTCCTGCATTTGATGCGAAGTGGATGGAGGAGGAGGACCTAGCAGATACTCCTCGGATTGTGAAACTTTACCTCGATGTTTTGGTTTAGCATAGTCTACTCCAAACGGAACCCAAAAACTCAGCTTGGCCGAAGATCTCGTGCAGTGGGATGCACAAGAGGGGAGTTACTCCGCTCCTTTGTCAACAGATGCCTCGATTTTGATACTAAAGTCACTGATGTCTCTTTGAGCTTCAGGGATACTGAGAGCTGACAGTATTCTACTGGATGACTTTATGAAATGGAATTCCTGATTATGATACTGATTTGTTCTTGACTTCTTGTGAGTGCAGGAACTGATAGACGAAATGACTGCAGCATTTTGGTCTGATTGATCTCGAATAGACATGGTTGCAATAGGGGTTAGTCAATCGGACATCGATGAGGTCCCGATTGGACCTAGATGTGATTGCTAGCTACATTGCCGATAAATCATGGTCTAAGATCCGAATGAATGTTGAATGTCATGTGATGTCCTGTGATGTCTGGTGATGTCTGGTGATGTCCTGTGATGTCTGGTGATGTCTGGTGATGTCCTGTGATGTCGTGTGATGTGACTGTCGATTTTGTACATGTGCTAGATGTGTGTTCCTAGTACGTAGGTACTAACAGTCAGTGTCTGCTAAGACGGTTTATGGCTTTTGTCGGTTTTGCAGGCGTAATCGCGGTCGATTACAATGCTTTCAAGAGGGGGGTATGTCACAAAGTGATGACGTGGCGGACAGCAGAAACCCTAATTTCTGCCAGAAACCCTAAAATTCCTGCAAACCCTAATTTTTGCCAAAAACCCTAAATTCCGGAAATCGCCGAGGCGGATTATTAAATTAAAAAAAAAAATTGGAAAATGATGAGCGACGCGAATTTTGCTTTTGCTTTTTTTTTATAAAAAAAAGAGAAAAGACTCTCAAGAGAGAGAGAGAACTGATGCTTTTGATTTTAAAAGCTTTTGGGGCTCTGCTTTTGGGCATCCCTTTTAACCTTTAAATTAGTGGTGAGGGCCTCACTTCTCAGAGCATCTCGACGCAGAGTCTGAGAGTGAAACCCTAACCGCTCTCTTGTACTTTGATGATTGATTAATATAAAAAGAAATACCGAAAGGGGCGCCAGTCTTTGGGGCCAATATCTCTAGGCACGGAACTCCGCCGGGCCAGTGCAAATCTATTGTGATCTGTGAATTGTTTTGAAGTGGTTATTTGGTGCTGTCGCGGTTGATTCTTGACTTGGAGTGTCCAAGTCTGTTACAGGCGGCCTATGCGCTCACACCAAGGTTGCTTTTTCCCACTTCACGTCGATTGGCCGGCCGCTGAGTGCATTCTTTCCTTGAGTGATACAGAAACACTGCCAAAGCTCTGATACCAATGTAAGGTGCAACGGAAGTGAATGTTGAACTTTGCTCAAAATGAGTGCTCCGAACTATGCTCAAGGGTTCCTTTTACTTACGGAAGGGAGAGCCTTCCGTTCCTTTAGTGAGAGAGTGCAAATGATCACAAACAAAGTGGGTAAACACTGTGCATGAAGGTATTGAGACTGAGAGATAGAGAGAAGAATACGACACCAGAAAAGTTGTCAAACTCTCCTCCAAGGGCCCCACTCTCTATGGCGAGAGAGGTCTATGCTATTGATTGCACAAATCTCGTATAATGGTCTAAATGCAATGGACTTGCCGACGATGTCGACGACAATGAGGACCCGGGCTGAAATCTGAAAACTTTAAGGGCTGAAATCTGCAAAGCTGGTATCTGCTGAATTCTGACTCTATGTCGGTGACGACGGCGATGACGATGACGCGACGACGACGCGCTGAAAACGCAGATGCTGAAATCTGCGAATAGCGGGCTGAATCTGAGAACGCTGGCTGATCTGACCGTGCGACGAGGATCTGCTGCAGGAAGGTGAGATCTGCGAGGTTCGGACTTGTCCTGCGGTGTATATGCTGAAAATGCAAAACGCTGAATCTATCGCGGGCGAGTCTGCAAAACGCTGGTGTAGGTCTGCAAATGCAAAAACGATAGGGCTGGATCTGCTATTTCTGCTAATGCTAGGGCTGATCTGTCATGGGGGAACCGATGCGGTGAAGATCTACTACAGCAAGGATCATGTCGCGATGTCGTAAGGCTGAAATCTGCAAAACGCTAGAGCTTGAGGCTGATCCAAAAACGCTAGGGCAGATTTGGTGTCATTTGGGGGGTCTTGCTGAGAAGGTGCACTGTTGGACGCCGGGTCCCTGCTGCCTCTTCTGCCAGAAAGTGTCAATGCTAGGTTTTCTTATATACTTGCTTGTCAAAATTGCCCTACCCAGTTTCCCAACAAAGTCACTTATTAATAATAAGTGAAAAATGGCTAAAATAGAGAAATTGATCTGTGCACGGTAAAAATGCTCCTGATGGGTTCTGATGGTAATCTGATGATCATGTTGTGTGCAACCAGAGGATATGCATCTACTCTAAGTGCCTCAACATGCACGGTCTAAGAACAGACTCACAAAAGTGCCAAAACACTTCCTAAGCTAACTGAACTAAACCCACGTCATGAAGTAGCTTGTCCACGTACACACAGGGTTAGATGTGCACGTGACACCTCTCCTCAGTTGTTGGCGTCTCGATCTCCCTAGCTCCAATGCTTGGACAATGAGAGTACCGCGGGTGTGAGTATGAGCTGAGCTTTGCAGTGGTGGCTGCTCCTCTATTTGTCTGGTGTCTGAAGTGAAGAAATTAGTAATTTGTCTCTGGGATTCTCTCTCCAGATCTCCTCAGTAAACTATCTCTATGTCTGTGTAACTCCAATAGATACAATCCAAGACATCTCTGGTCCTGATAGCTCATGACTCTGGAGGAGGGTTTGAAGCACAATTAACCGGAACGAGAACGAGAACGGGGAACGGGAATGGGAGGGTCCAAAACGGGACGGAAACGGGGAGGGGGGGAATGTGTCACAAGACAAGCACCACGTGCCAATACAAAAGAACAGACTGAACAGACTTTTAGCACTTTGATAACAACTGAACTAAAAGAGAGAGACGACACGCGACACGGAGTGGCGGAATTCCACCGAGTATTGGCCCCAAACCTTGGCGCCCCTTTCGGTAATTCTTTATATTGCATCAAGACAGTACAAGCCGGTACTCCAGACTCTGCACCTTCTCTAGGAAGCATGCCAGAGAATGAGCCCTAACCTCATTTTTAAAGGCCCTTGGCCTGAAAAGCAGTTACAGTAAAAAGCCTTTAAAACTCAAAAGCTTCTGGTCCAAAAAGCAATGCCAAAAGCTGCCAGCTTAATTTACGGAAATCCGTACAGCCTACCACGTCATCATGCCAGCACAATTTTCGAAAATCTGCCACGTTATCAATGTTTGCGTGTGTGCGGGTCCTGCTTTATTTTAATCCCTTTGTCACTGGGACCCCATCGGACGGGGTCCCCATAAGTTGGTAGGACTTCTTCTTCTGCTGCTACTTGTTCTTCTTAGGGTTTAGGCCCCTCGGCCGGCATATGTAAGTTGGCTCCCTTCTTTAGGCTTTGACACGTCAGCAGTTTGTTACAGAACGGTGATGGAATGGTCGACTAAAGTAAAGCTTGAATTACCTCCATTCAGCTTAGTCCCAAATCAACTCCAAAATTGTCCCCAAACCTGCCCTCAAACTGCCCCAAATGTCTCCCAAACAGTCCCAAATCTGCCTCCAAATGCCTACTTTTTTGCCCCCAAACGCCTACTTTTTCTCGTCCCCCCCCCCCCCCCCCCCCCCCGTTCCGGAACGGTGTTCCGTCCCAACTTTGTTTCGGGAACGGGACTCGTCCGGAACGCCATTTCGGAACGTTTGGGCTGGGTTCCGCCTGTTCCCTGTTACACTAGTCCGAAGCCTTCTCTGAATAGAGAGTAGAAGCGACCCCATATCTCGTAATACACTGTGTATTTACATATATAATGCATCTACGTCTCTAGCTATGTATGGCATAGGCGGCATATCCTGCTAGTTGTTGGTATCCCTCTGAATCTACCAGTCTCAATCTCAAGCTGGTGTGAAGATGTCTGTATCTGGACAATGGCACACCGTAACTCATAAGAGAGATGTGTATCCTTATAGCTGGGTCGAATCGCAAACCCATCCCCTGTGAGTTGGAGAAGATGCTCTCTATAGAAAGCCATCTTCGTGCCCAACTCGTGTGTCGGTTCTATCCATGTCCTCCTCGTGTCCAACTAGGCCACGTCTTGGCAAATGAGTCTAGTAATCTCCACCGTGTAAGAGACAATGATGGTGCATCAAGGGAGTATTGAATGGAGGCAAGCTGTCCATGTTGAAGCCATGTATCTAGAACCATGAGGACATCTGCACATACCACCATGATGTGTCCCCCTGTAAAGCTAATTGTCTGGAGGACTCAAGGTGTAACAATGTCACTCTTTGTAAATAATTAATTTATTTACGAGAAAATGGTTATCTAATTAGTTTGTGCACATCAAAATAGCTAGCAGTTCTAGGGCCTCAAGTGCGCCCAAACGTGGGCCAGATAGCAGAGCACCTCAAAGAGACCCTAGCGAAAAAAAAACATGAAGCCCTAATGATTGGGAAATCGGGCCTTCAATAAGGGGTAGGCAATAGCCTCAGCTTTCAGGTTCAGAAAATCTACGTGCATTAGAGCGAACACAAGAATGAGATGGGGTCCTTAGAACAATGATCCTAGGGCCGGAATTGTTTTTAATAAGGCCCTAGGATAAGCTAGTTAAATTAAGTTAAATTAGTGCCAAGACCAAATGTCCGGACAAGTGCGAACAAGTGGTGCAGGAGTAGTGCCGGTACGGCATTACGTCGGGGAGCAGCTAACGTTTTCATAAGTAGCATTCATGTGTGCAGTTGTGAGTTAATTTGCACATTTCATTATTAGCACATTCATGTGTGCAGTTGTGAGTTAATTTGCACATTTCAAAGTTAAAAGTTGAATGGTTTTTAAGTTAAGTGTGCCACTTGGCACACTTACCCATGCAAAAGTGACTCTCTCACCCTCCCTCATCCTCTAGCGCCCCCTCTCTGGCTGGCTATATGACAACAGCCTCTCCCCCTCTTCTGAGGTTGGCAGTGCACTGCGCCCCCCCCCCCCCCCCCCCCCCCCCCAATGTGAGCATGCTCTACGCAATGGAGCCCTCCATTGAAGCTTAAGAGCAGCCCCTTGCAACATATGTGGTAGCCTCGTGCTCCCATTGTCTAGAACAAGGGCTCTCACAGTCATGCCCACCTTTTGGTGAAGATTCGTCGCGAGGAGTTTGCAACAGGAACTCTCTCAATAGAGAACAGTGGCTGTAAATTCTCTCTTTTCAGCCTTAATCACCTCGATTAGGGCTGTTTTCAGCGGAGCACTCATAGAATTTTACTCCTCTCTACTTATCCTACGCCTACGCAAGGTTTGGTGCGATTCCATTGCGAAGAAGGTCTTCGGTTTGGTCTAGGAGCCCGCACAGGTAAGAATTTCAGGTTATGTGCAAAAAATTACAACAAGCATATGTGCGTGCATTTTGCTTGTTTCTCTCTTAAGTTCGATGCATGAATGATTGCGCATGAAGGGCAACACATAGTGGAAGATAAACTCTCTGTTGCGAGAGCTTCCAACAAGACTTACAGAAGAGGGGAATTCCTCTTAGCAGAAGGAGAGTGGAAACACTCTCAATCAGTAGTCAAAACAAAACAAAGAAGAATAGAGGACGGACGATGCCCCATTCCTGTGCTTGTACAGAATCTCCCTTAGTAATAAAGATATTCTCTTTATGGGCCGGGACCAACCGATCTTCTGGTCCCCAATGATGTGTCAAGCTTTCTCTCTCTCTTTCACCAAATTCTCTTGAGTATATGAATTGCAATATAAAAGTTACTTTACGCTTCCGTATTTTTGTGGCAGTGGTATCAGAGCAAGGTCATCTCTCTCTTTCTTAAGGGATTGACGACTCTTGGCAAACTACAAAAATGGAAGGACGTGAGATAGAGTTCACCCTCCTCCAACAGCAGGTGGCAAAGTTGCAAAAAGCTCTCTCCCATCTAGAAGTTAGAAGATTCTCCATACCCTTGGTTCTTCAAGAGTTGAAGCATGAAAATCCAAGCCATCAATTTACACTATAGTGTCTAGGGGAGACCTTGCACCAGGTGCATATAGTGTGGGTAGCCAAGTATGCACCCAACTGGAAGTGGATTCTTTCTTGAAGGTAGCACAACAATAGCAGGCTCATGAGTTTCAAACAAAAAGCTTAGAACTTTTGAAAGCACAACGATCTTTTGATGCAAGGAAGGCTTAATAAAAAGAGAGCAATATACTCTATGCTATTTTCATAAGATGCATACTGTGGGATTCTCTTCAAATGTGATCACCTATGCTTGCATCTTGAAGGCTTATGGCAAGTGTAAGGACTTGAAATAGTTAAGGCCAGGAGGCTCTAGGCTATTTCCATTGAATGCAATGACAGGGTTTGACTCAAAATTATTGCAGTTTGCAAGCATGTGGCATTATGCAAGACCTTGGGTTGGGCAAAAAAAATCATGGTTATTTTTAGTTAGGGTTTGTTGAAAAAATACTCCATGACTGCTTTGCTTTGGTCTAATATGTACGCCCAAGTGCTTTGTTTTGGTCTAATATGTATGCCCAAGTGCAACACATGGTAAAAGTTGATCGAAAGTTCGCTCTCTCTCTCTCTCTCTCTCTCTCTCTCTCTCTCTCTCTCTCTCTCTCTCTCTCTCTCTCTCTCTCTCTATCACACACACATCCGTAGTGTCAAAGTCGACGATGCGGAAGCGTAGGAACCGAGGGGACAAAGCACGCGAGAGAGAGAGAGAGAGAGAGAGAGAGAGAGAGAGAGAGAGAGAGAGTTGAACCAACCAACCTTGGCAATGAAAATGATGATATACAATGGGGGTTGAGGGTTGCTTATCTAGCAACCTCAGTGAATTGCCCTACCTAGACTTTGACAAATAAGTAAAATAAATACATAAAAGCCAAACTAAATAATGGGATCACATTGGGCAATTCACTTGAGATGCCAAAACTATAACATCCTCTCTGCAACTCATAGTGGACATAAATAATGAGACCAAGTTGATGAAGAAGCTACCATGGACACCTTAGCAACTATATGGGTTTGCTTCCCACTTTGCTCCTTAGAAGAATGCAATCTTGAGCGTTGGTTGCCTTTTAGAAAATTGAATTGTAGACCACACTACGTCCAAGAATCCCCATTCGTGGACTGTGAACACATCACGTCCAAATATACCTTCCAGATAATGAACTTTGAAACACATCTTGTCCATAATCCAACCAACAACAATGGATTGGTGCACTCATCCATAGTGTTTTAGATACGTCTGATTGGTTCCCTGCCAAATCCATGTGCATTTAACTCCGACCTACAGGTTCAAACACCGACAACTTGAACTCCAACACAAGTGTCCAAATTAATTATACGGAGTAATTCTTGCCTCTCTCTGGCACTCACAAGCCTCTCTTTAACTGAAGCTAGTGGCGACAACTGCACTTTGACTAGAAATCTGACGTCGAGGCCACTGTGGCCGCCGCCACGTGTGACGTGCCGATCTCCTCTGTCAAATCTTTATTATCATAACCTCTGTCCAGCTTGCCTTTGTCTTTGTCTATCTATGAGTTCCTACTTTTGCCTTTGGCTTCAAACTCCCGAGCCAAACAAAGAGTCGTGTCACAATTACAACACTTGTGGTCCTCGTGGGTACCGACGCAGCTAACTGAGTACCGGTATTGTCGTCCGTGTCAAGCCTGCCTTTGCCTTTGTCTCTGCCCTCTAGTGAACTCATCCATTTGATATTGGCTTCATAATCTCGAGCCAAACAATTTGCCGGTTTCCTTGAGAATTGGATGTTATGGTGATCTGCTATCCATAGCCAATAGTTGGTTTTGGTCAATGTCGCGGGTGCTCGAGCAAGGGAGGGCCATGTTGTAGTTGCAAGATCTGGATACTTTTGCTCCTCGCACTCCGAGGGTCGTACAATTACCAAGCAGATCCACTCCTCTGTACTTATTCCAAGCCGGAAAAAAATAACCAAGCTGATCCCAGGCCAATCCTGTCCTCCTCTTTGTCTCCCAAGCCAATAACGCAGGGCAATTGTGTCACAAAGTGATGACGTGGCTGCCAAACAAACCCTAATTCTGCCAAAAACCCTAATTGCAAAAACCCTAACCCTAACGGCAGAAATGACACATGGCAGGCAGCACAAATTGCGGGATTCCATACGACAGCTTTTTGGCAGTTTTTGTGCGGCAGCTTTTGGCAGTTTTGCTTTATTTTGCTCCACGCAATTGGAGAGAGAGAAAGCCCTTTTGCTTTATTTTGCTCCACGCAATTGGAGAGAGAAAAATGCCCTTTTGCTTTATTTGATGAAGAGAGAGAGAGAGAGAGAGAGAGAGAGAGAGAGAGAGAGCCTGTGGAAAAGCAAGAAGCTTTTGAGCTTTTGATTTTCAGCTTTTGGGGCTCTGCTTTTAGCATCCCTTGTAACCATTAAATATGTGAGCAGGCCTCATAACTCAGGGCATCTGGACACAGAGTCTGAGTGTGAGCGTCTACCCGCACTCTTGTACTTTGAACTCAGATTAATACAAAAAGAAATACCGAAAGGGGCGCTAGTCTTTGGGGCCAATATCACTAGGCACGGAACTCCGCCAGGCCAGTGTTGAATCAATTGTAAATTGTGAACTGTTTTGAAGTGGTTATTTGATTCTGTTGCGGTAGATTCTTGACTTGGAGTGTCCAAGTCTGTTACAAATTGTCCCTCTCAGAAGCCAAACTTTAACACCCTTTATGAAGCTCCAAATTGCAATTTCCACTTCAACCCACATCGTTTTGAACCTTGGGTTAGTGGTGGCCGTTAGCTGTAACAAACTTGGACACCCCAAGTCTAGATTTAACCGTGATACACAGAGATTCACTTTAAAACAGTTCACAAAAGACGATACGGCCCAGCATAGTTCCATGCCTAGAAGTATTGGCCCCAAAGATTGGCACCCCTTTCAGTATTTCTTTTTATATTAATCTGTGTGTAAAGTACAAGGGAGTCTGCGGGCACTCACACTCAGACTCTGCGTTCAGATCCTATGAGTAATGAGGGCCCAACAAACTTATTTATTCTTACAAGGGATATGTCACAAACTCGTGACGTGGCAACCCTAGAAGTTGTCTCAACTTATGGCCAAGTGAAGAGGGGACCCCGAGGACACAAGAAAATAATGCAAAGCGGCTACTGACGTGGCTTGCGTACGGATTTCTGCAAATCACGCTGACTGTACAGATTTCCGCAAATCGGGTTGACAATAGTACGGACTGGTCGGAAATTACGCTGACAGCTTTTGGCAGTTTTGGACGCCCAGTTGCTTTTGGAAAATTATTGCTTTTGGAGTTTGAAGCTTTTGGGGGCTCTAATTTTAGCAACCCTATGTAATCTTTATAAGTGGCCTTTGGGGCTCATTACTCAGAGCATCTGGATGCAAAGTCTGAGAGTGAGCACGTTGGGCTCTCGTTGTACTTTGAACACAGATTAATATAAAAAGAAATACCGAAAGGGGAGCCAGTCTTTGGAGCCAATACCTCTGGGCACAGAACTACGCAGTTCGAAAGGCGTGTACAATTTGAAGGACTACCCAGTTCTTCTTCTTCTTCTTCTTTTCTAACAATTCTTCCAGCTCTTCTGACTTGAGCAAGGAAGACAAAGAAGGAAAAAAGCGAAGCAAAAAGCAAAGCTTCGGACAGGGCAAGAAAAAGGCAAAGAAGTCCAGATTTCACCCAATTTCTGATAGTCTACAGAGGAGTCATCCTCAGACAGTTCGGACTACTACGATCTCATGTTTTATGCAAAGAAGAAGCAGTTTTACAGAGACAACCAATATGAATTTCTCAAAGATAAAAGCAAGAAAGTAAAAGAATTCAAAGAAGGTGGACAGTGGATTAAGTTTGAATCCTTTTCTGGGTTCCGAGATGCTCAGAGGGGTTTGGCCTTCATTCAACAGTTTGACATAGTTTTACTCAGAGCACTCCAAGATTAGGAGGGCTACATCTTTCTTCAAGGGAAATGCTCGAACATGGTGGTCCACTCTTCTTCTGAGGAAAGAAGAAGAAAGCAAGCTCCAGTTAAATGGTTGAAATACAAAAGGCTCTTTATTTCTTCTTGGCTGACTCAGGAGTCTGAACGAGATATACGAACTGCTTGGAATCTGTCACGTGACACATCCAACCCTATGTGTCCGTGGACAAGCTACAGCACGACAAGGATTCAATCAGTCCAATCAGTCTAGATTTAGAAGTGTTCTGGCACTTTTGTAAGTCTGTTCGCAGACCGTGCATGCCCAGCACTTAGTGTAGATGCATATCTTCCGGTTGCACACAGCATGATCATAAGCATTCCCATCAGAATCCTTCAGGAGAATTTTCCAGTGCATTTAGCCTATTTTCCCTATTTTTGACATTTTTCACTTATATTTTTAAGTGACTTTTGTTGGAAAGTAGGTACGGCAATTTTGCTAAGTTAATATATAAGCAAACCAGAGTTAGCACTTTCTGGCAAAAGAGGCAACAGGAGCACCTTGCTCAACAGGTAACTTCTTAGCAAGACCAACCCCCGCGACTACTCTGGCGTTTTCTCCACAAAAGACCTAGCGTTTTTGCATCAGATCAG